>NC_139217.1:161231951-161866951 GCF_055691185.1 Crinia signifera | reverse complement strand
CATATCGTATGTCATTTACTTCTGATTCTGATTTAATGCGTGATCCTGTGTACAACAGACCTGGAGAACGCTATGGCTGGAATTGTCGTATACTTGGAGAGTGAATGACATTGCATTTGATACATTGCAAAAGAACCACATATGATATAATCTATGCAATCCTAGCTGGCGGGCAGCGGTTAGTTGCTGAGGTATCGCTTGCGAGGTTGCATGCATACCTTGGCTTAATGTATGGGACCTTTATTATTATTATTATTTATTTATTTATATGGTGCCACAAGGGATCCGCAGTTCCCAATTACAAAGTACATAAATGAATATCTGACTTACAGTTGAATTAACGTGACTTACAGTTGAATACTATAGTGAACATGAACAGGGCACACAACTATAGCTGCATCAGCAGAGGACAATGGAATAAGTATCAGCATGGCAGAAAACTGTAGGACTTGGGGCCTTATTCTGGTTCACTCTCAGAGGCAAATTCCTTCTCAAATGGACAAAACCATGTGCACTGCAGGTGGGGCAGATGTAACATGTGCAGAGATAATTAGATTTGGGTGAGTTATTTTGTTTTTGTGCATGGAAAATACTGACTGCTTTATTTCTACACTACAATTTAGATCTCACTTTGAAGAAAAATCCCACCCAAATCTAATTCTTTCTGCACATGTTATATCTGCCCCACCTGCAGTGCACATGGTTTTGTCCATCTGAGAAGGAATTTGCCTCTGAGAGTGAACCAGAATAAGGCCCCAAGTCCTACAGTTTTCTGCCATGCTGATACTCATTCCATTGTCCTCTGCTGATGCAGCTATATTTGTGTACCCTGTTATAAGGCCAGAATAAGGCACTTTAAGTAAGAGAAGGAAAAGTACATTAGGGAAGAGGGCCCTACTCGTGGGAGCCTACATTCAAAAGCGGTCAACTCTGTATTTTCTCTCTCTATTTTCCCCAGAATCTACATCCTGTATTTTTTTACATCCATTTTTAATACTGTTTTAAGGCATCTTAGGATCAAGTTTTTTGGTGCCACTGTATATAAAGTATAATGTCCTCCTGGGCTGCAAATTCTTTCACTCCATTAGCATTTATTTTTGAGTTGCAAGGTGTGCTCTGCACAAAGGCACCTGGATCACCTGCATAGCCTGCACCCATATACACTACTTGCTTTAGAGATCCATGTATGTGCAATAGAGCTGCCACTGGGAAAATGGTAAAGGCTCAGTACATGTGGATTAGGCCATCTTCTCTTTTAATCTGCTTCTATTTGACTCCCTAGTAAAGGGAACAGTTTCCCATTAATATGTTTCCATCTAATACTAGATATATGTTTCAAATTGATAATAGCCAGTCTGGGCTAACTAACATGACACAGGCAACATTTGTGTTAACCACAGATACAGTATGTGGCTAACCACAAGGTTAATAGAGGTCAAACAGAAGATTTTCCTCAATTAACCTTGTGGTTTGACATATAGCCATGATTCCAGCAATAGACTTCTATGGAGGATTTTCACCACAGAAGCATGTTGGAACCGATGATTGATAGTGCTGCAGCACTATGTGGCACTCCCTGATTGGCTGGTGGGTATCCTAGTGACACCTCATTTGGATGCCACCATTCAGGGAAGGGAATCTAAAGAGATATACATAGACCCCTATGTCTGTGGGTCCGTGTCAGCATTTTCAACCTATCTGACTTGTAACTTACTTGAGTAAGTCATTTCTATGGGATTCCCCTAGTGGCCAAAAATGTATCCAGTTTTTATTTAAATTCAGTAGTTGCTGTAACCACACACCGGCAATGTGTTCCAGACTTTTACTAAAGAATCATCTTCTTAATTCGCCCTTCTCTGTACCTGTTCCAATTCATTTATGTCCTCTTTAAGGTGCAGTGCCCAGAACTGACCACAGTATTCCAAGTGTAGTCTCACCAATGCCTTGTAATGAGGCACTATCACATTGGCATCCCTTTTAATCCATTCCCCTTTTTATGCATGCATCTCCAGTTTGCTTTTGCTGCTGCACTTGAGCAGTATGCACTATTACCCAATTTTTCATCTATGATGACCCCCAAGTCCGTCTCTACAGCAGAACTAACTATATAAACTCCATTTAGCCTATAAGTAGCGTGTACATTTTTGTTCCCATAAAGAAATACTTTACATTTATCATCGTTAAACTGCATTTTCCACAATTCCATCCACCTTGCCAGTTAAATTAAGTCACTTTGAAGTGTATCCACATCCCCTCCTGAGTTAATTACCTTACTCAATTTTGTGTCGCCCACAAATATTGCAATTTTACTCACTATCACCGAGCTTATTAAATCTACCCCATGTCACTTCCTATATCATTAATGAATATATTAAACATGGTGGTTCCCAATTTCAAACCTTGCGGGACTCCAGTTTGGACCTTACCCCAACTGGAATCTCTGCCATTTTCCATCACTCTCTGGGCCTTATTCTGGTTCACTTTTTCTGACAAAATCCTTCTTAGATGGACAAAACCATGTGCACTGCAGGTGGGGCAGATGTTACTTGTGCAGAGACAGTTAGATTTGGGTGGGATTTTACTGCAAAGTGAGATCTATATTGCTGTGTAAAAATAAAGCAGTCAGTATTTTCCCTGCACAGAAATAAAATAATTCACCCAAATCTAATTCTCTCTGCACATTTTACATCTGCCCCCCCTGCAGTGCACATGGTTTTGTCCATCTAAGAAGGATTTTGTCAGAAAGAGTGAACTAGAGTAAGGCCCTCGGTCCCCGAGTGTGCAACCAATTTTTTATCCAATTACAAATTTTATCTTCTAACTCTAAATGAAGTCCAGCCCCCTACAGACTTCCTCATTGAAGCTAATCAAATGAGTCTGACATGATCTATTTTTGACGAACCCATGCTGTGCCTTACTTATAAATGTCTCCTGTTCTAAGAAATTTTGGATACTATCTTTATTATTCCTTCTAATATTTTCCCCACAATTGATGTAAGGCTGACCGGTCTATAATTTTCAGGGTTAGTTTTGCTACCTTTTTTCTATAGGGTATGGATCATTAGGTCACCACAATGTTGGTCGACAGTCATTAGGTTGACACCATTAGGTCGACATGCATTTAGGTCAAAATGAGTCTAGGTTGACATGCAGGAAGGTCGACATGAGTCTAGGTTGACATGGGTTAGGTCAACAGGGTGATTACACAAAAAACGGAGATGTGCCAGTCGCACTGAAGGTGTATTGATTAAATATGATAGGAAACCCCTCTAATAGGATAATCACTGTAATTAATTACGGGAGGGGGTGCTACCACGGACACAATACAAGGCAATTAAAGAGAAAAAAGGAAAGTGTGTCACTGTGTGGTGCACAGGAGGTGAATTTCACATAAAATATAACCTTTATTGATTTCTTTATAAAATGTTGCGAAATATTGACATAAAATATACACAAATTGACACGGACAAACGTATTAAAAAGGATACTCGATCCTCCCCTGTGTGAGGATCAAGTATCCTTTTTAATACGTTTGTCCGTGTCAAGTTGTGTATATTTTATGTCAATATTTCGCAACATTTTATAAAGAAATCAATAAAGGTTATATTTTATGTGAAATTCACCTCCTGTGCACCACACAGTGACACACTTTCCTTTTTTCTCTTTAATCAACAGAGTGATTAGGTCGACAGGGTCATTCGGTCGATTTGGGTTAGGTCGACAGTCAAAACATCGACAATCGATTATTAATTTTTTATTATGTCCCGAATGTCGACTCAGTCGACATGGACACTAAAACGTAGCACCGCATCCCCTCGCCATGATTTGGGCACGGTGTCTCAATACGCTCGGCACACTATTTTATTCTCCCACCACACCCTAGTGGATGGTAGGGCATGAAATACCACCTGTCGGCACATGTCGGCTTTAAAAAAAAAGTGAAAAACCCCATGTCGACATTTTGACTGTCGACCTAATGACCCTGTCGACCTTATGACCATATCAACCTAACCCATGTCGACCTAGACTCATGTCGACTTTTCTGCATGTCAACCTAGACTCATGTTGATCTAAATGCATGTCGTCCTAATGGTGTCGATCTAATGACTGTCGGCCATTATGGAGGGTGATCCAACTTTGGTATACCCTTCCGTATTGGTAATACGTTAGTTATGCGCCAACAGCAGGGCCGGTTTGAGCCTTCGGGGGCCCGGGTCACTTTAGACAGGGGGTCTCCCTCCCACTTGTCATTACTGGCTGCAAACTACATGGGAGAATATTACACTGTCAAAACACAGAGTATTAGTCCGAGGTGTCCGCACTCAAACATAGTTCTGCAACGGGGGGGTGCTCCATAAGATGAAAAACATCATAGTATATAGAAACATAGGTATTAGGCACTCACCAAGGCATAGAGGCAAAACAATGTTTCATTTGCATTCCATAATCCACTCAGGTGGATGGCTGCCTAGATGCAATGGTTGTTGAATTGAATTGATCCTGATGAAGATCCATTTAGGATTGAAACGTTGATCCGAATTATGGAATTCAAATACATTTTTTTTGCCTCTATGCCTTGGTGAGTGCCCAATACCTATGTTTATTTATATATATATATACGCAGGTATACAAGCGGAGTGCCATCCATAACCACAAGGGGTTAACACACAAGCTTCCAGGCAGCGGCACTCAACAAAAAGAAATACACGGAGGCAGGGAATTACCAACGTTTCGAACCTTTACTTATCGGTTCTTCATCAGGATACAAAATGCACAACAATACAATACACATATTTATACATACCCCAGTGAACCATAAACCAATAACTGCAGGGCAAACTTGGCACCATCTGGCAGGGCCGGGGCATCGGCGTCCTCAGCACACACCAAGCGCGTCACTGCGCACAGTGGGTGCGTCACTAAGTACCGATGGGCGCGTCAACACGCCGATGAACGTCCCACGTCACCCCGCCAGAGGGAATCCTGTTGTCATGGATACCGTATACAAACATATGCAGCGCGGTCACATAACACGCTACTGCCTGTTTCATATAAACAATAAATTCCAGCAGCATAGATTAAGTGTACAAAACCCATTACCATAAAGAAAAAAATAGCAGAGAATTTAAAAACATTGTAGGAATACACATTACAAGACAGTCTTATTATAATCAATTACATTTAGAAGAATCAATGAAGATCATAATAGCGGCAATAAAGGCAATGTTAGTGCTAATATTTAGATATACATACTGACGGCTCAGAATGATGGACTAAAAAGTCCAATGGAGGCACTATTTTACAGAAAGCAATGTAATCCTTTCGTGGCCTGAATGAGTTTAAAGGATATGTGTATTGAATTCTTGTGCATTTTGTATCCTGATGAAGAACCGATTAGTAAAGGTTCGAAACGTTGGTAATTCCCTGCCTCCGTGTATTTCTTTTTGGTGAGTGCCACCGCCTGGAAGCTTATATATATATATATATTATAATAGTACCAATAATCCTCTCCGCGCTATATATGCCACAATAGTTCGTATACTGTAATAGACGGCCGCCTAACCACACAAATCCCTAAAGGGTTTAGGGACAACCAAGACAATAAAAAAGCACAATTGTGGTATGGCGCCTTAAAAATAATAAATAAAGTCCATATGTATGGTGGTCATAAATCAGTAAAGCAGACCAGAAGAATTCATCCAATTTCTTTGTTTATTTTTTTCATCGGCAAAACCGTGAGAAGTATCCCAACGCGTTTCGTCTAGAACGACTTCATCAGGGGTAACATCATAAAATTCTAAAATACAATTATACACATTTTAATAACAAATTTATATTCATTTTTACATGAATTACATACATGGTTTTACTGATAGACCCAATTACTATAGAAGAAATAGAACAAAAAGAAGGCAGGTGGTGGTGTGAAAAAAACAATAATTTGAACCCTGTGATTGAGCTATAAGGTAATACATATACCTTTTCTTTCCTGTAATAGGAATAAAGTGTTTATTGCTCCTCCAATAGACAACGGGGAGAAATGACTGTGATTCCAGACCTAAAAATTAACACATTTCTCAGTGTCTTAAATACTGAAGGTTTAAAGTACCTCCTAATTTATATAGTGAAAATATACATACCAATTATTTTTATAGAGTAGAGTTAAGCTGATGACATGCTTAAACGTATACAAGTGTGTAAACACCTATAACATATATATAAAAATTGTTTATTATCACTCATTGTCTACATTATTAGTGCTACTTTTTTAAGATGCTTTAATGTACATACCAATAAAATTCTGGCAAAAATACTTTTCTTCCCTGTGTGATCAACCTATAAAGAGGCAACATTCTTTTAGTTTTTTTTTTTTTTTTTTGTATTTAAAGGTCTATCAGTAACTATTAACAACACATCTAATTATCCAATTCTCTACAACACATATAGGATACCAGTCAAGTATATAATTACCTTTCTCTCAAGGATCTCTCTCCTACAGGGAAGAACAGCAGACTGAGTGTCCTAAATTGTGTGGGTATATATAGGGGAATATATCCCTATGTCATATCCTCCTAATTCCCATTGGTCCAATTTTGATTCCTCTAATAGGTAACTCTCAGTTATATTATTAGTGGTCTATTACCCATGGTTTATGCTGAATAGAAATCTACTTATATTTTTTAATTTTAAATAATTTTAAATACTTGAATTACTCATCCTAAGGGATGAATTATATTAAAAAAGGGATTCTACCCATAATTCCCTATTCTACCCATAATGCTGTTCCCCGTTTCACTATATTGTTAGATAACTTGTGTTTAGCCTTTAAGGCATATAGTGCGTGAGGTTTAATTGACCAAGTGGGGTTCTCATACTGCTAGGACCTGGATCCAGTTAGTAGCGTACTTTGATCCCTCTTAGGATCTTTCAATTTGGGCGAATAGATTCAAGCGTACCGCCGCCCGCTACTTCCGGCTTGCGTTCCATGCCAGCACCGGAAGTGCGTCTTGCGTTCCATCTCCAACTAAGCCGTTATTCCTGTCCACATGTCAGCTACACTATGTGGTGTGGGCGCCCGCTACTTCCGGCTTGCGTTCCACCCAACCCGGTAGTGTAGCTAGCGTTCCACCCTCGCTGAACGGGGATGCACATACTTGTTACTCCGTATGTCCTGGTCTGGTTATATCGTTATATTGTTATTTGGGTATAAGATTATGTTAGTGCTTGCTAATTGAGTATTAACTTTGTATGGTAAATACTGGTTTATTATAGATAACTATGCGCTCCATTTGGCGGCCATCTTAATTATTTTGCGTTTCACTAAATTTCTCTTTAATAGGTTTTTTATGGGATTTTATAAATAGTCCGTGCTCCCAATTAAATAATTGTTTATATCGCTATCCAATGGGGAGGGGGGGGAAAGGGGAAAGGGGGGGGGGATCTGTTTATACTTTTAGTGTTATTACTAGAGATCAGCAGTCTAAATCTTATAACGTCCTATTATAGGTCAATTTCCCTTATTTATACTGACTGGTACCTTCACAATCATAATACAATTAGGTACTTGTGAGTTATCCGGGCGCCCGATTTTTGGTCGTATACGCATCGCGTCGCATCGCATGGCATCGTATGTTAACCAAATGGCATGCGATGCGACGCGACGAGATGACCACCCGAACCCGATTTCGCATCGCGTCGCATCGTATGTTAACCAAATGGCATGCGATGCGACGCGACGAGATGACCACCCGAACCCGATTTTACATCGGGTACCATGTAAAGTGATCACGTCGCATCGCATGTTAACCACATGGCATGCGATGCGATGCGATCGCACCCGATTTTAGCAGTGCAAAACCCCCAGAAAGTGTCACAAAAAGTGACACAATGTCAGTCCCATCCCCATTGTGAACGCCACTCCACTATCAACGTGAACCCGAAGCGTGGCGAGCGCAGCGAGCCCGCGAGGGGCGGCGGTACGCGTCCTACGACCTTTTCATGCCCCCACTATCCACGTCGGCGTGGAGTTGAGAATAGAATAGTGTGGCGAGCGCAGCGAGCCACCGAGCCCGAAGCGTGGCGAGCGCAGCGAGCCCCGCGAGGGGACACGGATACCTTCACAGGTAAGCGCGTCCCTTCGCGGGCTTCCCAGGTGTCCACGTCGCCATGGACACCTGGGAAGCCCGCGAAGGGACGCGCTTACCTGTGAAGGTATCCGTGTCCCCTCGCGGGGCTCGCTGCGCTCGCCACGCTTAGGGCTCGGTGGCTCGCTGCGCTCGCCACACTATTCTATTCTCAACTCCACGCCGACGTGGATAGTGGGGGCATGAAAAGGTCGTAGGACGCGTACCGCCGCCCCTCGCGGGCTCGCTGCGCTCGCCACGCTTCGGGTTCACGTTGATAGTGGAGTGGCTGTGAGCATCCAATATCATTCATCAATATCATTCATATCTGACACATTAAGGACAACTGAATTAAAGGGAATAACTGTGTAATTAACATATTAAGGGAATAAATTAGAATAACAAACAATCAGAAAGCACACAATAATCAATCAACATCATTATTTATCAAGTAACGTCAGCGCATGCAGAATGCGCTCAAATGCACTGTCTCCCGCCAGGCACTTTCGCCAGACGAACTCCTGCATGTATGAATCCAGGTGATGGCGGGCTGTGCCCCGCTGGCGTTTGTTGCGCCATTTTGCACAACCCCACAGTCTCTCAATGTTCTGGGTGTGTGCACCAGTGTCCGGGTCTACAAAATTAAACCGGTGATTCACCCGCAAGTGGCTGTAACCAGCCCGCTCCAGTTCAGTCGTTTGGTAGGCGCGCCAGCAATCACTGACGATGGTGCTGCCAGGTGCCACGTGTTCCACAATTGCACCGAGGAGAGTGGGTGCATCTCGCTGGGCAACCGCGACCATGAAACAGTCCCCTGTCTCCCGGCACACTCCTCCGAACACCCACTGCTGTGGGAGGATTCTGCCAACATTGGCTTTCCGCTTCACAAACAGTGTTTCGTCGACCTCCACCATTTGCCCTGGGCCTCCAATCTGCCGTTGAGGCTGTGCCAGCAAGTCACATTGGCATGCCTCCCGCATCAAGGCGTTATAGAAAATGGTGCTTTTGTTACAGAGCTTCAAATTCTTAGCGCAGAACTCGATTGACGTCAGTTCATCGCACCAGCACCAGATGAAGCGCAGGATAGTCATGAAGGGGAGCCTGCACCCAGGATAGAATAGGGAGGCCCGTAGACTCTGTTTTTTGCTGCAGCTTTTAATGTAGCAGCGCCATTTGCGCTCTTTCAGGGACAGGCGCATAGGGTGGCCATTTGGGCATGTGGCAGTCGATGGGAGCAGCCCTTTCTCCTGCAGGAAGACGACTGTCTCTTCCTCAGTTTTTGGGAGGCTGAAAATGCCATCAACCAAAGCCATTTTGGGACTAATGGGGTAAGGGCCAAAATGGGGCAGGTGTAAGGGACCAAATGGGGCAATATTGGGGCAAATGTCCACAAATTCACCTCACAAATATACTCCAACGCTGTACAACACTTTCTCTCTCTGAATATCACTTGCTTTCTCCTCTGGAAACTACCTCACACTGAATTTCTGCCAGATGTGCCAGAGGGCGGGTTTAAAAATGGGCGGGAACTGTTAACATCGCGTCGCGTCGCATCGCATACCATACCATACAATAAGGCATACGATGCGACGCGATGCGACGGTAAAACGCGTCGCATCGCATCGTATCGTATGCCTTATTATAATGGCATGCGATGACCACATCGGGCGCCCGGATAACTCACAAGTACCTACAATTATAATACAATACTTATATAATTCTAATACAGTTTATCCTTCTCTAAACATTCTCTTAATTTTAGACATATTCGCGGATACACCGCATAAAACACTTAATTATTAAAGAATATATCATAAAAATAATTATAAAAAGTAATACAAAAATGAGATGCATATTTACCCTTACTCACATAAATAATAATCAATTAAATATTAAAAAATTAAAAAAGAATTAAATTATTATATATATACCCCTTTCTATTGTATACACATTAATGTACTCTTATCTTGGCTAGCTTACTATGGCCGGTTTCTAGTCCTATGCGGGACTTACTTTTGCTATAACTTTAAGTGGGGTTTTTCACCGAAAGGCTGTCATTTCTATGGTTTCATTCAGACCCTTAGGTATTAAACTATTCAAAGAATAAATCCAAAAGGACTCCCGTCTGGTTAGAACTAGCTCACGGTCACCCCCTCTCTCATCTATTTTCACTTGTTCTAGGGCAACAAAGGATAAATCCTTAAGGTTGGATCCATGTTCTTTCTGGAAGTGGCGCGGGACACTATGGTTTTGTACTTGATTCCTAATATTCCTCATGTGTTCTTGTATCCTCAGTTTGAGGATTCTTTTCGTTTTTCCCACATAAATGAGATTGCAACTACATTTCAATAAGTACACTATGTGAGTTGAGTCACAGGTGACAATGTCCTTACACTTTGGAAGTTCAGGAAAATTGTTGTTAAGCCAGTCGTAGTGTCTTCTGTCTATATGCTTACAGCAAATACATTTGTTACAGGGATAAATCCCTGTCCTTTCTTTTAAGAAAGATGGTCTTCCGGATGTCGGGGGGTCTCTGCAAGATTTTAATCTGCTTGGTGCTAGCATATTCTTCAAATTGTTTGCCTTTTTAAAAATAATAGTTGGTTTTTCGGGGAGGTGAGGGCCCAACACTGGGTCCTTCTGGAGGAGATGCCAGTGTGTATCTAAACACTTTCTTATTTTGTAGTGTTCTTGATTATACTTTGTTACGAATGGTCTTGAGTCAGAATAGCGGGTAGGTTCTGTCTTTGATTTTTCTTGTAACAGGGGTTGTCTAGGTAGGTGTGAAGCTTTATGCTGATCCTTTTTTACTTGAATGGGGTCGTAACCTTTTTCCACAAAGTTCTGTAGTAGCAGGTTTGACTGTTCCCAATATAGATCTATTGTGCTACAGTTCTTGCGCAATCGAACAAATTGTGAATATGGGACTGAAGTTTTCCATCTCTCCTTGAGAGAAAGGTAATTATATACTTGACTGGTATCCTATATGTGTTGTAGAGAATTGGATAATTAGATGTGTTGTTAATAGTTACTGATAGACCTTTAAATACAAAAAAAAAAAAAAACTAAAAGAATGTTGCCTCTTTATAGGTTGATCACACAGGGAAGAAAAGTATTTTTGCCAGAATTTTATTGGTATGTACATTAAAGCATCTTAAAAAAGTAGCACTAATAATGTAGACAATGAGTGATAATAAACAATTTTTATATATATGTTATAGGTGTTTACACACTTGTATACGTTTAAGCATGTCATCAGCTTAACTCTACTCTATAAAAATAATTGGTATGTATATTTTCACTATATAAATTAGGAGGTACTTTAAACCTTCAGTATTTAAGACACTGAGAAATGTGTTAATTTTTAGGTCTGGAATCACAGTCATTTCTCCCCGTTGTCTATTGGAGGAGCAATAAACACTTTATTCCTATTACAGGAAAGAAAAGGTATATGTATTACCTTATAGCTCAATCACAGGGTTCAAATTATTGTTTTTTTCACACCACCACCTGCCTTCTTTTTGTTCTATTTCTTCTATAGTAATTGGGTCTATCAGTAAAACCATGTATGTAATTCATGTAAAAATGAATATAAATTTGTTATTAAAATGTGTATAATTGTATTTTAGAATTTTATGATGTTACCCCTGATGAAGTCGTTCTAGACGAAACGCGTTGGGATACTTCTCACGGTTTTGCCGATGAAAAAAGTTGACATCAATAAACAAAGAAATTGGATGAATTCTTCTGGTCTGCTTTACTGATTTATGACCACCATACATATGGACTTTATTTATTATTTTTAAGGCGCCATACCACAATTGTGCTTTTTTATTGTCTTGGTTGTCCCTAAACCCTTTAGGGATTTGTGTGGTTAGGCGGCCGTCTATTACAGTATACGAACTATTGTGGCATATATAGCGCGGAGAGGATTATTGGTACTATTGTTTGTTGTTGAAGGGTCAATCCTCTAACGCAGCTTGAACATGCCGTTGTTTAAAGATAGAACAAGTCGCTCACAAAAGTATAAGGTCATATTTGATGAGGAAATGGAACTAGTAGGACAGGATGGTGGTGAGGAGGATTATTATTATAATGCCTTAAATAATATGGAGAAATTAACTACAAAGGAATTAAAATGTTGGTACGATTTGGTTACCTTAGAAAAATATCTGGAAGTGGGAAGAGTCCCTAGGGGCTTACGAGTGAATAAAACCCCCACTTTTACATCTCAAAATGAAGACTTCACTGCAAACTGGAATAAGACCCTAGAAGAGGCCGGTTTAAGTTTGGTCAGCCTTATAGTGAAAGAAAGAAAGAAAGAACTAGGGGGCTTAGAAAACCAAATCAATATGTTAGAAAAATCTTTAACAAAATTTGATAACAGTGAGGAGTTTCAAAGAGATGTGAAAGACATGCAACGTAAATTAGACATCCTTGAAGATGAGATCATAGGACGTAAACAGAAGAAATTCCTTAGGGACAAGAATGACTATTTGAATGGGAGAATTCACGACTGGGCCTCAAATCCACCCCAGAGATTTGAAACAAGGGACTATAAATACAATCAAAGAAAGGAAAGGCCTAGAAGAAGATATGACAATGACGTTTTCTCAAGGTCACAACAGTCGGTGTACCGAAACAACTATGATGACTACCAACAAAGGAGTTATAGACAAAGGAAACCTTCTCCACAATACAGAAGAAGAAGAATATCCTCAAGTGACAATTATTCACCGGGAAATAGAGGGTACCAAATGAGACAACAAAGATTCCAGAGGTCTCCGTCCCCTTATCAATACCGAACATCTTTTTTAGGGGAGCAATCCCAAAGAAAGGTCGGTTTTCGGAACCTTCAGAGGAAAGAACAATTACATATGAGAATGGATTCTCCTCAAGGTTTAAAAAGATATATAAGAGAAGAGGATGTAGAGGAGGAGGAGGAAGAAGAAAAAAGTTCCCCAAAAAAGAAGAGACTCACACAGACGCAAAAAGACCCGATAGAACAAACTACATTAACATTTCCCAGAAGGAATTTTCTGAACCAGAAAAAGCCTTATTAAATAAAGGTTTAAAATTTGCGCCGGACCAGCACCTTGACAAATTTGACTTGTTCGTCGACCTAAATAAGTATGTGAGGAACCTGACTCTGAAAAGACATTTTTTGAAGAATCCTTCAAGCAATCAATTAAGCAATGATACGAAAGTAAGACCATTGGTGGCTCCTCCCTCGAAGTACTACCCAATAGAGTCAAGGGGTAGCCACATTGAGATTTTTTATGAATCGGTGAGAAATGACTTTAGGGAAATTAAACCAAAAAAATCTGGCCACACTAATTTGAATCCGCAAGAACAGCAGGCCCTTAAACAATTGAAAAAGGATAAGGAAATCATAATTAAAATGGCAGATAAAGGAGGGGCGGTAGTAATCCAGGACAAAACCAAGTACATCACAGAAGCACATAAACTCATAGATGATACGGAAACGTATGAAAAATTGGATTCAGACCCCACTACTATGTACAACAACCAACTCCTTGATTTGTTGAAAGAGGCCAATTCCAATAATGTCATCTGTAAGGAGGAGTACCTTTATATTTATGTAGCTAAGCCAAGGATCCCGGTATTTTACCATCTGCCGAAAGTCCATAAGAATAAGGATGACCCCCCCGGAAGACCTATTGTGGCGGGGGTCAACTCCTTATCCTCAAATTTATCCCACTTTTTGGATCTGAAACTACAGAAATATGTAAAAGAACAAAGATCACATCTGAAAGACTCAACTCAGCTGCTAAGAGAGCTGACAGATTTAAAGTGGCGGAAGACTTTTAGATGGCTAACAATAGACGTACAAGCCTTATACACTTGCATTCCCCATAAAAATGGTTTGAAAGCTGTAAACGATATATTAAGGGAAGATAAAACAGTCTCAGAAATGGAGAATAAGTTCATTTTGGATGGAATCGAGTTCATTTTGGACCATAATTATTTCGAATTTGAGGGTAATTATTTTGTACAACGCTGTGGAACAGCTATGGGGACGAAATTCGCCCCCTCGTTCGCAAACATCTACATGGACAACTGGGAAAAGGAGTGCCTTTATGAGTCCACAAACTACAAGTATCCAGAAATTATCTATTACAAGCGTTACATTGATGATTTGATCTTCATATGGGAAGGAGATGAGGATAGTGTGAAAAGGTTCATTGATGAGATCCAAACAAACAACTTCAATCTAAGATTCACTTACAAACAGGATACAGAGGAGATCGATTATCTCGACCTGATCCTTATGGCTAGGGAAGAAGAAGCCGTGACTTCAAAGACTTTCTTTAAACCAACGGATGCGAACAGCTACATCCCTAGTAACAGCTGTCACCTGAAGAGATGGAAAACTTCAGTCCCATATTCACAATTTGTTCGATTGCGCAAGAACTGTAGCACAATAGATCTATATTGGGAACAGTCAAACCTGCTACTACAGAACTTTGTGGAAAAAGGTTACGACCCCATTCAAGTAAAAAAGGATCAGCATAAAGCTTCACACCTACCTAGACAACCCCTGTTACAAGAAAAATCAAAGACAGAACCTACCCGCTATTCTGACTCAAGACCATTCGTAACAAAGTATAATCAAGAACACTACAAAATAAGAAAGTGTTTAGATACACACTGGCATCTCCTCCAGAAGGACCCAGTGTTGGGCCCTCACCTCCCCGAAAAACCAACTATTATTTTTAAAAAGGCAAACAATTTGAAGAATATGCTAGCACCAAGCAGATTAAAATCTTGCAGAGACCCCCCGACATCCGGAAGACCATCTTTTTTAAAAGAAAGGACAGGGATTTATCCCTGTAACAAATGTATTTGCTGTAAGCATATAGACAGAAGACACTACGACTGGCTTAACAACAATTTTCCTGAACTTCCAAAGTGTAAGGACATTGTCACCTGTGACTCAACTCACATAGTGTACTTATTGAAATGTAGTTGCAATCTCATTTATGTGGGAAAAACGAAAAGAATCCTCAAACTGAGGATACAAGAACACATGAGGAATATTAGGAATCAAGTACAAAACCATAGTGTCCCGCGCCACTTCCAGAAAGAACATGGATCCAACCTTAAGGATTTATCCTTTGTTGCCCTAGAACAAGTGAAAATAGATGAGAGAGGGGGTGACCGTGAGCTAGTTCTAACCAGACGGGAGTCCTTTTGGATTTATTCTTTGAATAGTTTAATACCTAAGGGTCTGAATGAAACCATAGAAATGACAGCCTTTCTGTGAAAAACCCCACTTAAAGTTATAGCAAAAGTAAGTCCCGCATAGGACTAGAAACCGGCCATAGTAAGCTAGCCAAGATAAGAGTACATTAATGTGTATACAATAGAAAGGGGTATATATATATATATAATAATTTAATTCTTTTTTAATTTTTTAATATTTAATTGATTATTATTTATGTGAGTAAGGGTAAATATGCATCTCATTTTTGTATTACTTTTTATAATTATTTTTATGATATATTCTTTAATAATTAAGTGTTTTATGCGGTGTATCCGCGAATATGTCTAAAATTAAGAGAATGTTTAGAGAAGGATAAACTGTATTAGAATTATATAAGTATTGTATTATAATTGTATTATGATTGTGAAGGTACCAGTCAGTATAAATAAGGGAAATTGACCTATAATAGGACGTTATAAGATTTAGACTGCTGATCTCTAGTAATAACACTAAAAGTATAAACAGATCCCCCCCCCCCCTTTCCCCTTCCCCCCCCCTCCCCATTGGATAGCGATATAAACAATTATTTAATTGGGAGCACGGACTATTTATAAAATCCCATAAAAAACCTATTAAAGAGAAATTTAGTGAAACGCAAAATAATTGCGTTAATAATACTTGATTAAGATGGGAAGTGGACACCTTTCTCAAATCTAAGTGCTCACAAAAACACTTAGTGATCTCGTATGAAACAGTTACCGGTATTTAATACCACATGAAAATGCCTGCTATACACAAGTTGTATTAAAAAGGACTCTTTCGGTGTGAAAATCTCTGTACTGTACTGCTGTCAAATGCCCCTGATGAAGTCAAGCTGTTGACGAAACGCGTTGGGCTTATATCATCACTTTGAAGACGCTTTTTAATAAAGAAAAATATTTTTATTGTTAATTACTGGTTATACATTATTGTTGTATTGAACACAGCATTTTAGACATTTGCACTGTGGTAAGGGCGCACTCTGAGAACCCCCTTTTCTTTTCTATATATATATATATATATATATATATATATATATATATATATATATACACAACCCAATAGTGTTATTCAGCACCCATAAACAATTCTTCAGTGAATTCAGTCTTTCCACACTTTGTACAGTTATAAAATTATCAACCAATAATTCTTCTTAGATATAAAATATTTATTATAAAACATATAAAAAACAAATGCTCTTGTAATAGAAGTATCCTCTTGGGATTGGGATCACACCAAGTACCTGACGCGTTTCGTCTCTTTATGAGACTTCATCAGGGGTTTTGATACTTATAGTATGAATCTTTAAAGATGTTATAATTCCTAAAAAATGTAATGAATTTTTCACAGTGTTTTTTCTCATTGGGACGATAGTATTTACTGTATTAATTCTTTAAATCAGGTTTTTTAGTAATCTTCAATTTTTCTCTATTATAATGGTAATACTGTGCCAATTTTTCTCTTTTAAAATGGTAACTCTGTACTGTTTATGAGTGCATCATAATCTCATTCTTTATATGAAAAATTCACTAAAGAATGAGATTATGATACACTCATAAACGGTATAGCGTTACCATTTTAAAAGAGGAAAATTGGCACAGTGGGGCAGATGTATTAAGCCTAGGGAAGAGATTAACTGGAGATAATGTGGAAGGAGATAAAGAACCAGCCAATCAGCTGTGTTTGAAATATGACAGTTGGGAGTTGATTGGCTAGTGCACTATCTCCTTGCACTTTAACTTCAGTTTATCTCTTCTCCAGGCTTAATACATCAGCCCCAGTATTACCATTATAATAGAGAAAAAATGAAGATTACTAAAAACCTGATTTAAAGAATTAATACAGTAAATACTATCGTCCCACTGAGAAAAAACACTGTGAAAATTTCATTAAATTTTTTAGGAATCATAACATCTTTAAAGATTCATACTATAAGTATCAAAACCCCTGTTGAAGTCTCATAAAGAGACGAAATGCGTTGGGTACTTGGTATGATCCCAATCCCAAGAGGATACTTCTATTACAAGAGCATTTGTTTTTTATATGTTTTATAATAAATATTTTATATCTAAGAAGAATTCTTGGTTGATAATTTTATAACTGTACAAAGTGTGGAAAGACTGAATTCACTAAAGAATTGTTTATGGGCGCTTAATAACACTATTGGGTTGTGTATTGGATTGTGTAGATTCCTCTAGTAGGGGGTCTAGTGTTATTGGTGACCGTTTTCTATATCTAGCGCAACTTTTAGTGATATTGGAGGTTATTCTGGTTGGTGCAGTCCGTTCCGAATTCTTTCGGAGCTGACCGAACGCCACGCTGTGCGGACATTGTAAGAACAAACGCCCACAGGTCCTCCGCATTCAGACGGACTTACTCTCTAAGAAGAGGGTGTGTTTTCGGACAACATCCAAACCGTGCATGTGCGGTGGAACACAAAGATTCTGCACGGTCTTACAGCGTCAGAACGGACGGGAAGCTGGCCGTACGCACCGATGCGGGGTATGTCCGCAAAACTCACGACTGTTATCTGAACTCATACATATGCCACATGACACACTTATGCATTTAGCCAACCTCATAAAAAATGGATTGTTTGTAATTGTAATCAATTAAATCCTAATTGATACTTAAACACATTACTACCACTTTACATTAACCCTTACATCATGTGAAGTGCTATTCATTCATTGTTACCCCTTTACCTATGTTTTATGTATGCATATTATATAATAATTGCACGTCAAATGCAATATTCTTCAATGTGCTAATTATTACTAACACATACTAAAGCAAACGTACCATCAGTTATAAACACAGTGTGTGTGTGTGTGTGTGTGTGTGTGTGTATTATGTTTTTTGCTTAATGTTATTTGGACTACAATTATATGACATTTGTGTCTTGCAAGGATGTGCACACTACAATAACACACATCTATATACAGTATCTACCTTTTGCAAATTATAAATATATTCAACTATTTACACATACACTGTAAAATAAAAAAATAAAACACACAGACAACTTCTAACTGGTATGAACTATTTATTTTTAACAAACCAAAAAATAAATTTACAGGAGCAGGTCGGTGAGGTCCTGCAGATCTGCTGCCAGAAGCTGAATGTGCTCCCTCATCCGGTGGAGGGACCCGCGGACACCTTCATTATGTTCCCTCTGGTCATCTGTGGGCATGTTAAAGGGGGGTAAACTTTAATAAGAATAAGGTAGAAATTTTACATTGTGATGCAAAAATTCAATACAAACTACCTACAGCATTATAAATCATACATACACAAATTTACATAGGCTTCAGTTTCCCAAATGAAAATAAATACTATGATGGTGACATACACACAGTGGTTTACACTATACAATATGTTACTTATACCATTGTCAATGTATGTTTCCAAAGCACACCAACACTTGAGCCTCATTCAGACTTGTCATGGCTTACCACTCACCAATGTACTATAAAGCTACCTCCACTATAACTTTTCACATTTCTGCATAAATATAATCCTTCATGTCACTGCTCATTGGTTAACTGCAGGTATGTATGTATATATATATATATATATATATATATATATATATATATATATATATATATATATAGCGGTGGAGGCGGCGGCACCCTAGCAAGCGGAGAAATAAAAGATAAAGTCCGGTGCCTTCCACTAGCACCAATCAAGGCGCCTACCAAATATCCAATGTAGTAGGGACGGCGGCACTCGGTTCAAAGGAATAACACGGCAGGCGTATGTAACTAACATTTCGTGGCCAGAGTTGCCACTTTATCAAGGTGCCAGTGAACAAATAAAAAATAAAATACACTTACTTAAGTAGCCCACTGAGACATCCATGAGACACGGCGTCCAACCCCGCTGCGTCAAGGTGACGTCATCTGCTGCAAGCGGCGCAGTGTGTCACGGAGGAAACACGTGATCTACACACCAAAATATGATAGGAGAAAGAAAAACATGAATGAACATTTACACATATAGACAACACAGAAAGCATGAATGGCATGTATCACAATAAAAAACACAATGTATAGAATACAATACACAAAATAGAGTTTAACCAAGTACATGGATGAAGCCTTATAAAAAGCATGCAAGACCGAGATTTTCATTAAGTCCGCGGGGAGCCAGTGTATCTAACCGCATCATAGATCATGTTCCCCCACTGTCGCGTGGAGGGGACAGATCTTTGGTACTCTTGAAAGCGTAGAGCCGGTGGATCTACTTGTTAGATACACTGGCTCCCCGCGGACTTAATGAAAATCTCGTACTTGCGTGCTTTTTATAAGGCTTCATCCAAGTACTTGGTTAAACTCTATTTTGTGTATTGTATTCTATACATTGTGTTTTTTATTGTGATACATGCCATTCACGCTTTCTGTGTTGTCTATATGTGTAAATGTTCATTCATGTTTTTCTTTCTCCTATCATATTTTGGTGTGTAGATCACGTGTTTCCTCCATGACACACTGCGCCGCTTGCAGCAGATGACGTCACCTTGACGCAGCGGGGTTGGTCAGCCTGCTCCCGGGCCTGCCTTGCTCGGTCACAAGCTGTTAAAAAAATTAGAAGGCTGAGTGTCAATGAAGGGTCATTATTTTATGAATCATAAGAAAAAAAAAACAATTACATATTATATCCACATGACAGCATGTCAAAGAGGAAGTAACACACATATAGTGTATGCCATTTTCAACTCATTAACAGCCATTTAACCACATTTACATAAATAATTTAATTAAATCATTCACTGGTAAATATGTAATGTTTGCATAAAAACTCACATCTTGCTATCTGGCGCCTTAGACGCTGCAGAAGGTCGGGCTGGCGTCGGCGCAGAGGTCTCTAGCTGTGCAACGGACCTCCGCACCTGGGTCGCGCAAATATTCTGCACCGGGCAGCAAGATACGCCCGGCGCTTAACGCTGTTACTTATAAAGGGCCCCACATGCCCCAGCCTGGTCTCCATGACAGAGACCAGGGCCCTGAGCTCAGCTGTGCTGAACGGTGCTGCTCTTTGGTAGCTCGCCATGTTAGCAATGGCACATCACAAACAATCATATACTGTAATTGGTTGGTAAGATTGTTATTTGGTATTACTTTATTGATTATTTTTACATGAACAGTGTGTATGCGCTACAACAATCGGCGAAAACATCGCACCGCCAAACAACGCTTGCTATAGCTTGGCAACGCTGAGCTGCCCTTCCCATTTCTTAGTATATGGAAATAATATTGCCACCAATAACCACATCACCAACACAAACAAAACAGACAGGGTGAAAGAAGTTGGGAAACCAATATACTCACCAAACATGGCTGAAAACAAGAGGTGAAATAGGTTGCAACAATATACAGTTACACATATCTCAACAAGGTACTAAATTAGACAGCCTTATTGGTGTGAAACCAATAAACCACAAACATACAAAATAGTGCAATACCTTTTCCCATTATTAGGCCATGGTGCCATGTAAACACTTACCTTATACCGGCCCACACTAGAGATGTGGATTCAAATGTACCTAGCATCAAGACAGTATTGAGAGGCCTATCACGTGATTTGGATGCAAGCAGTGATTACTATTGCATGAGTTGGGGACTGGATTAACATATGGAATGGGTTAGTTACATTTGTTGTACATACAAAATAAGTGCACAGTACAAATGAACATTCACATATATAATTTATGTCTGGCAAAAGTTGTAGCTGTTCATTGGTGTAAAAATCTGCCAATGAGTACAAAATCAGACTTGGAATGAACGCCTGGTTTTGTACAGTTTGTTTCCCGCTGGTATGGGCGTGGCGTTAGCGCCGCACAAACACCACGGTGTACGCCGCCGTACGGTACACTGCCACACAGAACGCAGGGTGGGGCTGATGTACGCCAATTACATAAATGGGTATATATAGGTGTGCAAGAAAAACTAGATTGTGCTGTAAACATGTCTGGGTCACAATCAGAGGGAGAACAGGAGCATCAGCTCCTCCTAGCTCAGCTGGACTCCATCACCTCCAATGTGCACCAGACCAGAAACCAGCCATTGGGAGGTGAACAGGCTGCAGGCCCATCTTCAGCAGGGCCATCTTCAGCTGGGCCATCTTCAGCTGGGCCATCTTCTGCCTCAGCAGAATCATTGGGAACACAGCAGGTGGCTTCACAAGACAGTAGCCTGGCCAGCACTTCAAGTACAGCAACAGGTAGCCGTGGCCGTGGGCATGGGCGTGGCCGGAAGAGGTCAACAGAGGAACCAACCACCAAAAACAAGGCATTCCAACCGGAGGTACTGCAAATTCTTGTACTCCGTGCACGGGATTTGATCGAGTTGACACAGGCAAGGTTGACACCCACAATGAGATGGAGGATTTGGGAGGACATAACTGTGGAGATTAATGCAGTGGCTCCACAAGTTCGTGAGGCAGAGCACGTGAAGAAAAGGCAAGTTCAATTGTTTGAAAATAGAGTTGACCAATACCAGTAATGTGTTTCTTAGAAGCTAGATGCAATTGTTAAACTGCAGGTCACATTGCTAGGAGCAACAGACATGATTGCCATGTCACCTATTCTATATATATTATACGGTGAGTGTGAATGTATGTTCAAGGTGATTATTTTAAACTTTAAACTAATGTAAGTTATGTGTTATGAAGCAGACTTCCAAATCTGTAGCAGATAATAATGCATGCTAAATAAAACAGACAAATGTCAGGGGTGACATGTAATAAAATTTAAACTTTGGTTGCAGGTAACATGACTTCAAAAGCAACCTCAAGAAGAAACTGACCGCACATTGGGAACACAGCCACACCACTGGGGCTGGCCCCATGCCAGGCCGACTGAAGCTCACCCCCCTGGAGGAGTTGGCCACAGATTGCATTGCTATTGAGGAGGTCCGAGGGGTGAGAAACATGGACAGTGAGGCCCCAGTGGAAGTATTTGCGGCTGTACTTGAAGGTAATTAGTTAGCATGGCATTACTACTTTGTAATAATTTTAAAGGAATGTGTTGTAATTGTAAGTTTCTCTTTCAGCATCATCTCCAACATGCGGTAGCGATCTTCTTGAGGATGAGGCGGAGGATACAGTGCCACCTACCACACGTGGCAGCCATGTGCAGCAGTAGCAGCCAACGGCCACACAGGATGTGGACAGGTGGTTGCAGATGCTTACCCACATTCACCAGCAGGGAGAGTTAGCATCAGAGTGGCTGATTAGGACCGAGGAGGTCATGCAGGCTATTGTCAGCACCCAGCAGGCAATAGCTGGGAGCCAGCAGACAATAGCTGGCACCCAGCAGGCCAAAGCTGGCAGCCTGCAGGTGTTGGCAGATCAAGCCGTGCGCCAAAATGACCTCCTCGTCCGCCATAATGAGCTTGTGGCGGAGCTACTTAACACCCATAGGGCCCTATTGTCAGCTGTTTCTGGTGCATTCCTGCTGGTTGAAGGGGAAGACCACATCATCTGCTCCACCTGACCCACCATCACAACGTGGCCGTGGAGCTGCTGCACGTGGCAAGGCCCCTACCAGGGCCAAACAGTCACGAAAGTGAAGTGGCCTTCGCATTAATCTCCACCCTTATGTCATCCCAAATCTTTCATTTTTCTGTGTGTGTCAACTTCATGTGTGCAACCCAATCCCCTGCAAAGGGTACACTAATTTGTGGTGCCTTCGGTTGGAATGTTTTGGTTGGTTCCCCTGTTACCCTCTTTCTGCTACCATTACTGTCTGCTGTTCTTGAAGTGTTGATCATATACTTTTCTTGTGAAGCCACCTGATGTGTTCCTAATGATTCTGCTGTGGCTATGTATGAAATGCAAATTTTTTTATACATGTTTGTTTTGTTTTCTAATTATTTGTATGTTACCTTTCTTTTTTGGCATGTGGCAAATAACTAGAAAATTTGGTACTTGTGGATTATCACGGCTCCCATCACATGCCATCGCATGCCATATATAGTGGCATGCGATGGCATGCGATTTTTGCAGTTTTTATCAATTTTTTACAATTCGCATGCCATCGCATGCGTTTTTAACAGAAAAGCGTCCAAATGCATTGAAATTAGTATCAAACATGTTCAATGGCCCCCAAATGTCATTTTTGAGGCTGTACCACCCCCACTATCAACGCAAACCCGAAGCGTGGCGAGCACAGCGAGCCCGCGAGGGGCGGTGGTACGCGTCCTACGACCTTTGCATACCCCCACTATCCACGTCGGCGTGGAGTTGAGAATAGAAAGTGTGGCTAGCACAGTGAGCCACCGAGCCCGAAGCGTGGCGAGTGTAGCGAGCCCTGCGAGTGGACGCGGACACCTGTGAAGCCCGCGAGGGGACGCGTATACCTGTGAAGGTATCCGTGTCCCCTCACGGGGCTCACTGCGCTCGCCACGCTTCAGGCACGGTGGCTCGCTGCGCTCGCCACACTTTCTATTCTCAACTCCATGCTGACGTGGATAGTGGGGGTATGAAAAGGTCGTAGGACGCATACCGCCGCCCTTCGTGGGCTCACTGCACTCACCACGCTTCAGGTTCGCGTAGATAGTGGGGGTGGTACAGCCTCAAAAATGACATTTGGGGACCATTGAACATGTTTGATACTAATTTCAATGCATTTTTTGATCTTCTGTGGCACCCTCCTACGCGAATGTATTTATGTTTGAGACAGAACATGACTTATTTTTTTCAGATCCCTCCATTAGTGATCAAATGCTAATGTATACTAGATACATAGACGATGTCTTTGTATTGTGGACAGGAGGGGCCGAAAGATTTAATCGTCTTATGACTGAAGTCAATGCTTCAAGCCCATTCATTAAATTTATGTTCACTTGCGATCCAGTGAGGGCGAACTTTCTGGATGTGGATCTGACTTTTGCAGATGGTTATATTACTACGAGCATCTTTAATAAACCTACCGATCGCAACACTCTTTTGGAAGCGACCAGTTTCCATCCTAAGGCCTTAAAAAGGGGCCTCCCCCTGTCGCAGATGATCCGTACGGCCAGGATCACTAGTGACAGGGAGAGTGTGCCTCAGAGTTTGGATCGGGTGATACAAAAATTTGAAAACAGGGGATATCAGAAGGGGTTACTGGAGGAAACCAAAAAACGGGTTTTGAGAATGGATCGCAATGATCTTCTTACTCCTAAGCCCAGGGCGGATGGAAATAAAATTCCGTTGGTCTGCAAATACTCCACTTCAAACCCTGTGATTCAACGGGCCACTAAGGCTTTATGGCCCATTGTTAGTACCGATACTGACCTCCCAGGAATTAAACATGTAAGACCGATTGTGGCATTTTCACGGGGTAGTAACCTCAGGGATCGGTTAGTGCGCACGGATATTACCGATATGGGCAAAAAAAGATGCCCCAACACCTACTTTATAGCACCAGGATGCTAAAAATGTAGCGATTGCGCTACCTGTAAATTGCTGATTCCCTGCAAAAATTTCAAACACCCGCACAATGATAAGAAGTATGACATCAGATTTGTGTTGGGATGTAATTCTACCCACGTGGTCTACATAGTAGTGTGTCCGTGTGGACTATACTATGTGGGCCAAACCACATGCAAATTTAAAGAACGCATGGGGGGCCACAGATCTTCTATCGGTCTAGCACTGAGAGGCCGTAATATTGACCAACCTGTGGCCCGTCATTTTAAAGCATTAAATCATCCCCTAGAATCCCTCCGTTATTTTATGATAGACCACGTTCCTATGTCATTAAGGGGAGGGGACCGGGCAAAAATTTAGCTTATTAAGGAATCACAGTGGATCATGAGATTGGGGACTACGAACCCCGGTGGTCTCAATGAAAAAATTAACTGGAACAGTTTGACTTAATTCTAGTTCAGACACTCCAGATCATTATGGTGGTGATTCCAGCAATGCGGTTCATTTGTATGAGGGTCATGTGTTTCTATATGTATATGCTACTAATTCTGACATTCCATCTGAAAACCTGGCCATCGATTACTGTGTTTGCATTTTATGTATATATTTTTTGTGTATATTCCGTGTACTTCTTTTGCACATTTTTTGTACATTTATTCATTTTTTGTTGTATTATGCATTATAGGTGAATTCGGTTGCACACTTCCTGTCCAGCGATAGTCTCATCATCTTGTATCCACAGGTCGCTTGGCAACGGTCTCAGCTGGGGAGAGGACGTCCGGGAGACGGGTGGAACGCAAGCCAGAGACGGGTGGAACGCATGAACGCCCCCCCGTTGGCTGACAGCGCGTACCACCGGAAGTTCCTGGATGACGACTTCCGGCGAGCCGGACGCCGGCGCTGGATGCGAATGGGCGGCTGCTGTTCAGGTTAAGGTATTTATTTGTGGTGTTTATGTAATGTTGGTTGTTGCTGTTGTGCCCTGAGGAAGGGGCTTTCATCCCTGAAAGCACTTGGCGCTATCAATACAACCTTTTTGACCATTTCTACTGGAGTGCCTCTTTCTTTGGATTTGTATTTGCTGATGCAGAGTGCACCTGGTCTTTGCTATTTAAACGAGTGCCGACCAGCAGTGGAATTTATATATATATATATATATATATATATATATATATATAGATAGATAGATAATCCCAGCGTATGTGTCGCACTCCAAAGATACGTCTCTTAAGTCAAGTAAACAAAGTATTTATTTAGCAACGTTTCAATGTCTATGTGACATCGTCATCAGGCTTCAACCTGTGACGATGTCACATAGACATTGAAACGTTGCTAAATAAATACTTTGTTTACTTGACTTAAGAGACGTATCTTTGGAGTTCGGCACATACGCTGGGATTGTTTATCGTTTGAACAGTGCGAGCACCCAACCAGCAACACTATAGGAGACTGTGCTAGGCTACCCTGGGAATATATATATATATAGATAGACAGAGAGAGAGAGAGAGAGATGAAAGAATGAGCACTCAGGGACTCTCGTCAGGGTGAAAGGTTGACTGGTTTATTCAGTCAGGTCGTCAACGTTTCGGGGTCTCCCTCGTCGTCAGGACAAGTACACCACTGTACTTGTCCTGACGACGGGGGAGACCCCGAAACGTTGACGACCTGACTGAATAAACCAGTCCACCTTTCACCCTGACGAGAGTCCATGAGTGCCCATTCTTTCATCTCTATCTACAAGGGGCTGCAAGGTCCCTATAGCTGGCACCAGGGCACGTTATTTTCTCTGGCTTTACCCACGTCCAGCAGTGCCGGTCCTCACTACTGCATATATATATATATATATATACAACAGGCTCACAGGCTCAGTGTTGCTTCTAATTAAAAACCCTTCCATGATGAGGCCGCTGCTGCTCCTGTCCTATATGGGCCGAGAAGAATGTGATGAGCTCCACCAATCAGAGCCCAGCACAAGCTTCTCAGCCTCTGACCTATTGTGCAGTCTCATGTGACTTTGTCAACTCCCAGTAATGCACTGCACACTTGTGCAGTTGGTGTGCCTTGGCTCCCGATGCTCAGTACCATTAATCATTGTCACATGAGCAGATAGGTGAAGCTGTAGCACTACCCCACTCCCATGCACAAAACCTTTAGCTAATTTTTTTTATTTTTTGAATAATACATGCTGACCACAGGGGGCCCCTAGATAGAGGGGGGCCCGGGTGTACTGACTCCCCTGAGCACCCCCTTAATCCGGGCCTGTAAACCAGTCCCTAGGCACCATCCCCGAGTTTATTGATAGTAGTAGTGCTATGACAAAACTCAATTCTTTTAGTATTCTAGGGTGTATTTCAACCGGGCCAGGAGATTTGTTACTATTGAGGTTCTGAATTACTAGTCCCAGAATGTGGCCTATTAATGGGCACATTGTGACTCTTAGTTCCACAGCTGAATCAATAGCTAAAACATAGACACAGCAGAACAATACAACTTTATTACACACATAGCCCACTCATACTATACTCACCTACACTATCTTGTCACGAAAGATCGTTCCCCTTCTCCATATACAGAAGAATCCATTTGGGTTCCTGTGGAAATAAATCATACTCACCAGCCATTTTCTGTGCTTCTGCGGCTCCATCCACATGCTGTACACACAATCTCCGCTGTGTTTACATCTGTGGCCTCTTCCCACAGGCCAGGGGTTAGTCCCACCCTCCAATCATCAGTGGAGAATTCACGATGCCCACTTATTATTGGCTGGTGGGCAGGCCCAACCCCCGGTCTGTGGGGGTTAGGCCATAACAGAATATGTATGTATGTATGTATGTTCTCAAACTGGAGACTCTAATGTACTTGTGTTCTTGCTCAGTTGTGCACCAGGGCCTCCCTCTTATCTTTCTATTCTGTTTAGAGCCTGCTTGTGCTGTTCTCTGAAGGAAGTAGTACACACCATTGTAGAAAATGTTGTTTCTTGGCAATTTCTCCTTCTTGGCGATATCTCCTCTGCTAGCTTCACCATAGAGTTGCTTGGAGGATCAGGACCTACAAACCTCCTGGAAAGAGCATCAGCATTGAGGTGCTGTTTCCCTGGATGATGTCTCAACTCAAACTTAAATGGCTGCAAGGTCAAAAACCACTGGGTCACACGAACATTCACATCTTTGTTTGTATGCATTCTTTGTAAGAGTGCATGGTCAGGGACAAACTAATTTTCTCATCCCAATAAATAATATTTCAAGGACTCAACTGCCCACCTAATGGTAAGTACTCCTGCTCTACAGTTGAGTACTTGCACTCTCTGGGCAATAATTTACAGATGGATGCATCTGGCAAAGGATTAGGAGCAGTCCTTTCCCAAGAGGTAGATGGAGAGGAAAAGCCCCAGAGGCATCCGTCTTTGACATAAATAGTTTTTTAGAGTCAGGAGCTTGCTAGACAGGCTCGGTTCACAAACCTCGTCTTAAATCCTGCCAAGCAGTTTTCACTGGTGTAGACCACGTTATCTTGTCTAGGAATTATTTTTTAATACATTTGGTTGTGGACCCACTCTAGTGGCAAAATCTCGGATAACATATGATAATATTCCACCAGACCGAGAAATGCCCTAAGTTGTGGCTTACATTTAGGTTTAGACGAGGTGAGGTTTCTACTAGTCTGATGTTTATCCTGTCCGCTGCCCACAATATAACCCAAATACTTGGCTTCTACCATACCAATGGCACATTTCTCAGGGGTGGCGGTAAACCTGTGTGCCCATAGAGACTTTAAATGGCTTCTAATTTTGGTAGGTGTGATTTCCAGTCAAAGTTTAAAATAACAATGTCGTCTAAATGTGCAGCTGCATATGCCCTGTGGACTGCAGAAACTTATTCATAGCTCCCTGGAAGGTTGCTGGGGTACCATGTAAGATTCATTCATTAGTCCTGCACATGTAAACCAAATGGGAGCACTTTATACTGGAAAAAAGCCCTCTGGGGAAAAGAAGGTTGCTTTTGCTTTAGCAGCTTCTATTAATGGAATCTGCCAATAACCTTTTGTCAAATCAAGTGTAGTGAGTTACTGACTATTGGCTAAATTTTCTACCACCTCATCAACCCAGAGCATAGGGTAATAATCAAACCAGGACATAAGATTTATTTACGTAAGTCATTGCAGAACCTTAAAGCACCTGAAGGCTTAGGTACTACGACAATTGGATTATTCCACTTACTGGTGGATAACCTGTAGGCATAACATTTCATTCTCCTCCTGCTTTATTACTGCCCGCTTTGTTTTGGATATGTGATCTGGCCTTTGATTAATGACCAACCCAGGTGAAGTAACAACATCATGTTGGATGATCTGTGTCTTTCCACCTCACCAAGTTCACCACTTCCTGTTTATGTCCAGGAGTAAGCATGACTTCAATGGGTACCTGGCATTCTGGAATATTTTTAGCTACCAAAGAGGGCTGACTGGCACTTTCCTTCAAGTCATTGTAATCGGGCATTGTAATTGACCGGTCCCATTGCCTCTATGTTCTCATGAGGACCGCACCATTGTGCATACATCTTGCTTTCTGTGGTGGGTACCAGCACTAACACTTTGTCTCCCAGGTTAAAGGACCAGTTGACTGAGGAAACAATCGGCCTTAGACAGCCGTATAACTGGGCCACAAACTGAATGACATGGCACGGTTCTTCCCACCCTTCTTTTAAGCGATCCAGAATCCATCTGGTATGTTTCCCATAGTGGAAAGCAAAGGGACTAAACCCTGTAGAAAATTTAGGTACCTCTCTGACAATAAACATCAAGTAAGGTAATCCCAATCTCACTTTTCTTGTGACACTGACCTTTTTACCATTTGCTTAAGGGTTTGAAGAGTTTCAACCTGGCCATCTGTTTACTGGTGGTACACTGAGGTGGTAATCCTGTCTACTTTTAGCAACTGGCATAAATCCTTCATGACTTTAGAAACAAAAGGTGTACCATGGTCCGTTAAGACCTCTTTTGGTATACCTAAGTGGGTATACATGGTTAGTAGCTCTCCGGCAATAGTGTCAGATTTCTTATTATGGGTATAGCCTCCCGGTACCTGGTGACATAATCAACTACCACCAATATGTATTGGTTCCCTCAAGCAGACTTGTCTACTGGTCCTATCAGATCCATACCAATCCGCTCAAAAGGCAAGGAAAGGATCAGGGGTACCAGTGGAGCTGGTAAACTCTGGCCATGGGGCTGTCTTGTGGCACACTGGGCATTCATGATGCTGGGCTAAAAGAACCTTGGATCAGAACTGGCAGCCACGACCCAGGATAAATGGGTAAGGTGGTCTGGAGGTGACCACCGCTACCACCTTAATGGCTGGCCTTGAATGGTCAGGGGTAAGTAGACACTTACCGTCCTCAACATTGCCATGGAGGCACAACACCCTAACAGGAGGCAGGACCTTGTAGCTCCTGGAGGAACCACATTGGCAGCAAAATTGGTGAGCTCACTGCCGTTATCCCCCAGTGCCCTGATTTCCCAGCCTTCCAACTGTACCAGCACCAGAAACAGGGAGGACTCTGCTTGTGATACTCCTGCAGCCGACATGCTGACCAACGGCTGTGCCAATTTTCCCACACTGCAATCCTTCGGATCTCCCTGATTCTCCCTGTCATCGGCTGCATATGACCAGGCTTTCTGCACTCAAAACACACCAAGGGAGGTGGAGCCTTTGGCTTAACCACTGGGATCTGAGTTCTGATCTTTGGTATTGGCACGTATCCTGACCTGGATTTAGTCAGCTTTCACAGCATTAGTTGCCACTCAATAACCACTGCCAACTCCTCAAATGCCTGGGGGTCAGCATAAAGGGCCCACTGCAGCACCAAGTGGTCTAACAGCCACATAGCCTGGTCCAGTGTGACTATCTCCACAATAAAAAATAAAAAACTTGCCGTTTAAATACCATTAGCTTACCCATGCTTTTCTGCCAAATAGTGTCCTTGCTCACATTCTCCACCAATTGTGACAAGGATCATACACACGGGGACTCAGATGAAGACTGTGTTCTTGATTTTTCAGATGCAGCATAGCAGATTAATTTCAAAGGCAATCGTGGTTACACGTAGTAGCATACAGGTAATCCCAGCATAACAGACTCTTGGAAGGGCTCCAATGGTCCCTACCATAGCCCAAACCCCAGCCTGTCCCTTGGGTAGGGACCATTGGAGCCCTTCCAAGAGTCTGTTATGCTGGGGTTAGCTAATCCACCATCAAGAGCAAGATCACTCTGCCCCGGAAACCCTTATATCAGGAAATCCCAGGTGCTGCTGATTACACCCCCTGGCTTCTGCTATTGCTGCAATACCTGGTCTGGATCTTCTATGTTACTTTAATGTGGAGAGATGCTGTGTCTGCCACATAACATAATTGCACAAGCGTTTTCAAGGGTTTTGTAATCATCCATTAGTCTTCTAATGCGATTAGCAAACACAATGTACCATTAGAACACTGGAGTGATGTTTGCTGGAAATGGGCCTCTATACACATATGTAGATATTCTTTTAAAAAACAGACTTTGCAGCTAGTATAGTCATTTACCACGTTAACAATGTATACAGTGTATTTCAGATTAATTTTATGTTATATTCATTGAAAAAATAGTGCTTTTCTTTCAATAATAAGGACATTTCTAAGTGTTCCCAAACCTTTGAAAGGTACTGTAGTGTAAATTATGTCTGCATAGATGCAGTGGTGCAAGTATGGCAGTACGGGTGGTACGGCGTACCGCTAAAACATATGGTGCCAGTACCCCGTACTGCCATAACAATGACCCGGCACTCACTGTGCATACACGTACAGCCAGCCAGTTTCCCCAGTGTCTGCAGTCTCTGTGCAGGGTCGGAGAAGGAGGGATCCAAGATAGCCACCAGGATGTCATGCAGTGAGTAGGCCTGGGCTGCCAGAGCTCCAGAGCCAAGTCCTGGGAGTCTGCACCACCCTGGGAAGGCTGCACCGACAGCGGGGGTCCCAGGCAGGTGAGCGGCAGCAGAGGGGAGGTTTTCTGGCCACCAGCAGGTCACGTCTGCGGCCGCGGCCACTCCCGGAGGTCAGCAGCGGCTACGGGGGGCTACTAGAGTCCCCGGCCTGGAGGCAGCAGGTAGGCCATAATCCACGGGACCTTAGAAATTGCAGCCTGTACCCAGCACTCCAGGAGGGATTCGGAGGAAGATGAAGGGGGAGCTGTGCTGCACAGGGGAGCTCTGATCGAGGAGGCCCTGACCGGAGACCCGCTGCACTGGCTGCTGCTGGAAAGGTCCTGCAGCAGGTAATGGCCCAGTCGCATAGGTTGATTATAGAGAGAGAGACAGGACATGCTAGGATCTGTAGTTCCAAGGGGACCCTAGGAGATTCCCAGGGGCGTAACTAACTATTTAGCGCCCCCCCGCCACACGTGGGGGGGCGCCCCCCCCCCGCCGCACCTAACCTGCCCCCCCTTCTTACCCGCGGTCTGCGTCTCACCCGGCTCTCTGTCGGGACTTTCCTGACGTCATGGTCCCGGCCGGCTCCTGCTGCTACAATGAAAACGGACTCTTAGAAAATGGCAGCCATATTCTAATTGTCAGTTTTCATTGCAGCAGGAGCCGGCCGGGACCGTGACGTCAGGAAGGTCCCGACAGAGAGCCGGGCGAGACGCAGACTGCGGGTAACTATAGCCCCGCAGCCCCCCCGGCGGCGCCCCCAATTTCTCTGTGCCCCCCCCCGCCACCGCGGGGGCTGCGGAGCTATAGTTACGCCACTGGAGATTCCACATCCTGACAGGCTGTCAGGATGTGGAATCTCCTAGGGTCCACTGTGGAACTACAGATCCCAGCATGGCCTGTCAGTGATGCCTGGCCCTAAGCTAGCTTCCTTACAGCGACAAGCTGCTGTCATGCCTCATCTGGCATTTGCATGCAAGCCCTGGCAGAGCATGTAACCCTTGTCAGAGAGCATGCAACCGCTGGGCCCTGGCATACAGCATGCAACCCTGGCACAGAGAATGCAATCCCTGGCAGAGAACATGCAACCCCTGGGCTCTGGCAGAGCATGTAACCCCTGGCAGAAAGCATGTGACCCCTGGCAGAAAGCATGCGACCCCATAGCAACGAGCATGTAAGTAAGCGGCACTTACAGTATGTGGGATATTATGAAATGAGCATTACAGCGTGTGTTATTCTATGTAACTGGCATTACAGTGCTTGGCATAATGTGTAATGGCCATTACGGTGTTTGGTATATAACGTGTAATGGGCATTATGGTGTGTGGTATTATATGTAATAGGTATTACGGTGTGTGGCATGTGTAATGGGCATTACGATGTGTGGCGTAATGTGTAATGGGCATTATTGCATGGGTAATATGTATTGGGTGTGTGACATGTAACAGGCAGTACTGTGTAGGTTTTTGCTGCGCGCCTTCGGCGTGCAATATCCCTATTTATGGTTTGTCTGGCTCCTACACTTTGATCCTGGCTCCTACATTTTGTGTGCAGGATGCAATGCACAAGCCCAAACAGAAATGTTATTGTGTTCTAAAGTTTTGTCATGTAGCAAATCCCCCTCGTGCCATATGACCACGCCCACGAGCACGCCTCTGACCACACCCATTTTTGGCGAGCACCTTCGACAGTACCACTAAGACATTTTTTCTGCTTGCACCACTGCATAGATGTAAGCAGACTGGGTAGGGCTCATAATTTGCACTTTATAAATTAGTAGAAAGAGATTGAATACAGTATGTTGAGTCTTATAGTTACAGTTTTTGAAGTGCAGGGATAAAATCAGAACTTTGTGGGCCCCAAAGCAACATTTTAAGGGGGCCCATGTCCCCATGCTTCTAGATAGACACTTCTATGCAGCAGATGTACATTTTATACCCCATAATAGTGTCCTAATTCATTTTCTAAACCATAGTTGTGTCCTAGTTAATGTTATGACCCATATTCTACCATATTACACTGTATTCAATATAAAATACTTCTACTCACATATAAAGCTATTAACCACACTACACCAACATACAACTCTTTACTTATCTCAAAATATCTCCCAACCCGGCCACTCCGCTCTGCACAAGATCTGCGTCAGACTTCTGCAAAGATAACTAGCTCCCATTCACCGTTACAGGACTTTCATTAGGCTGCCTCCACCCTTTGGAATGCCCTCCCCCGCTTTCCCTGAAAACTCACCTCTTCAGGCAAGCCTATCATATTTAAATACCACACACATAACCCTCAGAGGCACCTATGTATTATACAGCTTCCCTTCTGGACTTGTAACTTGGTGGGACTGCTATGCTATTACTGGTGCCTGTCCATATGTTTATCTCCTATGTCCCTATCAGGGGTTAAAGTGGGCCGGAACGGATCGGAACTCAGTTCAGGCAGTTGTAATTGAAGCCGGAACTCAGTTCCGCCTCCTTCCTCCCACCATGCCTGGCCACAGTAACATTTCCCCAGCACAGCAGGCAGGCTGGCTCAGGCTGCATTAAGCACTGCAGCCAGCCATTACTGTGCGTGCAGCCCGCCCAGTGTCCCCCGCCTCCGCAGCCCGACTAGTGTCCCGCCGCTCACCCGGCAGTGTGCAGTCACAGTGTATGTGACTTACTTGCCAGTTGCCGCTGATGAGAGGAAGGAGGATGCTGAGAGGCAGACAGTGTAACTCGCTGTCTGCCTCTCAGCATCCGTCCTCTCATTAGCCAGCGCCCAGCAGCCTGCAAAGACTATTATGTACGGCTACCGAGTGGAGACCCAACCCGCCGAATAAAATGTATAATAATGAGGTGAGGGGGCGGGATATTGGGGCGGAGCTAAGGGGATGAGGAGACCTGGCCCATAATGCCTCCTCCGTGACTCTGCTGCTGGCGTATCCTGAGGTGAGGAGCAACGCTGCCCTCTGCCGCCCTTTACCCACGCGGATACTACGGGTAGGGACCTGCTGCTGCTCCTGGTTATGAATAATGCAGAAATTATACATTTATTTGAAGTAGGAAGTTCCTCGGAGGATAAGGTAGCCAACTTTGTTTTATTCAGTGATGATAAGTGCTGTGTTGGAGTGATGTTCGTGCCTGTGTGTGTTCCCCCTGGCACTGAACATGTAATGTAACCCCTGGCACCAAGCATGTAATCCCTGGCATCGAGCAATGTAACCCCTGACACCGAGCATGTAATCCCTGGTATCGAGCAATGTAACCCCTGACACCGAGCATGTAATCCCTGGCATCGAGCAATGTAACCCCTGACACCGAGCATGTTGACCCTGGCACAGTGCAAGAAACCCCTGGCACAGTGCTGAAACCCCTGGCACTGTGCAAGAAACCCCTGGCATCGAGCAATGTAACCCCTGACACAGTGCATGTAACCCCTGGCATTGAGCAAGAAACCCCTGGCACTTGCATGTAAATCCTGGCACCATGTATATAACCCCTTGCACTGTGCATGTTACCCCTGGCACTGTGCATGTAATACCTGGCACTGTGCATGTAACACCAGGCATCGAGCAAGAAACCCCTGGCACTTGCATGTAACCTCTGGCACTGTGCAAGAAACCCCTGACATCGAGCAAGAAACCCCTGGCACTTGCATGTAAATCCTGGCACTGTGCATGTAAGCCCTGGCACTGTGCAGGAAACCCCTGACATCGAATGAAAAACCCATGACACTGAGCATGCAACCCCTGGTTTTGAGCAAGAAAACCCTAGCAATAAGCATGTAGGGAAGTGGCACCTGTGTTACATAATATGTAATGGGCAATATCCGTGTGTGGCATATTGTGTAATGGGCATTATGGCGTGTTGCATAATGTGTAATAGCCATTACGGTGTGCATAATCCCCTGTCCAACAAAGCTATGCCCTAAATTTTTTCGGCGCGCCTTCGGCGCGCACTATTCTGTTTCTTTTATCTTTTCGGTTGTTTTGCAATGTGGGGCATAATTGCAATTAGGGGTGGTATTACGTGGCCTGCATTCTTCTTTTCATGGGTATGTGGGATAGGCCATAAATGTAAAGCTTACAGGGGGGTGCCGAACACCCTAGGAGGGGGGGGGGGGGGGCGGCGGGGGAAGTAGTGAGTTCCACCACCTCACCAGGACCACTTGTAAGCTTGCAGCAGGGACCTTTTGGTTTGTTTTATCACTGGGATTCATTCAGGTGTCCTTGGAAGTAATAGCACTGTATAGTGTAAAGTGTCTCATTTTACAAATAAACAGTAAAGCAATATAAGGTATTTTTTTAATGATATGCACTATAACAATATCATATATAGGGCCTTATTCTAGTTCACTCTTTCTGACAAATTCCTTCTTAGATGGACAAAACCATGTGCACTGCAGGGGGGCAGATGTAAAATGTGCAGAGAGAATTAGATTTGGGTGACTTATTTTGTTTCTGTGCAGGGTAAATACTGACTGCTTTATTTTTACACTGCAATATCGATCTCACTTTGAAGTAAAACCCCACCCAAATCTAATTCTCTCTGCACATGTTACATCTGCCCCACCTGCAGTGCACATGGTTTTGTCCATCTAAGAAGGATTTTGTCTGAAAGCGTGAACTAGAATAAGGCCCATAGTGCAGTGTGTACGCACTATGGGGGTCATTGTAATTTTTTCGGATGGGGCCGTGTCTTTGTTATACATCCCCTTGCATGGTAGTGATGGGGAGGGCTCTCTGGCACTTGGTAAGTTGCGATCCTCAGCTTACTGAGTCATACAGAATCAGGCCCTATGGCCCTCATTCAGCATGAGTGACAAATTAACGAAAATTGCTAATGCGCGCATGGAGCACTTAAACTGCAGTCGACTTGTGATAGGAAACAGCAACTCAACATTGTGGGGGCAGCAACTGAGTGTTGCCGGGCCATATTCTGGACTTACAGGCATGTACGCACCGTTTGCGGGATGGGACAGGACGGCTGCTTGATGTCACAAACAGCTGCTGTGGTCCAAAACGAAACCAAATCAAAGTAATACACAAATAACAAGAAAGACTTTGCCTGACTATATACTACATCAGTACAAGGTCTAATTGAACAAGTAGTAAAAACAAACTATTTCTAAAAACGATATTAAAAACCATCATAAAAACCATTTAAGTTTGAATTTGTGGTTTAGGCCAGATGGGGATAATGATCCTGAATAGTACTACTGAACTAATTTGAGCATCTACCACTATCTGTATGTAAATTAAAAATCCACCTCATTTCTGTTTTGGCTAGGTGGATATCTCTGTTATTATAATGCCAGTTAGTTTTGACAGCTTCTAGGCCTCAAAAGCCTGTAATACAATTTGTGGAACACTCATGATGTTCCTTGAAATGTAGGGAAAATGGATGTTCCTTGTATCCTTTTTTAATATTCCGGATGTATTCGGCAAATTGTACTTTTAAATTTCTCTTTGTCTTGCCGACATATATTTTGTTACAAGAACACCGAATGGTGTAAACCACATAGTTTGAGTTACAAGTGATGAATTGTTGAGGCTTAAAAATACTATTATTCAAATTAATTCAGTAAACTTCCTTATAGATGAGGGACACGATTCACACATGCTGCAATCTCCACAGAGGTGAAAACCCTTATTAAGTGTTAATACACCAGTAGACTGTGTAGAGAATGCACTGGTAACCAGTTTATCCTTTAGATTAGCAGCTCATCTATAAATAAATTTTGGTGTTTTTGGAAGAATATTAACCAAAATAGGATCCTCCTACAACAATTTCCAATTTTTCCTAAAAATTTGTTCTATTAATTTGTGATAGCTAGTATATTGGGTGGTAAAAGCTATATCGTAAGGTTTATTGGAAGGTTGGGAGTTTGATGTATTAGCTCAAAGAAGTTAGTCTCTGGGAAGGTCACGAGTCGTGTCTAGAGCTTTTTCGACGAGGTCAGTATTATAACCTTTATTCAGGAATTTATTCTTCATTGTTTTAGGACTCTCTTCGAAGTTATTAGTGGTTGAGCAATTTCAATTCAGGCGTATGAACTGGCCCTTTGGTACATTAGATATCCATTTTTTAAATGGTTGCTAGAAGGATTAATATACTGTATGTATTTGAGTCAGAGGGTTTCACATACACTGATGTTTCTATTTTGCCACCTTCAACATAAATTCTCAAATCCAAAAAGTTAACCTCTATTTTGGTTAGATTGAATGATAATTTTATATTTAAAGTATTAGTATTGAGGTAAGTACAAAATTCCATAAGTGCACTTTCGTCTCTTCTCCAGACATACAGGACATCATCGATGTAACGCCACCATTGGACCAGATTTGCACCCCAGCCATGCCCTTGCCAGACCATGGAATCCTCCCACCTGGCCATAAAAATATTGGCATAGCTGGGGGCAAATCTGGTCCCCATTGTTGTTCCTACCTCTTGGTTATAGTAACAGCCATCAAAGTTAAAATAATTGTTATGTAGTATAAAGTTGATACTTTCTAATAGCAAGTTTTGTAGATTCTGAACCGTATCTGTTTGACCCAAAGTGTTTTTCATGGCCTCCATCCCATCACAGTGATTAATTATTGTATAAAGAGATGTAACATCAGCTGTGATTAAATAATAATCATCTTCCCACTTCATGTTTTGTAATGTGTTAAGAACATCTTTAGTGTCCTTAAGGTGGGACAGATTATTTAAAACCAAGGGCTGGAGGTGATGGTCCACAAAATATAATAGGTTAGCTGTTAGACTGTTTGTCCCAGCTATAATTGGTCGCCCTGGCGGATTAATACTACAATTATGTATTTTGGGTAACAGGTACAGTACCGGAACAGAAAAATCTTCCTTAATCAGGAATTCGGCAGTTTCACTAGATATAGTATCAAGTGCTACATATTTATTGATTAATTCTTTAAGTTTAATGAGAATCCTATGTGAAGGATCTGTTTTTAGTTTTTTATAAGTATTTCCATCCCTAAGTTGATGGAGGGCCTCGGTAACGTACATCGCTTTATTGAGGATAACAACCCCCCTGCCTTTATCGGCTGGTTTGATTATCAAGTTCTCGTTCTCGCTCAAGGCATCTACTGCTTCTCTTTCTCCCTTAGTTAAATTGTGTTTTAATGTGGGAAGGTTATCTTTAAGAATGTTAAGCTCATTAGTAATAATTTTTTGGAAGGACTCAACAAAACATCCTTTCACGTGTTGAGGATTGAAGAACGAAGAATTTTTAAAAGGATTAATTTCTGATTCTACAGTGGGTTGTTCCTTTGATGCAAAGAACTTTTTTAAGGATATTTTCCTAATGAATTTTTTAACATCCATTATTAGTCCATAGCAAATGCAACATAACGATTTCCTGAACAAAGACATGTTTTAGTAACATTTCCACTTTAATATCCCAAGTGCATACCTCCCAACTTCTTCATGCAGGGAAGAGGAACCCTCGCTGCGCAGAAAAGGGGGCATGACCTATGCAAATAAGGGGTGTGTCATATGCAAATGATGTCACCACCTGGTCACGCCCCCTTTTGTCCTCTGCATTGATGAAGAGGCGCATGCGCACAGCGTCTATTCCTTCAGGCAGGCGGGGGACTCACAACTGTCCCCCCCCCCCCGCCACGGGACAATGCCGGCCTCGGGGGGGGGGGGGGGGGGACCGTCCCATGAAAAATGGGACCCCAAGACCCCACTCCTGTACCCTTTAATATCCCGATTTGATTCGCTCAACTACATATATTCACTATCACAAGTATATTCAAAATCTCTATTCAGAATAAATCAGATCAAAGTTTTGAATAAGTCTTTATGGTCACCTCGTCCACATTACTGATTGAAATAAATATTTGCCCTCTAGTTGTGTTAAATAAGATAAAAGTGGCAACTTCACTTTCAGTTGTTCATAGCTACAGGTGTCAGATGCAAGATATGACAGAAGAACTTGCTACTGTCAAATCTCTTCCGCTTCTGAAGAAAACAGAAAACGTACCCGTGACATGCTTATGTTTATCATTCTTTATTTCTGTCAATGCTTCTCACGACATTAAAGGCTGAAAGTAGTGATGCTACAGTATGAAGTGTTGGCAACTGAGGAAGATTAACGTATGTGCATCTAAAGAAAAAAAAATTCAAGAAAGAAAGTCAATGACATTACTGTATATAAGGATGGCCCTGACAGATCTGTGAGTGTCAACCATGAAATGCCTGTAGGAAGAAAGTCGTACTGCAGTGAACTTAAAAAATGCTTGCAAAACATACAATATGTTGGCAAGTAAGCCCTAGTATACACACAAGGCACAACAGTCTAATCTAATCATTCAAGAAGAATTTGCTTACTGGGAAAGGGAGTTTGGCCAAGAGAATATGCCAATTCAAAGTGCAAATCTCCATAATGTCTGAGAATACACTGCCATGTGCCAGCTTGAGTATTGAGGCAGCTTTTTTAAAAAGAAAGGACATTTTTAATGCAGCATGCTAATTATTACTTACACTGCGAACAGATATAGTCTAAAAAATTTAAACTACTATCAACAACCGTAAGTGTAAATAGTGAGTAAAATATAAGCCTTTTTCAGGCCGAGTCTGTGAAGTATTATTAGCTGATAAAAAAAGGGAAATCACTAAAATAGTTACTATTATAAACAACACAATATAACCTACTATCAATTAATACATTCCTAGTAAAATGTGGCTACAGATTGTACTAACTATATATATATATATATATATATATATATATATATATATATATATATATATATATATATATTTATTTAATCCACGGGAAAGCTATAAAATCTCCAATCAGCAATCAATATCTGTGAGAAAAAATTAAGACAGGCTCATCACCAGGACATTAAAGATAGCATTTATACATACTAGCATAATACTGTAATTACTGCAAGTTACACAAGATCTATCTTTAAACTAATAATCTTCCAATATGTTATTGCACAGGTTCTCAAAGTCACTCCTCAGGACCCCACACAGTGCATGTTTTGCAGGTCTACTCACAGAATCGCAAGTGAAATAATTAGCTTCACCTGTAGATCTTTTAAAATGTGTTTATAAGTAATAAGTGCACTTGTGAACCTACCAGATGACGTACAAATCTGAACTGTGTCTGAGGACCAAGTTTGAGGACCCCTGTGAGGACCCCTGTGTTACTGCATTCATTTTGATAGGGTGGAATCCTACAGGGGCTATGGTACTTACTTGGGTAACTTGTATATGTGTCTCATCCCCTTTGGTATCATCTGCTCCAACTACGGTGTGTTGTGCATCCATGACCAGCAGGACCTGAGTGCTTAGTACAAAGTACCTGATGGAAGAAATACACAAGGAACCGATGCAGTTCAATTAAGTTGAAAATTAATTGGGAGACAATCTAATGATGCAGCAGGAAAATAGATTTTAACTTCTCCATATCCTCCAGCACAGTAATCGTAATGATTACAAACTCTACTTCTCCATCTTGCTCCCGCACAAGACTTTCAGCAGATGGTAAATGCTGTATATTTAATTCTTGACTGTTACAACAGTTTAGGTACAATTTAATTACCACTCAAAGCGAACACCTCCAGCACAGTATTATGCATGCGTCACAGCAGTGAAAACAGAGTAAATGTAACTATCCTCATCTAGCTGTCTCTGGATAGCCAAGGTGAGCCATGGCTGTCCAAGGCCTATTGTTCTCAGCTGCAATACAATACATAGAACAATACAGTAGGAGAATAGCAGAGTAATGTAATCATATTACTCACTTAATCCTATTAAATGGCTAGATGAGGATGGCTCCATCCAGTGGCGGAACAACAAATTTTGCGCTCCCCTGCCGGGAAATTTGGCCACCTCTAGATTACTATTTCTATTTACCATGTACTGGCTGGAGTCATCGCTCCATAAAGATCCATGATCCCAGTCCTGTTCAGTTCCTGGGATAATTATATCCAGACTCTACCTCCCAGGACTAAGGTGTGCTTCCAGTCCACTTCATGTTATAACTTACAACTTCTCCAAAACAACACCCCTATCATAATATAGCTATTATGGTATACACTACCCCCCTCTCTCTTTCATCTTTCTTTTACTTTTACTTTTCCCCTTCTTCTCTCCTCTTGTATTTTCTGCTGGGTGGCTGGATCGGTCCATGAATGGGTTGATGGCTTGTCTCTGGAACGGGTGATTGTTCTTTATTTTATGATTTTTGTTGTTAAAATGTTTTGGTAACCCCTCCTTTAATAATAGGCGATGTCTTCATCTCTACATGTGTCATTACTGTTCATGGAATGTTATTCCCAACACCATAATTTCAACACCGGAGTTACCATGTTAGGTTTTTCCTTTTCCTTTTTATTTTATTTACTGTTTATTTGGAAAATGTGAAAATTGTGGATTTCTCCTCATTTGATATGTATGTTTCTAATTCCTATTGTCTGTATTGACTGTGATGTATGAGGATAAATAAAACATATTTAAAAAAAAAACAATGCCAACAAATCCTACATAGCAAAACTCATTTAATGACCATATCGAGCTAATGTTGGACTAAACCTTTTTCCATTAAATCCCCATAGTGATATATATGTAATGCCCCCCCCCATAGTGATGAATATATGTACTCTGCCCCCATAGTGTAATATACATTATGCCCCCCGTAGTGCCATGTACATAATGCACCCCACCAACTGCCACCCCAAGCATCGCTGTCCGGGACTCATTGGAAGTTGGTGTGTCTCACCTAAATGAACTGTAGACTGCACTGCAGTCCCACCTCTTAAGCTACCATTGCTTTCAACTGCAAAAGTGATAACCATCAAGTGTGCCTGGGCTTGTCAAAATATATCAAGAGAACCTTTATGGTTCCCCATCATAATTTTCCAGCCCTGACTCATCCTGCATGTTACATTTTGCCAACCATGCTAGATCCTAGGTTTAGTCCATATACAACACCTTTCCTTCCAAACAACCAATATCTTATTAGATGCAAAGAGCTTGTGCAAGCAAATTTTTCAGCTAGAAGGTGGATAGGTGTGATAGTTTCAACAGGCGCCAAAAAATTGGTTAAAAATATATACAAATTTATTGAACAAAACAATATTAGTGAAAAATGTAACATGATAGGTAGGAGATGATTGTCTAGTTGTTTATCACTCTCCATTTTATAATTTTTAGTAGCTTGATACATCTGGCCCTGAGTGCTTCTGGCCCATCAGCCTTTGTCATCAGTTACAGATACGCTGCTTTATCGGAGCTGAGAGCTCTGATCTTGGTAGCCAGCCCAAAGCAGGACCTCTGCTGGCCCTTAGGAGATGTAAATCCTCCCAGGCATGCCAAATGCCTTATGTATTTACCCAGTCTGCCTATGCCTAGGACTGGCATACAGCTGTAATACTTGTCAGCATAGGAGGCTACTTCCAAAAAATGTAGAAAACCCCAAGTTCATTAAAATTAATTCTAAATTATTTGAGGAAGACCTGCCCTGCCCAGTACAACAAACAAAAACTTATTTTGTAATGGGAGATTCCAGTGCGGATGAGATCAATAGAATAATATCTATCTAGCCTATTAATGCTGCTTGTTATTAGATATTCAACCATGAGACAGGTCCTATGTCCTTTCACAAAGGAGGCTGTTCTTCCTTAGGCAACTGAGGAAGTTTAACATCTCACAGAAGCTAATCTGCTATTGTGGAGTTTGTACTGTGCTGCTCGATACTGGTCTAGTACGGCAAAAAAGATAAATGCAGACTCCAAAAGGTAGTCAGAACCACGGAGAAGATAATTGGGCAGACGTTCTCTCTGTCCCAGTGGTGTAAGTTGATCCCAGGTGCCCGGAGGGAAGAAAAATATTAGTGCACCCCCCACCACCACCTCATATAAATATAAGTATGTATGTATGTATGTATGTATGTATATGTGTATATATATATATATATATATATATATATATATATATATATATATATATATATATATAATGTTTCAAATAAAGAATGTGTGAAGTCTATGGTCCTGCTAGGAGGGGGAGTCAGCCTCAGAAGCAATATTGAAGGCTTACTATTAACTATGGTGTGTGTGGAGATAGTGTCCCCACTCAGTAGCGCTGCCACACTCAATAAAATAGATACCCAGTCTTTTATGGGAAAGTACAAATTTCTTTACTTGGGTGTCAGACCATAATACATTTTTAAAAAATTACACATTACATACATAGTATTACACTCAAAAAGGACATACAAGACATACAACATAAAACACATAAGGCATGGGCTGGCTATGAGGCTTGTATCTGCATATACACTGTATATATATGAGGCAATAACATTTGTTGGTTTGAGCAAATAGTTACCAGCAGTGTTCCCTCTAAGCTGTGCGCGCGTGCGCGCGCACACAACTCGACAATCGTGCGCACAGACATTACAACAGAGCGCACAAAGCAGCAGTGGTCCATTTGTGCAGTTGTGGACTCAATTAATGTGTGTTTTACCCATTAACTACATTGTGTGCTGTGTTTTGAATGTTTAAATGTTTAGTATCATTTTGAAGTAAAGTTAACACAAATGCTGAACGTCATTTTCCAGTAATATATAAGTGACGCACAAAAATTTAAATTTCCTTCCAAAGTTGCACAGCCAAAATCTTTGGCCGCACACAGCCTTCGTAAAATTAGAGGGAACATTGGTTACCAGTCCTCCTTGCGATCAGCAACTTGTGCTGTACTGGGTGCAGGTCACCAAGTCCTATATCTGAGCTTATGAATGCTGCTGTAATAGCTCACTCCCTGTTGGGGGAGGCTCGGCTCCAGGTGCTTGTTTCCCACAGTGTCCAGATCCCCACTGGGATATTTGTAATCCAAAAAAATTGTGCTCAGACTGGTTGTCTGGATGACCGGTCGACTGGTTGTCTATGCGGCTAGAGCGGGCTCCAAGTACGCGTTTCTCCGCCTCTCTTACTCAGCGGCTTCCTCAGCTGGATGCCCTGTCTCTTCTGATGCCGGTTTTTAAATGGTATGCGTTCGCGGGCTTCCGCGACTTCCGCATTTTGCGGGTCATGCCTCGTTCTGGATATCCCATGTTTGGCGGCCATCTTGCGGCTCAAGCCTCGATTTCACCCGCCAATGAGTGTACAGCGGCGGCCATCTTTACTACTCAAAGCTGTTTGCTGTTTTTACCTGTAGCGGCGGCCATCTTTTTGGTTATTTTGTCCATATGACATCGGTGGCCATCTTTTTGGTTGGATGACAGCGGTCTCTGTAAAGGTGGCAGCAGCCATACTCAAAATATATATATTGAATAAAGGTGGGTCAGATCCCCCAGTGAAGCCAGCCAGCGCTACTGAGTGATTTATTCACTCTCCCCTTCCCCCTTACTATTAACTAGAGATGTGCGGCGGCCACTTTTTCGGGTTTTGGTTTTGGATCTGGATCTCCCTTCGTGTTTTGGATCTGGATTGGTTTTGGCAAAACCACCCTTGCGGGTTTTGGTTTTGGTTTTGGATCTGGATTTATTTGGAAAAATGCTAAATATTGCTAAAATAATAGTTTTCAGGCCTGTTTTTGCCCCTAAAGTGTTATTAAGCTCAATAACATTAGTTTCCACTCATTTCTAGACAATTTTGATCACTTCACAGCTCACAAAATCGTTTTCATTTACTGTAGTAGGGCCATAAGGTTATCCCGAGGTAGCTGGATGACTAAGCTAAGCGACAGCAGTGGGCATCACATACATGTGGACCTTACACTTCCAACCTGGCACATGTCGGAAGCAGAGCAGCACTACAGGGGCAGACATTGTGGCAGTTTAATAACCCCCCCCCCTTGTAGCTGCACTCCTCTTTTAGAACCTCCACACCATTATCAAGAGAAGAGAACATTTGGTTAGTTTAATATCTAACAAGACCCCTATCTGGCGTGAGGTCACGTGGTTTGTGAAGATACCTCCTTATCAAACTTGATTAGACAGGCTAGGCGTACGTTTTCCATTTCCTCCCTCACCACTTCACCACATTACATGTGTTCCTCCCGAAGGCACGCACTTGGTCTAGTACACTGACCATCAGCAGCTGTTGGGACTACTTCTTCCCAAACATTTATCAATCCATCCATACTATCCCAAAAGGAGGATATACTCTGGATGTCACTGATGACATCTATTCTTCCCCAATAGAGAAGGACCGATCTTCGTTCAAAGCTATACTAGTAGCTGCGCTCCTCTGGTAGAAGATCCAATCAAGTACCAAAACCCCTGTTTGGCTTGATTGAGCACTCTTCCTCATGTTCAGCCAAGGAGCAGTGGGCGTTTCGTGCAGCACTTATTTAGTCTGCAAGGTAGTATCTGATTATATCAGTTTAATATCTAACAAGACCCCTATCTGGCGTGAATAAAATAAATCACAACACAGGGCTTAGGGCTAAATAAATCACATCAGGGCACGGGCCACAGGACAGCCCCTGGACAGTGGACACTGCAGCCCCTGCGTGTGAGCACTGCAGCACGACACAGGATATATGTCGTCACACTGGACACAGGATATATGTCGTCACACTGGACACTGGATATATGTCGTCACACTGGACACAGGATATATGTCGTCACACTGGACACAGGATATATGTCGTCACACTGGACACTGGATATATGTCGTCACACTGGACACTGGATATATGTCGTCACACTGGACAATGGATATATGTCACGCTGGACACAGGATATATGTCGTCACACTGGACACAGGATATATGTCGTCACACTGGACACAGGATATATGTCGTCACACTGGACAATGGATATATGTCGTCACAGTGGACACAGGATATATGTCGTCACACTGGACACAGGATATGTCGTCAGTCGTCACACAGGACAGGACACAGGATATATGTCGTGAGTGACTTGTGACACTGGACAATGGATAAGATATAGGCCGTCACACTGGACACAGCCCCTTGTATTAATGCTGCCCCTGTACACAGTGTACTACTCAGCAGCACTGCAGCCCCTGTGTGTGAGCACTGCAGCACTGAGTTAGTTAGTTAAATCACAAAAAAAACAAAGGGTTCAGGGCTAAACACAGGGCTTAGGGCTAAATAAATCACATCAGGGCACGGGCCACAGGACAGCCCCTGGACAGTGGACACTGCAGCCCCTGCGTGTGAGCACTGCAGCACGACACAGGATATATGTCTTCACACTGGACACAGGATATATGTCTTCACACTGGACACAGGATATATGTCTCCACAGGCGCCAAATACAATGTGGAATGGGAGAAAAGAGCAAAATACACCCCTTAATGATGGGTAACGGTCCTCTTCTCCCAATATCAGACAAAGCCAATGGTATTGAATCAAAACAATACCGTACGTCCCTCCTAGTGGGTAGCGTCTCCTCTTCTCCCAAATTTGGAATGCAATAGCTGATGCTAACAGAGTTTCACCGTGAAGGATGCCGGTGGACCGGGAGACTTGTCCCCAAGGGGTTCACTCCAGGGAATACCCAAAAATGAGGGAACAGATAATAGTGCAACTCCACTTTTATTTTTCAAAAAACACACAAAATAAACGTTAAAAAAGGAGGACAAAAAGATAAAACAATGGCCAATTACCACAGTTGGTGGAGAACTGGATGAAAACAGCTCTCTATCTGCGCTTTTTAAATGAAGGTGACCCACCCACCAGGAAGACCGATAGTGTCTGGGACCAACTCCATAACGGCAAACTTATCCGAATATATTGATTACCATCTTCAACCACTAGTTTTATTGAATTCCTCCCACCTTAAGGATACAAAAAGTGTTTTAAATCTCCTTCCTACTATTGAATATGTTGAAGGGCTTACTATGGTCACTGCAGACGTTAAATCTTTGTACACCATTATAGACCACAAGATAGGCCTTCAAGCAGTGAAAGAATACCTACGCACCAGCACTTTGAATTCTGATTTACAGTCTTTTTTAATGGAGGGGGTAGAATTCATTTTAAGTAATAATTATTTTTTATTCGAAGGAGTTTTTTATTTACAGAAAACGGGAACCGCCATGGGCACCAGGTTCGCCCCGAGTTACGCTAACATCTTCATGGGCCAGTGGGAGAAAGACGTAGTCTGGTCTAATAATGCGTACGGGGCGGACCTGGTGTCATGGAGAAGATATATAGATGACATTATCTTTTTTTGGAAGGGTTCCGATGAAGATTTGATTTTATTTTGTAACCATCTTAATTCAAACAATCGGAATATCGACCTTAGTTTTGTCGTGGATAAGGCCAGCATTGACTTTTTAGATTTAACTATTTTCATTGATAACGCGATGATTAAAACTAAAACTTTTAAAAAGCCAACAGACTCTCAGTCATATATTCAACGTGACAGTTGCCACCATGCCCAATGGCTCGATGCAATCCCTGGGGGTCAACTGAAAAGGCTGAGACGCAACTGTACAGATGAAATGACTTTTTGCGAACAATCCAACAATATGGCTAAGAATTTTTTGAAGAGTGGCTATGATCCTTCATTCATCGAAGACAAAATTATTCAGACTGGAGCTTTAGACAGGGGGGATCTCCTTAGAGATGCCCCGGTGAAACCTAAGAATGACAAATTCTCTCTGGCATTTATTACAGGATATAATGCCCAATATAAGGCCATTGAAAGATCTTTTCACAAAAATTGGAGCATTCTAAAAATGGATTCGGTCCTGGGGACCTTTCTTCCGGAGCGTCCAAAATTCATTTATAGGAGGGCTCCCACTATAAAGAACAAGATAGTTCGGAGTTTCCTCCCCACCACCCAATCAAAGGGCAAAATCCTCACTAAGGGCTTTCACCGGTGCGGTTTGTGTAAAGGCTGTAGAGAGATTGCCAGTCAGGGCATCTCCAAAATTACTTCTACATCTATAAATGGAATATCAACCACCATAGACGATTTTATAACCTGCAATACCAGTAATGTGGTCTACGTAGTGGAATGTTCATGTCACCTGTTCTATATAGGTCGTACTTCTAGACCTTTAAAAGTGCGGGTGGCTGAACATCTCAATAACATCAAAAAAGGTCTAGCCACACATTCCTTATCCCATCATTTTAAAATCAAACATGATTCATCCCCCAAGCATTTATTACGTTTTTTTGGTTTAAAACATGTTACGGGAAACCAAAGGAACAAAAGCACTACAAGCACTTTAGCAAAGGAGGAGATGCGTTGTATATACAATTTTAACACCTTGGCTCCAGGGGGTTTAAACCTGGATTTCGAAGTGAAATGGTTCTTATAATCATGTATCCTAGTGGGAATTTTGCTTTTAGTTTTATATTTACCTACCAGTCTTTTTTAATGCTTTTAATGTTTTTATGGTATTCTGTGTGTTTTTATATATTTGTACCTAATTGTGTCATTCATCTGTATTTTTGAGGCGGACCGCTTATGAAACGATCCTATCTGGCACCTTGAATTGTGCACCTTATGTGACAGCTTTAGTCCCCATCCAAGATGGCTTCTACCACGCCATAGACGGAAGCGGGGCATATGTGCGTCTACAAGTTTACATATTGTCCGGAACTGGCGTTTCGTATGACAGCCGCAGTCCCCACTCAAGATGGCTGCCACAATGCGAGAGACGGAAGCGGGGCACGGGCGCTTCCGCTGACCTGCACACTATCCGGATCTGGCGTCCTTGACAACATGTGTAGCGCCTGTGGAGACCGGAAGTTGGGCGAATCAATGCTGGGACGGCAGAGTCTGTCTGCCGGCCAGATCCTTCAACATAATGGAGACTATTTGTGAGCCGGAAGCGGGACAGATATGCGTCTGGACGGTATAATCTATTATCCGCTTGTAAACACAGTCATACACTATTTTTTTCATCATCAATGGCGAATACATAGAAAACGCTGTTTATTAGATGTAATTGTGACCTTCATTTTTTTAATTTGTTTGGAGCCCGAATTGTATGTGTATTTTTCTCTCTAGTGGTTTGTGTCATTATGTTCTGTTTGGCTGGAAATCAGCCAATCGGGAAAAGGGCTTTCTGATTGGTTAGCCTTCTGGATTTAACATGTGCAGAGTGTGGCTGGGAGCACTCTCCTTGAAAAAGACCGTAGGGACGGTCGAAAGCGCGCTTGGAGTTCCCAGCTACCATTTGGAGGGGACATTTGAGAGGACTTTGGACCTGATACCTACCTGCCTGTTTGTGGAGGCCGATTCCGGGTTGACCTTCATTTAAAAAGCGCAGATAGAGAGCTGTTTTCATCCAGTTCTCCACCAACTGTGGTAATTGGCCATTGTTTTATCTTTTTGTCCTCCTTTTTTAACGTTTATTTTGTGTGTTTTTTGAAAAATAAAAGTGGAGTTGCACTATTATCTGTTCCCTCATTTTTGGGTATTCCCTGGAGTGAACCCCTTGGGGACAAGTCTCCCGGTCCACCGGCATCCTTCACGGTGAAACTCTGTTAGCATCAGCTATTGCATTCCAAATTTGGGAGAAGAGGAGACGCTACCCACTAGGAGGGACGTACGGTATTGTTTTGATTCAATACCATTGGCTTTGTCTGATATTGGGAGAAGAGGACCGTTACCCATCATTAAGGGGTGTATTTTGCTCTTTTCTCCCATTCCACATTGTATTTGGCGCCTGTGGAGGGAACACTCACATCCATTGTCTTGTTGTATTCTGTATTTAAGTGGAACAAGGGTACCACTGTTGAGTGTACCCATCAGTGGGCTGCCTGGCGCATTGACAGACCTACCCAATCTTTTCCTGTTACAGGATATATGTCGTCACACTGGACACAGGATATGTCGTCAGTCGTCACACAGGACAGGACACAGGATATATGTCGTGAGTGACTTGTGACACTGGATAAGATATAGGCCGTCACACTGGACACAGCCCCTTGTATTAATGCTGCCCCTGTACACAGTGTACTACTCAGCAGCACTGCAGCCCCTGTGTGTGAGCACTGCAGCACTGAGTTAGTTAGTTAAATCACAAAAAAAACAAAGGGTTTAGGGCTAAACACAGGGCTTAGGGCTAAATAAATCACATCAGGGCACGGGCCACAGGACAGCCCCTGGACAGTGGACACTGCAGCCCCTGCGTGTGAGCACTGCAGCACGACACAGGATATATGTCTTCACACTGGACACAGGATATATGTCGTCACACTGGACACAGGATATGTCGTCAGTCGTCACACAGGACAGGACACAGGATATATGTCGTGAGTGACTTGTGACACTGGATAAGATATAGGCCGTCACACTGGACACAGCCCCTTGTATTAATGCTGCCCCTGTACACAGTGTACTACTCAGCAGCACTGCAGCCCCTGCGTGTGAGCACTGCAGCACGACACAGGATATATGTCGTCACACTGGACACAGGATATGTCGTCAGTCGTCACACAGGACAGGACACAGGATATATGTCGTGAGTGACTTGTGACACTGGACAATGGATAAGATATAGGCCGTCACACTGGACACAGCCCCTTGTATTAATGCTGCCCCTGTACACAGTGTACTACTCAGCAGCACTGCAGCCCCTGTGTGTGAGCACTGCAGCACTGAGTTAGTTAAATCACAAAAAAAAAACACAGGGTTCAGGGCTAAATAAAATAAATCACAACACAGGGCTTAGGGCTAAATAAATCACATCAGGGCACGGGCCACAGGACAGCCCCTGGACAGTGGACACTGCAGCCCCTGCGTGTGAGCACTGCAGCACCTAGTTAGTTAAATCACACTACAGGGCTCAGGCCACAAGTCTACAACACAGGGCACAGCACAGCACGGAGCACATGGCATGTAGCACAGCACAGGGCAGTGAGGGCAGGTCACGGAGCACAGCACGGAGCACATGGCACGGAGCACAGCACAGGGCAGTGAGGGCACAGGTCAGGTCACGGAGCACATGGCACAGAGCACAGCACGGAGCACACGGAGCTTCCCAACCACCCTCTTCCCTCTCCAAGATTGGAGTGAAGATGGCGGGCGCGCGTGCGTCTTTTATAAGATCCCGCTCCCGCGAGAATCCGACAGCACGATGATGACGTTCGGCCTCGTTATTGGTCCGGAATTCAGGCGGGAACACCCGAGCCGGCTCGGATCTGGCCCGGATCCCCGATATTCGGATCTGTCGGATCTCGGGGATCCGGACCCGCTCATCTCTACTATTAACTGATGCAAATTTGCAGGGGAGGAGAGGTGCCCCCCTTGAAGCAGGAGCCCGGCGGCAGATGACTCCATTGTCTCCCAAAGTTATGCCTCTGCTCTGTCCTGTATCTGTCCAGAGCAAAAGAAAAGTGATCAACTAAGATAGGCAAAGACCAACTACATCCTGGCCATGGGTTGTTTAACCAGAAGCCTAATAAAAAGTAAAAGTAGAAACTCTAAAGGGTTTCCCCTTTAGTGTTGATTCATCATCAATTTATTACTGTGGCCCAAGGAAATCCTAAAGGTTTTAACATTGGGGTAAACCAAGTTACAACTGCCCATGAAATGATAACATGCATACTGAAAGTGCCTTGAATCCTAGGAGGTGCACCTTTTACACAGCCCTTGGTTTGGTACGGAAACATTACCAAGTCTCTACAAGCCCTGATACCATTAGTAGTTAGGATGAAGCACTACTCTTATTAACTGAATTGTATTGTATTGCATGCTGATGTTATTACTGTGTATGAATAAAGGATTGCAGTACATTATATCATTATATACATAATAACTGGAAAGAATAGTCCTGCAATATTTGCATTTATTGAGGGGAATGGGGGGGAGGGGGGCGCGGTAAAGGTCCTTTATGCCTTGGGCTACACATGGACTGCAACCGACACTGGCATCACATTATGTAGTAGTAGTAGTACGTTTATTTATAAGGCGCTGCAAAGTGTCCGCAGCGCCGTACATAGCAAACAAAAAAAACAAATGACAAGGTAACGTACAGGGTGTGTTGAAAAATACAGTATAAATAGGGGTATAGCTGGTAGAAATAAAATCAGCATCAGTTCAGAAGTAGGTGTCAAAATTGTCGAGGAGACTGAAGATGAAGTAGAGGAAGGGAAGAACAGGACAGGAGGACAGGTGAGGTAAAGAGGTAGGGTGAGTACGTGAGGCAGGAGGACCCTACTCATAAGAGTTATCATACTAAAAATAGGTGGGTGGACAAACGAAAAAAAACAGGATAAGTAGGAACGGAGGGGAACGGAGGCAGGATAGGAGGATCAAAAGAGGTTAGGAGGAGGGATAGTCTAGTCGAAAAAAGTGGGTTTTGAGGGAGCGCTTGAAGGAGGTAAGGGAATCAGAAAGCCTGATGGGTGGCAGGAGGTTGTTCCAGTGCAGGGGGGCAGCGCGAGAGAAGTCTTGGACACGGGAGTGGGAGGAGGTGATTAGGTGAGGGGTCAGTCGGCGGTCAGCGATGGAGCGAAGAGGACGCGAGGGAGTGTGGATAGAGATCAGTGAAGAGAGGTAAGGAGCGGTGGAGGAGGAGAGAGCCTTGTAGGTGGTGGTGAGGAGTTTAAAGAGAACTCGGAAAGGAATGGGGAGCCAGTGAAGAGATAGACAGAGGGGGGAGGCGGAGGTAGAGCGGCGGGAGAGGAAGATGAGCCTAGCAGCAGCGTTAAGAATGGTTTGGAGAGGTGCGAGTCGGGTGAGAGGTAGCCCAGAGAGAAGGATGTTGCAGTAGTCAAGGCGGGAGATGACAAGAGAGTGAATTAGAATTTTGGTCGCGTCAGTGGAGAGGAATGGTCTGATGCGTGAGATGTTGTGTAGGTGAAAGCGGCAAGACTGTGAGAGAGCACAAATGTGGGGGGTGAAAGAGAGGGAGGAGTCAATGATGACACCGAGGCAGTGCGTTTGGTCGGTGGAGGTGATTTCGGTTTCACCAATGCTGATGGAGATAGTGGGAGAAGAGGGGATGTTCGGGGGATGGAAGATTAGAAGTTCAGTTTTAGCCATGTTTAGTTTCAGGAAGCGTTGGGTCATCCAGGCTGAGATGGCCGTGAGGCATTCAGAGACCTTGGACAGGAGTGATGGGGATAGGTCGGGGGAGGAGAGATAGATTAGGGTATCATCAGCATAAAGGTGGTAATGAAAACCATAGGAGCTGAAGAGGGTGCCCAGAGAGGTGGTGTAGAGGGAGAAGAGGAGAGGGCCAAGGACTGACCCTTGGGGAACACCGCCTGGCTGCGGGGTAGTAGGAGAGGAGGCGCTCGGAGTGGAGACGGAGAAGGAGCGATCGGAGAGGTATGAGGTGAACCAGGAGAATACCATGCCAGTGATGCCAAAGGAGCGGAGGGTGTTGAGCAGGAGAGGGTGGTCAACAGTGTCAAAGGCAGCTGACAGATCAAGCTGGATGAGGATAGAGAAGAGGCCTTTTGGATTTAGCCGATAGTAAATCGTTAGTGACTTTGGTCTGGGCAGTTTCAGTGGAATGGGGGGTCTAGAATGGAGTTAGCAGTAAGGTGGCTTAGGAGACGATTATAGGTCAGACGTTCTAGGAGCTTGGAGGCAAAAGGGAGGAGGGAGATGGGCCTGTAGTTGGATGGAGAGTTGGGGTCCAGATTTGTTTTTTTGAGAATTGGAGAGACAAGAGCGTGTTTGAAGGAGGAAGGGAAGATCCCAGAGGATAGTAAAAGATTAAAGAGGTGAGCCAGGTGAGAGCAGACTGACGGACTGAGACAACGGATAATTTTGGAGGGGATAGGATCGAGCGGGCAGGTGGAGGGAGAAGCGGATTGAAGGATAGAGTGGACTTCAGCAGCAGTGGTGGGGTAAAATGAGGACAGGGGTTGGAAGGAGGGGAGTGGAGATGTAGGAGGGGAGGAGGGAGAGGGTGAGGTCATGGCAGCAGTGATGGCAGTCCTGAGAGAGGAGATTTTGGTTGAAAAGTAGGTAGCAAAATCAGCGACTACGATGGAGGACGGAAGAGCTGGAGGAGGGGGGAGAGCAAGGAGTTGAAGGTGGCGAAGAGCCTGCGGGGATTGGATGATTGGGAAAGGATGAGGGACTTAAAGTAGGATTCCTTGGCCAGAGCAAGGGCAGAGCTGAAGGAGGAAAGAATGAATTTGAAATGGAGATAATCCGCAAGGGAGCGTGATTTCTTCCAGAAGCGCTCGGCAGTGCGAGAGCACTTTTTAAGGAATCGGGTGATAGGCGAGTGCCACGGTTGGGGGTTGGAGCATCGAAGGGGGATAGAGGAGGGAGGGCAGGCAGAGTCCAATGCCGAAGATAGGGTGTCATTATAGAGGGAGGCGGCGAGGTTCGGGCAGGACATGAGGGCGATTGGGGCGAGAAGAGGACACAGCGTGTTTGAGAAGGCAGCAAGATCAAGTGTGTTGACGTTATGCCGTGAGACAATGCGCTTGGGAGGGGGGGTGGGAGAGGGGGAAGCAGTGAGGGAGAAGGAGATGAGGTGATGGTCAGAAAGAGGAAAAGCCGAGATAGTGTAGTCAGTAAGGGAACAAGAGCGAGAGAAGACGAGATCGAGGGAGTGTCCTTGGATGTGGGTGGGAGAGGTAGTCCACTGAGATAGGCCAAGAGAGGAGCAGAGAGAGAGGAGTTTGGAGGTGCCAGGATCAGCGGGGTTATCCAAGGGGATGTTAAAGTCACCAAGAATGACAGATGGCAGGTCAGAGGAGAGGAAGTGTGGAAGCCAGGCGGTGAAGTTGTCAAGAAATTGGGAGATAGGGCCAGGGGGGCGGTAGTTTGCAGTGACACGGAGGTGGTAGGGGTAGTATAGACGGATAGAGTGAGACTCAAAGGAGGAGAAAAGGAGAGAGGGTTCAGGGTGAATGACACTGTAGGTGCATGAGGCTGAGAGGAGAAAACCCACGCCGCCACCTTGGTGACCGTCAGGCCTGGGAGTGTGAGAGAAAGAGAGGCCACCGTGGGAGAGAGCAGCTGGAGAGACAGAATCAAAGGTGGAGAGCCAGGTCTCGGTGATAGCAAGGAGGTGGAATGCTCTAGAGATGAATAGGTCATGGATGGCAGGGAGTTTGTTGCAGATGGATCTGGCATTCCATAGTGCACAGGAAAGAGGGGGGGTGTGTTGTGTATTTATGTGCATAAGGTTTTTGGGGTTGCAGAAGCGAGGGGGGGTCGTTGGGAGGGTGGGGGTGCAGGGGCGAGTGGTCAGGATAGGTATGGGATGGGAGGGGGGAGGAGCGGTTGGAGAAAGTGAAGTTGAGAGATTAACAGCCATGAGGACCAGAGGTGAGAGGGTAGGTTAGTGAAAGCAGACAGAGGGATTTGGGGGGACAGACAGCGTCTGTAGTAGATTTGCGAGGATGTGGTAGAAAACAGAGTGAGAGAGAAGGTAACAGGCAAGAAACTACTGTCAGAGAGGAGACAAGTGGGTAAAATCAGGTTGATTGAGTAATCCAATTAAGTATGAAACAACAAGTGAGAGGATGAAGGGAACAGAGAAGGTCAGAAGTGAGGCAAATGTGAGCAGGCGTGAAGAGGGAAACAGAGTGCAATAAATGTGTGGCAAAGATAAGAGAAAATAATAGTGAATGAGTGTAACTCGCTTTTGATGAGATGAGATGAGATGATGAGATGTAACTAGCTTTTCTGATCATTTATTTGTAGTTGCCAATCTACTATACTGTCACATAGTTCATTTCCACAGATCGAATACCATAAGCATTCTACAGTATGATTACAATATTGAACAGCATGTCAATTAAATTAGGCTGTGGGAAATGGTAACCATATATAAATTACTTAAAAACAATATTATACAAGATGCAACATCCATAACATGTGAGGCACATAATTTAATTTAGATATATTTTAATTGTAATAAAACAGATTGCATGGCATCAGAAAAATGATCAGCATCTAAAAACTGTATAGATACATATATATATATATATATATATATATATATATATAATTTTTTAAAACAAAATTATAAACGATGACGTTTTTGCCTTAAGCGTGTGCCAGATTACTCATAAACCTGGACCATATGCCACTGCAATTTGCTGATAGGCCCAAGCTGTTTTGGTAGATATAAAATCCAAGGGGATTATAGAGTCTTCATCCTAACTGTTAACAGAGCAACGATGGCCGGACAGCTGCCTGCTCTCTTCACTTTCAATTTAGGTCAGTTTTCCGTGAGAATAAACTAACAAAAACTTAAGGAAACTTTTAAGGAAATGTTTTTAGATTTATAATATACAGCAGAGAAAAATGATTGTAAACTGCAGGTAATGTGAAAACATCCATGTCTAATTAGTTTATGTCAAAAAATATATAAGTGATATACTGTAAAGTATAAGTAGTACAGGTTGAGTATCCCGTATCCAAAATGCTCGGGACCAGGAGAATTTTGGATAACGGATTATTCCGTATTTCGGAATATTTTAATATTTCAATGATGTATTTTGAAGTATCTTGCATGTATGCTGTATAAACACATAATATACACACAAATATATTTTATTACCACATAAAATACACACAAATATATTTTAATTGTTCAAAAAACAAAGTTTCAAAACGTGAAACAAAATGTGTGTACTATCTCAGCACTGAATTTGAATGCCAAGCAATCATTGTTTTGCACATATATAGTGCCAGTTACATATCATGTCCCCAGTGATGCTGTTACAAATGTCCCCAGTGAGTTTTTAGCAAAAAAAATTTTTTTTTTTCACTTTCTGGAATGTCCGTATTTCGGAATAATTCGGATAACGGATACTCGGATACGGGATACTCGACCTGTATCATAAATTATGTTATTGTAATTATTTATATAGGTGGAATTGTTAGCTGATTTATTTTAGCACTTTTAAGCTAGATTAATTTATTAATAATTAATTAATTAATGGTGGCCCAGAAAGAACGGCTAAATCTGCATACGTAATCAAGCCTACCCTAACAAGTGGTATCCGCTCGACCTACTGCATTGACTACCCACCCATCTGATGGGTTCGCTGCCCCCGGAGCGGGTGATCGAGCGAAGACCTAAGCCAATGAGAGGCGAGCGCACCGAAAAGCAAACATATACGTAGCATCATCATTTGAATAAGAACTAATTCTATTCACCTGCCGTTCTTTCCCGCCTATCAGCCAACGCGATTAACACCCACCCAACCATATTAACACAAGGGAGGGAGGGCTGGAAAACTTTCAGGAAAGAGAGAAATACTCCTCCCTTTCCTGCCCTGATATCCCAGCTAACACTGCCCTTTCCTTATTGGACCACCGAGTCACATGCTTCCCTAGGTCACACAACAGTCTTGGATGTTTAACCCACTCCATGCCTATTGCAGACATTACGTTATTCTTATGGTTGCATTTTAATCCCTGGTTGTTAATATTATTTGCAATATTTTTTTCTTTAAATTGTGTACACATTTTACTGCTCTGCGTGTCCTTTATTTCTCTGCATATTACAATGTTACATTTAAAAAAATCTTGGAAATTGTAATTACAGAGTAGACCATTGGGACAGTGATTTATCTTTCTACAAGCTCCTGGGCCCCTCTAAACTCCTAGCCTATTACCCATAACTTATGTGACTTGCCGCAGCCATGACTGGGATCCCATACGATAAATCGTATGCAAAAGGAGTATTGTATCGGTGTATCATATGCAATCCTGCTGCCCGGGAACTGTTGGGTGAGTTGGCGGGGTATCGCATGCAAGGTTTATATGTTATACCCTTGCAGTAGGGTATGGGGTCCTTTAAAAAGGTGAAATGTAACTTGGCCTACACACGGTATAGCATGGGTGCTGTACTTACTCTCCCTTACTAGCCAATCTCATTCATCTATTTAATGCAATTTGGGTATAAAACAACTTAATATCATACATAGGAATTTCATGACATAATACGCATAGAATGCTCAGGAATAGTGGGGTAGCAATACCCCCTCCCCCAGATCCCACATTGGCTTGGAGGTGCTGAGTGGCTTGTGGGTGCTCAGGATCTGCATGATTATTGATACAACCCTGCTGGGACCTGCAGTCCTGTCACACCTACCCCCATTTGAAATGTCCCTCCCAAAATGGCCTCACAGGAGACAGTTATTAAGGATGCCATTTTGGGAGGAACATTTTTAATGGGAGCAAGAGCAACAGCAGCCTGAGGGTGGATAATCCCCTGCCAACAAGCAGAACCCCTGTAACAAGTAACAGTGCAAGTGGCATGGCAGCGAGCAGATACCATTGTCACTGAAATTATAGTTACGCCACTGCTCAGGACCAAACTATCAGGACCATACCTGCCACTACAGTATATAGATTCATTGCTTAACCATTACCTAGTCACTGCCTCTTCCCATAGTTGATGGTTGATAATATTGCACATTATGAAAAGCTAAGAAGGCTAAGATCTTTATCCACATTAATATCATTGGTATCATTGTTGAGGTAGATTACTATTCTTGCTTGCTTGGTTTTATAACAATAAGTGCAGAAATGACAGTTGTTACTTTCCTGCTATTGTTTAGTATTGTTATGAGCTCAACTTGGTAGATCGGTACATTGGGGATGATTCAGCCCTGCTCGCTACCCCAGTCAATTGTTGAAGTTTCCGCATGAGCAAATATATCAATGTGCAAACCCCCGGAGCGAACGCCTTTGGCGACTTTAACACAGGATGGGTGGACAGGGGGTGGGCAGAGGGAGTACAAAGGGGACTGCCCAGCATTTTATGGGTGAACCCATAGAAACGCTGGTCGTACCCCTTCAGCCGCATGTGATTGGAGGTGCAAGTAGACACATACGTATTTTCCTGCTTGCTAGGCAGTAATTATATACACAGCCTAGTGAACAGGTCTGAATCAGGCCCATCGTTTGCTGGATTCAAACTGAGTTCACATACAGTAATAAAAATCTATTTTGTAAGTCAAGAAATTCATTTTATACTCAAGATGGAATGGATGAAATTCTAGTCCTTACTCCTGGAAAAGGATGTTCACTGGTCCTTTGAAATGATGGCGATCGGGCTGGGTATGGGTCATAGGGTTGAAAGTAAGAAGGTCGACAGTCAATAGGTCAACCAGTATTGGACGACAGGCCATAGGTCCACACATAAAAAATGTTGACATGCCTTAGGTCGACAGGTTTAAAAGGTTGACAAAAGTAATAGGTCGACATAGAAATGCTGGACATTTCAAGTTTTTCTGGTGTCTATGTCGCCATACGTGGACATAGACACTGTATAAGTGTAACAAGTCCCCTTGGATGGCACGCTCCACTCATCATGCTTCGGGTATGTTGCCTCCGCACACTATTATAATCTAACGATATGGTTTACTTAGATAGTAAAGTATGAAAAACCACCTTTCGGGAAAAAAATATATGAAAAACTCATGTAGACCTTTTTCATGTCGATCTTTCCTGTGTCAACCTTTTCACCATGCCAACATACAGTATGTAGACCTTTGTCATGTGATGAACTATGGCCTGTTGACCAACAGTGGTTGACCTATTGACCTTTTTATTGTCAACCTGCTTAAATCATCACTTCCTAAAAAGCACACACACACACACACACACACACACACACACACACACACACACACACACACACACAGTCCCATCATATAATATATATTCTTAACGTATTAAATAGTCTTTTTCATTTCTGTCAAAATATTTGTTTATTCATCTGTAAGGTGAGTTGCTATATTTACTCTTTTACATTGATGCGTAGATACTGTGATGCAGAAAATGCATTTCTTTATTCTTTTTTTTTTTTTAATACTTATTATTGCTCTGTGAAATATTGATTTAAAAACTCAGCTAGAGTGCCTTCCGTTCTTTCCAGGCCACTAGCTCTATAGTGCATATACTTTATTTAGCTTTATAGTGAACTCAACTTTTTTTTTTTACACCAAGGTATTCTACAAGCTGAAAAATACAAAAGTATGTGTAACTTCAGTAAAAATTGTCTAAGCCAAAATTAGCCTTTATCTTCTGCACCTTACTGTACTTTAGTAAACACTAACATTTCTGAATAAAGGAACTGAAGAGAAATTGATACATTACTGCTGCAAATTCCAACAATATGAGGGTAATTCAGACCAAATTGCACAGCTGCAATTTCACAGTGTTCAATTACGCTGCGGCCCTTTAGAGTGAAATCCTGCCTTGCAAATTAATGTAATCACTGTACATATGGATGTGAAATGCTACAAATCTAATCTCATTCCAAAAGCCATCATAAAAGGCTCACCATCAAATGATTTTTACACTGGGCACAAGTCATCGCAAGCTCAGAGTAGCCAGAGACTTATTCAGCAGTGAGATGGAAAAAGGCATACATATGCGTCCTGGAGCTTACGTCACACGCTCTCCCCTAAAATGCTCAGGTACGCCTAGTGTTTTTCCCAGACACTTCCAGCGTTTTTGTAGGCATGTCCACTAAACGGCTGGTTTCCACCCCCAGATGCCTACTTCCTGTCAAACACCATGTGCACAGCTTGCGAATAGAAAAAATTGTATTTTTTCTTTCTATGAATTGCTAAATCAGAAAAAAGTCTACTCAAAAAAGGACTTTCATTTATTCCAAAATGTCCATTTGATGCATTACAGTGGCAAATAGAGAAATTCCACCTGACCCGACAGCTTAAATTAAAAGAGTTTTTGGTACTTATGTAGTATCTGGGCTGCCGATTTTTTGATTGTATGCCTTAAGTTAAGGCATACAATCAGATGCGATGCGATGCGATATCGCATCGCATCGCATCGCATGCGACCATCGGATGCGATGACCCGATTTTTCCATAGGAATCAATGTTAAAATGGACTGAGTCCATTTTAACATGGAATTCAATGGGAAAAAGGGGTCCTTTTCATACCCCTACTATCCAAGTGGGCATGGAGTTGGATATAAACCTGTGGCGAGCGTAGCGAGCCACCGAGCCCGAAGCGTGGCGAGCGAAGCGAGCCCCGCGAGGGGACGGTATTCTGTGTCCCTTCGCGGGGCTCGCTACGCTCACCACGCTTCGGGCTCGGTGGCTCGCTACGCTCGCCACAGGTTTATATCCGACTCCATGCCCACTTGGATAGTAGGGGTATGAAAAGGACCACTTTTTCCCATTGAATTCCATGTTAAAATGGACTCAGTCCATTTTAACATTGATTCCTATGGAAAAATCGGGTCATCGCATCGCATCCGATGGTCGCATGCCATGCGATGCGATGTGCCCGATCCGACCCGATTTAGAAATCGGCAGCCCAGATACTACATAAGTACCGAGTTTTTCAATAAACCTGAAAACAACAAGCCGGCCATTACGCCATCAGCTGAACTTCCATCAAAAGTTGTTATCCAGATCGAACTTCCATCCTATATCAAACAGTGGCAGCATTAAGACTTACATACGTAAGTAGCTATTGGACACTGATGCACTTTAAAAGGACTCAGCACTTTCATGCACAAGCACTTTTGACCGGGAGCCAGACGCCCTAAGCCCTCTGCGGTGGTGCCGCAGACTTGGACTCAAGCATAGCCCACCGCAGCCCACATTCAGGGTGAGGTATAATTGTATGTTACCTGGCACTTTCTGCAGGATTTGCACATGGTCCTATTATTCAGCATTTTATCTGTCAATTGTATTTGAAAATAAAGATTATTCTGCAGATTTGATGAAAATTTTTTTTATGGTTTTGCGCCAGAGCTATTTCATTCATTCTACTGAGCTTGTTATTTTTGTCGAGCTTTGTTGTTTTCTCGACGAGAGGTTGGTTTTTATGAGGTCGCCTATTCATTGTCTAGTTTTCTCGACTTGTCGAGCAGAGCTCGCCTGATTTGGTTTTTGGTTTCCTCGACTGTTGAGTTGAACATTTCTCAACTTGTCGAGTTATTTTGGGTAAAATCTGTCGAGATAATTCCTGCATCCTATTCAATGTTAAAGAGTACACCTGGCCTCGACCGTTTGAAATCACTCTTCCCTCAAAATTAATAAGGGACAAGGGAGTTTCTTTTGTTGTATGTCCAAAAATTGTGTTAAGTGTATATGCAGTATTCACAAATGTTTGTAGTGCTTATCTTGACTTCTGTCTTTGTGATATTTTGCTAAATACCTGTATTCCTCTTTTGTTTCATTTTCCATTTTCTGCATGTTTATATGGTATGCTTTATTCCATTATTCCATAGTCAGCATCAGTTTTCAGCTTGTATTATTATGCATTTGTTTAAATTATTCCATTTGCCATATAAGAATTATTCCGTTTTTTCTGCTCACCTTTCATGTTCACTGTGCTGGATTTTGCCCATTGAAAGTCTTCTGTATACATGTCTATTTGTGTCTACTTCTGGTTTGACCAAACATCTATGTTTAGGTCCCTTGTATCCATGCTGGGGCAGATTTACCCAGGATTCAATGTTTGTTGTTGCCATACTTTTGTTTACTTCTCCCACAATGCACTCTGTTTACCTCAGCGCTCTCACTCCTGTACTGAGACTTCAGGGAGATACCAACATTGGCCCTTATTCTGATAGGTGCGGCCGGATCCGAATATGCGGCCAGCACCGTGCGTCCTAAACCCCGCCTTCCATACGGATCGCCAACTCCGTCCGTATGCGGTAAGAAGCTGTCCGAACGGACCGCATGTGTATTTCTCATGAATACACCTCCTCCATCTCCGGGAACCTCCCCCATCATTCGATGGTCGCAGACCATCGAATGCAGGACCGAGTGGCAAGGCAGCTCCTGCAACCTCAGACCACACGGGCATTTCTCCGTGCAAAAGCAGGGATCTGGGCGGGCAGCTGACATCCCGCAATGTCATATGTCCGCCCCCTACACATGCGTCACGTCCGCATTACCATACGTACACCCAGCGTTTGCATGGGAACGCCCATGAAACGCGGGGTGTAAACATATGGTAATGAGCCCAAACAGCCCTTCACGCCCCTCTCCACCCCCTGTTCGTAGTGTACACATTTCATGCGGAATGTGGCCGTGTGTCCCGCTCGCACATGCGCAGAGACGCCTCTGCACATGCGCAGACACAAAACATCGGCGGCACGAATGCACGCGGATATTACCGCACCAACCAGAATAAGGGCCATTGTGCAGTCTGCTGATTTGGAAATTTTTTTTATAGGAGAATTTGCGTTTTTAACAAATATCTACTTTCATATCATTGACTACAAAAATGGACCCTATCTGTGATACAATTGCCACTTTCCTCTCTAGGGGAGAAATGGACTTGCTGAGCCACATTTTCAGTCAAGCAAAATGAGAAAAACAAATGCAAATGCTTGACAATTTGGACTGTTACTGGTGGGATTGAAATTACCCTCTGTGCTGCCCCAAATGTCGGCAGCCAACTCCAGTCACTCCAGGTCACCCAAGTAGAGGTGGAGGAGATGTTCAAGAGGGCCAAACCAAGGAAAGCGCCAGGTCCTGACAGGGTGTCACCATCTGCCCTGAAAGTATTCGCGGGTCAACTTGCCCCCATATTCACCAGGATCTTCAACAAATCACTGGAGCTACGCAAGGTTCCCTACTTCCTCAAAAGCTCTCCTATTGTTCCAGTCCCCAAGAAATCAACTATTACAAATCTGATTGACTACCGGCCGATAGCTCTGACGTCTGTGATCATGAAAGCATTTGAGCGCCTGGTACTGAACCACCTGAAAGCTGTGTCTGGCCACCAGCTAGACCCCCTCCAGTTGCCTACTGATCTAATCAATGCATTGAGGATGCAGTCAACCTGGGCCTGCACTACATTCTGCAGCACCAGGATATGCCTGGTACCTATGCAAGGGTCCTTTTTGTTGACATCAGCTCGGCTTTCAACACAATCATCCCCAACATCCTCCACCCCAAACTACTCCGCCTAGGAGTTCCTGAAGCTACGTGTTCTTGGATTGTGGACTTTCTGAATGATAGAAAGCAAGTTGTGAAAACGGGGGAATTCACCTCCCAAGTGCGGTCCATCAGCACAGGAGCCCCCCAGGGCTGTGTACTCTCACCCATGCTCTTCTCCCTGTACTCCAACGACTGCACCTCAGAGGCGCAATCAGTAAAGATAATAAAATTTGCCGATGACACTACCGTCATTGGTCTTATCAAGGATGGGGACGAATCGGCCTATAGACAAGAAGTGGACCGATTGGCCCAGTGGTGCAGCAGCAACCATCTAGAGCTCAACCCACTCAAAACTGTTGAGATGTTAGTGAACTTTAGGAAGAAGGCTTTTGGTGTTCCTCCGCTAACAATTGCTGATAGTGTGGTGTCGCTAGTGGACTCCTTCAAGTTCCTAGGAACCACAATCTCCTGGGACCTTAAATGGAGGCCCAACACTGATACTATTGTTGGAAAAGCGCAGCAGAGGCTATTCTTCCTTAGGCAACTGAGGAAGTTCAACATCCCACAGAAGCCTCTGCTCCTCTTCTACTCTGCAATTGTGGAGTCTGTACTGTGCTCCTCAATACTGGTCTGGTACGGCTCCGCCAGCGAGAGAGACAAATGCAGACTCCAAAAGGTAGTCAGAACTGCCGAGAAGATAATCGGGACAGACCTTCCCTCTGTCCAGGACCTGTACCTGTCCAGAGCAAAAAAGCGGGCAACGAAGATAGTCAAGGACCAACTACATCCTGGCCATGGCTTGTTTAACCTGCTGCCATCAGGCAGACGCTACAGGGCTATTCCCACCAGGTCCACCAGAAGCCTAAAAAGTTTCTTTCCTCAAGCGGTTCACCTGTTGACACATGAACTCATGAACTCCTCACTGTCTAGTCGCACCATAACCCTTTGTACATAATCTAACACGGTGTCCCCTCGGAATAACTTTCTATATGACTGTACATGTTCCGTTCCCCCACCTGTTTATATTGTTTATTGTTTATACTGTATGCTGTTTACTTGTTACCCACCTGGCTGCTGCACAGCAAACCGAAAACAAATTCCTAGTATATGCAAGTATACCTGGCCAATAAAGCTGATTCTGATTCTGATTACAGTTTGAATAGGCGAGAACTCGACTTGCCGAGCAAAACAAGAAAAACAAATGCTTGACAATTCGGACTGTTACTGGTGGGATTGAATATTCCCCTAACAGTCAATGTATATGTATATATATTGAGACCACCATTTTCAGAAAGGCCACTGATCACAACACGTTATTGCATTCTAGCAGTTGCCACCCCAAGTCTCTGAAATTTGGGCTCCCGTACTCTCAATTTGATTCATTCTGCCACCCCTATAGTGGTAAACGCTACCAGATCCAGCATAGGGTGACCTGCATGACACGATTCATAGTCTACTGTACATGATTTCGTGTCCGTGCGGTTTACACTATGTCAGAAAGACAGAGCGTACAATTAGAGAGAGGATGGCTGGACACAGATCCTCCATCAAAGCTGCATTTGAAAAGGGACACAGCGATCAACTCATTGCATGCCATTTTCTGCAGGCTATTCCTATGCTGAAGTACATCATCATCGACCACATTCCTAGTAGTGTGAGATGCAGTAATCGCGCCCTAAAGTTATTACGCTGTGAGGCACAGTGGATCCAGAGGCTGAACACGCGCGCACCGAGGGGCCTTAATGAATCTGCTGGATTGCACTGTTTCCTCTAGGTGTATCTTTTAGACATGTGTCTCTGGTTGTATTTAGTGTGTTCCAACTATGATATCCCTGTTACTTAAGGATCCAATATGGTAACGTGCAAACGGTGTATGCCGTTTCTTTTTTGATATGTATAGGGCAGCTACTGTATCTTCTCTTCTCTACAGATGTCTCTTTTTCTTCTCCGTTATGTATTATTATCTCTCATCATGGGCCAGATTCTCTAAGCTTCAAAAGTGATAAAATGGAGAGTGATAAACAGCCATCCAATCAGCTCCTACCTGCCATGTCACAGACTGTGTTTGAAAAATGTCAGGTAGGAGCTGATTGGCTGGCTGTTTATCACTTTCTATTTGATCACTTTTGAAGCTTAGAGAATCTGACCCAATGTATGCACTCGCCAGGTAGCACTGGTGTGATCTACCTTTATCATTGTGATATTGAACATTTATGCATATAGCGCATTAGCAGAAAATGTTGTGATACATGCGATGCATTAGGTGTTGATAATTTTATATCATGTGTATGTGTGTTTGTATTTTTGCTACTTCTTTAACATTGGTTGTTACTGTTTGTTTTCATGTAGATGCGTCAGGTTTGCCATGACAACCGTGACACGCCAGCAGGCTGTAGAGTGCGGACAGCGGGTCAGCAGGGAACGTCAGCGTGAGGGCACACTGCTGTGCACCAGCAGACGTCCTAGACGGCTCCCGGCTTCATGACACAGGCCTGTGGAAGTGTGAAACGGGAGTCCCGGCACCGTGATCGTACTGGGCTGTGAGTATAAATTTGTGTTACACTTGTATGTTTGTTGATACCTGTCCTGACGTCGAATCCGTGATTAAAGGTTTCAAAACATTGACTTTAAGTCACAGTGGTGTGATTCAACTTATTTATCGTGTGCCGCCATCTACACAGTATATTTGCCACCAATTGTGGAGCTCCTGTATGTGCACCGGCTTACTTGGTTTAGGTGTGCTGCACCATATGTTCCTATATATATATATACATACACATATATATATACACCCACAAACAGGTACAGTAGTATGAGTATTTTACATTGTACTGAATATACAGTACAATACTGCAATGCTCAAATTGCCTTTGCCACTGAACCTGAATAATATATGTATCATTGAATAAAATATATCAGAATTGAAAATAGCAGAAAGATAAATCTGTTTGATTTAACTTTTGTAATCCTCCTGTTTGTTGATTACTATACATCTTTCTGAAGCATAGAGAAAGGTCAGGTGTATTAGCAACATACCAAATGTTTTCCAGCAAAAAATAAAATAAATTGTACATGTTTCAATCAAAATCAATAGAATCTCTCTGTTTTATCTACTTATGAAAAAAATAAAAAACTTAGCAAAATATGAGTGTACAGTATGTCTACTTCCTTACTTGCCTGACAGAAGATACCTGTATTGTACACAGGAATGGCCTTTATTAATACTTTTCTATAAAACCTTAATATAATGCAATTCAATGAATCTTTATTACAAATAAACATATAACACTGCACTACTTAATTGTATTTTCAGAGTCAATATTCTCTGCAAATATTTTTTGTTTATTAAATTGTAACTGCTTATTAAATACAATTACCATGATTACTTCCCATTTGATTGTATTATACTAATTAAAATGTATATTATAATACAAACTGTAAACATATACTTATTTGTGCTTGTTGGTATGTGTTTCATTACTATTGTCAATATTGTCATAATCATGACTTTAATAGAGACCCCTGTTCTATAATTCAGTGAAAATAACTTAATAAAAGTTTCTGCCATTAATATTTTCAGAAACATTAGAACAAGACTAGAACATAAAAAGCACATGTAACAATAAGTTATTCTATCAGACTTGACAATGTTCTGTATGCGAAACCTGTCATCTAATTTGCACCAATGACTTTATTTTCAGATATTTCTAAATGACTTTGTAATACTATGATCCTAAGTAAATCTTTTAGTTTAATGGCAGACTGATTGATTTCACTTTGACAAATGACAGTACTACACTGTACAGTTTATACTAGGTGATGTTAAACTCCACCTATACATAAGTAGCTACACTAACAATATTTTCTATACATTTGTAAACTACTCATGTCCCAAGCAGCCTTTGCGAACGCACGTGCACTGACATTATATATGTGGAGTGACTGTCAGAAAGAGACCATCTGGGAAAGTTAACATTGGAGTGTTGGCAAAAAAATGTAGGCGTATTATGGCCGCTCTTTAGCCGTGTATCTGTCTACATCTGTGGTCATGTACATTGAAAAAGATGGCACCAGCGTCACCACTGCCACGGCCACTCAGCACAGTCATACTGTAGTTTAACCCTATATCTCAATTATGTTGGTTGGCATTGCGGACGGTGGGCGGCAGCTTCACTTTGGGTGATTAGTAGTTCTGTCACCCAGAAAAATAATGCAGCTGTGTATGCATTTACTTACAGACGTGATTAGAACCTCTGTGCTTTTCATCAGGTTTCTTACGATCTCCATACAGTATAATGTGCTTTCTCTGAATCTCTTTCAACAGTAGAAATGCAGCATGTTGAATATGTTGATTCCCATACTGCATATCAGTAAATGTGTGAAAATATATTTTGTGTATCACAGCCTCACATAAAAAAAGTATTTGGATGAAAAATAATTTATCCGTTGCTTTATGTGAAAATGGCATATGACAGCTGCTGTTTTTCACCATATTGTCTCATCTTAAAACAATTTAAGATACTGTTGACAATGGAGTGCTGATTCATCTTGTTATTTCTGGCTTGATTTTAACAACCTGTAGTAAAACAATAACTCAGTGGTACCCAAACTTTTTTGAATCATGTCTCAGTAAAGTATCAGAGATTAAAGTTATTTAATAGTATTTTTTCTTAATTATTACATTTTGTAAATTGGGCCTACCTGTCATCCTTAGGGTCAATTATATGGTGGTGTAGTTGTGCTTACGATTGTACACATGGATTTGTCTATAACTTTCACAATAAGCTATTTTATTAGGTCCTGGACAACCAAGTGAGTAGACCACAACCTGCAGGGACAGATAAAACCCGTCCCCCTGGCTCTGAGGCACTTACAAACTGGCGCGGGTGGCAAAGTAGGGAAGAAGGCAGCCGTCCTAGCAAGAGCTAGGCCAAGGTGGAGGGGTTGTTGCAGGAGCCCAAGAGATGCGCATCTCTCTTTGTAGCTGATCAAGCCATGCCCCCAAAGTATCATATCATTTTTAAATGAAAAGTACTTTTAAAAACCAAGTTTTTTTTATATTGTGACAAAAATTTACTCTTGTGCCTATTAACATTTTGGAATTATACCTTCCGCTAGAAAAAGTTACATGTTTCTGAGAAGTGATGCCAAAGATTTGTTGGCATAATATTAATCTTTACTTTACAATTAGAGAACAAAAAATGAGCAATTTTGAAAAGTGTAAGGTAGCACATGGCTTCTGCCAAATATAATTCTGCAGAAATAATGTATGTGAGGTTTTTTTTTTATCTAAATCTGAGTCTGTAGTAATCTGATATTGTTGATTCAGTATTTTTGCTACTTAATAAGACACTGGATGTTAAGTCAAAAATACATCCTGAAAGACAGAGTTTCTTAGTAATAAAAAAAAGATGTTTTATATATATATATATATATATATATATATATATATATATATATATATATATATATATATATATATATACCACCCAACAAACTTATAAAATACATTTTTCAAAACATATATAAAACCAATATAGAGACTTCTTCAAGTGTCTATATGCTGATATACTGTATGTTCAAAACCAGATATGAGATCCATTCTATGATTTAAAAAACAAATATGAGTTTTTTTTTTTCAAATAAACGGCTAAATCATAGAATGGATCTCATATCTGTTTTTTTAACATATATAGGCATATGGACACATGAAGAAGTCTCTATATTGGTTTTATATATGTTTTGGTTAATTAATTTATAAGTTTGTTGGGTGGTACCATACCTATCAGGCTTAGCGCACTCCCATAACTTCTTCTTTATATATAAATATATATATTTAGTTATATAGTTACGCTCGGTGGGGCTGTCCCCTGCAATCCCCCCTGTGATTAATAGCCGGGGTAATGTATTAACAGCCGCCTAGGCATTAAATCCCCCCTGACGCTTTCGCCAGCTCAGGGCTAGCGTTGTCCTATCCCCACTGCGGGGACAATGCTAGCCCTGCTGCTGGGGTTTAATACATTTGCCCATAACAGGTCCCGCTTTTCCACATTATGCAGGACCCGTTATTTTGAAAACGTTATGGCCGCCATCATACATCTGCCCCTATGCTTTTAAAGGTGATACAAATTCCGACACACCTGTTGCAAAGAAATCTAGAGAAATAGTTGCAAAGAAATCTAGAGAAATAGTTAACATAAGCTATAAAAAATAAGTTAAAACGATGCATGAGAGAATGTGCCCCCAATGAGACTAATTACAAAATAATTCTAATTATGAATATACACTCAACATCGGCACTCACTTTTCTTAGTTTTAGTTTAAACATTGTGGTCACAGCATGTCACAGCGACTCACCAGGGTCCTTGGCACAATTTCAGCCAGGCAGCCTGAGACAGCGTGCGCCTGTCAGAGCTGCGGGCCACGCCTGTCAGGCCTGCGGCCTTCCTCGCATCCCCGGAGCTTCCTAGCAGCAGCCAGAGCCCAGGCATCCGGCTCCTCTCCAGGCTCCCTTTGCTGCCAGCCAGGCTTTGGCATCACCTGGCTGGTGGTCCAACACGGGCACTCATCCCCTCTGCTGCCGCCTTACCCCCAGCAGCAGCCGGCCGCGGCCCACCCTCCCTGCCTGCCACAACCACCTCAATGCTCTGCACAGGCCGGAGCAGAGCCTGAATAGCAACCACCATCATAACCACTGCCCCTATGCCCAGCCAGCCAGCTGGCACATGCCATTCGCCCAGTGTTGCCTCCAGCTCCATCATATGATATGATGGAGCTGGAGGCAACACTGGGCGAATGGCATGTGCCAGCTGGCTGGGCATAGGGGCAATATAACCAATTAATATGATTCACAGTGCAGGGCTGAGGGGCTTGGCGGCAGAGGTGGGAAGAGGAGGCGAGCGGCTGCACTGAGAGGGGGCATATGTGTTATCTGGCATATTGGGGACATAGTGTGGGCATATGTGTTATCTGGCATAGTGGGGGCATATGTGTTATCTGGCATATTGGGGGCATATATGTTATCCGGCATAGTGGGGGCATATGTGATATCTGGCATAGTGGGGGCATATGTGTTATCTGGCATATTGCGGGCATATGTGATATCTGACATAGTGGGGGCATATGTGTTATCTGGCATATTGGGAGCATATATGTTATCCGGCATAGTGGGGGCATATGTGTTATCTGGCATAGTGGGGGCATATGTAATATCTGGCATATTGGGGGCATATGTGATATCTGGCATAGTGGGGGCATATGTGATATCTGGCATAGTGGGGGCATATGTGATATCTGGCATAGTGGGGGCATATGTGATATCTGGCATAGTGGGGGCATATGTGATATCTGGCATAGTGGGGGCATATGTGTTATCTGGCATAGTGGGGCATATGTGATATCTGCCATATTGGGAGCATATGTGATATCTGGCATATTGGGAGCATATGTGATATCTGGCATAGTGGGGGCATATGTGATATCTGGCATAGTGGGGCATATGTAATATCTGGCATAGTGGGGCATATGTGTTATCTGGCATAGTGGGGCATATGTGTTATCTGGCATAGTGGGGGCATAGGTTTCCCACTGATATTTTATGTAAGTAAAACCTATTTGTTTCTACTAATTTTAAAGGAAATAATAACAGATCTCAACATATATTAAATATATGTCAATATTTGTTATTACTTGTCTTATATTTGATTAAAAAAGGTTGGTGTGCTTTGGCAATTTTAAAGTCTTGTCAGGTGTGCAGCAACCTGAAAAAGGTTGAAAATAACTGATCTAGAGGTAGGCTGTTTGTTGCTAGAGCAAAGACAAAATGGAAAAGTCTCACATGCGCTTAGAGTCCAAATAAGGTTTCAAAATCCTCCACGTCATTCAGGGTTCCACCTCTTTTCTCTCCCACGATCAAATATGGGGGGGGGGGGAACAAACAGAGGGATGGAAGTCAAAAAACGTGGATTTTCAATGTATTATTCTCCCTTTTGGTGAAGGACAATAATGGAAAAGGGTGTTTCCCAAAGATTCCAAAAGGTACCAGAATTTCTTATGGGGTCACCTCACACGTGCATATAGGTGGAAGGCGCTCACATGTATGCTTACATAGGGTAGGTGTTTTGTACTCCCATAAAGGTATCTTTTCATATACAGTACTCCAGATTCCAAATTAAAAGCAGAACTTCTTTATTCCAAATTAAAACCCCAGTGGGATAAAAATAAATACCAGACAGTCCTTGTACCAATATCAGATGTGACCCGGGTAAATATATGGTACTCCACACTGTAGGTAAATTCTCCACAGTCCACTGGGTAACAATGATTAGACACTATGTAAGAAACTGAACATAGTGTCTAATCATTGTTACCCAGTGGATTGTGTAGAATTTACCTACAGTGTGGAGTACCGTATACTTACCCGGGTCACATCTGATATTGGTACAAGGACTGTCTGGTATTTATTTTGTCCCACTGGGGTTTTAATTTGGAATAAAGAAGTTCTGCTTTTAATTTGGAATCTGGAGTACTGTATATGAAAAGATACCTTTATGGGAGTACAAAACACCTACCCTATGTAAGCATACATGTGAGCGCCTTCCACCTATATGCACGTGTGAGGTGACCCCATAAGAAATTCTGGTACCTTTTGGAATCTTTGGGAAACACCCTTTTCCATTATTGTCCTTCACCAAAAGGGAGAATAATACATTGAAAATCCACATTTTTTGACTTCCATCCCTCTGTTTGTTCCCCCCCCCCCCCCATATTTGATCGTGGGAGAGAAAAGAGGTGGAACCCTGAATGACATGGAGGATTTTGAAACCTTATTTGGACTCTAAGCGCATGTGAGACTTTTCCATTTTGTCTTTGCTATTCATCACAGTGGTCCGGTGACCTCTATTTTTTGTCTTACAGTATGTGCAGCATTGAGTGTTTGCAGCGCCTGAGGTGGAATATTTTTTCTTTTTATGTTTGTTGCTAGACTTTCCAATGCCACATACTGTACAATTAATTGTACTTCCAAAAATCAATGCAAATTTTGGATTAGTTTGTGCTATTATTTCAACTCTTTTACAATTTTTATTTTTTTTTGCTGGAAATTTGCATTGAAATAGTAATAGATAAATATATATTTATAGTAAATATTAAGATTAATTTAAATAGATAACAAGGCAATTTTTATTTAACCATTAATTAATTAGTTAAATAATAATGGTGACACTGCATATTAATAGTGCCACAAGTGTGCAATATAATTGATACCTTCATCATTAATAAATTAATATGGATCCAAATACCATAAAAATATTATTATTCAATTATAACATAATGTTGACCCCTTAATACTTAATAACTTTTATATTGTCTGTGTATAGATTTTAATTTAAATTACCCTTAATAATACATTATTTATGATTGACAACTTAAATGGCCGCAAAAAATGATTTTGCAAATATTATTATACATACAGGGGGTTATTCTGATTCACTCAGAAAGGCACAATCACTCTCTAATGGACAAAACCATGTGCACTGCAGGTGGGGCTGATGTAACATGTGCAGAGAGAGTTAGATTTGGGTGTTTTATTGTTTCTGTGCAGGGTAAATACTGGCTGCTTTATTTTTACATTGCAATATAGATATCAGTTTGAAGTACACCCCCCACCCAAATCTAACTGTATCTGCACATGTTACATCAGCCCCACCTGCAGTGCACGTGGTTTTGTCCATTAGAGAGAGATTGTGCCTTTCCAAGTGAATCAGAATAACCCCCACAGTCCTGTATGTTTCATATAGATATAGAGTCAAATAGATATAGATTGTTATTAGGCTCTGATCAGGGAGTATCTATTTTGCCAGTTTGAGGCATTTTCTGGTGATTTTCTGGTTGTCTTCAATTTGTACTTTAAACCTTCAAAGCTGTGTCATGAATCCAGTAGTTCGGAAGGCAAAATCTCTGCTGATTTGTGGCAGATTTGAATTTAACATTAAACCAACTATTTACTACAGTACATTTCCCCCGGCACATAATGAAATTTCATTTTAGAAATTTTGGCATACAGACATAATTGCAACTGGAAATGCATGCACAATGAATGCATATACAGTATATCCCAGAAAGAAATGTCATCTCATTTGTGCCAATGGGGGCATAGGCGCCGATTCCGTGGGTGTCCCGGGGCCTGAGCACCCACGGAAAATCTTAAGCACCCACCAGGCCCGCCGCCCGTCGAGTCAACTGGTGGCTGACCGCCCACCCATATTGATGCTCTGGCCGGCTCGCGATGTGACGCGCTGGCATCACACCGTGCTCCCCCTCCCTCTCCCCCGCCCTGCGCTGTACTCCTCCTGAGTCAATACAGGGCAGGGCGAGGGAGCGGGAGGGGGGAGCGCGGTGTGACGCCAGCGCGTCAGGCAGTGTCTCTCCAGGCCCCCCCTCCTCCCCTCCCATCAGTGTGAGCCACAGTGCCGCCCTGTCCTCCCTCCGGCTTCCTGATCTGCACAGGAAGTCACATGTCCTGCACTCATTGCACTGGAGGAGCCCAGCAGAGAGAAGAGGATGGAGAGCAGCAGCCACACGACAGCAGGAGCACAGACTCGGTCAGCAGGGGCTCAGGTAAGTCCTGCTGAAAATGGAGGGGATGTCAGTATTGTTTTCTGGGGGGGGTGTCAGTATTGTTTGCTGGGGGGTGTCAGTATTGTCTGCTGGGGGGGTGTCAGTATTTTTTGCCGGGGGGGGGGGGGTGTCAGTAATGTTTGCCAGGGGGATGTCAGTATTGTTTGCTGGGGGGTGTCAGTATTGTTTGCTGGGGGGGGTCAGTCAGTAATGTTTGCTGGGGGGGTTGTCAGTGATGTTTGCTGGGGGGGATGTCAGTATTGTTTGCTGGGTGGATGTCAGTATTGTTTGCTGGGGGTGTCAGTATTGTTTGCTGGGGGGGGTGTCGGTAATGTTTGATGGGGGGGGGGGTGTCAGTAATGTTTGCTGTGCACACTTGCCATGGTTTGTGTAGCATTAAAGCCTGCTTTTAGGAGAGGGCAACGGCCGGGTTTGGGTGGCACAGAATGTCAGTAGCACTGGACACAGCCCTGAAACTTGTATTCATGCCTCTTCTCATGTATGTGCTGTTTTCCCAATTCCCAGCCTGAAGGGTTGGAAGATATTTTTTTAGCACCAGAGATTTCTAATTGGCCAAATGTTTGTTACCTGAATGCATCTACAGAGAATTTCATAAAATTAGGTCATAGGGAAGGTCGCACTAAGCTGCAAAATTCATATGAAAGGACTTTAATATGAATAATATAGCTATAATTATTAAAGTTCTTCATTGGTTCACAGCTCATATATATTTATTTTGTATGACTGATACTGAATTCTTAAATAAAATAAATTGGTGTTATTTTGTGGCCACGCCCCTTCCCCGTGAAGCCACTCCCCTATATTTTTGGCTTGAGCACCCACCAGCAAAAACATACATCGGCACCTATGAATGGGGGGGGCAAAAAAGAATTTTCCACTCATATGAGATACATACGTTGGTCAGAACAAGTCAGTGCAAATACATATAGTAATAATAATAGTAGTAGAAGTAATAACTTTATATTTTCCATTATCTTGGTTTTCATTCCTGAAAGGGAAACTTAAACATCCACCGCGATGATTGCTTGGTGCAGAGTGTTTTTGTATCATGCACAGCAATGCTAGTGGGACTTGGCAAATAAAAAACAAAAAGTGCAATACCATGTATATGTATATATGCTTGATTATTTATTATGTATAACTATGTATTTGATAGAATAATAACTGCGTTATAAGATAATATATCATTGCAGGATTTTGCCTTTATGAATGCTGCCGGCTGATACAACCAAAGAGTTTAAATGTACTTTTTATCTCCATATACTGTAACATTGGTTTGCTTGATAGACATATTGAACAAACTTTGTCTTCAGGTACCATATGGGATTTGCAGTGATGAGCAGTTGTTGCATAAACCAATTTTTTAATCATAGGACATCAACACTTCAAAATAGGATGTTTGGTTGAATTCAATGGAAGATGCAAAGAAAAAAAAATTGGTAAGACAAAAGTATTATAGCAAGTATGAAAAATATACTATCCGGGTAAATATATATCTAATTTGTAATAACAGATCCTTTATATACAGTATACTATTTACACATTAAACAATTGATGTTATAACGCTTTTCTGCAACTACCTTTAATTGTTACTTAAATCTATACCTCAGTTTATAGAAAATCCTGATTCAAAAATACAGAAAAGATCTCTCCCCTGACTTTCTTTAGTACTTTACTTCAAAGGGTGATTGATTTCTTCCTATACTGCCAAATGTCGTGGAAGTTTGTGATTGCAGTTTGTTACCAATTGTTTTCTTTAGTATAAGATTATTTCCTTAAATTAGCAAATTCTAATTGTATTATTGTAATAGCATTTTAGTCTTATTCTGCATATAAATGGTACACTTTAATCACCTTTGCAACAATTGTCAGAAATGTCTCGATACTTTGATGCCAGCACAGATCATATTTGTATGAAATAGCCAATGTTATTGCAACCTAGGCACAAATAAATATATCTAAGCAATGTCATTTCCTTCACGAGCAGTGAAAGATATCTTTGTGACAGTAAGGTGTCCAGGTAGAAGGACTGCTTTACTACCTACCCATGACAATGTTTCCCAAGCAGCTCCCTCACCAATCACAGACCCTGTGCAATCATTAGTTTGGTCTCATACAGGCAATGAACGTGTCACTCAAAGTAAATCATTCAAGAGTTTTTATAATCCGAAATAAAACACTGTTGTATATTTTTAAAGTTTTTCCAACTTTTAAGATTTTAATCTTTTATTATTTATTGTAGAGACAGCTTTAATGCATATCATGTAAAGCAAGTCAATGAATAGGGTTTAAAGGTTCCTTTGCATCCTAACTATGTACGTGTGTATTATGGAGTGTTATGCAGCTTGATGTTTATGGATAAAACAAAGAAAATAGTGCATCTTTTTTTATTATGTTACCTATTTTTGAACTGTTTATTATATATTTATTATATATTTTAATCACAAATAAAATGTTGCTTAAATAATTCATAGTTTGATATAAACTTGCTATATACTGTATGGGTTATTCAGAATAGGGAAACATCATTATGATTTGGATAAGAGTGGTCCACCATTATACAGTAATGCATTTGGACACATTTCAGTTAGTAGCCAATCTAGCTAATGTACTGTATACAAATGTACTCTTGGAGAAATCCTGCTTCGATTGTGATGGACACTATATGCAGGTAAAATATGTGCCTGCTTTTGCATGTAGCACAAAGTGCTGGGCAGTTAAGAGGTGATCTAGAATCAGGGCTCAAACTATGGGTTCACCAGAACCCAGAACAGGGGTGTTGCTTCAGGTTGGGCAATATCTGGCAACCCTTGGGGTGATAGTCTGCATACCTTTTCTAGTGTATACTACGCTGAGCTTCATTTACTCTGTTCAGTGGTAACTGGGGGTAGATTTATGAAGCAGTGATACGGGAGGAGAAGTGATAAAGTGCAGGGTACTTTATCACTGGCCAATCAGCTTCTGACTGTTAAGTTACAGGCTGGGTTTAAATAGGAGCTGATTGGCCGGTGATAAATTACCAGGCACTGTATCACTTCTCCTCCCTTATCACTGCTTCATAAATCTACCCCTGGATTCATGACCATTTCAGGGAGAAAATGGATCCTTCCATGCCTAGTGCTGTGTAGGCAGTCTTGGAGGCAGATGTATGAAGCAGTAATAAAAGTGGAAAAGAGGGCCAGTGAAGAAGTGTGCCATCACAGCCAATCAGTTTTGAAGTAACATTTATCAAGTGCATTCTATAGCATTCTATAGAATTAAATGTAGCAGTTGATTGGTTGAGATGGCTCACTTCCCCAATACATCTCCCCGTTTGTATCTTAGTAGGCAGGTACTCATACAGCACATCACATTAAAGAGAAAGATTATATTGTTCAGACTATACCCTGCAGAATATCAGTCATTGGGAGTATGAAATGGCATAACATCACTTGTTTCCCTAGTGGATGAGGCATGACCAGGTCGTGTGGGAATAAGACTAGTGCTTTAGATGTTCCAATCTCCCTCCAAAGCAATAGTGTGTATACAGATAGGACTGATTAGTGTGGCATAGACTCCATGTTTCTTGGGACTAATGGATGTCTCCTCTTTTTTTATTCTGAACCTCTCTACAAACTAAGTTAGGTCATTCCCTTCTTGCATTCTTTTTATGTTACCTCTTGTTTGCATGTATCGCACAAGGCTTCACATCTTGCTCCTCAGTCCTCCCCATTGTACAACCCCCCAATCCTACTACACCTCTCCTGTCCACCCCTCTTTACCATTCTTCCTGCACAATACTCCTGCTCACCTGCCAGTTGTGAATACACAGTCTCATCCTACTCAGCTTCACCTATTGGCCCTTATTCTGATCGCCTCACTCTGGCACGTATTTGTTTGCAGAGTGTTTCTTTGCTCACTGCGCAAGGTGCATGTGCAGGTTTGGGCAACCATGCACGATAGTGACATTACGAGTAGAAATACCCTAGCAAACAAACTCATGCAGAGTAATGTTGGCATATGGATGGGCGCGGCCACAAAACTGGGCAAAACTGGGCGGTAACCAGGGCGTATACTGGGGTGGTAGCTACATGTGCTGAGTAGTGGCTTGGCTCCACTGTGCGAGCGCTCTGACTGATTGAGCTAAAAATCATTCCCTCCATAAAAGTAAGTCTCATGCCTCGCAACCCAGCCGCTTCTCGGCCCTGCATTTGCACGGGCGATCAACATGCACAGTTGGCTATTTGCGAATGTGTTGGCAAATGAATCAATCTAAATAAGGGTCATTGTCCATTGTCATTGTCTATTGTAACATATTTAGGCACAGTACATTTTTAAGGCAACAAGGAGTTTCTGTGCTTGGGGTCTGGGAATGAAAGATATGGTGAGCTAACAACAAAGTTACAATGTAGTCAAATAATAAGGTAAAGCAAGGTGTAAGTAAAGTATATTACTAAAAACGCATATATGAAATGGATGGTTATATAAATAGACATGTTAGACAGAAGCTTCCACTAATGTTTACCCGTTGGGTTATAATAATGGTTTGCAAATTTCTAACTATATTAAATTATATTTAAAATGAAGGTGTAATCTCATGTGACTGGATAATCCAAACGATAGTTACACTATAGAAAAAGTAGATTTGGGTAAATATAACTTTGAACATTTGTACAGATGGAGCCACACTCATCTAGCCTACCTATGGCGGGTGGTGCACAAATTCACCACAGCGTGACTAGTCACGCTGCAGCGATATGAATTGCTCATTTTGGCATTTGGCAAATGGCGTTACTGGATGAATGCAATACCGGCGATCATCCAGCACTTTTTAAAATCTCCACTGCGTATGCGTCAGAAGCGTAATTCAAAGCTTTGGCTAAAGAATCCAGATTGAGTGTGAATGAAGTGACTATTGAGATGCACTGTAGCACAAGAACTACTTTGCTACTACTGTACATTACTGTACTGTTCAGTAGTTAGATAGACACTTTTATTACCAAAATACAATTGCATGGAAGTGCATCTGATTACACTTTTTTATAACTGGCTATATATATTTACTGTACAGTATAACGCTTCGCCGAGAACATGGCGTGCGTGTGAGGCGCTCATGCGTCCCATTCCCAGCAAACAGCACGCCAAGTCAGGTATGATGCATCGGGAAAGATAACCTACAGTACAGTACAGTAAGAAGCTACAGTACAGTACCTGTAGCATTGTTATAGGATCCAACAGATATACAGTATGCTACAGCAGGAATGTACAGTACAGTACGAGCAGGACAGACTCGAGCACAGAGAGGGTTAACAAAGGCGCTACAGCTGCAGCTGAATGGGAGCACTCTCCCTTCCTTTGCATTCACGCCAACCTTCTTCTTTGAGAAAAGAGCAGTGGGGGACGCTCTTGTGTCTGAAACGCTGGGGCGTCTCATTCTTGGCAAAAAGGCGCTATGGCAGCATATGAATGGGAGCACTCTTTACAAATACTCAGGAGCACTGGTTGCTATCACCAAGTGATATAGGCTAGTGGATACGCTCACTGCTCTGTATGATGGAGACCCGAGTTCGATTCTTAATATATATATATATATATATGTGGAAAAAAGACCGTCGTTTTGCGCTAATTACAGCAGCTACTCTATAAGACCTCCCTGTTAGTGAAGGTCAACATCGATAGAAATGTGCACAGGTAATGGATATAGAGAGCGCTATATAGAAACCTCCACCTTATTGTGATATTCAAACGTGGATTCCAATTTTTACGATTTGTAAACAAATTTTATTTAAAAAATAGATGACATAGTCAATATCAGACACTATTAGCATAAAACATAGTAAAATTGTGATACAAGCATTTCCAGTGAGTCGAGACCCAACGCGTTTCGCCGATGAACGGCTTCCTCAGGGGTAGTTGACTCGAGATTCTGAGCTTAGGAAGGTCTAAGGTAGAGTTTTTAAAAAAACTTCTTATGACGCTAAGATGACGTCCTATGGCAGTGGTTCCCAAACTGTGTGCCGTGGCTACCTGGGGTGCCTAGGGACACATGCAGGGGTGCCGCGGCTTGGTGGTCTAGGACCAACTCAAATTATTAATGGTTAATTATTTATGAGCAAAACCAGTGCTGGTGGCTGCCAATCATAGAATGTGTACAAACAGAAGCAAATACTGCCCTTTACCACATACCTGCCACTAAGAATCACATATAAACCCAATCTAATTAATTATTTTGGGACCTAGGGGTGCCGTGAAAAAAATTCTGATTCTCTAGGGTGCCGTGAATCAAAAAAGATTGGGAACCCCTGTCCTATGGTGTTAGAGGATCTATCATACAGATGTCTGTCAGATACTTATGCGGGTGGCATTGTCCATAGGTTAGGAAAAAAACGGAGATGTATCAATTGCTCCTTACAAGTGTCTGCTTTTTCAATTCAATTCAATTGGAATCCACGTTTGAATATCACAATAAGGTGGAGGTTTCTATATAGCGCTCTCTATATCCATTACCTGTGCACATATATATATATATATATAGGTAGGAGACAGGCAAGGGCGTCACTCGGAGACTTGTTTCTTGTAGAAAAAACTTTGCTTTATTGCATGGGTTTCACCCATGCAATAAAGCAAAGTTTTTTCTACAAGAAACAAGTCTCCGAGTGACGCCCTTGCCTGTCTCCTATCTGATGTACCTTTTGGTTCTGGGAAGGCACCGGAGCGAGCTGCATTATTTATGCGATTGGAGTGCCGGATCTTCTATCTTTGTCTATATATATATATATATATATATATATATATATATATATATATATATATAATTTTCATTTTTTTAACACATTTAGGTATCTGTATAGACAACACAACATTAGTGATCACTTATTGTAAAAAATATAAAAAAGAATTGTTGATAGGAACTGATCTTGTTAAGGTAAAGGGTCATGTTTTTCTTTGTTGCCTAAAGGCATTTTATTTTATTTTACTTGTTGAATAAAATATATATTATAAACATTTATGCATCAAAAATCTATCTTTTTCATGGCGAACCGAGAAATAAAATGTACCCTAAAACTTGTGATTATATTTGTATATATCCAAATGTGAGATAAATATATTTGTCAGTTTTTACTGTTGAATATTAAAGGCTATACAGGTAGCCTGGTAGATGGCATATATTTTAAGCAGTGTTGTTATACGAACATATTAATAAAATATTGTTCAAATACATGATATGGTATTAGAGGGATTCCAACTGAAATAAATACATGTATATGTTTTTATAAGATAGTACGCTGCTGAGTAGGAAATTACATCACTGGATACATCAGATAAAGTTTGATATAAATACCGACACAAATTCATTTGTGACTGAAGAGCACTCTGGCTGTTTGATTCTGTGCAGTAAAGAGTCCCAAAATGAAAAATAATAATGGTAGTCTCATAAAAATACAAGTCGGCAGCATCAGATTTCTGATAGAAAGTGGTTCTTTGGCCATTTGACCTTTGGCCATTAAAACACAGCAAAAAAAACACAAATAATAATAATAATAAAAAAACAATCTTGTAAAAATGATTGTGGTTACATTTGTTCATAATTGTTTGTGGGACAGTATCAAAACACTGATGGCCTGTGGCAAAGGGTACTGTTGGCATTACTTTCTGCATAGCAAATCACTCCCAAAAATGTTCTTTTGTGTTCTAAAATCTATGGGGTTAAATTTAAAGGGTAGTATTTTGTGAGAGGCAATATCAATTCTCTAATAGCAAGATGCACAAATACAGCCTGCTGTATGGCTGTGTCCCTGATTCGGGTTTGCAATGCAAGGGGTACAATTACATACATTTTGGCATTTAGGGTAAATACTGGTTGCTTTTTTATGTAATACACAAATGCTGCACAGCTTATATTGATACTGTAATTTAGACTTGAGTTTGGACAAGAGAACTGCAGGTTTGGTTTCTGTAATCAAGCCCACCGTAATTTGGCATATCTGACAATTTTTAAAGCAGTGCTTAGGTTTCCGGCCAGTCTTGGATTCCCAAACGAGGATCTTCCTCAGTGGGCATCATATCTCACTTTATTTTGAGTGCCATTACAGGAAGCTGAGGGGTTAAAGTGTGGGGCTTCAGCACAACAAATGTGTCAGTGAAGCTTTGGGGTGTAGTACTACTGTGGCATTATGAGGTTGAAAAAAGACATGAGTCCATCAAGTTCAACCTATAACTGATCTCCTCTGGTCTAAATGACCAAGATGAGGTTATCATCTATTCAGAATAAAATGGAGTCCCCAATAACACAAAGTGGGTGTTCAATCTAAGTCCACTATAGTACATTATAATTAATGATTATACCCTTGGATACTATGTTCTGTTAAAAAAAATTGTCCCTTCCCTGGCAGTGACGTAACTAGAAGTTTAGCTCCTCCTGCCAACAACATTTCTGGCTCTCCCCCATGACATTTTGGTAAAACAACCAAGGCTGTTTCTTGGCAATATGCCCCCCCCCCCCCCCAAATAAGGGCATGCCCGTTCCAAAAATGGTATGTGGCCTCACTGCAGGGGCTTGTGGCCTTGCTTTAAAAGACCAACTTATACTATAGTTTTGCAAACTGCACACCCAGATATTGGACACCACAAGAAAAAAAAAGTTTTCTCCTAGTACTGTCCCTTACACATTATGCCACACACCGTAATGGCTATTTGACAATATGACACACACTGTACTGTCCATTACACATTATACCACACACTGTAATGCCCAATAGACAAATGCCCCTTAAACATTATGCCCAACACCGTAATGCCCCTTACATATTATGCCCCACACTGTAATGTCCATTACCCAGATTAGTATACTGTATGTATATAAAAGTAGAGTACAAGTGCCACCAGGAAGACAGACAGTGGGTTGCAGAGAATGTCAGAGTCAGATAGCTAAAAGTAGCATCCTGTCTTGGAAAGTGGAGTGATGAAGGTGGACTGGAGATCAGAGAGAGCCACAGCTAGATGACACAGAGCAGGAATAATCTGCTACAGAATCCATGGTTCATGGCTCTTTGGAAAAAGGTGAGGAGCCTAATGCCAGCGTTTAACATGGGCTTAAATTAGAGGCTGCAGAAAAATAAATTGGTCTGTCAGGGGAGATTTCTGCAAACTCCCATGTGTGCAACACTGCCCCTCCTCTCCTCTTCAGCAGCTACCCTCCTCTCCAGTGGCTACCTTCCTCTCCGGCATCACAAGCAGCATTTTGGAGGGAGTGGAGGAAAGGAGACACATGGCTAAGCCCTGTGCTGCTTAAGCAGGCGGCAGCTCCCAGCGCTCCCTGCAGACTCCACCAGCGCTGGCACACCGAAGCTGCTGTGAAGTATGCAGGACCGCTGTTGCACCACTGTATACTGGGTGAGAAGCATCCTCTCCTCTACCCTTATGGGGTGACCACCATAGGCTAATCTAGGGGGTGGTCCGGGGGTGCACAGGACCACCCATTAGCCAATTTTGTAGCTGAGGGATGGGGCTTTCCAACAAGCCCAGCCCCGTGCCTCTAGCCCCCTGGGAACCGGAGATATACGGCCAGGCAAAGCTGGAACGTTTTCCCTATAGGATAACATGGGACCCGCTAATTCCGACCCCCACCCAGTTCAATGGCTGCCAGTTCCCCCTTCGGTATCACTGAAGCTCGAGGTTGATCTCAGATGAACCCAAATTGCTGGGCCTTCAATCTGATACCAGGCTGGTTCCATATGGGTTAATTGGTTCCTGGGATATTGAGGTTAAACCATTTTTTTTTCATTTCTTAAATGTAATTTCATGACTGTTTATGTTCTTTGAGGGCAGATTTCTCTGGAACCAAACAGCCCTGTTTCACGGGACCAAAATCATTCTAAGCCAACTCAAAAGTTCTTCAATATGATATTACTCATGTAAATGGGTCAGTTGGTTCCGAAGATATAGCTGGTTGGTGAAAGGAGGGTTGGGAGAGGGGAGTGGTTGTCTCTCCCCCTCACACCAGAAAATGCAGGGACTAGGCTGGTGTATAAGGGGTCAGCCTGGGAATGTCCCTGCATGATCCTGGGACCATATTCCCGGGTAAATCCCTACATTTCCTGTTGTGAAAGGGGTATTATTTCAAACAGCCGTGACCTGCAGTGCTCTGAATACAGCCGGGCAGCCCCCTGCTCTCTGCCGAGCTGTCAATGACTGTCACCCCTGCAGCTTCCGCTCCAATTCTTCTTGCCGCTTTCACCTCAGCCTGCCCCCCCTTTAATCATGTGATGCCAGCACCCGGCGTGCTCCCCCGACGTCACGCACAACAACAGTGCGCAACAACAGTGCGCACAATATTTAAAATGTCCACTCGGCTAGAGGGGACACCAGGAGGATAGTGGGAGCATGCTCTGAGCTGCACTCTGCTCCTCTCCCCATAGAAGCAGCTGCACCGCTCTCCATCTCTCCCTGCAGCAGCAGCGAAGGCTCATATAAAGATTTACAGTAAGTGGCACTTTTGGGGGCATTGCTTAAGGGACGCTACAAGTGGCGGTATGTGGGGGCATTACGCATAATGTGTCGCTTAATGTGTAAGGGGCACTACGGTGTGCAGCATCATGTGTAAGCGGCATTATGTGTGCAGCATCATGTGTAAGGGACATTATGTGTGCAGCATCAGGTGTAATGGGTACTATGGTGTGCGGCATCATGTGTAATGGGTACTATGGTGTGCGGCATCATGTGTAATGGGTACTATGGTGCCATCAAGCAAGAACCCCCTAGCAATGAGCACGTAGGTAAGCAACACTTATGTGGCAAATATGTAATGGGCATTACAGTTTGTTATACAGTATGTAATGGGCATCATGATGTGTGGCGCAATGTGTAATGGGCATTATGGTGTGTGGCCTTGTGTAATTGGCATTACGGTGTGTGGCTTTATGTGTAATTAGTATTATGGAGTTTGCTAAAATATGTAATGGGCATTACTGTGTATGGTCTAAAGTGTAATACCACACCCCTTTTTGTGATGCCACGCCTCCTTCCCATGAGGCCACGCCCCCTTTTGCAGCGCAAATTTTCCTACTGTTGTGTCTAGTTCTAGGACCACCCATTACCATAATTCTAGATTCGCCTATGGTGACCACATGTCCTATGTTCTGTACTTCTGGTAAACAGATTGACAGCTAGTTCACTGTATTGACTCTTTGGGGGACATTTACCAAAATGGATTCGTAGAAAAAAGGTGTATTCGTAGGGAAAAATACACCTTTTTTTTATGAATTTGTATTTTCGGGATTTACAATCCCAAAAATACAACAATTCGTAGTCCTAAAGATGGAACATTCGTATTTGTATTTACAAATACGAATGTCCTACACCATCGATAGGATACGACAGAAATCACCATTCAAAAGAATTAGTATTACGGAGTTTGCTAAAATATGTAATGGGCATTACTGTGTATGGTCTAAAGTGTAATACCACACCCCTTTTTGTGATGCCACGCCTCCTTCCCATGAGGCCACGCCCCCTTTTGCAGCGCAAATTTTCCTACTGTTGTGTCTAGTTCTAGGACCACCCATTACCATAATTCTAGATTCGCCTATGGTGACCACATGTCCTATGTTCTGTACTTCTGGTAAACAGATTGACAGCTAGTTCACTGTATTGACTCTTTGGGGGACATTTACCAAAATGGATTCGTAGAAAAAAGGTGTATTCGTAGGGAAAAATACACCTTTTTTTTACGAATTTGTATTTTCGGGATTTACAATCCCAAAAATACAACAATTCGTAGTCCTAAAGATGGAACATTCGTATTTGTATTTACAAATACGAATGTCCCACACCATCGATAGGATACGACAGAAATCACCATTCAAAAGAATGGTGGTTCCTGATGTACTAAGCAGCCGTACTGATAATACGGCTGCTAAGTGGTGTGAAACACCCACGCAAATACGACAGAAAAATAGAACACCATTTTCCTGTCGTATTTGCTTTAAGCCTGCACGGATCAGTCAGATCCGTGCAGGCTTCAGTGTAAAAAAATAGAAAAATTAAATAAATTTAAAAAAAAAAACGGCGTGGGGTCCCCCACAGCCGAAACCAGCACCAGGCTGAAGGAGCCGGGGCCGGTAATTAAAAATCAGGGAACCCGACAAATAGGGGTTCCCCGATTTTTAACAACCAGCCCCAGGCTCCAGGTCCGGGGCTGGTTCCCAAAATACGGGGGACAAAATGACTAGGGGTCCCCCGTATTTTAAGAACCAGTCCCAGGCACAACCAGCCAGCAGGGTAATGTCACAGCCGGGGGACACTTATGATATAAGGTCCCACGGCCAAAACATTAACCCCCTGACCGGTCAGCCTGGCCAGGGGCCCTGGGGGAGTGGGGACCCCCCCAATGAAGGGGTCCCCCCCTCCAGGACTTACCTGACCAGGCTGAAACGAAAAAGAAAAGAAGAAGGACTCTCTCTTTTTTAGGGGCACAACTTGGTTTGTTAAGTATAGTTAAAAATTAACTTTTATTTGGTTATCAATTAAAATATTGCGAGTCAACCATAAGGACAAGTACAATTTTACATACAAACATTAGACATATAGCACGTCAAAAAGACTCTATCTCCTAGACAAAAAAGAGGAAAATAATTTCTATGTAATAGTTACAGTTACTGTCTGTGTTATCGCTTTTGGGGCTTCAGAAAAAGCTATTTACCCAAAATATTTTAACAGTATTACATACATACACACAACATATAACTCCTGTCAAGAGAGATTTTCTCTACTGGACAGGACAAAAAAAGAAAAAAGAAAAAATTAGAAAAAATTGTAACAGTCGCTGTTACTGTAAATGTGTATTTAGTAGCTGCTGTACTTTTGTATGATTTAGCTACATGTACTTGATCGCAAGCTAGCGAAAATATACCTTATAAGAAAATATTAAATATGCTTCAAATGTGGTGTGGTCCCACTTGTTATTGTTGCATCGAATTACTGAGATACTACAAATGGTAACATCAAAACAAAGAATTGCTTAGTTACTATGAATAGTAACACAAAACAAATATTTTTAGAACAATGTTGCAATGTTGTTTGCCAGCACAGTGTCCTGTTACTATGTAGTCTTGTAGTTACTGATATTACACTGTGATGCTGCAAACAACAATTGCACATATATCAGGAGTTTGTGGTTATGTTGCAATACAATTTGTCAGTCTAATGTCTCACTAATGTCCTTTGGTTGCCAGTGTTTAGTCACCACAACCATAGCATTTGTTTCAAATAACTAGACAATGCTAATATGACAAAGTGTTTCAAAGTATGTAAAGGACTGCTATTCTGTATAATCCCAAACACCTGACACTAGAGGGAAAGGTATCCCTGATACCAGGAAGCCAGATTTATGTCATAGATAGAAGAGGCTGGATATCTAATAGGGGATGCAGTTACGATCCCGGCGGTCGGGATCCCGGCGTTCAGAATCCCGACGCCGGAATCCTGACCGCCGAAATGCCAACACTTTCTCCCTCCTGGGGTGTCCACGACACCCCTGGAGGGAGAATAAATTAGTGTGCCGAGCGTAGCGAGGCACCGGGCCCGCTGCGTGGCGAGCGCAGCGAGCCCGCAAGGGGGGGGCGATCCACGTCCCCCCCTTGTCGGCATTTCGGCTGTCGGGATTCAGGCGTCGGGATTCTGAACGCCGGGATCCCGACCGCCGGGATTCAATACTGAATCCTCTAATAGATGCAACAACCTGTCAATATATAATCCTCTATTATGCAAAAATGGTCTTCCTGTTAACCCATTAAGTATCCCAGAAAAATGACAAACAATAAATATAATGAGATCAACATCAGTGCCGTATGTGGCTATTAATCTTTGGGCCCCTTCCTTATTTAAGGATACCGGAGCATCACTCCTTTAAATCTATGGTGAATCTAAACAAAAAGGTGCCTTCTTGTGCTACAGTGTATTGATATTAGGTTAATTAATAGATTTGGGCTCAGTAATCAATTGGAGAAAAGTTATCAGAAAAGAAAAGAGAGCAGGGAGGAAAATCTCCTTTAAAACCGCTGCTACTGCTGCTGCTTGCAGGGGGATCCACCTGTGCTTTTATTGCAAGTGAGCGGGTGCATGCAGGTTTATTTCGCCCAACTGAAGGATTCAGAAGGCTTCTGCTTTTGGGGATCAGCGTGAAACCCCCTGGTTAACACTGGGTCATTGCAGGGGAGTTAGACACCCATGAGTCCCAATGAGAGAGCCCAGAAAAACTGTAGATATAGTATATCAAGGGTAATACCTCTACCTAGTCACGGGTACTGCTTTTTACCCATATACCACAGGCATTGGTGGGAAAATGAGCGACCCCTGACCAGGGAGGGAGAACCAGAAAAGGTGAAACTATAATAAGCCTCACTTATAGTCTGAAAATTTGAAGGGAAAAAGGGGAAGAAAATTGGAGAAAGATATGTAGTACTACAGCAGATATTTAACTTAGGGTACTATGTTTAAGTTACTCCAGGTGCAGTAATTGTCTTACACTATAGACACTAAATAGGCATATATTTGTTTTGTTTTATGAAATCCGCAGTAAGGAATTATTTCACAATGCCCATATCAATTAGTACAAACGAGGGCTGAGGTCAAAATAATGTTTGTGTGCTATATTGCCGCCTCAGTAGCAGATTTGCATTTTGCTGAGTAGTACTCGCTGGCAGTTTAAGGCTCCGTTAATTACAGCATATATGACACAGTTAAAATTTAAAGACAGTGCTTAATTCGCAATAGTCTAATGCAAAGAAAACATAAGAATGCTTCTACACATTTAAGCTTATGTATCATAGACATGTAGACACTGTGTCGATTGCAATTTTAGTGAGCCAGGAGGCAGCCAGTATACTTATCTTACTCTCTGCAACCTGCCAATGGACTGTCAAATGTACTCAAAAAGGCTCCCGGTCAGCTCTCTCATTTGCGGCTGTCCAGAAGAAATTTCCCCTGTGGATCTCTGTAGTAAGCCGGGATCCGTGTGCGGTTACCCTGCAGCTTTAGGAAGCGCACACGTGGGCTGAGGATTAGCCCGTCTCTATCCCGCTCGGGGAGAGAAATAATTGCCGGTTCCTTCTCACTAGTGTGGAGCGCAGTTGATGTGTGCCGCTCAGGGCGGTAGCTGGATGACATGGAGTTAACTGTCCCGTTCAGGGAGAGGGGTGATAGCCGGTTCCCTAGCACATGTGTGGAGCGCAACTGATGTATAAATCTCAATGCGGTAGCTGATTGACAAGGGTTCAGACGGCCGTTTCGCTGTCGCTTCGTCTCCTGATTGGCCGCTAGGCCGCAAGGCGGCTAATAGCGGCATTCGGGAGGCGGAGCCGCACGATGTAAACAAACACCGTGCGGCTCCCTCAGTCCGGTCTGGTTTCGGGTGTTCGGTTTTTTTTTTTTTTGCCAAGACACTTACCTGGACTACGTCGCGCTGGGACAGGTGAGTATGGTTTCCTTCCACAGCTTCCTCCATGGATTTCTTCGGATCCGGACGGGGACGCCATCGCCGACATGGACAGCGACGTCGACATGGACCAGAAGACGACACAGGAGGACCAGAAGACGACACAGGACCAGGGATACCTACGGAAAGAAGATAGGTAAGTATTAGTATGTGTGGGCTTTGTATGTATTAAACTTTTATTTTTCATGTGTGTCAGTGTGTTTATTGTACTATTTTTTTAACTGTGGAACTACAAGTGCCAGCGGGCCCTTTAATGCCCAGCAGGCTGGGACTTGTGGTTCTCCAAGTCCCAGCTTGCTGGGGAGGCTTGCTGGCACTTGTAGTGCCACAGTAAAAAACAATAGTTTAATCTATTTTTTACACCATAATCAGCCTGATGCCCACCGCCCAGGGGCATCGGGGATAGTACCAGGCTTCAGCCTGGTCAGGTAAGTCCTGGAGGGGGGGGACCCCTTTATTGGGGGCGTCCCCACTCCCCCAGGGCCCCTGGCCAGGCTGACCGGTCAGGGGCTTAATGTTTTGGCTGCGGGACCTTATATCATAAGTGTCCCCCGGCTGTGACATTACCCTGCTGGCTGGTTGTGCCTGGGACTGGTTCTTAAAATACGGGGGAACCCTAGTCATTTTGTCCCCCGTATTTTGGGAACCAGCCCCGGACCTGGAGCCTGGGGCTGGTTGTTAAAAATCGGGGAACCCCTATTTGTCGGGTTCCCTGAATTTTAATTACCGGCCCCGGCTCCTTCAGCCTGGTGCTGGTTTCGGCTGTGGGGGGGGACCCCACGCCGTTTTTTTTTAAATTTATTTATTTTTATATTTTTTTTTACACTGCAGCCTGCACGGATCTGACTGATCCGTGCAGACTGCCAGAAACATTCGTATTAGCGGCCGTATATATGGCCAGCTAATACGAATTGTTACACCATCGGAGGGTTACAAAGCAGTCGGACATGACTGCTTTGTAATTTCCCCTCCGGAACACGACTTTGCATACGACTAAAACAGTCGTATGCAGTCGGAGGGGAAATACCAATACGAAAAACTAGGTTTTTCATATTGGTAAATTTCCCCCTTTATGTACATCTTTGACGCCTCTTCTCCAATATAAACATACCTAACCTGGCTAGCCTTTCCTCATAACCCAATGACTCCCAACCCTTAATAAATCTTGTTGCTCTTATCTGAAACTTTTTAAGTTCCAATATGTCCTTTTTATGGAGTGGTGATCAGATCTGTACACTATATTCTAGATGAGGCCATGCCATTAATTTATAAAGTGAAAAAATTACACCGTCTCCCATAGCCTCTACAGTATGCCTCTTTTTATGCATGCTAATATAATATTGCTTCTTCTTGGCATTGGGAAATGCTTCTAAGTCTACTGTCAATGAGTACCCCAAATCCTTCTCCATTGACGATTGCCCTATATTCCCGCCCATTTAATCTAATAGATCGCGCACTTGTTTCCGCTCCCAGAATGCATAACTTTACATTTATCAACATTAAATTTCATCTTCCATTTTGCTACCCAATCCTTCAATTTATTTAAGTCTTTCTCATCCTGATCCAATTGAATTACCTTACATAGATTAGTCTCATCTGCAAAAAAATGACCCTTGAGGAACTCTTCTTAAAACTTTAGCCCAATTTGAAAATGTTCCATAAGTTTACATACCCTAGCAGAATTTGTGATTTTCATGGCCATTTGTCAGAGAGTATGAATGGTTAGTGGTTGGGTGAAGCCATTTATTGTGGGGAGATCTCAAAGTTAATGCAAGACAGCCCAAGAATTCACAGGAACTGGAGGCTTTTTGCCAAGAAGAATGGGCAGCTTTACCATCTGAGAAAATAAAGAGCCTCATCCACAACAACCACAAAAGACCAAGTTGTCATTGATGTTAAAGGGGCAAAACATGGTATTAAGAACTGGGGAATGTAAACTTTTAATCAGAGTCATTTGGGTAGTTTCTTTTGTCATTATGATTTAAAAAGAGTAAACACAGTTGTATGACAATAAATGGCTTTGCCCAACCACTAACCATAAGTAAAAAGAAAAGTTTGTGAGTTATCATTCATATTCTCTGACAAAAGGCCAGAAAAATCACAAATTCTGCTAGGGTATGTAAACTTATGAGCACAACTGTATATAAAAATGTCTTAAATGCCCAGCATTCTAATGCTGTACACATGCAGCTTGCCCCAGTGCCCTTCCCTATAGGTTGTGTAGAGGAGGAGATGGAAGGCACACAGGGATTCCAGGCCATACTGTAAATCATGATCTATATTTATTTAATCAGAAATACAAGATTTTTGTGAAAGCAACAACTACAGTATGCAAAAACAACATTCATGTTAATGGTTCTGTGTCATCGGATAGGTTGTAGGGTTTAGACTTTTAGACTTTTAGAATTTTCATAAGGGGTGAGGTTGTTGAGGAATAAAGCATAAATTTGTGTTGTTTTGCAGCAAAGCTCTTGTCTATTTCTTTCTGCCCTAAATTAAGTTGATTAATTATTTCTAACACTTTCATTATACAGTAATATTTTGGGATACAGGTAAATCTCAGGATACAGTAAAAAGTTTTTGCTGGATTTTGAGCAACATGATTGACTAGTTCCATTAATTTCATTAGAAAATATATATAAACTTTTTAGTGAATACAGGTGGAGCAGCCATCATCCATCCGCAGCTACATCTTAAAGGAAGCAAGAAGGCGGAGAGCGGCTTTTTTGCCCGTCTCCACTTCAGGGAGACAGGCAGGGACTGAGGGCAGGCTGGGGCAGCTGGGGGAGAGCGGGCGGAGGGACAGAGCTCTGTGGAGGGCTGCTACAGCCTCCAACAGAACAGGGTGCATGAGCATCTCATGCGCGCACCCCCCGTTCTGTCGGAGGTTGGCGGTTGGCGGGGGGTAGCGATTGGCGATAGAATTGCCAGGCACGGCTCAAATAAGAGCTACTCCATCTGTATGATTATGGAACTAAATATCATGCACATATACAGCACACATCTTATTTAACCCATAATGCAGATATATGGCATAAATGTTATTTAACCCATATTAACCAATATTAATCAGTTTAGTGCCAGCTAGAATAACAGCAGATCTTTGATTGGCCGCTGTGTGATACAGTATATACTGTAAGTGCCATTTTCACATGATGTTAAATGAGCCTGCAAAATAATAAAAACTTAAGCACATTTAAGTTTGGTGAAATGAAGAGGATAGTAAAACAACAAATAATAAATGAGAGGAATAATGAATCTAGCAATCTAGTTAAGCCTATTTTTGCAAACAGATGTACAAAAATGTAATGGGTAATTCAATAACATCTGTTGCCTGATGACTGTAGTTCTGCCTTGCCAAACTTCGCACCAGTAGGCAGTCCCTATCTCCATTCTGAAGCCTGACATTGCCGCCTCTGGCAGTGGTCATTCGTTTATGGAAATCTTCTAACAAAATGAACATGAGAACACAAAGGGTGCTCTATTAATCCCAACAGCAGAAGGAAAGCGAGGTGGGGAAGCAGAAAGAATCACAGGAGTTGTACTCTCTGTACAATTTACAAGACTATAGGTCCCTATCCAACTGTTCTAGTTTCCCACAGGTGTTCAGGTATGAGAGTTGTATTGCCATGGGATACATTTTCGTTTATTGCAATGGGCTCACATAAGGGACTAAGAGACTGTCTCTTCTATGGTCTACTAAGCTGGGGAACAGATGTACCAGCAGGAGTTGGCATTATTGTATTTTATGAAGCATATTGTGCGATAATGCAAAAAACTCCATAGCTCTTAACTACTATAGGACGATTTCCAGAACAAAATACATTTTTAAGGGAGACAGATTTATAAACAGATGCTCCTTATAGGATCTCTCTGTAGAAAATCCACATGTACATTTGTGATTTGCTTGCAACAGACACATTTGTTTACATATGATAGCCAGAATTATCATGCTTAAATGTTACTCATTACAGCAGAGAAGAGTGTACATTGCTAATTAGTGTAATTCTTTGTACTGTATAAAAAGAATCATGTAAAATGATGCACAGCAATGATGATACTATCGATAATGATCTCTGTAAACTTGGTTATCAGTCTTGGCATATCGTGGGCACTGGGTGTAAGAAAAGAAACATATAATATTTAGCTATAGGTGTAGTTGCAGCATATACAGTATCTAGTAGTGCATTATGCACATGTTCGGCGATTAAAATAATACAAAATATATACAATGTGATAGGGAAAATATAAGTGTTAATAAAGTGTTAGGGTGTGCTAACCTGAAACAGCCCAGCCATACCAACACAGGGGGCACCACACCCCCAAACCCATCCCATAAACAGTAACAAATATGTCTGGGTCTAATAGCCATTGTATATATTTTGTATTATTTTAATCACACCTTCACTTCCTTACATAGCACTTATGTGCTTCTTATTAACCTCCGACTAATTTTTATTTGTGTGCTGCCCTGGAGTGGTCGGCCTGTGCTGGCATGATGGGGGCCCACACCCCAGACCCATACCCAGTATTAGGGCCACCAGTGACACAGAGACACCTTGACGTACGCCCTGGGGGTTTTGCCATATATCTGCAGATATATGCAACCAAGATCTCTGTATACTCATGGGCTAATCAGCACGGTACAGGTATATAGGGAACAACCAGCCCATAATATTTTTTCATTACAACTTCAGCCATTTTTGTTCCCCATTGACTGGATAGATTTCCACATGTTTTCATCACAAATCTTCCAGAATAATACAAATAGGGGCTGGTGTACTCCCTTGGCAGTGCCGACTTGTGCTTTGCTGCAGCAGGAGTCCGGGTGCCCTTAAAAGGGCGTCCGACGCTGGGTCCCCTGGCGTCACTTCCGGCCGGGATGCAGTGTTCTGCCCGGCCGAGGACACCGAATACAGGGGCACACAGGATGTGTCGCCCGGAGGTTGCCTTGCAACCAGGCGACACCGGGCGGCGCGCACCCAGCCAGCTGACTCTGATTCTAATCGCAGTGGGGTGGGTGCCCGGCGGGGGCTGATTGGATGGGCTATCCCTCTTAAGGGATCTGTCCCAGCTCAGTCCCACCAGTTATATTGGTAATTTCAGAGAGTTTTCTGCTCCCTGCTGTCCTGTCTAGGTTCTGTCCCAGTCCTGTCTAGTGTCTTGTCCAGTCACCGTCCAGCCGTGGTTCAGCTATTGTCCAGCTGCCATCTTGCTGCGGTCATTATCCAGGTGGGGTTCTGTCACCATCCAGCGTGCTTTAGCTGTTGTCCAGCTGCCTTCTTACTGCGGTCACCATCCAGCTGTGGTTCAGCCATTGTCCAGCTGCCATCTTGTTGTGGTCAGTGTCCAGTCTTGGTCTGGTTCTAGTCCCGTCTTGGTCCGGTCCTGGTCCAGTCCTGATCAGGTTCCGTCTTGGTCAGCGCGGCATCATCCAGTCCTGCCAAGTCGCATCCGGCGTGCACGTTACCTTCCTGTGCTGCCGGAGGGTTCGGACCGGTCACGTAAGTGCTCCAGTGGATCCTCGATCCTTATTCTTTATTTCTGCGGGCAAGCAGGCACTTTAGCCTTAGTTATTATTATTGTCCTGGTTCAGCTCTCCGTGATTCGGAGAGGCCCACGGCTGTGGATTCACGCCTGTTTTGGGGTACCGTTACTTTAAGTGTACTATTTTGTGTAGGCGTGTGTTTGGTTTGGTGGTGCCCCATTGTTGCTTTGTGTGGTGCCTGTGACTCGGTCACACTCCCCATCCTTGGCCTGGTGCCGTTAGCCAGGGGGTTCTGTCCAGTTAGCGCCTGTAGGTAGATCTCCTCTTGGTCCTATCTCGGGCGGTCGCTGTAGACTTGTCATACTGTAAAACCTGGTTGCATCGGGGTTGGAGCATGCTTAACTTGCGGCGACTACAGGAGAAGCCTAGCAATCCGCAGTCTACGGTCACCTGCCCGAGAAGGCCAATAGAGTCAGTGTAGGGTGAGCCATGGCCGTCCTAAACAGTGGTCACGGCTGAGGGCTCAGCCCACCACCTTTGACCACACGTTCCTGTCACAGTACTCCAACGGTGGGTTCCCACCCAGATCCGTAACACCAAAGCTGTTCTTGCTGAGGTAATGACAACTGCAACTGTCAAAATAGGTAACTGCCATCCTGGAAATCTATACCTAGTGCCCTCTGAGTGTGATGGTTTATTTAGGGCGGGATGTATTAGGATACATCGCCGCTTCTCACCGCACTGCTGCAGCGATGCTAGCACATATGTATTAACATACGTGGCTAGCATCGCAGTGCAGTGACGGAGGCCCCTCCGTGAAACTTCTCCTCCCCCTAGCATATGTCACAGCTGGATGTCCAGTTGCAGGGCAGAGGAGGAGGCACCGGGGACAGCCGCGCTGAGCCAGGATGTGATGGAGACACCATACAGGTATTCATACATTTGAAAATGTAGTAAAACAGGGATTTTACCACTTTCCTCTTAGTACATCCCCCCCTTAGTGTTTGCCAATGCCAAGAGACAGCAGATTAAAAAGGTAGGTAGGGAGTCAATCAGGAAGGATAGTAATTGGTATTGTCATCAGACATTGTGACCAATACACTGCATAAAAAGTGGAGTCTAGGGCTAATGAAAGATTTTTCCTCAATCTGCCATCAATAATTAACTTGTAAAAAGGGGGAACTCTTCTTCAAAAGTTGGGACTCTTAATATTGTCTGGGACCAGATTATTACCTACTTATTTCATTCCACTCTGCACACTTTCACTCCATGCATATTAGAAAGAAACAGTTGCACACGTAGAAGCAGTATTGTGAGCATTTCAATGGTTCCAGTATAATTAGGAACACATATGCTGACTTTAATATGCACTGTTGGCTCCAGTTGTGGAACTGCAGCAAAGTTGAGAATCCAAAAATGGGAGCCACACCAACAATCCCCCCATCCAACACTGCAACACATGGCTGGCCAGGACTCACTGGCAGTTGGTATGGCTTCCCAATTAGTATTTTGGATTGCGCTGCATCCCCACCTGTAGCAACCACTGCTAATATGTATACCTCCATGCACTGTTGCAAATCTGAAGACTTGGATTCAGAGAAACAGATGAGCAGAAGCAAAGCTCAATTGATTGGAGCAGAGGTAAAATATACGCTGCACTCACCACAGGGTCTATTCTCTTTCTATACATGTGATTTATAATGTATAAAAATTCCATTTAGTTATAAACTACTATAGGGTTGACATTTGTTCAATAAACAATGCCACCAAGAGAAATTACTTATTTCAATGTTGCTATTAATTTACAGACTATGACATTTAAAAATGCTGCTGCCTATTAAAATTAAGAGCATGGGACATTATTTTACAGAGTCAATAAATGATCATATCTAATACTGTACAAACTTACCTACAATATAAATATAAATATATACCTGAAGTATAATATAATCTGCCAATATGATACATGATGCTCAGTCTGAGCATAGTGAAACTCGAACTTTACAAAATTTGGACACCAATGTGGGTGACCAAATTAGACTGGTCCAGCCATGAGGGTGGGCAACCAGATTATATTAGGTCATACTGGTCTGCTTGGGCAATGACATAAACTCATTACCAAATTGCTACCCATTTTTGTGCAGATTTTCTGACAGTGCCAATTAACAAATTGTTGCATTTATGGTCAGATTTCACCAGTAAATAGAAAACTAAGAAAGTGTACCTCATGCACCTGTGTAGTATTACTGAACTAATTGAGCACTTACTACTATCTGTATGTATTTGATTGCTAGCACTGGATTTAAATCTGGGTTAAGATGAATATGTGGCTGCAAAACTTTCACATTTTACCTTGACTAATTATTATTATTTTATTAGTATTATTATCACTATTATATTTTTATTATTTTTATGGTAGAGACACTTATAAAGCATTTCACACGGTGACCACATTTGATTTCTACTTTATGCTATGTCCCCAAACTGCATTGGACACTAAACTGTCTGATAAGAAAGTGGTAAAAGAAGAGTGGCTTACCATGACTGCATCTCTGAACTGAGTGCATTGTGTGAAATGCTTTGTGAGTATCCCTTCTGCAAAAAAAGGTTTCTTTGCAGTATGTATAGAAATGAGCCTTAAGGTGTGTACTCACGGGGCAATATGATTGCTAGCAATATATTGCTCAGCAATCATATTGCCCCGTGTCCCGTTTTCATCTGCGACCAGAGATGGTCGCAGATGAAAATTTGAGCACTGCTGGGTGAAGAGGCAGGGGATGTTGCTGGTCAGAGGAGCATGTTCCTCCGACCAGCGACCATTTAGGGGCTGAAAACGGGAGCACGCACCCGGCGATTTATCGCTGGTGCACACTCCAATCACTGGCAATATGGTCGCTCAGCGACCATATTCCCAGCGATTTCAGCCCCTATCGCCCAAGTGTGTACACAGCATTACAATTTAAAACATATCCAGCATTAAAAATTTATAGCAGAGCCAATTTCTACAATATTTGTCAAAAGTGTACACCTTGTAGCTTTATCAGGAACCAAACCCCAAGAAAAGTGCAGGGTACCCACTAAGCAAAGACAGCCACTGAGGCAGATGAGGACCCCTTGCAGTGATATACTGTACAGTAGTGATGCTCATTGAATATCATTGGCTGTGGATGTCCCAGATGCTAAAGGACCATAGTAAAAAAAAAAACTTTTTTTATTATGTTATAGTTATGATCCTAACATTTTTAAAGTGACCTGAAGCCCTGCATCCATGTAGAAGGCAGATGGAAAATGACACTTGGCGCTTGTTCAGGAGATACTATATGTTTACATTTCTAGTTGCCATGAATGATCTGTATTAGTAAGTAAGTAAGTAAGTAAGATTTATATAGCGCACTTTCTCCAGCAGGACTCAAGGCGCTTACAGACATTAAAAAAAAAACAATGCACATAATACAGAGGATGTTGGAGGTACAGTAACAGACATGTCACAGACAAAAGCCCCTGAGCACACAGTAAGCATAATGCAGGAGTGGTGCAGCATTTTGGATAATAACTTCCATGGGTTGTGTACTCCACCCTGACAAGGTACCAAGTGCGGCAGCCATTTTAGGCGCTCTGCGTAAGATTACCCTGGGTGAAATAGATTACCCCTAAAAGAAACTACCCAAAATGGATGATTTCAATGTATACTCAGGTCCATGTATTTTTCATCCCATTCACAAGTGCACCAGATGAGGCAGCCATGGAGGGCGCACTACGAAGGTTACACTGTAAGGGGCGAGCCATACAAGGACCCAATGCATATATTGGAAAGCAAATACTTCTGTAGTAGTATGATAAACCCTGCACAGAAACATCCACGTGATCCACATCCTGTCCGCGGAGATACCATCTGAGGCAACCAGCTTGGTGCACTGCATAGGTCAGCGCTGGCAGGGTGTGCAATCTGCGGAGGTACACAATACAGGAAAAAGCACATGGTGGGGTTGATGTGTGCTGCAGGAGAGGAGGGGGGGGGGGGAAGAGAAAAGACATGAACACACATTTGCAGTGGACTGACACTTTTACAAGGGATTGATGGGTGAAGTGTTGGTGCATAGGCTGACCCTGCTGCTTCCCCTCACAGCTCCATGCTCACCATGAGGGGTAGGGCTGGGGGTAGTCCAGGTATTCTCAGCCGTAGGGGTGGTGGGCCTGGTCCACTCATGGCAAAGGTGAGTTGAGGCCACATGATATTCCTGAGTTTTTTGGGTATAATGCAGTCCTTCAGCAGTAATGATGGTTTGTTCTTTGCCTTCTGGTTTCCTTCGGGTTAACGCGGGTATAACGCTGCTATTAATTTTAAGATGACCCTTTATAACTAGACCCTTCAGATACTAGACCCCTAACGTCCTAAAGGACTGACGTCCCAAACTATACTCAATATATAAGCCTAAAACAAACATATGTCCATCCTGAATTAGCTGCCCCTCCCAATACACCTCCCCCACCAGCAAAAGGTGCTAATCAGACCAAACCAATGTAAGAGCAGTAGCACTATCCAATATTTCTAAGTTCTTCACATAGCACAGATAAAACCACAATAGCAGCTTTTACAGATTTAAAGCGATGTTCTGCCGTAGAAATCTGAAATAGGTTTACCCCGTTTAAATCAGTGCAAACAGCTGCGATGTTCTGCAGTAGAAATCTGAAATAGGTTTACCCCGTTTAAATCAGTGCAAACAGCTGCGATGTTCTGCAGTAGAAATCTGAAATAGGTTTACCCCGTTTAAATCAGTGCAAACAGCTGCGATGTTCTGCAGTAGAAATCTGAAATAGGTTTACCCCGTTTAAATCAGTGCAAACAGCTGCGATGTTCTGCAGTAGAAATCTGAAATAGGTTTACCCCGTTTAAATCAGTGCAAACAGCTGCGATGTTCTGCAGTAGAAATCTGAAATAGGTTTACCCCGTTTAAATCAGTGCAAACAGCTGCGATGTTCTGCAGTAGAAATCTGAAATAGGTTTACCCCGTTTAAATCAGTGCAAACAGCTGCGATGTTCTGCAGTAGAAATCTGAAATAGGTTTACCTGTTGATGGAATATAGAGAGGAGTATTCAGCTATACCATAGACCATCTCTAAAGCGTATTTTCACTGCTTGTCTGCCACCACACCTGTATACTGCATTTAACTTATGCTGTGTACACACGGGGGAGATAGGTGCTGTAATCGCTGGGAATATGGTCGCAGGTGACCATATTGCCAGTGATTGGGAGTGTGCCCCTGCGATAAATCGCCGGGTGCGCGCTCCCGTTTTCTGCCCCATTGTAATCGCTGGTCGCAGGCTACATTTAAACACAATGTGCCACCCACCAAGTATATTGAGCTATGCACCATAGGGAAGACAGATCTGTAGATAGGTAGATTGATAGATAGATAAAAACTTGAAAAAAAAAAAAAAGAATTACTGTTGTACTGTACCATGCTACTGATATTCTATGTAGAGATAACAAAGTGCTTTGATCAGTTTTATTACATCACCTAACATTTGGCAGTAACAAAAAGGCGTTGATCTCTTTCACCTGGGCAACATGTTGGTAATCAAAAACCATTCAGGTGCAAATCACCTAATTCCAGGGCTGAACGATTCTCACTGAGAAATAAATTCATGGTAAAATTCTTCTTGGAGTACAGCATATGCATAAAGAGTTATTATCAGAACTATAAATGGAGAGACAGGTCACTTGCCAAACCACTCATTCCCCAATCAGACATTTGGCAGATGTTACTGATGCAAAAAGACCATGCTTATTCTAGTAGGTTTTTTTCCCCTGGTTTAATGATTTAAGATGTTGAGCAATTTTTTTTATTCAAATTATTCACTGGGCTGTAAAGAACATACTAAAACTAGAAGGGAAAGCTTATGTGCACAGATTTTAGATACAGCAATAATTTTAATGGACAAACTGTAGTTTAAAGAGAAAAAAAACGTTACGGAGCTGAGTTGGTTGATCAATTTACTGCCTAAAAATGAGAAAGGGATCTGCAAACTATAAAATTTCACTGCTGCAGAGGTTTCCAGATTCAAATGTGCAGCTAAACCTACAGATGTGTCTAATGTCATTGGCCATAATGATGTTTAATCAGGGTCCAGGTGGCCCTGGCAACAATACCATAATCACAGATATTCAGTTTTTAATACTAACACAAAATATTTCAGCATAACGTTCCAGAATATCCTATAATAAATGTCATTTCTTTGTTAAATATGCACCACAGAATGGTTTATTGCAGGCAAAAGGCTATGTTTTCTCCATAAGATCCATGAGCATACTGTTAAAGATAATGAAGCATAAGTATGATTTATTATAAGATTAAAAGACAGCTGTTGTACTCTTGCTGTATCCTGTCATCTACAGCAGAGATGAAAGAGTTTTGCATGCAGATTTAGGAATATATTTGCTGTACACTTAATTACGACAAATGTACCCTTGATACTGCAATTTTATGTAATGTTTTTCAACTATTATTATTATTATCATAATATTCATCATCATCCTCATCATTATCACATTGCTTGGTATATAAATCACTGAATAGCTTTTGGGTTTGTATATTTTAGAACGTTAGTACAATTTGGAGGTTGGATGACGTCAATGTAATTTAAATAAACATGGTGATGGTATAATGTAGTTTTAGACTGTACAGGGTCCTGTAGATCATCACAATGTCCATGGGAACCTCCAAACATGCTGATTCTATGTATTTGCAAGCCTCATATTTAAATTAATACAAGTAGCAAGAAATAGCAAAACACTGCTCTGAACTTGGTCGCTCCACTTAGAGAATACAGGGTATTTACTTGTTAACTGTAAACTGGGTCTTCTTTAAGATTTTTTTCCAAAACAATACCATTGTGTACCCATTACAATGGATTTTGGCCTCCAAAATAATTTAATGACTTGTATGTACGGTGCCTTGCTCCGGCTCCTCCATTGGTCATAGGGTGGTTGGATCTGGGGGTACCACTAAGGCTGGATACACACTAGTACATAATATATCTGCAGATCAATTGATCTACAGATATATCTACAGATGGGTCAGTTAGTGTTTTCTCCATACACAATGCCTGATCAGTCAGGACAGATGTCACAACTGTGTGAGCGCACTGAGCTGTCAGTCACCGTGGGCTCTGGTGTTTGTATATGGACGGTCGGCGTATTGGCCTTATACACAGCACAGTGTACCGGTATACAGTATGTTGAGATATCAACACAATACAGTATGTCTGTGAAAAATGCCATTTACAAACATATCGTTGGTATGCGCTGGCTGATGGTCCAGCGATATATTGGCCATTTGATTGAACGGCGGATATATCGGCCACCTTACGTCTGCCTATAACAAAATTAATAATATTTGTGAAAAAAACATCCCTGTTGCACTTCATGCAGGTGGTGGCTGAAAAAAGTATAAGACACTTTTACTTGATCAGCTGTGAAGTGGCTATTGATGGTGATTGGGGGCAGTAGACACAAGCTTTGCCTAGGATGCCAAGAAATCTTTCACCAGCCCTGATCTTACTGCAGACTTTCACTAAATGAATCACTTTATTACTGTCATCTTTCCAGTCTGATATTTACAGTATGTATACAGTATCATCAACTTCAGTTGTTGAACTGGAAACAAGTGTTGAAGCTAGAACCAATCCCTGCTTGTAGAATTGCCTTTTTGCTGCTACCCTAAATGTGTCAAGGAGGAGATACCTATGCCTCATAGATGCAAGGAGATGGGGGTCAGTTGTAGAGGCAGAGAAAGGAAGGAGGTGTGTACAAGTAATGGTTTGATTTTTGCCATATACTGTATTCTTTAGCCAGAAGGCCTTGGAATATAGTGTAACTGTAGACATGTAGCAGTGCGGGCAGAGGGTGTGGGGTGGCAGACACAGGTCGCACCTATGGATACACCCAGTGTTTCATAGGCATTCCCATGAAATTGCTGGGCAATTCCATGGTAATTTGCACCTGAACATGGGTGTCGGGGACGGGCAGCTGATGTCACCCTCTTCCCGTATCAGGGCGCCGCAAATCTGAGTCACCAGAGAGTGACTTAGATTGGCAAGCTCTGTAGAAATCATTCAATGGTCAGCGACCATCGAATGATATCTGCCCCGCACTCAAGCTGTGTTGTTTATGCAAAACATCCATTCACATGGGTGCGAAGGAAAAACTGCTTGCCTACGGCAAGAGGGCGTTCGTGTGGGCAGTGGGCAGTGTTGACTCACAAAGCTGCAAATTTTACAGCTTTTCGCGTCAACCAGAATGACCTCCCTTGTGTGCTAACCTTATAAGAGTGTATTGAGCTTGGTTAATGACTGTAATTATTATCTGGCAAAGTGTGTAAAGATTATACATGTATATTTGTTAATGATGCAAATAATGCTTTTGTATGAGTAATCTGACTTAGGGGCTGATTCAGAGTTGATCACTGATCAGCGAATTCGCAGAATGAGCAATTATCGAATGACTGCACATGCATACGGATCATAATGCCCAGGCCCAAATAGCATCAGAAATTACATATGGATCCTAAACACAAGGTGGCCTGAGGTTGAATGTCAGAAAGCCGATTTTTGGGAGTGGTAACCGGCCGTTATCTGTGAGTGTCCAAAAAAATGCAGGAGTACCCAGTCTTTTCAATAAGGAGGGGTCTGTAACATAAGCACCGGTATCGATCAGCCTGTCTGTGTCGCAGATGTTAGACTAATGGTGTGTACACACGGTCAGATGTGCCTTTAGATACTATCCACGATCAGATCAGATCGGATCGTAGATAGTATCTGAAGGCACATCCGATTTGCATACAATCTTGACTATATAGTGCAGATCTGCACTATATATTCATGCCAGACAAGACTTTCTGCCTTGCGATACGTGAACGCGCATTGGAATCGGATCGGGATCTGAAGGGTTAAAACCCTTGCAATCTGCATCCGATTCTGATCCGATGTTGACTATATCGTCAACATCGGAAGGCAAAAAGTACCGTGTGTACACACCATTACTCATATTTTCACAAACTGGAAAAACAATTGAAAAGGTTCATAACTTGCATATGGATTTGCAAGTGAATAGCGATCTGCGATATTTTCCCAATTTATTCCCAGATTTGCACAGGGCGGGTTCTCTTTCTGTCTGGGTGGTGGCTATCTACTCTCACTCTTCTGCAACTTTGAAGATCAATCAGGCCCATACTACTTAGGAAATCATAAAATGTACAGAAATTAGACCAAAAAGTGATAAAATAAGAAACTAGTGTCCAATATAAAAAGTGTCCAATTAAAATAATCTTAAAATCTGGGGTTACCACTAGTGATAACAATGACATTACTGGTGGTAACGCTGTCTTATCTTGGATGAAATAAATAAAAAGCCTTATCCACCTGCAAAAAGGATTTTGGACTATTTATAAATCAGCCATTGTAATTTAAACATCTGAGCATTAAATATGAATCACAATGAAGAAAGAAAGGATTTGAGACTTGGTCATAAAACTATATAAAACCATACACAAATTCTCCTGATCTGTGCATATGGATTAAACATGCTATCTAAAGCATAAAGTATATGAGATTTATAGGCAGATATTTTTGGTGGACTTACAGCAGTAGTAGAATATACTAGTTAGAGGAGAGACATCCGAAGGTCCTTGTCTTCTCTACTAAGTCTCGTTTGGAACCATTATAAACTGAATGGAAAGCGTTAAGTGCTATAAGCTGCAATGACAAGGGAATATATACTGTTAAATCTTGGGAGTTATTTAAAATGCCAGAGAGTATAATAGCAGTGCTCGGAAATAACCATTTCATCTGCCTACATTACTCTAAAATTAATGAATAATGAAGTGATGCCCTTCACATTCTCTTCCCTTTCCATTCCAAGATATATTGATCAGATGACATTTATTTAAGTTTGGGATAATGTATTAATTTCAAGATAATTATTCAATATACTTTTGTCACTGTTGATAAGCTTCAATGTCATGCAGGGGCCAGGGGAAGAATAAACTGTTATCTGACATTGCTGGACAAGGTGCTGGAAATTAATGCAATTTTTCTCCTTGAAGAGAAGTGTCTGCTATGAGGTTGCAAGTAGAAGATAGAGGTGTTATGGGACGTGGTAGACTAGAAAAGATAAAGAATGTTACAAATACACTGGGTGGACTAGTGTTTCTTTGTTACTGGGGTCAGAGTGATGTTTAGCAAAACTGACAGAGCCCTTCTTTGGTAGATGCCACTGCAATATTAACACTCATTTGGAGCAGATGTGGCTAAAAGCATGAAACATTAAACAAACAGCTGCCGCAGATCCGTTGCCATTGCATGAGCTCTTATGTTCTATTAATACACAGTGTTTCTCAGGCCACAAGGGTAGTCCCTAATCCCTGCACTTCTGTGGCAGATTGGTCAAGTGATGGTGCTTTTAGGGACTTCCTGTCTCCTTCGCTAGGTGTCTTGCCAGATAATATAAAAGGGACATTAGAAAATCTTATGTCAGACATGTCTCATCACCTACAGTATAGCACAGCTAGCCGCAAGACTTACTTTATGTGAATCCAATGTATTCAATGATAACTTTATAAAAAAAGGAAACCGTATTAACAAGAAAAATAAAAAATCTCAGGACAAAGATGCTAAACAATGTTTCTTCATACAACTGCTACAGAATTCTTGTAATTGTCATTTATCATAATGAAAACTCATTGTGAGCTGGGAAGATCAATCATTTTGCCTTATTCACTCAGTTAGCTTATTCATTTTCAAGTTTATGCCCAAATGTGTTCAATAATTGTAACCAAGATTAAATTTTAAAGCTGCATTACAACCTAATTATTAAATGCTACTAACCTGCTCACCCGCCCCCTCCAAAGCCATGGGAACTGTTCCATACATCTGGTTTTCTCATTGCTCCTTGATTTGTCTTTGAATTGGTCCCCTCACCCACACACCTCCTGCACAGAGATTTTTAAGTGGCAAATTTGAATATTACAGCACTTTTGTATATCACAGAATAGGAAAAAAAGGGCTGCATGGGTAGCCCAGGGCCGCCAAAGCTGGGCCAAATTTTGTCCTGTGCCACACTAGACCCCTGAACTACAGTAGTGATGTCATGATGTCAGGATGAGGGGGCAAACCCATCAGGACCAGGAAGAGTAAAGCAGCTTAAGCTTTCTAAGGCTGTTTTGGGTGGCTCTGTGTCATGTGACCAGTGCATCTTATGGACAATCTGAAAACCAATTGTAATGACTCAGGGGAGTGTCAATGCTGCACCCTTAGCCCTGTGCTCTGGGCTCTGGGCTATTCTACCTCTAGTTTTAGTTCTGTGTAAGCTTTAGACTTCATGTAAGCAAAGTAGCAGGTTGATACAAAATTATTTTTTAGCACATAAAAAGATTTATAGTCAGCTTAAAGTAAATGCATTTGGATGCCAAATGGCAGATTCGTATAAATCTAGGTGTTACCATTTGCAAATAAGGGTGTTTAAAGTAGGCAAGTCTGTAAGGGGGTGTGGCATCATGTGAAGGTAGCATAGCCTCTTTGCATGCCACCATTTCCATCACTCTGGGGGAGTGCCCAGAACACCCAGAGATGCTGGGTTGCCCTCAGCTCTCCCTACACTATGAACAAATTGCATTTGCATGTAAATGGCATCTATTTACCCACTGCTTATTATTCTTCATCCTACTGTCTCCTCCAGTGGTGGCTCCAGAGATGGAGCTGCCTGCAGCACAGTCCAAAATTCAAAAGGGGAGAAACATCAACTGTCAGTGAGTTAGTTTGTGCTGCAGCTCTTTCTCTGGAGCCTCCTCTGGTCTCCTACCATTTCACCCTTTATTCCACTAGTCTCTCCCTCTTCCTCACATCTTTTACTATTGCTCCCCATATTCCTTCTGAACGGAGTTCAGTCCTGCGCACTACCAAAGATGGCATCAGTTCCAACAATCACACTCTAATTTTTTTTTATTTTTTTTAAGTATGATGAATGGTTATTCCTATACTAGTGTTGTGTACTGTATACATTTTCACTGCTGTTGGGGGCATGTCCCCACCCCCTTTTTACTGTAAATAAACACTGTGCACATGTAGCAGGGGGACTCCCAACTGCCCCCTTCTCCCACCGCAGGACACAGCAGCGAAAATTGGGACAGCTGGGAGGTATGTCAATGCTGCTGTTTAAGGCCTCCTGGTCCTGTGCCCCTAGCTCCCCATTACCCTAATGATGGAAAGCTTACATATGTTCCATTATGCTTCTGGGGTACTAAGCCTTGGAGCTGATTGGCTGGTATTTCATTACTCTCCACTTTATCACTCTCCAAGGCTTAGTTAATCTCCCCATCTTTCTTCATATTAAAGCTGCTGCTTAAATTATACATACAGATGGCGTGAAGTTAGATACAGTGCTCTCTCCAATTAAATACAATTTAAACATCATATAGGAACACAAGTGGATGTGGAAAACTGCAATTAGTGCCTAACAAATAAACCTGATCCATCTGTTGCCAATAAAACTGAATGTGCCTCAGTATGCTTACAATGGGTCTGTTTCAGAGGTGGGCACTGCAGCGTCCGCATATGCCTCTAACGGCAGAAGTCAGGGCTGGACTGGCCATCTGGCACTTCTGCCAAATGCCAGAAGGGCCGATAGCCAGGTGGGCCGATTTGTCCATCCATTTTACGGCAGCACCTTGCAGCACCACCTCCTGGGTGGCACTGTGCTGAGCGACCATGTCATTTGTATATTGACATCATGACGCGTCAAGTTCCGGACTCAGAGTATGATAGGCACTGGCGGTAGAGCTGAGAGGAGGACACTATTCTGCATCTTTTGCACAGGGGAGGGACATTATGACGCGACCAAGTCGGCCTGCCTCTGTGAGCAGTGAGTGCCATCTTTGATTCAGATGCCTGTGCTCCCACTCCCTCTCCAGTCTCCAATTGGCCGCTGCACTACAGACTTCTGCTGCGAGCAGCACATGGACGGTGCAGGTAACTTTGCGCCAGGATATATTTTGAATTTGTTTTGCATCAAATTATTGTTACTGCAGCAAAATGATCATGCAAGGACATATCCCAATTAAGTGACCACATCCATTTTAATGGCCACACCCCCTTTTCTGGAGCCGAGGTGGGCCTGTGTACTTTAAATGCCAGGGCCTAGTTTTAGTCCCAGTCCGTCCCTGGCAGAAGTGATAATATGCAAATGCTAGTTGCAGCATTCCACTTATGCAGATGTCTGCAGATGTCTGCATCTTAGTTTCCAAGCACTGTGACGCCCACTCATTGAGCTACCACATATGGTAATACAGGGTGTTCCGAACACACTTCCATTGGCACACTATCATGTCCATCATCCACTCTTGCAGTCTCTGCGTGACCTTTATGGAAGTGGCTGTGCTTCTGAGAACGTAGCCACTTTTACTGCTCCTATGACACCCCATTACACAATAACTCAACTATGTGAATCAGGACCAATGTATATTGTATTGTTTGGACTTTTCACACATTGGGCGAGATTCAGCAAGCTAAAAATGCCGTAAAAACCCAGTTTTCGGGGGTTTTATCGCATTTTCATATGCAGCAAAGCCCCATTGCTGGGGCTTCGCTGCGGGGGGTTATGCCAGTTCCTATTTGACGTAACCCCACGGAAGCCTATGGGCTTCCCTTCCCGTCCCCCGCCGCCCCGTGCCGATCTGCACCGCACCCCCCTCACCTGTGTCCGGGCAGCCTCCTGCTGTGCTGCCCGGACCATTGATTTTCTCCTGCCTGCACCACTTCTGAGTGCAGGGAGGAGGAACCGGAGCCCTTACAGCCGTGTAAGGGTTCCGGCAGGGGGGGGGGACCCAGTGCACATCTCCGGGCATCGCTTTTGCGTTAATAATCGCATATGTTACTAATTTCCGATAATACATGCAAACTTAAATAACTTAAATGCAACTTTCAGTAAATTTGAAATGAATTTGGGTTCTATGTACTAAGCCTTGGCTGGAGATACAGTGGACAGAGTTAAAGTGCCAGCCAAACACATCCTGTCATTTTTCAAACACAGCCTAAAACATGGCAATTAGGAGATCTCTGTCCACTTTATCTGTCTCCAAGGCTTAGTACATAGGGCCTTATTCTGATCGGTGCGGCCCGATCAGAATATGCGGCCACGACCGTGCAGGCGAATCCCCGCCTTCCATACGGATCGCCACCTCCGTCCGTACGCGGATATGTGGCGATCCGCATGAAAGTGGACGGGGATACGCCTCCTCCGTCTTGGGAGCAGCCCCTGCATTCGATGGTCGCCGAACATCGAATGCAGGGCCGCACGCTCCACTAGGTCCCGCCACCCAAGACCACACGGACACTTGTCCGTGTGAAATCATGTATGGGGGCGGGCAGCTGACATCCGGCGATGTCAGATGCCCGCCCCTACACACGCGTCACGGCTTCATTACCATGCATACGCCCCGCGTTTGCATGGGAACGCCCATGAAACGCAGGGCGTATGCATAGGGTAATGAGGCTTAGTAGTCCCTCACGCCCCTCTACGCCCCCTGTGCGGCGTGTAAAGAATTCGTGCGGCGAAATCGCCTGCACATGCGCAGAGTGACCTCTGCACATGCGCAGACGATAACCATCGGTGGGACGTCCGCATGCGGAGAAATCCGCACCGATCAGAATAAGGCCCATAGACCCCTTTGTCTGCTTTAAGTACAAGTTAGATCAGATATCCCAAATAATACCAACACTTTTTGTACATGTTAACAATTAAATACTGTTTTTCAGAATTAAAATTACCATTGGCTCTAAAACAATAATTTTCAGAAGGATTCATTTTTATAATGATTTGATGGCATAGTTGTGTTGTATGAGGATTTGTATTAAAGACCATCAGACATCTGCTGTATTAATTGGCCACAGGGGGACTCTTGATTGAAGTGCACGTTCCAATGCAGCATTTATTGGCATCATATTACTACTATAAGATGTTCTTCACTGTAGAAAGCGACTTGTGCTTAAGTCAATATATTAAAGTTGGAATCTCTGTTTCTCTTGTGTTTGTGACAGGGAGCATAAATCCTAAATACAAGATGATGAAATGTGAAAATGAAGGTCGACACTCTTAGGTCAACACATGAAATAGGTTTACATAGCTAAGGTCGACAGGGTTGGAAGGTCGACACAAGCAATAGGTCGAAAATGGGAAATGGGAAATTTTCCATGTTGACTGTATTTACATTCGGGACAAAAAAACATGAAAAACTCATGTCAACCTTTTGACTGCCGGCCTTCCCATTGTCGACCTAATGCTTGTGTGACCTTCCATCGCTGTCAACCTTAGCCATGTTGACCTACTTCATGTGTTGACTTAAGCCCTGTCAACTTTCAGCGGTCTACCCATTGCATGTCAACCTAAACTGGGTTGACCCAATGACCCATACCCCTATACAGTATGGAGCTGCTTTATAATTTGGAACAAATTAACTTCTCAGGTTGAAGGGTATCGAACAAGTTGGCTGAAAAATCTTCCTTTTGAACAATATCTTTTTTCTTTAAATAGTGAATATTAGTGTATTCATGGGTTGCAGTAAGCATTTTCTATTTATATTAAAAGAGGGTTAAAAAAATCTGTCCTTTAAGCTCAAACATTTTTAAGATGGTTTGTCCACATGAAAACAGGATACTGTTCCCAGAGGCGTTTTAAAAGAGGAGAGGACTCGTGTGCAGCCTCCACTTTAGGCCCCCTTCTCGGACGAGTAGATTCTGGCATTATGCCAGAGTCTAATGGGGCATGCGCAGGTCTCCGGGAACATGGCACTTGTGCCTTGTTCCCAGGAACATATCCAGTGTGCATGTGCACCTCTTCGAAATGCAATTTTTCGACTGATTGTGGCAGCCAAAATGCTGCCAAGTGACTCCTGAGGAGTATAATATATGGGTGCAGAGAAGAGTCCTCCTATTCCCTATAGATTGTAAGCTTGCAGCAGAACCCTCCTACCTCCAAGTCTGTCTGTTGTTACCCAGTTTGTTTTATCACTGTCTACCATTGTAAAGCGCAATGGAATCTGCTGCGCTATATAAGAACCTGTCAATAAATAATACATAAAGAGTCAGGGGCCCGTGTGCACCGATTAAAGAAACACCTCTGCCTATTTCCCAGTACTCCCCTTTCCTAATTATAGTTTTGCTGCCTGGTTCACTTTCCCATCATGTGACCTGACTACTCTCATATACAATTATTTCAATGTTACCATTGACAAAGCCAACTTGTCTACTGCTTTCTCTTACTGTAGCTCTCAGTGGACTTCATAGCCAGTCCACTGTAAGGAATGCTTTTGCCTCTGCCCAATCTCGACTTTCTCCATCTTGGACTTCCAAACCTAAGACCACAACCACCTTTCCTCAGCTTCACATTAACCCATACTACTTCCCTTTATTCAAATGCCCATGCACACAGCAACAGTTACATATTCTTAACCCTATCCAATTCTTATTTTAAAGCAAAACAACTACATACTACTACATTTGTATTTTGCAATGTCAAAAAAATAAATTAATAAATAAAGATATCAGAACATTACCAAATGTAGACACTGTAATTGTAAGGTCATTCATTTTGGGACCAGAAACCAGTATGCAACTTGGGGCTGCTCATTGATAGTAGATTTAAATTTAGGTGTAGTGCTCAATGTCAAGGAGCAGCAGCTAAGGCCAGTAAGGTATAAGCATGCATAAAAAGCGGCATAGAGGAAAGGGAAGACAGTGTAATCTGGCGCGGATGCATCTAGAATACAGTGTTCAGTTCTGGTCCCCACTCCATAAAAAAGATATCTTGGAACTGGAATGGGTTAAAGGGTTAGAGTGATGCCCCTTTCAGACCGCACTTTAAAAACGGTATATTGCCGTTTTTTTACCTTTTTAAAACGGTAATGTGTGCGGTCTGAAAGGTGCAGGACCACTTAACCGGTTAGAAAAAAACGTTTTTTCTAACCGGTTAAAATGCAGGGTCCTACCCGTTTCAGAACCGGTATTTTAGGCTCAAAATCGGTTCTGAAACGGTATTTAGGACCCAGCCAATGAGCTGGGTCCTAAATTCAGCACAGTGAATACTTAATGAGCGCTCATTAAGTATTCACTGCACTTTAGCCCCCCCACGCGCGCGTGTCGACACCCCCGCGCGCGTGTCGACGCCCCCCGCGCGTGTCGACGCCCCCCGCGCGTGTCGGCGCCCCCCGTGTCGACTTACCCCGTGCCGGTATCTCCGTTGTGGTTCCCGGCACTGCAGCTCAGTATGCTCGGAAAGCACTTATGAAAAAAGTGTCTTTCAGAAAATGGCTGCCCCCATACGAAAGACAGTTTTTTTAAACTGGGTTTCCTATGGGGCAGCCATTTTCTGGAAGACACTTTTTTCATAAGTGCTTTCCGAGCATACTGAGCTGCAGTGCCGGGATCCACAACGGAGGTACCGGCACGGGGTAAGTCGACACGGGGGGGGGGGGCGCCGACACGCGGGGGGGGTGGTCCGACACGCGCGGGGGGCGTCGACATGCGCGGGGGGCGTCGACACACTCTCGGTCGACACGCGCGAGGGGGGGGGGAGCTGCACGGAGGGGAGGGCTGAAGGCTGCACTGGCTTTGACCCTGTATTTGGAAAGTTTCCAAAAACGGGTCTGCCAGTGTCAAAAAATCGGCACTTAAACGGTAATATACCGTTTAAGTGCTGCGGTGTGAAAGGGGTTTTATCTGGCAGACCCGTTTTTGGAAACGTTTCCAAATACAGGGTCAAAGCTAGATATGCGGTCTGAAAGCAGCATAATAGGGCTATGAGTAAATGCTAGCCAGGGTATGTTTATGTTAAGGGTATAGTATGTTTACATATAAGAGGGATATGATTAACCCCTTCCCGACGCAGCATGTTTTTGCCTTCCTGACAGAGGCCTTTTTTTCAAATCTGACATGTATCACTTAAGTGGGGATAACTTTTTTTTGCTTTTACTTATCCCAGTGATTTTGACATTGTTTTCCCGTGACACATTGTACTTTAAATTAGTGGTAAATTTTGGTCGATACAGTTTTTTTTTTTTGTGAAAAATACCAAAATGTCGTAAAAAAATGGAACATTTTGCTATTTGCAAAATGTAAAAATTTCTGCTTATAATAATCATACCACTCAAAATAGTTAATAACTAACATAGACCATATCTAAACTTTATTTTTAAATCATTATTGCAAGCTCCTTTAATTTTTTTGGACACTAGGGGGCAGCAGAGTCTAAATTTTACACATCATACAGTTTAACGCTGCTTTTGGCTGTTCACGTTTGAACAGCCAATCGCAGCGATCGCCCATGACGGGGGGCATCGCTGCCCCCCCTGGGCAATGAGGGAGGATGTCTGCTGTCAGGGACAGCAGACATCGTCCCTCTGTCACCGCGTCTGTAGACGCGGTGGCACTTTGAAGTCATGACGTACATGTACGTCATGTGTCGGGAAGTACATCCCGGCCATGCCGTACATGTACGTCAAATGTCGGGAAGGGGTTAATATACTGTATAAAAATACATTAAAGGTCAACACAGAGAACTATCAGGTGTTCTGGTCACCATGAGTGCACAGGACTTGCGGTCACCACCTAAGGTTAGAGGAGAGGAAGTTTCTCACCCTGCGTAGGAAGGGTTTATTTACAGTAAGGGCATACTCTATAAGAGAAGGTTGTGATGGCAGACTCAAATGATATATTTAAAAAAGGGTTGGACTATTTTTTCACAGAAATAGTATCCATGGATATAACCATTAATCATAATAATAGTGCATTATGACAGCTGTTTTTGGACATTGGGGATTCTAGTTTAAAACAGATAGCTTGTAACTTCATCTGGGTCTGTTTTAAAATTATAAGATGTGCACCGCAATAAATCAAATATAGATTGAACTTGAAGGACTAATGTCTTTTTTCAACCTCCTCAATTATGTTACTGTTTGCCAGATGTATCAAGCTTCAACAAGTGATAAAATGGAGAGTTATAACAGCGAGCCAATCAGCTCCTACCTGCCATGTCACAGGCTGTGTTTGAAAAATGACAGATAGGAGCTGATTGGCTGGTTGTTTATCACTCTCCACTTTATCACTTTTTGATACATTTACCCCTATGTCACTACAGTATGTTACCACTAAGGAGCAGCTCAGCCAGTAGAAGAATCTTGCAATCCCCTGGGTTGGCTGTAGCTGATTCCAATGCCCTAAGCAGCTACTACACACCGTAGGTCAAGTGATCACTGGGACTGGCTCTTATTAGAGACCATATCCCAGAATTGGTGGCCAATCTAGACCTGTACGTACAGGTCTGAATTTGTCCACTCTTCCGATGGTGTGACTACTGCACATACGCATTTTCAGTAATGTGAATGTGCAAGCCCCGGCTTGTGACCTCCTTTGGCCAATATCTCCCTTGGCAAGGCACTCGTGGTCTGATTGACAGGCATTTCATTGGTGTGCCTGAGTGTATGCAGGCATTCCTTTGCCTGCTTGGGGATGTCACTTCCATACGTGCAGCTGCCGAGTGACTCCTGGGAGAGGAGGAACAATCCTTTGATGGTAAGCAACCATCAAATGATTTATCCTCTGTGCAGGTGCTAGCGAATTGTACACATCCGTTTGCAGGCCTGCACAAGGGCTTGGACAGCATTAACCTGATCGCTGGGCTCCGGACACACGCAGCCCAGCAAGCAGTTCTGAATAGGGCCCTTGGTCCCATATTAAGGACTTCCACATAAAAAGGCTCCTTAAAGAGGTCCCCTGGCATAGGTTTAGGTACTAGGGGGTTGCTTAGGCTTCAGGGTGGATTAGGGTTAGGCTGCATGGGAGGATGTTTGAGGCACTAAGGGGTGAATTTATGAACATTTCAGATTGCAGTTTATTTCTAAAGCTGACCATACATCTACAGATTTATAGTCCGATCTGGCTGGTTGGAACAAAAACCTGGTAATAGATGAGAGCAAATAACAGTTGACCATTTGCTTTGAAATCCTGGAAAACTGCCAAAAACTGTTATTCAGATACTTCATATGGAGCGCCTCTCAGCCAGTGCCAGGGCTTGCCAGAATGCCCCCGCTGGCAAGATGGTACTCCATCTGATTGGGAGGCACACGTGTCTTAGTTTCCGGGTGGTGGGGGACACAAACCCTGCCCATCTCAACTTCAGGTAGATGGGCTGGGTTGGGGGGGTGCGAGTGGCAGGTACCACCGGCGAGGCGTCAGGGACTGGTGGGGAACTCCATTGTAAGGGGATGTGCGCAGATCTCGTGCACATGCGCCCCCTTCTGGCAGCTGGCGGGGCTGGCGGTTGGCTATCCAACCGCCAGAACCCCGCTGGATGCATCTCAGTTATTTACTTAACTGAAAAATCGGACGAGTTTGCTCAAACACAAATAAAAATAATGGCCAAGCAAATATATATGAATTAGTAGACCATCAGCCAAACTCAGCAGGACTTTCCATAGGCACCCACGACAACAAAGAAATTTACTATCATTTGTAAATAAGTAAACTGAACATCCGAATCTCAAATAGACCACCTTTTGGGAGACGAGTTTGCAGAGGCATGCACGATCAATGAGATAAGTACAGTGCTTCTGTAAAACATAAAAGTGAAAACAATGTAAGAAAAATGGCATGGGGTCCCCCCTACTAAGGCCATGACTGGGCCTAGACAGAAAGGGGGCCCAGGACTGGAGTTTCCTTGAAGCAATGTAGTGCTTGAGTAGTGTGGCCAGTGCTGCCAACACTGGAGGTCTCACCAGAAATGCGGGTGGTTCAAGAAGGGGGAAGGGGCCCCAGGGCCCACAATTTTTGATGGCAGTTCTGCTAAGAAGGGAGGGATAGGGTTATTCTGCTGAGTAGATGTGTGGGAAACGATTTTCAGGGTACTCCCGTAGTATCGGGATGCCGGAGTCAGTCTTCTTACTGCCAGCATCCCAATAACCTTTTTCTCTACATGTACTGTACAATAAATAGGCAGAATGCATTACATAAAGATAAAATGGGAATCCAGAACCTGGTAACACTTTATACTTTGATAGTTGTTACATGCAGAAATGTCAGTAAATCTATATTTTTTTATTCATGTCACTAAAAGAAACATATTGTATGTACACCTGTCAGCAGTAATCAGAGATATTATTAAGTCAAGCAGAATCCACTTTACCCATAAATATTAAATGGGTCTTACTTCATTTCACATAGTGCTATAGAAAATAAATGTGAAGTTAGATAGATGTGAGACAGAGGTTAAAGCCATCATCTTAGGATTTATCTTATCCCATTTTCCATTCTAGGCTCTAGTCAATTGAAACCTGTTGTTTTACTCTAATTCAAATACAACCTATCATAATACACCACAACCCAACAGGGAGTTTTAAAAGTCAAAGATTCTGTATAAATAAAACAGAAGATAATGTAAAGTGATTTTACAATAGATAAACAAACAATACAAATATGGTTTAATATTTATACAACCAATGTATTTTTCCAGCCCTGACATTTTTTTATTGTCTGCATTATAAGTACTTACATGCTTTAAAATTATTTTGTAAGTAGTTATATTTTTAGCTAACTTTCAGCCATAGTTGCCAACTTCTTCTCCAGGTTGCTCAGGAGATGACGTAGGCGCAGGTCCTGGTGGATTTTGTTGGTTTATGAATTGCATCATTAAGATACAAGACAGCTCAATTTAAACCCACTTTTTGAAGTGCTCTAAAGGTGCATACACACTGTAAAAAATTTTGACCAATTTCGTTGAAAGACATTTCCTTTGAACCCAGTGTCCTGGACGAAAGATGTTGATGAAAGATATTGATGACAGACGAAAGACAAAAGATCTAGCCACAGTTTATAGGCTGTTTTTGAAAGATACCCAAATTGAGCTGCATGCACAGTTGACAAACAATCTTGATGAACAACTGGCGATCATCATTTGTCTTTCGTCGCAAGTGCACTGAAAGATATTCTGACCAATTTTGTTCAGAATTGCCGAAAGGAACCAAAATAGGTTAAAAGAGTTGGTCAATAAAATTGTACAGTGTGTATGCACCTTTAAAGATTTCCCACAAAAGTAAATATAAGTTTGGTAATGTCCACAGAAGCAAACAACTTAATTCTTGATTTTCAGGTAGTTGTATACCTGTAAATACATATGTGCCAATAGTGAAAATAGTGTACTAGGAAGGAATTCATTCTAGTACATACTCAAAGCTGGTATCCAATGCCAATGGTATAAGTAAGTGGCAGGTCAGATACCATAATCAGGGAAGGCACAAGATTTGGCCATGCACCTACTGTGCTGCTGCCGATATTTTGCTTAATGAAAATAGTAAGTGCATTAACATTTTAGCCCCCATCCCACCAACCAGCCCCTGGCATTACAATATGTTACATCTACCTGCACTTGCAGCCTTGACATATTGCTTCCAATGTCCAAGGGCCAGATGTATCAAGCTTCAAAGAGTGATAAAATTGACAGTGATAAACAACAAACCAATCAGCTTCCTACTGTTATTTTTTTTTAAACCCAGCCAGTCATATGGCAATTAGGAGCTGATTGACTAGTTGTTTATCACTTTCCACTTTAGCACTTATTAAAGCTTGATACATCTGGCCCTAAATCTTGGAAAAGAGAAAGGTAATAAATATCCACATTTAAAAAGTTCTAAATATTTTGGGTTTCTCCCCCTAAATCTGCATCTGCCAGCCAACAAAAAGAAGTGCCCCTTAATATGTCTCTCAATGCCCCTGCATATTTTGCAGTGTACCACTATAGCTTTTATGGCCTTCTCCATACTGTAGATATGTCACTGCCCCCCAGGGCCAGTGTAAAGCTTCTCGGCACCCAGGGCAAAACTTCAACTTACTGCCCCTCCATTCTGCCACCAATGTCCACTTTCCAACCACTTAAGGCATACCTGCCTAACATTCTGAAATGGTAGGGAGGCTAAAACATTGTGTGATCCCACAACAGAGTACAAGGAAGAGGGGACAGCAGAGTTGGGAAGTATTCCTCAAGGGAAAGTATGGAGGCGAGGTCTTAAAAGACCACCACCTGCATTAAGTACAACAATGATCCTCATAGACATTCTTAATTTTTTGATAGGCAGACATGGTGGCACCCCCCCCCCACCCTTTCTCTGTAATTTCCCGCACCCATAGCTGTCTCATTGCCTCCTCCCTGCATTTACTTCACATTGCTCCATCCAAATGGTCTGTCTACAGCATTCACTGTTCCTTCACATCACATTGCCACCTCACCACACACGCTTCACTTTGCAGCTCATCTGCCCTGTTCTGATGCCTTTCTCGACTGGAGAAGGAGGGATGCAGGGTGGCTGGAGAGACAGAAGCAGTACTGGAGCTAGATAGGAAGATGGAGGCTGCAGCTAGAGACACAATGGTGACAGAGACAAATGGGACTAAAGAGACAGAAGGGACAGGAGCTGAAGAGACAGAGGGGGCAGTAGAGACACAATAGGGCTGGAAAGACTCTAGAAATGGAAAGACCAAATGGGGCTATGGTGGGTAGGATAGTAAGCTTTGGTTAAGGGACAGGAGGGTGTGTGTCCTGGAGAGAGAGAGAGAAAGAGAGAGGGGGAGTCCAAAGCTGGAAAAAAACAAAGGGGCTGGAGAGATTCAGGGGCCTGAAGCTGGAGAGACACAAGGGGACCGGAGCTAAATAGAGACAGAAGAGAGCTTGAGAGACATAAGGTGGTTGGATATGGAAAGACTGCAGCTGAAGAGACACAAGGGGATTGCAGAAACACAGTGGAGATGGAGTAGTTTGGAGATAGACATAAGGGAGATGCAGCTGGAGATAGAGGAGGGCTGTTGCTGGAGAGACAGAACAGTTGGAGTTGAAAAGACAGAATGAACCTGAATCAAGAGAGACAGAAGGGGGTTGGAGCTGGAGAGATAGGAGTTGTCTGGAGAGACTTGGAGCTGATGATACAAAAGTGGGATGGAGATAGCTACAGGAGCTGCATCTAAATAGATACATAGGGTAATGATTCTGGAGAGACATGGGAGCTTGAGAGACACAAGGAGGCTTTGAGGCATAAACATGGCATGAGATGATTCTGAGGCATCTTTCGGGGGATTAGAGAGCTCTGATACATATGTAGAGATATAATGGGGCTTTGAGACATATCAGTAAGCATAAGATATACTTTATTTAAGTACATAGAAAATGGACTAAAATCTGTTAAATAAAATAACAGATTTTGGTTATTCACACTGGTCACATCAAGAAATTTTCAAATAAAAAGGTGTATGAACACCACACACACAGCCCCCCCCCCCTACCCCCTTCACAGTACTCACTGCCCCCCTCACTGGACTCACTGCCCCCCTCATGACCTGATATAGAAATCACTGACCACCAAAAAGCACATGCAGCTACCCTTACAAAACTCACTGTCCCCTCACAGACCCACCTCTAGCACTCATTGCTCACCTCACAGCACAACCGCTCCTATATCAGACCTCACTTCCCTGTTAGCATTCACTGATTCCTGGCAGAGCACACTGTCATTCCCAAAGGACACACTACCCCGCTCTCACCACTTACTTTATTTCTAAATAACTATTGATTACCCTTCACTAGTGGTTAATCATTTTTATCAGAGATGTATTCTACATTGCACTACAAATTATACAGTATGATACATTAAGAAATCTCAAACAAATGTAGATTTTCTTTGCTATAAATCTGCCTAAATAGTTTAGGTCTACTCAGTATAAAAATATTAAGGGGGAAATTTAGTAAGATGTGTATTCTACTTCACATGTGATGTTGCTATGGGCAACCAATCAGAGGCTACTTCTTATTTATTTAGCACCCTCTAGAAGATAGTAGACAGGATCTGATTGGTTGCCCATAGCAACATCACATGTGAAGTAGAATACACATCTTAGTAAATTTCCCCATAAATCTCTACTTTACTTCTAGCCTCCATATATAAAACGCAGTAAGTGGGACTGATCCAATCTGACCATTAAGACTGTTCGGTGATTGTTTTTGTACAGACATTTGCCCAGTTACTGTAGCTGTGCACTCAGCCACTGATGTTTTAGCATCTACAGCAGGGCTGGGCAACACCGGCCCTCCAGATGTTAGTGAACTACACATCCCAGGATGCTTTGCATTAGTTTTGCTATGTGGCCATGCTGAAACGGATGCAAGGCATGCTGGGATGTGTAGTTCACTAACATCTGGAGGGCCGGTGTTGCCCAGCCCTGATCTACAGTATGTACGCTAAATTCTGTTTGGAAGCAAACTTTACGTGTGTGATTTGCAATTATTTTAAATGTTATAAATATACTGTATTAAGAGACACTTTAACTGAAATTGAAGGCTCGGAATAGATAATATTGGTTGTTTGGAGTTTTAACTGTATGTCATTATATGAATACTGCACACAGTTGAATAATGGTTCACAGCAACGGGAACCACATGTGTGTGAGACGCTCTCGCATCCCCATCTAGGCGAACGGCCCACCAAGATGGAAAGTTATGGTGCGCCCGCGGGATGAACACGAGTGGCTCCATCTGTATGTGGCAGTTCTTTCATTGGGGACCCCCAGCATTTTGTAGGAGTCAGAATGAATGTTATAACTATTTTGTGTATTTTTTACTCTTTGGTAATATTTATATCAAATATATATTAACACTGACAATTATCAGACAAAAGTAGGCAGCCCTAACACCCAGTAATTGACTGATAATTGACGTTGGGTCCTACCAGTATTTTGACGAATTTCACCAACTGATTAAAATTGTGCAGTCTGGTTATAATTATTAAGTAGCAGTTCTTAAATTGGGTGCAGATTAATAGGTCTACCACAAAAGGCCGACAAGCAATAGGTCAACAGGGTTAAAAGTTCGACATGGGAAAGGTCAACTGAGTCAAAATGTCGATATGAAAAAAGGTAGACAAATGAAAAGGTAGACATGACGTTTTCTCCTTTTTTTGGTGTAAATGCCGACAACTGTCGACATGGACCCCCAATTAGTGTAACACGTGTTTTGCTGCGCACGGAACACTATTGTATTCACCCTTTATGATGACATGGATGGTAACGTAAGAACAAGGCAGTAAAATACAAAAAATGAAAAACTCATGTCGACCTTGTCATGTGTCTTTTAATATATTTATTTATTTATTAACAGTTTCTTTTATAGCGCACACATATTCCGCAGCGCTGTACAGAGAATATTTTGAACATTCACATCAGAACCTGCCCCAGTGGAGCTTACAATCTATATTCCCCACCACATGTACATGCACACACACACATTCTAGGGTTAATTTTATTGGAAGCCAATTAACCTACCAGTATATTTTTGGATTGTGGGAGGAAACCGGAGTACCTGGAGGAAACCCACGCAAGCATGGGGAGAATATACAAACTCTGCACAGTTAGAGCCATGGTGGGACCTCAGTGCATGTGAGGCAGTAATGCTAACCATTACACCATCTGTACTGCCAATAGATAGACATTTCGACCTGTTGACCTATTGCATGCTGACATATAGCATGTCGAACTTTTGACCTTGTCGCCCTGTTGGGATAGACCTTTTGACTATCTAGACCAGTGGTCTCCAACCTTTTTTGGGTCGGGAGCTACTCGCGACAAAATAAACCGCCCGAAGAGCTACTAAAGTAAAAAAAAATAAAAAAATCTGCATAATATCCCAAAAAATGCCCTTTACACATAATGCCACAAGCTGTAATGCCCCTGACACATTATGCCACACACTGCAATGCCCCAAAACATACCTCCCAACACTGGAGCCCGAGGAGAAGAGTCATCTGCGCGTGCCGAAGGCATGCGCCAAAAATTAGAAGGTTCAGCTACTACCGTGGAACTCCTGCGAGGCTACATCCCCCATTTTTTCCACACACACACACGATGCCCATTATACATATGCCCAACAACGTGATACTCCGTTATACAAATGCCCCACACCGTGATGCACCATTATACATATCCCACAGTGATACTCCATTATACATATGCCACACACCGTGATGCTCCATTATACATATGCCCCACACCATGATGCTCCATTATACATATGCCACACCGTGATGCTCCATTATACATATGCCACACACCGTGATGCACCATTATACATATGCCACACCGTGATGCACCATTATACATATGCCACACACCGTGATGCACCATTATACATATGCCACACACTGTGATGCCGATTATGCCTATGACCCACAACGTGAAGCTCCTTTATACATATGCCCCACACCTTGATGCTCATTAAACATGTGCCACACAAATGATGCCCATTACACATATTGCACACAATGTCCCACAGTAAGGCTTCTAATAAAAAAATGTAAATTACCTGCTTGCTGTCAGGGGTTCATTTTTGTTGCCAGGGGTTAATGCTCATTGACAAGGGGGTCACTGCTTGCCCAATCCACTATACCCGTCTTCACATGGGCATAATAAATTAGTCATTGCTGCTGGCTGCTGGTGCGTTCGGAGCTCAGCTCCATCATCACCCTGCTGGCAATTGCCGTTCCTCCCCCCACAGCCCCACACCATGCTTGAAGTCATATTTGACTTCTAGCCTATGATCGGGAACACAGAGCTGCGCTGCTGCAGCGTTACCCGGAAGTGCCGGGAGCGCTTAGCGCGGTGCTCCCTGTCAGACGCTAGAGGTCAAATATGACTTCTAGTGCCTGTGTGCTGTCTCCTCTGGTCCCTGCGTACTACAGCGGGGCAAGGCGGCGGCTATAGCGGTGGCTATAGCCGCAAGCCAGCTTCAACAACGGACGGGCGGGCGGGCGGACCGGGCAGGGCAGGCAGCAGTGGTCGAGCCACCCGTTTCGCTCAGGCGAGCTACCGGTAGCTCCCGAGCGACGGGTTGGCGACTACTGATCTAGACACTGTAAATCTACCAACCGGAACTAGTTTCATTAAGGGTCCCCATCAATTTGCAGTTATGTATATATATTATTTTACAATTATTTGTAAATGTTTACTTACTTGAAAAAAAATCACCTAATTTTTTTTATCACTTTTAGACTTTTTTTATGTTATCTGGGGACTATGGAGTGAAGGTATCCTTGTTTTATTCATGTAGATTGAGGAAACTCTATTGGCTATCCTAGATATACAGAAGGAGCAAAACCAATCTCACGCTGAGCTGGAATTCTGCATGCTGGCAGCGCCTACAGGAGCAAGACAAGCATTGAAGCACTGTAGATTATAATACTAGACATTGGAGGCAAACTGGAGGTAAATAATATATTTTATTAATGTGCCAATTATGGGACAGATGGGATTGTACTTTACGATGTTACCATATAGGGTATTTTCAGTGCAATCGTGTCAACGCAGCTTTCAAAATCTAGTGCTTCTGGCATATAATATTAAATTGAAAATGTTTAAAGCACTTAAATAGCATAAAGAATTCATAGGCTAGTGTACTGGCTATAGCCACACTAAAATAACTTAGCATATTTCAACTTTTTGTTAATAAACCATTGTAGCCTAACTTTATATTTTAAAGAAACATATACTGTATAACTACAATAAAAAAAAAAAATTCATAAAAACAGCATGAGTTATTTTTAATCTCCGTAGTAGAGAATGCAGATGACAGTGTACAAGCTCTTACCATTATTTTTCCTATGTGAAAAATAATTAGTATTAAGCGGGGAGCACGATGCTTGTTAAAAATCCTGACAATGGAATGTCTCCTGAACTGTATTGAAACCATTTCCACCACCCAATGCTTTTTGCATCTCATTGGCATTTTAGAACATTAATTGACTCATTATTCTAATTCATATTCAGGACAGGAAGTTGATTAAGGAAGGCAGATGCAGAATCTCCAGACACATTTGTATCTGCGTTGTTTGTCCCGGCAGTTTACTCGAGTTATTAGAATACTTAGTAAGCATTACTGCAGAGAAAACAGAAAATGTGTTTCACTAAATAGTTTTCTCGCAGGATTTGTTTTTTTCATAGTTTCTATACCAGCTCAGTTTGAAATGATTCAGTGTTGAATTGCTACGACCAGTGCTGGTCTATATTTTACTCTACAATACCACTAATGTGCAAGCCAGCTCATTTTGCTATGTAGAGATTTCATTTTATTAATACAACTTTAATAGATTAATTCCATTCAATTACATGCTTCAATGAAGACTTGAAAATAATATGGAATTAGGACTTTAAGTTATCAATAGCTATACACATACCTCAGTATTATTTTAATTGCAGTGTATAAGTAGACAGTCAAATTGGTCAATAGTCAAAAGGTTGACACTGGAAAAAAGTTTGACATGCATTTGGTCGAATTGGTCAAAAGGTCGACTTGAAAAAGGTCGACATGGGATTTATTTTCATGTTGTCTTTGTCGACATACTGTAGGTCAACATGGGCACCGTATAAGTGTACCACATCCGCTCGATGTACTAGCCATGCTGCACTCGGCACACTATCAGAATCTATCTCTATGCCCCTTGGATAGTAAAGTGTGAACAAGTAGGTTTAAAAAAAATAGTAATGAAAAAGGCATATTGACCTTTTGCTTGTGTCAACCTTTTGTTCACAAGGACCTAATGCATGTTGACCTTCTTCATGCGCGAACATTTTGATTGTCAACCAAAAGTGGTTGACCTTTTAACTGTCTACCTAGACACTGTCGACCTAATGAACGAATCCCCATTATCATAATGGTGTGTACACACGGTCAGATGTGCCTTCAGATACTATCCACAATCCGATCAGATCGGATCGATTTGCATACAAGTCTGACTATATAGTGCAGATCTGCACTATATAGTCAAGGCAGCCAAGACTTTCTGCCTTGTGATACGTGAACGCGCATCGTAATCGGATCGGGATCGCAAGGGTTAAAACCTTCTGCATATCGTCAACATCAGAAGGCAAAAAGTACCGTGTGTACACACCATAAGTCTCCAGGCCATTATAGAAACACAATATAGAAAAGTATAACATATATATATATATATATATATATATATATATATATAATAAAATTATAAAAATAATAATATTATATACTGTATATATGTATATATACATATGTGTGTGTATATATAATACTCCCTGTTAAACAAGCGGGAGACGAATGGTTTAGATAGAGGGCACTAATGAAATCCTCCACCTTAATAGATTTCACCAATGTGGTCATTTTTGACAAATATAAACTGTATGTACAACTGGTAACAATAAAATTGTTTTTATTAAAACAATTCTTTAAAGCTTCAGATCCACATCTGTTCGTTCAGTTCATTACAGTAGTAGACAACACAAGGTGAGTCCAAACCCTACACATTTCGTCAATACAGACTTCATCAGGGTTAAACTGTAGGTGGTAAAGAATGACAATATTTACCAACAGGTTACAAAACCCTCTAAGATGTTTTTTTCTTTTTTTAAGAAATGTGAATATACATACCATATACTGTAAGCAGTATGTTGAAAATATAATGTAAAGAGGTCTATTAAGACAAATTCTTAGATTTTCAGTATCCAATGATCTAAAAAAATTTTTTATACAAATGGTCATGTCTAACTCCTTTAGAAGGCTGGAGAATAGGGTGGAGAGGAGAGCATGTCAAAAACCGAACAAAAAGAGATTTTTACATACGGAAAAATGATGATATGTCTCGTAGGACTTTGACAGTATAAAAAGGCGAGTGCCTCAAACAGATTCAGTGCCTAGAGAACAGGTTTTAAATGCATTGATAATGAATGAGGAAAATGAGCTAACAAAATGTATATATGAGTACAGTATGGTCTGACTATATGGTCTGACACATTTTGTAAATTATTCTTACTTCAACAGTTTAAAAGTACTGGGGTGAAATGTAATAGGATGAGAGATTCAGAAAGTGAGAGATTTGGTAAGAAATCTCCAGGTTTTTTTAAACCGGCAATCATTTACACTGCACAGCCAGTTTGATTTTGAAATGTAAATGATTACACTTCAAAATCAAACTGGCTGTGCAGAGTAAATGATTGCCGGTTTAAAAAAAACTGGAGATTTCTTACCAAATCTCTCACTTTCTGAATATCTCATCCTATTACATTTCACCCCTGGAGTTTAGTTTTGTATAGCCAGCACTTTTTTGTGTACATGTCTGTATATTGGTGACAAATACTGACTTGAATGATCGATGTGGTCAAATGCCAATCAAAAAAAGTGTGGACCCAGAGGTCCTCTAAACAACATGTTGGGCACAGAAAGAAAAAAAGTGAGGATAAATTAGCATACAGGTCATAAATTTGTGCACAGAACTCTGCTTAATTTCTGCAGAATATTATGCTTTATAATATAGAAGTGCAGTGATTGTAAGTGCCTAGTTATAAACTCACCTTACTGTTTCCTGATGTTTATTGTCTTATTTTTTTAATTAGTTTTAGCTTGGAAATATAAGCTGCTCATCAATGTTATCCATTATAAAATGGATTTTGCTGTATTTTTCAATGAACTTTGGAGACTGTTTTTGCAGGTCTTTACCTTAGTCTATGTAACCTTCCTGATAGTCCCTTCCTTTCTTTCCCTTAAAACTTTCCATCTTAAAGTGCAATGTTGTTTGTTTTCACTGCCTTACATTATTTGTTGTTACAGGAGAACATTTTGATGATTGTTCCATTTGCTTTGTAGGTCACTCTGTTATGTATAGGGCTTCCAGTCCTCCATTGGCCCGTACTCATTCCTTGTTTGAGGTGGTTCATGTCATTAAGTGATTGGGGCAGAAGAACACTGAATTTATGATGCTCTCGTACTTTTACTAAATCATGACACACCCTCTGGCTGTAAGGACACGCCCACTAATTTCGAGCATGCGCCGAAGAGGCAAGAGTTTGACCAACCTATACTCTGTCAGAAATTTGGAGGTATGGCAGTTGGAGGAGCGCTTACTGCACACCCCAGCTTTAATATGAGGCTGTAAGTGTAATAAATACTGTAAGTGTTATGAAATAAATAATCCAGTTTTGGGTTACCCTTTAAAAGAAACCTCTATTCTAATAATTTATTACAGGAGCTATAATGCTACTCATTTTCATGAGATTGTCAGACAGTATACTGTAGTAACTTGCAGGGCTGCCATCAGAAATTGTGGAGCCCGGGACTGACACAATAGGCAGGGCCTCCCTTCTCTTTCCCGAGACTTGTATCTGTAACACTGGTCGCACTATTCAACCTCTACATTGCTTCAAGGGAAATGTGAACATTGTTTATGATAAATGATACTTTATAAACTCCAGTCCTGTGCCCCCTATCTGTCTGGGGCAAGGACTGGAGTCCCTGCAGTCCCCCCCTAATGGCTGCCCTGGTAACTTGTATTCAAAATGGAGCAATGCATTTTAGTTTTACATTTTTGTCTACATTACTTTGTAATGTTTTTTGCTGCATTACATATACTGTATGTGCCAAGATAGTTTTTTTCCTTAACCATTGTGCCATTTATTAAAATACCAGTAGTGACACACACACACACACACACACACACACACACACACACACAATGTATATATATAAATATATATTCTTCTTTATTTAGGTTTCATTTTATCCTGATGTAATATATATAGGCATACTAGTATTACAAAAATGTGATGCTATATAATCACTGGACTCAAACACCGCCAGCAAAACTAGCCTTTATTGGATCTGGCATGATCAAGGTTTCTTAGTGCCAGATTATAAGACTTCCTAATGTAGTTGACATGAAGCCACATTTAGACCTTTTCAAATCATCTTTATGGCTTTATCGTACGATTAACAATGGCATGAGCAAGAAAGGTTTCAAGCCTTCTTTATACATAGCCCATGGCTGTAATTTAACAGCATTCTCTTAAATGATCAGCAATTGAGTCATAGGTGCTAATGAGTGGAGGCTAGCCAGAAGCTATTGAAAAGATTGAAAACATACAAGTAAAGACTACTAAAATGACACTGTGAAAATCTTCACAATTCCTGAAGTCAACATGTATTTTAATCACTGCCTCTTGAAACTACTGGAGAAGTCATACTGAGACTTCTGTAGCTGTAAAAGTGAAAGTCTGGTTACACATTTGCCTGCTTCTGAAGGTCAAATACCTCCTTTTTCATGTCTTACTGATCCATATGGGCTAGAAATGCCACAATATGCAATCATCACAAAGGCAGATTGTATACTGCAAATCTGCCTGTTAGTTTTCTCCTAACACATGCAGAGTACCGTATGACATCTAGTAGGCATTCTGCACAAAAAGCATCCTTTGAAGCTCTCTATATTTGCTATCTTTATATATGTAGTATTTATAGTGGTATGGCCAACGTTATGAAATGTTATACAAAAATACTTTTGATGGTTATTTAACCCTCATTAGCAATGTTGTCTCTTTCCTAACTGTAGTAGGGGTTCTGAAGATACCCCCATGCCCAGAGAGCAGACAGCTTTCAGCCTTGTGTCCTGTTACTTGCTCAATAGAAGTGGCATAAAGAGAAGCATCTAGCTCTTATGGACTGCAACAGCTGCAGCTCATAGAATTTGACTAGGGCAGGTAGTGGCTTACTACAGGTATCCAGCTCTGCTTATTGCTGCCTGGAATGGCAATCCCAGAGGGAAGAAACAGCTACCAAATGGAATGACTGCTATATTCCAAAAGCAAAGCACTAAAGGGTCTAAAACCTATTTTGGGACAGCAGCTCGGCAACAGCAGTGCATTACTGCTGACTAGGACTCTTTTGGTAGGACTGCTGTCCATCATAATAAAACTGCTTTAGATGACAGAGAGGATGACACAGAGACTGAAGACCCTCTCTGACAAATCTTTCCTCTAGGGGTGCAGCAGCTAATTCCCTCTAAAGATAGCGTTAGCAGGAGCAGTAAGGAAAGATTTGCAGAAAATGCGATCGCACTTGGTGCGACATCCAGGGGGTTGTACAAGCTTTACCTGCCCTTGGCTTAATGCTACCCCTTCCTCCAGCTCAATGGCTATCACATTGTGTGGGGAGAAAGGCTGTGTCTTCTCCACTAGTGCCATGGGGGATTCAGTACTAAATCCCAGCGGTCAGAATCCCGGCGGTCGAAATACCGACGCCGGAATCTCAACCAACGAAATCCCGACAAGGGGGGGCGTGGATCGCCCCTCTTGCGGGCTCTCTGCACTAGCCACGCAGCGGGCCCGGTCCGGTGCCTCGCTATTCTTGGCACACTATTTTATTCTCCCTCTATGGGTGTCATGGACACCATAGAGGGAGAATTTGTTGGGATTTCGGCGGTCGGGATTCTGGCGTCTGTATTTCAACCGCCGGGATTCCGACCGCCGGGATTTTAACTCCATCCGGCCGTTAGTGCTTGCTGCTGCTGCTTAGAGCATCTGTAAGACACTTTGGGGTAAATTGACTAAGACTGAAGTGCTATTTAAGATGGGATTTTGTCCATAGTCACCAATTACCTTCTACTTATTTATTAAGCACCTTCTAGAAGATAATAGATAATCTGATTGGTTGCTGTGGGCATTATGCCATCTTCAATAGAACTCTAATCTTAGTAAATTTACCCCTCGGAGCCACAGCTACTGACCCTGTACAATGAGAATCATCCACACACCCCCTTGCTTAATTACCAGTGACAGTTGTAATGAACAGGAAAGTTTATTAATGAATTCCCTTTTCATTTCTTCTAGCAGGTTAAGTATATTAGCTGTAGGAATGTCCACGGCGATGTTTCTTTCTTTTGAATATCAGGTACTTTATTTTACAAGTTAAAACATTAAAAGGTATATTCAATAAACATTACATTAATACAGTAACAAAGATAGTTACGACTAGGACAAAACACAGAAATAAGACAATTTTATTAAACTGCAGCTGGAACGAAGCATCTCTCAAAAGAGAGTTTCTTTCTTCAGGCTGTCTGTAACAAATCTAAATTTACTTGCAAACATTTAGCTTATCTAATACTGAACATGATATATATATATATATATATTATATATATATATATATATATATATATATATATATATATATATATATATCTATGCTGTACAACTAGCGGCAAGTGAGAGCCGCCACCTGCGGTACATGAACCCATCTGTTTGTTCATTGTTTTTATAAAATAAAATGTTATTTGGAAATATATTCCTTGGAGTGAGAACCGCCGTGGTGTCTCTGTTGCCATAGGTGCGGAACTATTGGATACATTTATATATATATACACTATATGGAAGAAAGTAATTGGACACCCCATGTCAATGGAAACCATGCGTTTACTTACAATCAATAGGGGGTAGGTCCACCTTTTGCAGAAATAACAGCAGCTAGTCGTCGTGGTAAATTTTCCACAAGTCTGTGTAGCACACATAGTGGGATATTGTGCCATTCCTCCTGCAGTACAGTCACCAACTGTGGTAGTGTAGAAGGGTGAGGCGATCATGACCGCAACCTGCGCTCAAGTTTGTCCCACAGATGTTCTATGGGGTTCAAATTAGGGCTTTGCGCAGGCCACGCTGGTCAGGTGATGCGATTTTCATCATACCACTCCATTGTAGCCCTCGAAACATAACACGTCGCATTGTTGTCCTGGAACACACAATCGTCGTTCCCATAGAAACGCCGAAACGTAGGTAACATGGAGTTATCCAGAATATCTCGGTAGGTCGCCGATGTCACGTTCCCATGCACCTGTACAAGTGGGTCCACACCATGCCTCCACCTCCAAATTTTACTGTTGGCACTACGCATTCGGGTAACAGGCGTTCTCCAGGCAATCGCCATACCCACACTCTCCCATCTGATCAAAACAATGTGAAGTGTGATTCATCGCTCCATAGGACTAGTTTCCATTGCTCCAACGTCCAGTTTTTCTGCTCCTTACACCAACAAAGTCTCTGTCGTGTATTTGTGTTTGTGATCAGAGGCTTGTGAGCCGCAGCTCGACCATGATAACCGAGTGCGTTTCCTGTCCCTCATTTTATCAGCAAATGATCTGCTACGACGCTTGCTTCCATATTTATACATGTAGGAAGAGTCCATATTCACTTTGCCGGGAAGATTCCATTATTTCAGAGTTAAACCATGTCCAATGACTTTCTTCCACATAGTGTGTATATATATATATATATATATATATATATATATCCAGGGGGTAAGGTGACACTCGCTACTGAAGTCCATTCTTGCTGGGGTGTACACTCAGTCCTCTTCCTCAGAGGTAAATACAAACGTGGGTACAGTAAAGTATGAGGCCACTCTCCAGACTGTAAATTAATTTTTCAAATGCTTCTTTATTAAACACGCTGCCAAATCTTAGGTCAACGTTTCAGCTCCAGTTTGAGCATTTTTCAAGACATGCAGACAGCCATCAGTGATGTACATGTGTTGGTCATCAGGGAAATTTAAAACTACATCCAACATATATTGACTAGAACTAGATTGAAAGGCATCATTTAGATCCAAATTTACCAATGTTGATATTCATATCATTTACATGCAATCCCTTTACAAATGATACCATGGTCCTGTAGTAATATGCCACTTAGGCATCGGGTCAACAGTAACCACAATTCAAATATCCAAGCAGTATATCTAAACAGTGCACGAGCAGACAATCCGCCATAGAGTCTCCATTATCTCTTACCTCCTCAGTGTAACTGCCGGGTGTATGCCATTCCGCACGTGTGAGTGCGGCGTGTATGCAGCTAGTACACTTCCGTCTTTATTCCCGGCTGTGGAACGCATCGCGTGTCTCATGGAATGCATATGTCATTTCCGCTTTGCTCAGCCAGTCACATGACCGCCAGCTATTCATATACCCACTCTTATTGGGCGGCGATAGCTTACACCGCAGAAGCCATACCATAGCTTTTTCTACTATTAAATTCTATTGCAAAGGCATACCACAGCGCCACCTTTGGCCACTTATGTTTCTACACAGCTACAAGGAAATTTATCTTGCTGCTGACACCCAGTCACACACTAAACCACATAGTTATAATGATTTTTAACAGTCTCCATGGGTAGTTGTCGTCTCATGCACTGCACACTAATGAAAATACAGTATTATAATTCCCAATGGCGCAACACATGCCAACCAAAAAATCTAAATATATACAAAAATCCTGTACATAAAAAAAATCTTTTATATATACATACATTATACAGTTTATAATAATTATTGTGTCACCGTTCAGCCTCCCCAGTATATTTTAACAACTTAGCTCATAAAAATACTAATGAATTATATTCATTAAGGCCTTTTGGTGCAGCAGTCTCCAATTTAGCTATCCATCGCACCTCACGTTGTAACAATGCACGCCCCCTGTCACCCCCCCTCTCAGATGGGGGTTCCTAATCAATAATCATATACTGTAAAGCAGATATTTGATGGTTAAGTTTTACAAAATGGACAGCCACAGGTTTATCAGACGTGCCTGTTTTATAAGCCAATCTGATAAAGGATCGATGTTGTGACATCCTTTCGCAAAAGGTTCTAATAGTCTTTCTAATGTATAAGTATCCACACGAACACTTCAAATAATAAACAACATGGTCCATCATGCAAGTTAATTGATGTCGTAGTGTGATCTTTTTACCACTGTGAGGGTGGTTGAATGATTTACCTGTAATCATTGCCCTACAGGTTGCACATCCGATACATTTATAACAGCCAACTTGCTGAGATAACCACGTCGGTTTGGTTTTAGTTGATGAAATGGGCATATTTGGTCTCAGGAGGTAGTCCTTAAGGTTGCGGCCCCGTCTTACACTTAACAGTGGGGGTCTTGTATCCATTTCAGAAAATGCGGGATCTGATGCAAAAATGTGCCAGTTCTTTTTTGTGCCCCGTTTAATTTTTTTAGGGCCGTATCACATTGGGTACTTAGTACCATACTCGGTGTTGGTCTTTTGCAAATCCCTTCACTCTTCTGTAAATTAAACTTCCTTCTGGCCTTATTCAGGCAGTTATCAATGTCCTGCCTCCTGTACCCACGTTCTTTAAACCTCTGACAACAGTCCAATAATTGCTCTTCTGCTTTACTTATATCAGAATTGTTGCGTAATATACGTAGAAATTGTGATATGGGCAGTTTAGATTTGAGGGCTTCAGGATGGTGGCTAGTCGCCCACAGCATGGTGTTTCGATCTGTGGGTTTGCGGTATAATGTATAACCCAATTTACTGCCATTTTTAAATACTGTCACATCCAAGAAATTTATGGATGGCGCATTGATCTCAGAAGTAAAGCTGATTGGATGCTCTAAAGAATTAAGTTCATTAACCATATCATGGAAAGCCTCCTCACTATCCCTCATAATAAGAATATGTCATCTATAAATCTCTTATAGTATAAAATCTGGGGTGCATATTTCGACAGAATGTGTTCATTTTCATATTTCTGCATAAAAATATTAGAATATGCCAGAGCTAAATTCGACCCCATAGCGGTCCCCGATAACTGGACATAGTAATCACCTTGATATAAAAAATGATTGTTGTGAGTACCATTCCAAGTAGCTCCAGCATAAATCCAATCGGGGAGCCGCTATAGAGTCCACTCAGCATTTTTTCTTCTACCGCTTGAATTCCCATGTCATGGGGAATTACTGTATATAATGAACTGACATCAAGGGATGCCAGTTTACAAGTTTCAGGAATATCACTTAATAACTCAATGTCATGGAGGAAAAGACCAGTATCTCTGAGGTAGCTTTTATCAGTGGTCACAAAAGGCTGCAAGAAGAAATCCAAAAACTGTGCTATCGGTTGTAATATTGATCCACGCGCAGAAATTATTGGTCGTCCCGGAGGGTCGACCAACGACTTGTGCACTTTGGGCAACAGATAGATCAAGGGGCACAACGGGTGTTCCACTGTCAAATAGTCACGAACATTATCATCAATCCATGCTTTTGTGTGTCCTATTTTTAATACAGCATCCACTTCCCTCTTGATGCGGGGCATAGTGTTAAAGCCCAGCCTCAAGTAGGTATGTGAATCTGCCAATTGTCTTTTCACCTCAGCATCATATTTCACAGAGTCCAAAAGGTCCACTGCCCCACCTTTATCAGCATTCCTTAAAGTAATGGTTGAATTATTTTTTAAATAATTTAAAGCCACCCTCTCGGCTCTACTAAGATTATCATAAGATGTTGTTTGGTCCTTATCATTCAGGACCTCATGATTAACCATTCTCAAAAAATTCTTTATGCTTATGTTGTTGGAAGGTGAGTCAAAAGTACTCTTATTTTTAAATAGAGTGTTGGTTGGAATTTGAGAGGCACCATCTCTGCTGTCAAAGAACTCCCTCAATCTTAATTTTCTCCCCATTTTATGTAAGTCAACGGACCACCTAAAAGGGTCCATTTTATTAGTGGGTATGAAGGACATGCCCTTTGACAGCAGAGATTCCTCTGCTACAGACAATTGATGTGAGGAAAGATGAACTCTCTTTTTGTTACCTTCTCTTTTTGTTTTTTTCTTGCGATCCTCCCCCTTCTTGGGTGGGGTCGCCTGATAAATTTATTCTGGATCTCGTTCCTGCGCCTAAAAAAGCCCCTGAGGGCAGTTTATAACTCCCAGAAAATTCCCTGTCAGATGAAGAGGAATATTGGTTACCAGAGCCAGATCCAGGTCGTTCAAATCTAGGACGACCCTGCCATCTATTGCCTGTATATTTAGGTCGGAATGACTCCCCCGATAGCCATCGATAAACACCATGATGTTTATAGTCCATATCGACGCTTTCCAATTTTTTCTTCTTATCGATCTGGGTCTGTATTCTTGGCAACCAATCTTCCTTTTTGTCTTTTTTCAATGTACTAGTGTAATCATTTTCAAACTTCTGAATTTCATTTCTTATTTTTGCTAGCTCTATGCCCAACTCCTCAATAACCAGGATGAGTAAATCCAGGGAGCATTTATTTAATAACCCACACCATCGGACACAGAATGCTGGATTCTTGCGGCCGATGGTGGGTGTAATGCTCACCCTAAATCCATGTGGTATTTGTTTCTTCCGAAAATATTCGGAGAGAAACTGTCCATGAAGGACTAGTTCCACTTCCCATCTTTTTAGTCTTAATAATTTATGATAAATATCAATGGGAGTTTGATCCGGCAATTTGTCAAAATCTAAGCGGTTAAATAATACTTTCTCAATTTCGTCATCCGCGAGGCTAACAAGATGACTCTCAGCCTCACTGAGTAATGCATCGTCCAAAATACCCAAACTATGGGCCATTTTTTGGATGAGTCAAATGAACTCACTCTGTGTAAACAGCAGCAAAAACGGTGACACAATATCCTATACACACAATGTTAAAACATATGGATAATTCTTATCCAAGCAATTATCCTCATTAAAATTTGAAATACACACTGATGCAGTATTCCAATCAAAGAAATAGATCAATTGCACAATAATACTTTTTTCATAGTTCAATTCGCTTTTATATTGTTAGGGTGCCAACCCAAGGAATACTTATCATATCCTATTATATCCAGGGGGTAAGGTGACACTCGCTACTGAAGTCCATTCTTGCTGGGGTGTACACTCAGTCCCCTTCCTCAGAGGTAAATACAAACGTGGGTACAGTAAAGTATGAGGCCACTCTCCAGACTGTAAATGAATTTTTCAAATGCTTCTTTATTAAACACGGTGCCACATCTTAGGTCAACGTTTCGGCTCCAGTTTGAGCCTTTTTCAAGACATGCAGACAGCCATCAGTGAATACATCATAGATAAGACACCTAAAAAAATATATACAAAACATACATGTGTTGGTCATCAGGGAAATTTAAAACTACATCCAACATATATCGACTAGAACTAGATTGAAAGGCATCATTTAGATCCAAATTTACCAATGTTGATATTCATATAATTTACATGCAATCCCTTTACAATGATACCATGGTCCCGTAGTAATATGCCACTTAGGCATCGGGTCAACAGTAACCACAATTCAAATATCCAAGCAGTATATCTAAACAGTGCACGAGCAGACAATCCCCCATAGAGTCTCCATTATCTCTTACCTCCTCAGTGTACGCCATTCCGGACGTGTGAGTGCGGCGTGTATGCAGCTAGTACACTTCCGTCTTTATTCCCGGCTGTGGAACACATTGCGTGTCTCATGGAACGCATATGTAATTTCTGCTTTGCTCAGCCAGTCACATGACTGCCAGCTATTCATATACCCACTCTTATTGGGCGACGATAGCTTACACCGCAGAAGCCATACGATAGCTTTTTCTACTATTAAACTCTATTGCAAAGGCATACCACAGCGCCATCTTTGGCCACTTATGTTTCTACATATATATATATATATATATATATATATATATATATATATATAGATATAAAACAAATAGAAAGTGTGCATAAGGGCGTGGCCCAGCACTGAAGTTTCTGTCTGTCTTAAACCAGGAGTCTGCAGAGCTGCACAGAGTGTAACCACTCCAACTAAAACTGTGCCGATTGCACAGTATATTCATGCTTGTTACCACAACGGTTGTGCTACCCGACTCTACCGATACGTGACCCATTACCTTGCTCAATGTGGGATCGTGATTTTACAACTATGGAGCGCTCTTGTTCTTTTTAGAATAATATATATATATCTAAAAGAGAAAAGAGGAGCGCTCCCATAGTGCTTAAATCGTTTATTTCAAACAAATAGTATAAAACTGTGTCCAACAGATATATGAGGACTGGTATCACGTACCGCAAATGACGGTTAGGCACATCCGCGGGTGTTTACAGTGTGTGTTTGTACTGCTCCAAGCAGCATATACGATCAGAAGTGCTCTCACCACTCGTCTCGTCTCCACAGGTATGACCGACGCCAGGCCACGGCCCTACGCGTTTCGTCATTAGGACTTCGTCAGAGGGCTATATATATATATATTCAACACAGATCTACTGTTACCATTTTCACATTACATCAACATGCCAATATTATCAAATTATATGCTAAAACACTTATTAATTATTGCGCAATAACATACCTGCTACAGCTGTAAACTTTTGACCAGCACTGAGTATCCTACTTACTGTAAGCGTAATCCACAAGTGAAAGTAAATCAGGTAATAACTGCTGGCTTAATCACAATGTAACAACACTGTATATATCCTCTCTCCACTTTTCTTCATATCCTTTGTCTAAGTGTCTTTACACCTTATTGCTTAGTACAGTCACTATTTCTCCATCAAATAATATTAGTCAGGGAAAATGACTTCTTCTCTCCTGATGAGGAAGCACATAAATGTCTGCCTGTTGTACACTTATCATCTGAGGTAAACACAGTGTCTGTGTTAACCCTGCATTAGGTTCTTAGCTTCTTTTAACCTTCCTGGGATAGTATATATTGCAATAAATACATTTGTGCAAGAGAAGAGCGTATTACAGCCTTTCTGGAGGGAAGTAGAGAACAAGAGAGGAGGGTAGAGAAAGAGGAGGGTAGAGGAGGAATAGGGGGATTAGAGGAGGAGGAATGAAGTAGAGAACAAGAGAGGGGGTAGAGAAAGAGGAGGGTAGAGGATGAGGAGGGGACAAGTGTGGAAGAGGTGGGGGTGGTAGAAGGGGGAGTAGGAGGTAGAGGAGGAGGAGGTAAAGAAGGAGGGGTGTAGAGGAGGGGCAGGGGGAATATAGAGGGAAAGAGTGGATTGAAGAGGGTAGAGTAAGAGAGGGCAGAGGAGGAGGGGGTAGAGAAATTCATGTATTAAACATGTAGAGGTTCCCCATAATTTCTAAAACCAACACCAGGCTCAAGGGTCGGTTCCCCATATGTTGAGAACCAGTACTGGGCCAGACCTGCCAGGAGGGTAATGCCACAGCCGGGGGTCACTTATTATATAAGGTCCCGTGGCCAAAGCATTTACCCCCTGACTGCTCAGCCTGGGAAGGGACCCCCCCCCCAAATGAAGGGGTTCCCCTCCATAAAGAACCCTGCTGGGGCTGAAGCCCCGGGCAGTCCTCAGTGCCCCAGGGTGGTGGGCACCAAGCTGATGCTTTAAGTGTAAAAATAGAATAAAACTGTTGTATAATGTTGTGGAACTACAAGTCCCAACAAGCCTGCACCGCATGCATGTAGGCATTCCCAGGAGAGGTAAAATTAATTTAAAAATGCTGTCCTGAAACACCATACTGAGTAGCAGAAAATGCATTGATTACATTCTCCACTCCTCCCCCCAAAGTGCACTACTGGCTGCCTCGCGGGCAAACAGGAGCTGTGTTTCAAAAAACCTATACCCGCCCCATCCCAGACCTGCACAAACTCCTGCCTTTGTTGTACTTTATGGCTACTGGTAGTTTTCAACATGTCACTGGCAGAGGCATCGTTATCTCACAAGATACTTTCTCCAGGTACATTAGCCAGGTCTTGGCGGCATTAGAGCTGCACGCTGCTGCCTAATAGCATCACGTGGCTTGATTCACAGGGGCATAATTTTAAAGGTGCATTCTATCACACAGCTGGCATACCTTATGTTCTGGGTGCGATAGATTACACACACATACAGCTGAGATCACCTAGAGGTAGCCAAAGATTCGACCTCAATCGACATCATGCACCTAGTATCAACATGCAGGTGGTCTGTTATGCAAACCTAAAGATCATGAGTGTGTTTACAGTTTACCCTGGCTAATGTCATGATGCCTACATCCTCAGACAGTTCACCCTCTATGATAAATTTGAGGCTGCATTAATGCCATATGGGTGGTTGCTGGGTTAGTGGCCTGAAAAACCTTACTAAATTCACTCTTCATGTTTTTCAGGTGAAACTGGTTATTCATGTTTGCATTGGCTCCTTACTCAACTGTCAGTGCCTGATAACCCTGCTGAACACAATTACCAGGTTACTCTATCAGTTACAGAAAGATGTTTTGGCGTTCTAATATCTCACTTCCGCTGTCTGGATAAGTTGGGTGGCCCCAAAGGTGTCTAAGATTGTGTACTGCTGCTATCTTCTCCATAACATCTGTTTGCAACTAAATCTGCCACATAATGAAGGAGAGGACAGTCAGCAAGTAGAGGAATTAGTATCATCTTGCTGCAGTTGGGGTACTGAAAAAGGGAGGTCAGTAAGGCAGGTAGTCATAGCAGAGAATTTAATTGGTGACTAAATGTATAAAAATCTGTCTTTAACCTAATTACCAAAATAACCAGACAGCTATAGTGTCAGCTGATGAAACCATATAGTATTTGTGAAGGTAAGTTTGCTTGTTAAGATAAATAAATGAACTGAAAGTTTTACCCTTGTGTTTTGCACTCGCCTTTGAACAGGATAAACAATCCTGGCTGTGTTCCTGCTTTTAGATGTAACTTGTCATTTGTAGGGCAGATAGCAATCAAATGAGCATTTTGCAGTAAAAAATTGTCTCCCATAGTTTTCAAATTAAAGAAATTGTGTAATGTGTTTGTTTGTTGCGGTAGTAATACCATGTTTAAATGATTGTTAGAAAATATATATTTTTCTTTTTTTACAATGAACCTATTATAAAATTTTCTGCAATAAAGTATCTAGAAACATATGTGTGTTTAGAAACTTATGAATAAAGACAACACAATTTCTACAATTAACAACTTTAATAAACAATGATTTGTCAGATACCAACATTTTTTATTTCGTAATAAAACCATATACTGAGACACATGATAAGCAGCCACTTCTTCCCACCTCTGCCCCGTGCTGAAGAACTGGATTGCTGCTGCTCTCCTCTGGACCTTGTTGACCTGCGAGGGGGAGAGTTCACAGGCGTACTGAGTGTGGGTGGTCTGCTTGAGGACTGGGACCCAGCAGAATTGCGGCTTTATACAATGTGAGTAAGTGTTGTGTTGTGCTCCCTAGTGGCACTTTCATGACTCTCCATAAGTCTGATGATTGTAATTTGGTTGATCACCAAGGGCTCCATGAGACTTAGGAATCTACATTATTTTGACATTGGATTGTAATGTTCCTGTTCTCTAGATTGTGATTATCAATATTGTGCACATGCACTGCTAGCTGGTTTGTTGCTCGGTAAATGGGGTATGAATCATATGCCAAAGTTTGGGTGTTATCGATCTGCTGATTCATGACTACCTGTGCTGCTGCCTGTTGAGCCAACAAATTTGTGAGTAATTCTGCCCCAACACCCTTATCTGTGTGCTCAGGTCTAAACTGAGGTGTAGGTGTATGCTGGGAAGGTGGTGTTGATGGAGGTGCTGCCACTGAAGTCAAGTTTAGGTTGAATGTCAGCTCCTCTTGTGCAGCAGTAGGAAATTTGGTGAATTTTGAGATGCTCGGAAAATATAGGCAGGGGAGGCACTGCCTCACCTGTTGTAGACTTTCTACCCAAGAGTTTTAACTCTAAAAATTATTAGAATAATACAATAAAAGTTATTTATAATATATTCTTTGTATTTTTATATACTTTATACAGTCAAAACTCTGGCACATACTGTAGTATACTTGCCTCAACTCATGACATGTCACTGCCTCGGAGCCAACACAGGGTCCACTTTCCTCAATCACAGGAAGGTCCTCAATGCATCAATGCATTTCAACATAAGAGACCACTTTGATGTGTATCCATCAAAAGAAGAAACTAAGCCTGAGTAGGTTCTGCAGTACCTCAAAAACTGATATTAGTCCTTAGTTTCTGCCTCCTGGTTCCTTCTGTTCAGGTGGTGGGGTATAAACACCCCTGTCAGTTGGGACATTACTATCTGGGCATTTTTAACATAAATTTTAATTGTTTTGATTCATTTTCAAATCTGTCATTCCAATGTTTCATTACTTACAATAATTAAAGCATCGATACTGAGTTGTTCACTTACATTCTAAAATTGGTCAGTATTCTCATCGGTTTGCTGAAAAGACAAAAATGTCACTTAGGTAATTTAGGGGTAGATTTATTAAACGTCGATCAGGGAAATCTGCGCTATCCCGTGCGTTATAGCAGGGGATAGCGCTTCCCCTGATCTATCACACCCGCCGAGCGTTTACTCTAACGCCGGCGGTGTGGGGCAGGAGGCATAGCGCAGGGGCGATATTTTGCACTGTGCCCCTGCCTCCTGCCAGATTTATGAACGGTCAGCATCGCTGACCGTTCCGCTGCCTGCAGCTGTCGACTTCGCCAGCTGCAGACGGCGATGCCTATACCTAACAGCAGGGACAGCGCTGTCCCTGCTGCTGGGGCTGAGCTGCGCTGGGATCTCGCGAGACTAGCGAGATCCCGCGCATGCGCAGTAAGCCGGCCGGGGGTGAAGGAGACGGCGCATCAGTATTAACTGATGCGCTGTCTCCAGGAGGGACATCGCCGGAGGGGGGAGTTAGCGCTCCCCCACTCCGGCGGCAAGATCTTAGTAGATCTTGTCGGTGTCCCCTCCGGCTTCGCCTCGCTAATGAGGCGAAGCAGGAACTGTTATAGCGGCGCGATAGGCGCCGCTATAATAAATCTTCCCCTTAGCTCATAGGGGCAGATGTATCATAGCAGCGCTTATTGCGCCGCTATGATACTTCCTGCTTCGCCTCAATAGCGAGGCGAAGCAGGAAGGGACATCGACAAGATGTATTAACATCTTGTCTGCCGAAGCGGGGGAGCGTTAACTCCCCCCTCCGGCGATGTCCCTTTCTGGAGATAGCGCATCAGTTAATACTGATGCGCTATCTCCTGTCCCCCGGCCGGCCGCACTGGGCATGCGCGGGATCTCGCTGTTCACGCGAGATCCCCAGCGCAGCCCAGACTTAACAGCAGGGACAGCGCTGTCCCTGCTGTTTAGATAGGGCTTCGCCAGCCTGATGCTGGCGAAGCCAAACCCGGCTTCGTGCGGAACGGTCAGCGATGCTGACCGTTCATACATTCGGCCTGCTATCATTTTGATAGCAACGCCGATATGGGCAGGGGCGCATAGCGCCCCTGTCCATTACCGCATCCCGGCCGCTTCATACATGGGGGAGAAGCGGTATCAGTGCACATAACGTGCGCTGATACCCTTCTCCCCCATATCGACGGATCATACATCTGCCCCAGAGTGTGAATGGAAACTGGTAAAGCACTTGATGCTTAAAATTTATACATATCATTAGTGCCTTTATTATATCTCTGAGAAAAGGTTTTCGGTTATTATGTACACTGTATAATGAAAAAATGTTGTGTTTTGTTGTATGTATTTAACTAATCCCTGTTCCAGTACCAATGAGTGGCTCACAGGCCTGATTGAATCTGAGCATGGGCTATATACTGTAAATCCTTGAGAGAAATATCTCTACATACTGTATAGTATGTACATAGGATTGGTTGCAGTGTACATTCATAATTTGATCCACATTCTTTATATAACAATATTTATTATTTATTACATAATTTATTATATAGCTAAGCATATCCTTGGCACTTTACAATTGAAAACAATAGTAATAAAGGTAGAAAGGCCCTGCTTATAAACTTAACATCTATACATGGACATTATAGCTAGTTCCATGGAAACCATAATACAGTTTTTGTGGCACCGATGAATCTGATTAAAAAACTGTCCATCATATGCTCTGGTCTAACATAAACTGTAAATGGAACAGCAACCATATCATGTATTCCATCACTTTTAAAATGTACTGTATACATTTAACATAATTTTCCTACATCATTTCCCAGGGAAATGTCATAAGTACCATATTAAAACAATGTATAATAATCGGTTTCAGCTCTTAAATCCCAATGATCGGAATTAACTGTAAGTCCCTCCACTTAGAAACAACTTGGAATTGAAAATAAAAATTGGCAGAAGAGATTTTAAAAGATGTATTCTCTCAACGTAGGTACAAAAAAAGCTGTTAAGCATAGGCTTTATGGGTGTCTCGCCAAACACAAACCTACAGTTTGTCTGTTCTAATTAGATTAATTGTTTCAATTATTCTTCATTTCTAAAAAAAATTGTAGGAGGTTGTGTAGCACATAAGCACAATACTTACAGATTTAAGTACACATTAGTATTGATTTCCCATTGCTTGCCAAACTAAATTGTTGGCATCTTAAGGGCTCAGTCTTGTGCTGTAGTTTAGGAGAAAAAAAAAGAAAAGAAAAATATATTATGTATGTCCTCTTCCGTGTAAACATTGTTTTCACACGTATCATCAGAAATAAAGGCAGTTTGGTTTTAGGATTATACAATTCCAGATTTCAAGAGGCATTCAGTGTTTTTTGTCTTTCTGAATATGCTCCTTATTTTTAAAACTTACTAAAATATCAGAACATGTCTTTAAAATATCAGAACATACTATAGAACAAGGGATTAGCTACTATAAACTTAGGTTGAACTAGATGGACGCAAGTCTTTATTCAGCCTCACCTACTATGTAACTATGTAACTATGTAAGAGCACTAACTGTGTAAATTTAACACATGTGAAAAGTTAATATGCAACATTGGGTACTTATGTATTATCTGGACTCCCATGTTAAATGCACCCCATTTTTTCATGCCCCTACTATCCAACTACACATGGAGTTGATTTTATATAGTGTGGCGAGCACAGCGAGCCACTGTGCCCGAAGCGTGGTGAGCGCAGCGAGCCCCCCGAGGGGATGTGGTCTCATAAGAAAAACGGGAGTCCAGATATTACATAAGTACCCAACATTGTATTTAATTGTAGTTTTATCATGTCAAGTGGTCTAATTACAACTTCTGGTGCACATCTTGGTCTACCTAACTCCAAGTCACTGCACTATAAATTGTACTTACATTGCCAAGTACTAAACGATAAGTACTATATGCACACTATTATAGACTTGTATATGGTAGCTATTTACTTTTATGTGACAGCTAGTGCTCGCCTACAGAAAGTTGCAGAAAATGTGGGATTCAGTACTCTGAGCGGATCGTGGCCAAGTGTGTGGGAGCATGGCCATACCTAACTGCTAATTAGAGATGTGCAGATCCGGATTTCCCCGGATCTCAAAACGGGATCTTATTGGCTATATGCTAATAAGCCTATAAGATCCTGTTTTGAGATCCGGGTAAATCCAGATATGCACATCTCTACTGCAAATAATGGGCTCCCAGTGTAAATAATGTACAAAATAGTGGTGCATTACTAAAGATATTTGGCCACACCAATTAGAGGGCATGACTGTAACTCTGGAAGTAATGTGCTGCTTCTAGGCCAACAGACAGACCATGGCCTGAGTGCATTACACCTGCCCCTAACTCGTTCTCAGGGCATACAGTGTGTTACTGTAGAATTACTGTATATTAAAAGCACTGCCGTTTTATCCCACATGACTATATATCAATATTACACTTTTATCTCACTGTAAAGCTCAACACTAATAAAACAAATTCAGTTGAACATACACAAAATAAAACATTGAAAGAACATAAAATCTTCAGTAAGATTTGTATGAATCTGTCATTAAGATAATCTAATACTACTTCATTAAAGTATTGAACTGTGGTGTGCATGTTTAGGAGGTGGGCAGTTATAGCTATTTCTTTGCTGAAACTAAATAATATTTCCATAAAAGAACAGAAAATAATTTTTTCTATGTCAAGTTTACCTTGCTTCACCTTGAAAAGCCAAAATAACATTTCTACAGACACTTTATTTCACGTGTCATCTGCAGCAATTAATGTCAGGGTAGATCATTTAACTGGGAGTTTGGTTGCTCATGATGTTTGTGAGACATGCACTGTAGCTAAGTAAGAACCTGTGTTCTACACAAGTCATGTATTCAAAGCTATGATTATTTCTACTTAACAAATACCTAATATGACATTCACATTTGGCCCATAAGCAGCAACGTTCACCTTATTCAGGCTGGCCCAATTATTGCTAAAGACCGTGTCTATCTGATCCTTTTATGCTTTTGGACACCGATATAACTTCCACTTAGGAGTATTACTGAGGAATCAATCATTTGTCCAAAACGAACAGCACATTTCGATTTACTCTCTTAGCAGAGGTAGTGTCTCTGCAGGCAATGAAGAGCACATCAGGCTTAGTCTGCTAGAGTGAAGCTGACAAAAAGCCAGTCCCTATTGGCCATCAATTACTTTTAGCTAAAAATGGCAACCTGTTCTAGAACATTTGTTGGTCACCTAGTTTCAGCTATTGTTTAAAACCTGGTAAACTAGTTCTGAAAGTTGTAACAAGCTACAAATACAATAAGAAAAATATATATATTTTTTGCTAGACATGTAAAAACATAAAAACACAAAATAGCATTGCATATATTTTTTTTTAAACAATACCGCATTGTTCAGGATTCCTTGTACATCAAATTACAATGGATTTTTATTATTTTGTTAAACTGTAGTTTATTTGAAATAAATAAATTATTTTAAAGACTCCTTTTATAAAAGATACAACATATTAAACAATAAAAAGTGAGTTTATCCTAGATATTGCTCAAAAGATTAAACAGGAACACAATACTGCACTCAACTGGTTGCTATAGTAAAAATAAACACTTGGAATTATTATTCGTTTTCAGGTAAAGGTTTCTGAGAAAAGAACACTATTATCAATTTCTCTTACACAATATCGAAAATAGCATTATTTAGCATTATTATTATTATTATTATTATTATTATTATTAAGCCTTATTTAAAAAAAATGATAATTTTCACTAATTGCGTTTAAAATGATTACAGCAGGGACATTTTTGCCCAGGAGATCAGTCAGTCGGGGGTATCAGAAAGGCATTAGAATACAGAGGGCACTGCTAATTTCTCTGTCATGTTTAGGGTAGAGTGTATTTAAAAAAAAATGTCTATAAATTAAATGAGTAACAATTAAAATCTAATGAGATCTTTCTCAACATCTGAGTAGACAATTTTCACTTTTATTATAGTCTATGACTATGCATTTTCAAACATGGTTAAATGTTTTCTAAAAGGCTGAATAATGCCTTAATCATATATTGCTGTTAAAGAACTAAAATTTTCTTTGTTTAATTCCTTTTTCATGGAAAAATATGTATCTCCCAATGTGACTTGAACAAATAATGTGAATACATCATCTTGTATTATAATGATGTTAATACATTATGTGGCGTTATAGTCAATGATGTTTTGTGTTTGAACTGTAATTACTGTCAAATATGAGGGGTTAGGGAGCATTTTCCACAGGGAATGGCAGAATGACACTATATCCAAGAAATCCTGCTAATAGGTCTATGTACAATTACTGTACGGTATATGATCACAGAAGTTAACCCTCCCTTTCTCTCACAGACCATGAGAACAACATTACTGTATCTATTTCACTGATATTCAATGTAAGATGAAGTATTGTGGTAATGTGCACATGCATAGAAATATTAATTATTATTACTGCTTCCCCTACTACTATTATGATGATCTGTATTATATATAATAATACAGTTGTTTATTTTTTCTTGAACTGATTCTTAAGACATAGTGGGGCAGATGTATTAAGCCGTGCGAAGAGATAAACTGGAGATAAAGTGGAAGGAGTTAACGCACCAGCCAATCAACTCCCAACTGTCATATTTCAAACACAGCTGATTGGCTGGTGCGTTATCTCCTTCCACTTTATCTCCAGTTTATCTCTTCGCCCGGCTTAATACATCTGCCCCAGTATAACTTATAATCACCCCTATAATTACTCTTTATGAGTTCATACTAAAACAAATGCTTAGCTAATTTGAAGAGATACAATGTAATATTTAAGCCTACAAACTCCTTGAAAAAAGACTGTGTTTTGGCTCAGACAAATGCACATTTTCAATTAAATCTGGCAGATGTGCCTTTCAACCTTGCTATTTTGATACATATTCATTTAACATGGTTTATAAAGTGAAGTGAATATTATGCCAAGTTATTATTTTCTTTACAGTGCTTATGGATTATCAAATGACTGTTGATGGTGGTGAATATTGGCTTTGAGTTAGTTAAATGACTAATTAGCAAAGTTGTTAAAGCATACTGCACATATTTTTAAGATGCATGAAATGTAACATGATTATCTATGTAAAGGTCTTCCATTGATCCAGATTTAAGTTGGCAGACTTCCCTAAATATTCGACAGATGTGTTTTTCAACAGCTTCACTTTAATAATTAAACTGATATTTTTGCATTTAACACCTCATCCATTGCATGTTCTCATTTTAACAATAGAAGATTATAAAACTCAACAAAGTTAAAGAACTATAAACAAATGTAGCAGCATAAAGAGTAATACAGTTTGTCATCATATGCTAATATTGACAGATAATAGTAGAATTGTACATTTAAAATATATGCCATGGAAATTCATAAATATTGTAATATTATATTCTAACATATAATGCTCAGTTATGTTTGCACTATGATTGTGCTTATACTGTAGATTTTATGGCTATGGAAGGGTGTGTGCAGAAAAATTAACCAATTTTTACACTAGATAAATAAAACAGTGATAGTTAAGTCAAAATGACTGACAACTTTAAAACAGGTAGCTTATAGGTACTACTTTCTTGTAAAAGTAGCAGAAAGTGACATTCTATTCTCAGTTCGATACATAATTTACTGTGCAGTAAATTAGTGGCTTATACATTTAAGTAACCCACTTGCCACAAAATGCGGTGGAGGATACTAAAATACAATATTTGAGCAGTTCAATATTGAATTGGTTCAGAAAAGCAGTATTTACAACAGATAATTTCAACTATTTAATAGTGGCAGTATATTATCCTGCTGAACTAATTTGCATTAGTACAAATGCGTGAAGTAAGTTCATGCATATGTATTATCGGAGGAGATACAGGGCTGGAGGGTGTGGACTTCCCCATTCTCATTGGTACCAATGTCATCCTACATGCAAATTCCCAAAACGATCAACATATTAACTGTGGATCCACTCAGCATCAGCCTATTGTATCCCGCCCTTAATTAAATAAGTCCTCCACATAATGGAACTGACAAAGTGCAAGTTGTTATTAGGAGGGAACTAATTTTTTGAGGAAGCTATCTGAGACACTTCTGATTGTCAAAGCTGCTAAGATCTAAGAGATTGGGTTGCAAGCTGAAACTGGAGAAGAGAGAGTGAGAGGCAAGAGAAGTCTATGTAGATGTGTTGGAGAATGTAAAATTGTGGGGGACAAAGCCAAGGTCTATAAAAATTCAAACAAACAAAATTCCAACTGTGCTCCTATAATATTAATAATAATATAGATTACTTACATATGGGTCCCCTAATCAGTATTTAATCAACCATGGCAAAGTGTACAGTTGTTATTGCTGAAAATACACTGCCACCTTTTGTTCTGTAACTGGTATTGTAGGAATGTTTCCTTGTATCAGTCATCAGTATGTTCTGCCAACTGCTATCTGTAGCTAGTACTGCTGCAGTTGCTCATGGAGAGGAAACTTGCAGATGCCGATTTCCTTACTGCAAATGCTTAAATAGATGAAAGACCTAAAAAACTTTTTAGTCTCTCCAATATCCTGAAAATAGCTTAACATTTTTTATGTAGCACTTTCTGCATCTTTCAGTTGCACGTCTGTATAAGGTAATGAAAGCCTTAGAACATATTAGGGACATATCCATGGCCAGTGCAAGGTTTTTTGCCCTTCCTATGCAAACCTTCATCTTACTGCTCACACCACCACCCACACACTTATCCTGACTTTCCAGAACCTTAGGTCAAATTGTGGAGGTGGAATTGTAGAAGTTCAACGTTTGCATTAAGCTCAACACGGATGCCTCTCTCAGAGTCATCCTTAATTCTGTGATAGACCAAGGATCGCCCTCCTTATTCTGGAGCCCCTAGACTAAAGCTGTCTAATGGTAGAGCTGGCCCTGAGCACATCCTATAAAGACATTCTCAACCCCACCCCCCCAAGTTCATGGTCAAAACAAACCAAGCAGTTGTTTAGGAGACAACATTTAATAATGCTATGAATAACCTGGATTACATTTTGTTTACTAATTTTTTTGCAGATGATTTCCAGGTAAATCTGCATACTGTAGTTCTCAGATTGATTTTCCTGTAGACTTGGTTGTGGTCAAGCAAATGGGAATATTGTAGAGATAAATGGATTGTCTATTTATGAAAATAAAGAAGTATAAGTAAGCTTTATTTTGTGGTTAGAAATAAAGAAATAGCTTTAAAAGATTCAACAAGATCTTGTTAAAGGTCCCAATTGTAAATTATCTGTAAATCTAAGATCCATGCATCATAGTGAGATAACAGAATGTGGAATAATGCCATAAAGTAAATATATTTATTGGTAAATGTGACTGATGGGGATATCTTGCATGAATTTGTACTACATACTGTATACTTTAGAGTGGATGCACTCAAGGGGTGGGGATTAACCTTTTGGGTGGTATGCCTGGAAATTTTCTGGGCTCAGCTGCACTGCCGCAGCAGGCTATCCCGGAAATTTTTCGGGCATACCACTATACAGTTGGTGCACGCCAGTGGTGCCCCCAGCTGTGCACCACTTGCACACCACCTCAAAGGACCCCTCCATTGTTCCCCCATCACCTTTGCTGTGGTGATCGTACACCAGAGCTCCCCTGCCCTGCCGCTTTCCCAGCTGCAATTAACAGCAGCTCGGGGATGTTCAGGGCGGCTCGGGGGGACTCTGGAGCACTCAGGAGTTCAGGTGCCCGAGTCCTACTCAGCCACCCATGAACATCCCCGAGCCTGCCACCTGTGGTCACTGCTGAGAATGGCAGCTGGGACAGTGGCAGGGGAGCTCTGGAATGCAAACTCCAGAGTGGAGGTGATGGGGGGCCTACATTCTGTGGTGGGTTTTGCTGGGGCAGGACAAACCTGCCCAGGTAGGTTTGTCCTGCACCAGCAAAACCCATTACTCAAGGGGTTCATAGTTCAACAGAAGGTCGACAGTCAATAGGTCAACAGGTACAAAAGATTGACATAAAAAAGGAGGACAGGGTTAAAAGATTGACATGAAAATGTTCAACACAAAAAGGTCAACAAGGCTTTTTGAATTATTGAGTGTCATTTTGTATGTTTTACCATATACAGATATGACCCAAACAGTAGAAACATGTACCTTTGCAGGCTTACATCATGTGCCACACTTCAAGAAAGGTAATTAAAGGTTTTAGATGGTTACAGTAAATTGGGTAGTAAATTAATCAAAAGTAAAAAAAAACATGGGGGGAAAAAGGTGTTGACTATATGTGTTTTGACAATTGTCATGACTTTTTGTACAATTTTTAAATGTCACGTTTTTGATCTTGTCAACCTTTTGCACCTGTCAATCTTTTTTGACTGCCATCCATATGGTATCGTCCTACTTAAATTTGGTCGTTAGGTCAACACACGTAAGTTCGACCACTGAAGATCAACATGGCTTAGGCCGACCCCTGAAATAGGTCAACATGCCTAAGGACGGCATGGATGGAATGTGGACACAAGCCTTATGTTGACAATGGCTGGTCAACAGTCAAAAGGTTTTTCCATTTTTTCTTAGCAGACATGCTGTATTTTATGCCCTACCATCCACCTGGGCATGGAGGGAGAATAGAATAGTGTGCCAATCGCAGGGAGGCACCATGCCTGAAGCATAGCAAGTGCAGTACAGATACGGTGTCCATGTCAACCATGTCAACATTCAGTGCAAAAAAGTGAAAACCCATGTCGACCTAATGCTTATGTTGACCTTAGGCATGTCAACCTATTTCAGGTGTCGATCTAAACTATGTTGACCAAATGCATGTCGACCTTGAGTTGGTCAACCCAATGACCCATACTCATCCTATTGATTCTCAGTCTATCAACTTATACCCACATTCAAGTACTGGTGTTGCAGTTGACTGGTGAAAGTAGTTGACTTTGTCCCAGGAGCTAAAAGATATTATTTTATTACTTTTTTTATTACTAAGTTCCTTAGAAAATTTGGTTTAAAAAATTATGGCATTCTGTCAATCTGCACAATGGAACACTTTTTATTCTTCATGCACAAAGAGCTCCAATTATAACCTAATTCCGATTAACTATGGGTTGATGACAATTTCATTACTCAAAAAATAAATTTATTAGCCCGTGTAACGTGTTGTGACTATAGCTTCTCAGCTAATAAGACGAAGTTTAACTGCTTTTGGAACTTCAACTTGACTGCCATCCCCCTGCAGTTATAAGACTCGTACAATGAGATAAATTACTGCTTCAATGTCGAAAAATCTTGAGTTACAAGGCTACATTTTATATGTGTATTAATTTCATCTTTGGTCTATAAAATGCAAGTTATAATTCACATTTTATTCAAATTACCATCATTTTGACAGCAGCAAAAACTGCATATAAAAGACAGCTTAACTTAATTTGAACCTGATTTTTGCAATACTAATGAGAAAAGCATTAATAAAAGCCAACTCTTTAGGGAAGAAAAAGTTTCTACATTTTCCGCATTGCATTTCATAAGTTGGGTTTAAATATAAACTCAGAAAAAATATGTTAACTTTTCTGAGGGTTTTGCATTTAAAGCACATCTGAACCAAAAACATGTTTTAATATCTATTACGCAGAGTACAATCTTTCTTTTGCTTGAGCTTCATAAACACTTTGATCCCGAAAGAAAATTAGTCACGCACATTCCTGTAAAAATCTATACCATAGTGAAAGTTAGTAACTGTCTTTTATGCTTTCTAGGGTATCAAGCCTACTTTTGTAACCAAGTGACAAACATGAATCTATAGACCATGATGGTGGCTATGCAGATGTTTGCACTGGACAGTTCTTTGTTTCCTCAGAACGGGACTTGAATTATCTTTCACTTCAAAGTAAAAGTCTCATCTGTATTATAACATACATTTTGCAAATTCCATTTGAACCTCTGTGGGAAAGTGCTAATGTAGGTGAACTTAAGTGCTGACAATAAAAGGTTAAGGGTGTGTTCATTGTGCTACTGCACAGAGCATGCCAGCTGGTTTCTGCATTTGGCTGCAGCCAGGATCTATGCTTCAGAGCCGGCTGGAACATATTTCTGATGCTCCAGACAGACACCCTGCTTAGCCGAAAGTTCAGAGTGCGCCGAAGCAGTATACCGCAAACTCTGCCCCCCCCCAGCTTGCCCGCTGCCCTGCCCAGCTTGCCCACACTTTCACCTGCTCACTCCCCCGCCTGCTCACACACTTCTGTGTCCTGACTGCTGCGCTGCTCAGCCATGGTTCGCAATATCAGCTGTGTGAGCCACGGTCAGGCGGTGCAGGAGTCAGGACACAAAGCAGTTCTGTCCAATGCTTTTTTAAAGTCTCCCACTGGACCACGAGCCAATAGGTGCTTGAGGTCCAGTAGCCACCAATGGTGCTCCTGGCAACGAGTAATTTCAGTCCCCCTTGGCAGTGAGCAATTTCAATCCCCTTGGCAAAGAGCAATTTCAGGCCTGTGTTGGCAACAAGCAATTTCAGTCCCTCTTGGCAACAACCAATTTCAGTCCCCCTTGGCATCAAGCATGAAGCCCCTTGGCTTCGAGCATGAAGCACCTAGCAATGAACATGTAGGTAAGTGGCACTTATGTGTCAAATATGTAATGAGCATTACAGTGTGTTATATAGTATGTAATGGGCATCATGATGTGTGGCACAATGTGTAATGGGCATTACGGTTTGTTATATAGTATGTTATGGGCATCATGTGTGGCCTTATGTGTAATTGGCATTACGGCATGTGGCTTTATGTGTAATGGGTATTATGAAGTTCGTTAAAATGTGCAATGGGCATTACGGTGTGTGGTGTAATGTGTAATACCATGCCCCTTTTGTTATGCCACGCCTCCTTTTCATTAGACCACGCCCCTTTTCACCACGGGTCGTGGGTCACAAAACATGCCCTTGCTCAGGGCGCCGTGGCACCTTGCTACGCCACTGCCTGCATAGTCTACCGCCCTTCCCCCCCATGTGCTGTGATTGGTCAGGGGCATGGCTGGCTTGCAGACCTGTGGTGGCTCTGAATCTCAAGATGCCTTCAATTATACATATCATGTAAAATGCACCCTTTTCATAATGTACCCAAATTGTGAAAGATACACTTATCAAGGAAGATACACTTATCATCTTAAAAAGCTGCATATTTTCTTCATTATTTTACAGTGGGAAATTCACATAGTCTGGCTCAGTCTGTTTGAAAAACAAACTAAAAGTAGATTTTTGACAGTTTTGGCAATACATCCTGACACCAGCACTGCTGTGGCAGGTGGGTGGCAAGCAGAAGAGCCAGATGGGGTGGGCAGGGGATCCCTGCGGCAGCTGGGTAGTCAGCGGCAGGGTCCCTGTGGCGGATGGGAAGTCAGCGGCGGGGTCCTGTGGTGAATGGGAAGTCAGCAGCGGGGTCTCTGCGGCAGATGGGAACTAGTAGTGGTATTGGCGGCACGGGAAGTGGCTGCTGAATGTAAAACCATATTTTGAAAAGACTGGCCACTCATTAATTGACTGAGAGAATCCTCTCAGCCAATTAGATGGGAGGACCCTGATTGGCTGAGAGAATTCTCTCAGCCAATAAACGGCTGCCCAGTCTTTTCAAAATATGGTTGTACATTCAGCAGCCACTTCCCGTGCCTCAAATACCGGTACTAGTTCACATTCACCCAAGAGTACCCGCCGCTGACTGCCCATCTGCAGCAGGGACCCCACTGCCTCCCCAGTGATGCACGGACCCCGATGTCGCGCTGCCCGGATCCCCGCTGCCTGACCCCACGCTGCCCAGTTACCACCTGCCTCAGTCCCAGACTGGGGGGCCCACAATTTTGTTGTCCAGGGCCCCCACAGACCTTAATCCAGTCCTCAGTATTGGTAATTGCCATTCTGGAGTAACTGCATGCTCTTTATTCCCATGATTTTTCTGCTAGTCTAGTCTATGAGTAGTAGAACTATAAAGTAAATGTGGTCAAGTAAGCCAGTCTTATATATCCAGTCTTATATAACACACATACTGTATATTACTATTGGCAATCCTTGGATGATTACATGAACAAAAGAGAAGCCACTAAAACAGGGGTGTCCAAACTTTTACGAGGGCCAGATTTGGTGAAGTGTAAATGTGGGGGGGGCTGACCATTCAGCCTGACATTCTTTGAATCATTAATCACATCAGAATGGTCTCCCACTCTGCCCCTATTCACTCTATGTCCCCCAGCCTGCCCCTTCACTGTATGTCCCCCAGCATGCCCCTTCTTCACTGTATGTCCCCCATTCACTGTATGTTCCCCACTCTGCACCCATTCACTCTGTCCTCCAGCCTGCCCCCCTTCTCTTAATGTCCATCAGTGCCTCCATTCATTGTATGTCCCCAAGCCTGACCCTCCTTCACTGTATGACTCCCATTCACTGTATGACCCCCATTCACTATGTACCCCACTCTGCCCCCATTCACTGTATGTCCCCCAGCCATCCCCTGCTCCCCCTTCTCTGAATGACCATCACTGCCTCCATTCACTGAATTCCCCCCAGCCTGACCCTCCTTCACTGTATGTCCCCCACTCTGGCCCTTCCCTTCTCTGTATGTTTCCCAGTCCCTTGTGTGAGCCAGAAGAAGGAGAGGCAAAGCAGGCACTGCAAGGACAGGAGATGCTTGGGCTCCTCTGCTCTGCATGTTACAGGAGCAAGCTTCCCCCTTGCTGCACCCCCTCTCCAAAACACTGCTGTCACTGTGATTGTGGAGTAGGGTGATATACAATTTCAGAAGCAGGGGTAGGACGCACACATCTGACTGTGGCGGCTGGCACCTCCTCACTGCAGCAGACAGCAAGGCAAAGGCGCACTCGCCGGGGCCCCACCTTTAGTGTCCTGTGCTTCCCACATCTAATGCTCTGCCCGCTTCCAGCTGGAGGCTGCGGGCCGCTTGAAATGACAGCACGGGCCACAATTGGCCCCCGGGCCTGAATTTGGGCATGCCTGCACTAGAACCTCTCTACATGGTGAGCAATACATTGGGCGAGGAAGGTTCTGTATCTATTTGTATTTCTAATACAATAACTTGAATTCTGTATATGTAATGTTTTTGTTTTACTTTGTCTTCCTGAAACACTACATGTCCCAAATAGTCTGTCGCTGGTTTTTACTATTGCAGGAGAGCACAGCTTGTTTTCTGCTATAGTGACAGCAATCCAACCTGGCATAGACTAGTACTGGTAATTGACAGTATGGCGTAACCCCATGCTCTTGATTCCCTTTATTTTTCTGCTAGTCTAGGCTATGAGTAGTAGAGCTGTCTGCACTTTTTAGAGACAGTCCAGTAATTATTGTATACAGCTGCCTATGGCAATTTAATATCAAATATTACCCCAAGATATTGTGCGATGCCAAGCAAAATATGAAGCACTTCTCAAATCCTTGACCATTACCAGACCCATGGTAAGGTACAAAGCAACCAATTTAAATACAGAATCTTAAAATTTAGAGATGGACAAAACATAATTCATTAACATTAAGGATAGATATCAGGATTAGTCATTATGGCCAAAGCTAGTCAGTTTGTATTCCTTATCACCAACTACCAGGATACTATGTCAACATACTGTACTATTGAATGGTCCCTGTCAAGGCCCCCATACATAAAAACAAATAGGGAAGATAAGTGACATCCTGGATGAATGCCAAGAGAAGAGAGCTTTAATATCTAATTCAACTTTCCAAAAATCTACATAAACAACTTAATTAGATTTAAGCAATATCCCAGTGACAGTTCAACTCACAATGTTGACTAACCATTGTCTCAGAAAACAATGAGGTCACCAGCCTGAAAATAGGTTAACATACTGTACATCTAAAAACGTGCACAGTACACATATAAAATGTGTGGAGATGCCAATCCATATGTCTCCATGTGTATTAAGGCAGAATCTTCTCGACCATACTATCAGACATCCAGCTTGCTGAGGTTTAAAATAGCAAGCGTTCCACTCAGCATTTCAATATTTTCAAGTAGAATTCTTGCAAATAAGTCGATGGTAATATACGCAGCGTAGAATCAAACTGGGAAAATGATTCACCTAGTGAGTGTATATATTGTACAGGTATAGAGTGTACATCGTTCCAGGTTTGAAAAGCCTTGTCCTCTACTGTCACTCATAATGCTCTGTACTGCAGAGCATTACATCTATTGTGTGGGATTGATTTGTACTACTTGGTAAAACACTGAACATCTCCTCTGTACTGCAGAGCATTACATCTATTGTGTGGGATTGATTTGTACTACTAGGTAAAACACTGAACATCTCCTCTGTACTGCAGAGCATTACATCTATTGTGTGGGATTGATTTGTACTACTAGGTAAAACACTGAACATCTCCTCTGTGTACTTTACAACAGTACCTAGCCTGTGTGTAGGGAGGAATTTATTTTTATTCTAGGTGATATATAGTATCCTGGAATGCTAGTTTTGTTTTTCTAAGCCACTTTTATTGCTATATGTTGTAGGGGGTGGGGACTGAGTGAGTGGATTCCAATTATTGGGAATTGAGAACTCATGCATTGTTAGAGTACTTAAGTAGTCATTGCATACGGCTGTGGCCAGAGTTTATCTGTGGGCCTAGATTGAAGTGGGCCGTTATTAAAGTGGGAAAACTGATTCATAACTACAGTGTTATACCAGCATTACACCGAAGTGAAACTGAAGGACAAAACAACAACGGAGAAAACCAAAGTCTGCTTTGAGTGAGTTAAATTCATTCACACAACATACTACTCCTGGCTGCTTAATCTGGCAATTCAACCATAACATCAGCATTTTACATCTGCAAACAACTTTTACTATCACTGTTAAAGCTGGTACTTGCACTGTCTGTTTTGAAAATGACCAGCTGTACCTCTTATGACCTCACCTCTCCTGCTCTTCCATTGATAGTAGGTGTCCTCTTTCTCTATACATCCTCTCTGGGGCCCTTATTCTGGTTGGTGCGGATATTCCCGCATTCTTACGGAGCGGTCCGCATGCCACGGTGTTCTGCCGCGTGCGGCCATCGTCCGTAGAAACGCCCACGGGTCCTCCGCATTCGGACGGACTCACTCTTTAAGAACAGGGCGTGTTTACGGACGACATACAAACCATGCGTGTGCGGGAGAAACACTCCGATTCTGCACGGTATTACAGAGTATTACAGAGTATGCTCGGGAATACCGCATCCGAACGGGAGGCAAGCGGTGCTACCGCACGTAAGCGGAGTATTTACGCCAAACAACCCACTATGTATCTTCTGCAATACATCACATGACCCACTTATTCAATTACCTATCCTCATAAAAAACTTCTTATTTGGAATTGGAATCAATTAGATGCCAATATATCCTTACAAGCATGCCTAACACATGCATTGCACACATTAACCCTTACAGCAATTGAAGTGCAATGGTTTCAATTAAAGCACTGACAAGCGTCCTATTAGTGAGTAATGAGTAAAGGAGTCGATTCTATTGGGTTCAGGTGTTAATGCTTGTAGTCATTAGGCGTACGTTCGCCTACCGCATGAACGAGTGGTGTCCGCAAAGCAATAGTACACTTGTGGACACCGCACATTTCTTCCCTTTTTGATCGCGTGCATTCGGAGTGGTATCCGAATGTACGCCCCCCAACATAAGTGTACTCCCCCGTGTCCGCCCATGTTTCCGCCCCGTTTTGCCCACTTTGAAACTACGCCCATGTGTCATTCCGCATGACGCCCATAATACGCCCATATTTCCCGACTGATTGCGGGGAACAGTTTTGGACGGGATTTGGCCGAACAGGTACGGAGTCAAGGCGTGGCACATGCGCGTTGCGTTCTCCACGCATGCGCAGACGCCGAAAAGACGCGAACCGAAAGTATGCGGTAAAGTCCGCGTCAATCAGAATAAGGGCCTGGGTGAGCTTATGTGCTCACTCGACTTCCACTATCACATCTATGCTGATAACACTGAAATCTACCTCTCCTCTCCTGATCTCTCTCCCTCTATCCTCACTCATATCTCCAACTGTCTCTCTGCTGTCTACTCTAGGATGACCCAGCGCTTTTTTAGACTTAAAATATCAAAGACTAAGCTGTCATCTTCCCACCCTCCTGCACAAAACCTGACTATCGCTTATCCTTACCTACTGTTTATGCCCACTTCTTTCCCTTCTGTGTCACCCCTGTCTGTCTAACCCTCCCCTTTAGAATGTAAGCTCTCACGAGCAGGGCCCTCTCTCCTCTTGTGCCTTTCTTAGAATATATAAACCACTGCCACCCTGATGATTGCTTCAGTGTCCTGTGTCCTGATGCAACTATCCATATTAACCATGTACTTGTCCTAAACTGTCTTGTACTGTAATTTGTCATGTGTTTTTGATTATAACTATGCTCTGTAAAGCGCTGCGTAATTTGTGTGCGCTATATAAGAAACTGTTAATAAATAATAAATAAATAATACTGTAAGTGGAATTGACTATGCAAAAGTACAAAAATCTTGTTTTATAAGTTGCATGTTGTACATAATTCAGCAACAAGACTAGAGAGTCTTTGGAGTTTGGAATAGACATTGCTGACAGAAGAGAGTTCACATAATACCGGATTACCCCAAAGTGTAATAAATAATGAGAGTAGATTTCTATGTACAGATGGAGCAGCTCTCAATGGAGCTGCTCCTGGTGATAGAGTTGACAACTCCGCCACGCACCAATCGACAAAAGTGCAAGAAACACTTGCGTGCCCTATTCTGTCGGAGCCCTTTGACGCCCTTTGCTGCTCCCAGCAGCTCCCCAGATGCCCCACAGCTCCCCCAGTCTGCCCCCCACTCCCTTCTCCATACAAATGTGTGGTCGAACGCGCCCCCCCCCCCCCCCCCAACACACACACACGCCATTGAATCCCCTCGGTAACATGCAAGGGGATGTACGCGAATACATCCCCTCACCTGTTGCCAAAGTCGAGAGAAAACATTCAATGATCACCGACATCTAATGATGTCTCTCCCCTTCCAGAATCCACCAAAGATGGGGCGAGCACTGATGTCATCCACCCACCCAGCCGACATCATCCCACCTGCATGCCCTGGAGAACTTCCAGCATTTTCATGGGGACACCCAGGGCTATTTTTCTGCAGGCTCCAGCAGGAACTGAGGCCCTTATTCTAGTTCACTCTTTGTGACAAAATATTTCTTAGATGGACAAAACCATGTGCACTGCAGGTGAGGCAGGTGTAAAACTCCACCCAAATCAAATTATCTCTGCACAAGTAACACCTGCCTCACCTGCAGTGCACATGGTTTTGTCCATCTAAGAAATATTTTGTCAGAAAGAGTGAACTAGAATAAGGGCCTCAGTTCCTGCTGGAGCCTACTGAAAAATAGCCCTGGGGACACCCATAAAACACTGGGTGTCCCCCTGCTCCATACAAGTGTACAGCCAATTGGTGCAAGCGGGCGCAGCAAATTGCTTATTCACTGGCCCATTACCACCTAGCAGTGCGGACGGGGGTGGCAGCAACACTAGAGAGATTTCTTAGATCTGTGAGCACTGTATAAATCATTCAATAGTGGGCGACCATCGAATGATTTTGCCCACGAAATCAGGGCGCGAAGGGGGTGGCTGTTCATGCGGGTCAACCAGAATCAACCTCTATATTCCCTACAACATGTACACACACACATTAATGCTATGGTTTATTTTGTTGGGAACCAATACACTTACCAACATATATTTTTGGATTGTGGAAGAAAACTTAGTAATCTTGAGGAAGCTCATGCAAGCATGGGGAGAATATATAAGCTCCATATAGGGCTAGGGTGGGAATTGAACTCATGATCTCAGTGCAGTGAGACCATTACTTCTAACCAGGGGTTAAAGTGAGGGGGAACTGGGTGGAACTGAGTTCCACCACCTCTAATGGTAGGGGGAACTGAGTTCCACCTCTATCACAGCCCTGAACAGTAATTCCAACAGAAAAGCCTGTGCCAGCGGCGGCTTCTTCTGGCACGGTGTATGTGATATCATACCGTCACCACTGCAGAAGTGAAGAAGGACCACTAACAGCAGGCTCTGTGCTTGCTGAAGACAGTGTGAGAGGGGGCTGGAGGGATTCAGAGGTGGGGAAGGTGCTGGAGGGACACAGGGCATGGAGCTGCTGAGGGACATGGACAGTGAGCTGCTGGAGTGACAGATGTGTATAAGCAGCACAACCTTGGACATTATCTGTATAAGGGGCACTACTGTGTGATTTAATATGAATCAAGGGCACTACATGCGTTGAAATGTGTATATGATTGTGCTACTGTGTGTTGTAGTTTTGTAGTTTTAAATTCTATTGTGTGAACACACTCCTTCCTTGTGAGACCATTATCCCTTTATTTAGGGAAAAATTCCTTGGCACCGGTCTGAGGGGGGTTCGGTGTTTTGGGAAAGGAGTTCCACCGCCTCTCCAGTACCACTTTAAGCCCTGCTTCTAACCATTACACCATCCTTGCTTAAGGCTTATTTCTACCACAAATAAGAGTGAGGGAAGTTGGCATCCTTGCTTGTTCCCTTTAGTATTGGGAATGGAGCTGATAAATGGCAATCCCATAAGACTTTGGACTGTGAGTTTGAGTAGAGGGTTTGAAGAAAAGTATTACATTTCTGTGGAAAACTAATTCTGTCTAATGTGGTGAATAAATGTGTCCAGTGAACTTTTTGGCACCTAGGGAGAGGATGAAAGTAGATATAAGTTAAGATTGCATGGCTACTAAGACCCTTCATCTTGTCATATAATATATGGTAAGGGAACTTTCAAACGTTCCACTTAAATTTTTGACAGATGTTTAGAAATCGGGGTTAAATAAGGAAATTGGTCTGTAATAATCAGGCAAGGCTATGTGATATCCAGCATTATGGAGGATGGTGCTTAATTGAAGTACAGCATATAGGCAAATCATCCTTAGAAATAATATGGCTGAATGCTTCTACAAGTGAAGTGGTAGTTTGGGTTGATAGCACAGCCTTTCTAAGCAGCTGGGGGATTAAATGCCTTGGGTTTACCGGTGAACACATAAAATATAAAAGGGGAAGGAGATTTGGTAAATAACTGATTGTGCTGAGTCATTACCCTAAATTATATTTATTATAATAATTTTACTACACACATAACCAAAAATTGTGGGAAGTAACAATCTATAAAGCTAAAAAAAATCTACCATCAAAATGTCAAGAGCAAAATCCAGACAAGATTTTGCAGCTACCCAAAAAATCAAGACATGTTTATTCAAAACGGCTATTTTCGGACAGCTTTTCTGCTGAATAGTCGACGTCTTTTCAATGAAAACATGTGGATCAACAAGAGGATCAAGGGAAAAACATTGCTGTTTTCAGCAGCAGTTGGCCCCTTAGTCCACAGGGGCCCCGGTGTAATTCGTTTGCTGCACCAATTGTAGTTCTGCCACTGGTGTCAGGTTCAAAATAGCCCCCCAGTATGTTATGATGTAAAAATGTTTTTAATAAAGAATTAGTAAATTGACAGTTTTGCAAATCTCCATTTCTACTTACAATATATTTTGTGCTTTTTCCTTAAAGTTTAAAAGCATAATATATTTAATAGCTGATACATAGGCTTATACACAATATTTTCTTCTATCTGATTAAACAAAGAATTATTGTACCCCTCACAGTCTACAGCAATAATCTATAAAATTGTTAAATAAACTTTTTATTTTCCTAACTATTCAAAAATTTACATTTCTGAAATTAAAATTTGGTCTGCATGGTGACTTTTAGCTCTGTATAGTATAATTCTAGTCAAGAAAGTATATAAACCTTAAAATGGAATGCGTCCAATACATGAGCTCAAAACATTTGTTCCAAGAATTAACAGATGGTCCCCAAATTATTAGGGATTTCAATTTAACAGAACATCTTCCAGAAACAAAAGCAAATTTTATACAGCTTGACTCTCCCATTTGGTATTACACAGCGGCCAGGACCATTCATAAACATCCAATACATTGTAACAAAATCGTAGCAAAAAGCAAACAACAAAAATATAAATAAATAAGACAGTACCTTCCAGATGTACGCAGTTGCATTATGGACCAACAGGCCAAAAAACGAGGAGATCATGGTGTGACTTAAATTGTTATCATAAGGAAAATATCTAAAAATCTTAAAAAAAACAACAACAACCCAACATGTTCTCTAAAATTCCTGCTGAGCCTGTTATCAGTTGCAGCTGTTCTATCGCCAAGCCAGCACATAATAAATTAGCAAGCCTTGGTCAGATATATAGGTCTAATTGAGAGGTGGGTCTGGACATCTCACTGATAACACTAGAATAAATAATATGATATTTTTTCATCATCATACATTAAGGATACAATATATTGTAAGGAATCATTTTTTGCTGCATTATATGAATGGCCTTTTGTATAAGAGATTTGGCAATCTTAGATTAAACCTAATATTTTGCTTTCCAACTGTTGCCAGCTCCGTGGGAAATCGTTATATTTGACTGTTCCTTAGAAATGTAATTTTTGTCCATGTTGATATCTGTTTCTTTTATATTTTGGTAATTTGCTCAGTTCTAATTCCATGGCTTTGGTGGATGAAAGCATGGCTGAGCCAGTTCTTGTGCTGCATATTCTATGTTTTAATCATATTAAATATAAACATTGTGACATAGAATCTTTGTAGTGAAAGCACATCCAGACTGTGAACTTTTCCACTACAGTTTAATGCTGTCAGAATGACTGCAGTTTAGTAACCCTTATCTCCCAACTTTTGTGGGCAATGAAGCAGTACCTGTTGCGCTAAAAAGGTAGAGAGGCCTCAAGTGAAGGGGTGGGGTCCTGCATTACATTATTGCCATTTTGGGGATGTGCTCAGCATGCCCGAGCAGCTGGGCAGCTCCTGCGTCGCCTCCATGCACTGTTAGATGCCATGCACATAATATCTATTATGTCAGCGCGCAGAGGTTTACCACAGGTAGTGGTCGCGCTGTCTGCCCTGCGGCCAAATGGTGTGGTCAGGACACTGGGGAGCAGGTGCACACAGGAGGCAGGTTCCGGGCAGTGTGGTGCGGCAGCGGAGGCCGCCATTGTAGCTTAGTGCAGTGGAGGGGCAGACCTGCTGCATGTCTGTAGCTGTAAGAGGAGGTGTGCCTGGTTCTCTGCAATGTCTCCAGCATGGGTGCAACCATGTTGGAGGCCAAGGTTTCTCCAATCCCCTGCCAGGGGTTTTCTCCAGCCAATCCCATGTGTCTTTTCCTGATAAAGGGGTCTGGCCCATGTCTCCCTGCCAGTGCTTCAGTCTACCTCCTGGAGAGTGGTTCAGTGGCTTTGCGCTCCACAAATATTTCTGCCTAACCTGCTGATGCTCCTATCCGGTGTTCCTTAAAGGTACAGTGCCACAGTGACCCACCAGCTTGTTGCAGGGGACCCACCACTCTCCTGTTGGGATTACCTCCTAGCGCTTCACAGTTGTGCTCTCAAGCTCACAGTGACTCTCAGCTATATTCAAGGTACCACAGTTATTCTCAAGCTGAATACAAGGGCCAGAGTTATTCTTAATTGCATCCAAGTGCCTCGTGCCTCAGTTATTCTCAAGCTGTGTACAAGTGCCGCAGTCATTCTAAGTTGTATCCAAGTGCCTCAGTCGTTCTCAAGCTGAATTCTAGTGCTGCCATTATTCCCAAGTGTATTCCTGTGCTACAAAGCTGTACCTGAGTGCCACAGCTAATCTCAAGCTGGTTCCAAGTGTCTCAGTTATACACAGTTGTTTCCCAGTGCTGCAGTTATCCTCAGCTGTTTCCAAGTGCCTCAGTTATACACAGTTGGCTCAAAGTACCACAGTTATCCTCAAGTGTATTCCAGTACTGCCGTTACCCTCAGCTGTTTCCAAGTGCTTCCCAGTGCTACAGCTAACCACAGTCATAACCAAGCCCTAGCTATTCACAGTTATATCACTGTTGCTTCCCGATGTTATAGCAATTGTACCAAGTGCTGCAGTAACCCACAGTTATACCAAGTCTACACAGGTCCAAGTCTACACAGCTTCACATCTACACAGCCCCAAGTCTTCACAGAAAGTCACAGTCATTCTTAAAGCTCTCCTAGGTCCTCGCCATCGTCTGCCACTTCCTACAGTGGTCTCCCAACTCTCCAATCTCCTTCAACTTCTGTACAGTTCCTCAGCCAAGTCCTATGCAACAGACCGTCCATTATTATATGAACTGCTACTGTATTACTGTTGCTTAATGTCTCATGTTACCAGTTATTACTGATTGATGCTATTTCAGTTTATTCATTGACTGTACCACAACACCTTATTATCATTAAACCTTCTAAACCTCACTCAACTCCCTTCCGTTTATCCTGTACTTTGGGTACATGAGAAAGCACTACGTCCATCCACTCACTTCCTCAGATGCCTCTTTCCTGCCAGTCCCACCAATTCCCCAAAGTGTGACAGTAAGCACTGGCCCAATGGACCCGGTTTAAGTGATTACTGGCTGCTTTTACAGAAGGACAGTCCCTCTATTGGGACAAAGCAGGACAGTGTCCAAATAGCAGGACTGTCCTGCTGTAATTGGGACAGTTGGAAGGAATGCAATACAGAGTACATGTTCATAGCTAATGGAGATCTACATCCTAGTCACCGGCCAGCTTTCCTGGTGTCAGTCATACAGATAAATGGCCCAGGCAGCCTTTAATGCCTTAGGTCTCCTATCCTCCCAGGCTGATAGGCAAGCAACACATCCACCTCGCCTTCAAAAGGAAGTGCCTTACAGGTGCTATATTTTAACCAGTCACATGCATTGACCTGTGCCAGACTTTTGAGGGAGAGAAACACTGAAATCAACAAGAACATACAAGACACTTTTTTATCTGACAAATGCATGCTATTGCCACAACATCCAAAACCCAGTAAAAATAGGTATAGTATAACTGAACAGCAATCTTATTGTTCTTATTAGTCTTTTGGGGTCTTTTGGGGTCTTGAGTTTCACTATATACTAATACTATACTAATATTCATACAGTTGGCCATGGTTTTAAATACTGCGTATGCATCTGAGTTATTCTTATCTACCCTCCTGGAATTTCATGGAGTTTCCCAAAAATAGGGTCCCCCTCTGGCCCCCCAGAATGCAGCCCTCTCCTCTGCCAGTCAAATAGTGACATTTGCATCTCTTCATGTCATTTTAGTCCCGCCCCCTACCTGAAGAGTGGGAATCTTGGAATTTACTTTAATAGGAGCTGGCTCTATGACATCGAGCTTTGCCCCGGAAATGCTTCTCCTGGAAAGATGGCACAATAAGTAGACCAGAGTCATGCAAACAGTGTTCCGTGACACCCTGTTTCGCGGAGCAGTTGCAGAGGTGCCCTGGGTTGGTGGTCCAGGACCAATTCAAATAATTTATGGTCAATGTAATAGGCAAACCAGTGATTGTGGAGTCCAGTCATGAAATATGTGGACAAACAGAAGCACACCCTGGGTGACATTTAATAGAATGAGATTTTTAGACACTTTCAAATTCACCCATTATCGCACTTTTTAAAATCGTATTTTTTGCAGCGAATTCGCATATTTAATGAGGTGCGTGTTCCGGGAAAAAAAGTGTGATAAAGTGCGATAATGGGCGCATGAAAATGTGCGAATTTGAGGTAATGTGCAAATTTGTGTTTAAAAAAAAATGGCGTGAGGTCCCCCCTCCTGAGCATAACCAGCCCTGGGCTCATTGAGCTGGACCTTGTTCCAAAAATACGGGGGACAAAAAGCGTAGGGGTCCCCCGTATTTCTGAAACCAGCCCCGGACTCTTGGACCGCTCCTGGTTCCAAAAATACAGGACATAAAAAAAATTGGGAGTCCCCGGTATTTTGAAACCGGGCTCCAACAGTATCATGCCACAGCCAGGGGACACTTTTTATATAAGCGCAAAATCACACATTCAGAAAGAGCGATTTTTTGTCATACCGGAACTCGCATCCAGATGTTTTCCCATTTGAAAATATACAATTTGCATATTTAATGAGATACGAAATCAGGAAAATATGTCTAAAATTCGCCTCATATGTAGACCCAGTTCTGACAGGCGAATTGGCCAAAACCCTGCACAGATCATTGCGATCTGTGCATGGTCCTGTGTCATGACCAGGGTTGAAATCCCAGGTTCCTCGACCCAGGGTGGTGCTTTCACCCCACACCTCGACCCGAGTTGGTGACGTAACCAGGGCAGCCGAGAGGGGGGGGGAGAGTGGGTACTAATTACCCGGGCCCAGGCTTGCTGGAGGGGCCCCGCAAGGGCCCTGGTCCAACCCCTCCCGGGTAGCAACAGCAGCACACACTTCTACAGCATGTGCTGTGCTGGCAGCAGGCTCAGCATGAGTGTCTCACTGACAGCGTGAAAGGTCATGCTGAGCCTGCTGTCAGCACAGCACATGCTGTAGGTGTGTGCTGCTGCTGAGATTACTGTATTTAGAGTTTTCTTTCACCCTCCTCCTCACGCCTCCTCACGCCCCCCAAATTTTACCGGGGCCCGGCATTCCTCTCGGCTGCCCTGGACGTAACTACAGTATCAGGTAATAACATGAGTTCAGAGTACAGTCTGAAAGGGGTATACCTGTATATAAAAGACATTTTTTAATTCTATGGCTTTGGCACGAAATTGTTAATTGTTGCGTAATCCCAAAATTATATTTGTTCATGGTATACCTCCTAGAATATACAAATCTAAATATTTTATTATTTGCATTTTTTCTCTCTTGTAGCATGACATTAAAACAAAAAATGGGCAAAAAATGTTTTCATAAAATAAAAAAATAATAATTGTACAGAAATGTTTATTTCTGGAATATAACAACATTACTTTGAATATTTGCTTACAATTTATATTAATAACATTTTCATAACACTTTCATATCAATCAATTTGAAAGAAAATATTTATACTGTATGTAAGACATTAGATGGTTAATCATGTGTCAAATGCAATATTTAACTGAAATACTATGAATCTCTGCAAACTTTTTATTACTAATGAATTCATGTAACTGAAATACTTTAGGGTAATATTTATCAAATATCATAGGAATTGTATAAATGTTTTGCTATTTTTGTTAATTTTCATCTTTTTCCTTTTACAGATTAAAACGTAGCAGCATATAGTTAACCAGCAGAGGCCACTCTTTCATATAATTCACAGACAAGACAAACCAGATAAGCAGTGCAACATTTTGTTATGCAGTAGTATACTAGCACTTAGAAAAATCTCTTGCCTAATACAAATCTTTAATTTTAAAATCAACAAATGGTAAAATTAGTTTTCTTAAGGATATCAAATTCCTGAAAGCCACATTTGGCAGTTATGACAACTGTTCTATTCCTAGACATCTTTGTTAAAATCCTGTTATACAATTTTTTATGGTTATTCATTTTATATTCTTGTACTGAATAACAATCAATTAAAACAAATTACTTAGTAATAAATAACAACAATGGCAACAAGAACATCACCACAGTGAGTGCAATTCCATGTGTTATTGTATCCTTGTTTGGATGCAGAATTCTAGGAAAGTACTTAGAATTTATCTGCAGAAAGTGAATTTACAGTATGCAAAAAAGCTTGCAATGCTCTTGCTACTGTTACACATATTTTAGTACATTTACCACTTTGAATATTTGCATTTTGTGCAAAATGACACTTACTGTACTGTGGGACAGATTCAGGATTGCTCATAGCGATCCGAATTTGACCCCATATGCAAACCCCAACAGCGAATAGCTTCGGCGAGTTACACACTTGCCAGGCCGTTGTGGTGAGGGAGAGCCGGATCATGGGAACGCCATGTAAGTCACAGCCTACTCAGACACTATGCACGCAGAAGCAATCATTTGAGTGATTGTTTGTGAATCAATTTGCAGATTCTCGCAAGACTACGATGCCATTCACAGCCTTGCACATGGGCGGAATTTCACTCTGGTGGGACGGGGGATAAATGATCGCTTGAGGGCTTGGCTTTCCAGGTCTAAATCTGCCCCATAAGGCCCATACAGATGGAGCCGGCCTGGTCTTTGCAGGGGATAGCGGAAGAATCGCCACCCGCCATCTGATCTGCGAAAGGGGATGCACGCGCATGAGATGTGCGCGCATCCCCTTTCGACGGCGCTTCCCTTAGGACCCCAGGTCACCCGGGGTCCCCACCACCTCCCCGCTCTCCCCCACCGGCTCCCCTAACCCTGTCCGTCTCCCTGAAGCGGAGACGGACAGGGTTCCCGTCGCCCCACCGCTCGGAAACTGAGATGCATGTGTGTGAGACGCACGTGCGTCTCAGTCAGATAGAGCGCCTCGCCGCTGGCGGATCGCCAGCGGAGACAATCTGGCGATTCGCCAGCAAGAGGGAGGCCAGCTTCATCTGTAGGACTAGCGCACATAATGCCAACATGAGAAGCGCTACTTAATCACATAATGCCCACATGAGTAGCACATACAGTGCCTACAGGAGTAGAACTGCTTACATACATAATGCCCATATGACTAGTGTTGCTTGCAAAATAATGCTCACATCAACATCTCTTATACAAAATGCGGTACTCTTTACCTAGCACGGCGCCCATCGCGGCCATCGCGGGCATTGAATGCACTAAAAAATTGGGTGCGACGCGACCGACGCGATGCCCGCGATTTCCCATAGGGAACAATGTTAAATGTCTCAATTGACCCGATTTTTCTGTTCAATGCCTCAATTGACCCGATTTTTCCATAGGAAACAATGTTAAATGGCCCACAGAGGCCAAGTAGGCACCCTAAAGTGTGAAATGGCCCCCCAAATTGTTAACGCCACCCCACGATCAACGTGAACCCAAAGCGTGGCGAGCGCAGCGAGCCCGCGAGGGGCGGCGTTACGCGTCCTACGACCTTTTCATACCCCCACTATCCACGTCGGCGTGGAGTTGAGAATAGAATAGTGTGGCGAGCGCAGCGAGCCACCGAGCCCGAAGCGTGGCGAGCGGACGCGGATACCTGTGAAGCCCGCAAAGGGACGCGTTTACCTGTGAAGGTATCCACGTCCCCTCGCGGGGCTCGCTGCGCTCGCCACGCTTCGGGCTCGGTGGCTCGCTGCACTCGCCACACTATTCTATTCTCAACTCCACGCCGACGTGGATAGTGGGGGTATGAAAAGGTCATAGGACGCGTACTGCCGCCCCTCGCGGGCTCGCTGCGCTCTCCACGCTTCGGGTTCACGTTGATCGTGGGGTGGCGTTAACAATTGTGGGGGCCATTTCACACTTTAGGGTGCCTATTTGGCCTCTGTGATCCATTTAACATTGATTCCTATGGAAAAATCGGGTCAATTGAGGCATTGAACAGTAAAATCGGGTCAATTGAGAAATTTAACATTGATCCCTATGGGAAATCGCGGGCATCGCGTCGGTCGCGTCGCACCCGATTTTTAGTGCATTCAATGCCCGCGATGCCTGCGATTTTTTTACCTGCGATGCCCACGATCAAAATCGTGGGCGCCGTGCTAGGTAAAGAGTACCCAAAATGCCTACAGACAGAGCCAGCCCTAGCCTAAATGACGTCCTAGGCAAGATTTTGGCTGGTGCCCCCTAGCACTGCCACCAGTTCCGTCTCTGACCCTTCTCCCCTTTCCCAGCACCATCAACCCTCATCATAGCAGTCATCATTTTGGTGCTCCTACCAGCAATATTTGAAATAGAAACAGTGCACACATTCGGTGCGCAGCCCAAACAGGGGTGTGTTCTTGCTGGGTAGGGGCATGGCCACCCAATAGTACCCCCAATTCAAATTATGCCACACAGTAGTGCCACTTTATTCACATTATATCATGTGATGGTGTCCCTTATTCACATTACATCACACAGTATTAACACTTTACCTTATGTACATTACTCCTCACATTATAGCCTTAGAAAAAAATCCTGAGAAAATATTGTATTTTAACCACCTTCATGGCCACACTGCAACCCAGCACAAAGCAGTGTGTGCTGGGCAGAGTAGAAGAGCTGCAGCTGCTGCTGTCACTTAAGGGGAGGGGGGTAATTTGTACCCCCTACCCCTTTCTCTAGGCACCCCTGATAATACCACACAGTAATGCAACTTACACATAACACACATTATTAATGTCCTTATAACCATAATGCCCCTTACACATTATGCCAACCTTTATTAATGCCCTTCATACACATATACACATACATAATGCCCCTTACACATATGTTGCACATTATTAATGCCCTTATACACATGACACACATAATGCCTGTTACACATATGTTGCACATTATTAATGCATTTATACATGACACACATAATGCCCCTTACACATATGCCTCACACTATTGCACAACCAACCCACCCGCAGACAGCACTCGCACAGCCGCTAACACTGTGACCTCTGCCTCTGCTTAGATACAGATGTTTCCTCATACATCTTGCCTCAATAGGCCATGCAGCTCCTGGCCAAATCTGCTAATGTTGGGTGCCTTTTTTGCTGAAAATTTGTCTTATTTGCATTGTTATTTAGCCAGGACACACAAGGAGCTTCCCATGATTAAAATGATTTGCGGCATGCCTATATTCTGTGTGCGACTGTGGCTGTACCTGCATACGGAATGCTATGTTACAGCGATTTCCATGAATACACTATTTCATATGCAGATACAGCCTCACTCACACACAGAATGTAGGCATGCTGCATATCATTTTGATCAGCAGAAGCTGCTGATGCCCCTAGGCATTCCAAATGCCCTAGGCAATTGCCTAGTTTGCCTGTGCCTAAGGCCGGCTCTGCCTACAGAAGTAGAGCCACTTATGCATATAACACCCATAGGAGTAGAGCTGCTTACGGACATAATGCCCACAGGAGTAGATCCGTTTACACACATAATGGTCACAGGAGTAGCGCAGCTTGTGCAAGTAATGCTCACAGTACGAGTGCTGCTTACACATAATGGCCACAGAAGAAGAGTTGCTTATGCACATAATGCCAACAGGAGTAGAACCGCATACGCACATAACATTCAAATGAGTAGTGCCACTTGCACATAATGGCCACGGTAGGAGCGCCGCTTACATGTAACGTGCAGAGAAGTAGCTTTGCTTACAAATAACTTGTAGCGCCAGTAACATACATAAGGCAGACATTAGAGCCTCTTGCGCACATAACACACACAGAAGTAGCACCATTTACGCACATAATGCACAAAAGAGTAGCGCTGCTTACACATAACGCACACAGGAGTAGCGCTGATTACACACATATGCACACAAGAATAAAGCTGCTTACAATGCATACAGGAGTAGCGCTGCTTATGCACTTAATGCACAAAGAAGTAGCGCTGCTCACACATAACATACACACAGGAGTAGTGTGCCATTCACACACATAACGCACACAGTAGCGCCACTTGCACAAATAATACAGGCTATTATTCTGGTTCACTCGCAAAGGCAAATTCCTTCTCAAATGTACAAAACCATGTGCAATGCGGGGGGGGGGGGAGATGTAACATGTGCAGAGAGAGTTAGATTTGGGTGGGGTTTTACTTCAAAGTGAGAATTATATATTGCAGTGTAAAAATAAAGCAGCCAGTATTTACTCTGCACAGAATCAAAATAACCCACCCAAATCTAACTCTCTCTGCACATGTTACATCTGCCCCCCTGCAGTGCACATGGTTTTGGCCATATGAGAAGGAATTTGCCTTTGCGAGTGAAATAGAATAAGGGCCACAAACAGGAGTAGCTCCAATTACACATACAGAAATAGTGTCTCTTATGCACATAACGCACACAAGAGTAGCTCAAGAGAAGAGTTGCTTATGAACGTAACGCACACAGGAGTAGAGGTGCTTGCAAATGCAACCCAATGTATACTGAGGACTTGGAAAGAGCCCTCAATCCATCCTACACTCAAACATATGCATAAAACAACATTTAAGTGGGATAATTGATCTCAATCAGAAACATTCTAGTGCATATTGTATTATTAGTGCTTGCTGGAACAGACCATGGTAATGCTGTATTTTGTGGATGTATCCATGGTGTAGGTAGTCAGCAGGAAAACTGCAAGTGCTTGATGGCAGGTATGGGCCACTAAGACTGCTGATGTCAGTGGTATAAATCCCAGACAGGGCTGAAATGAGTGGTACGATCCGGGTTTTGGGTATGCTTGTGTTGGTTTTCTACTTTCCATTCCTATAAAACACACCAGGTTAATCAACTCCTGAGCTGGCAGTTCAGGTGCAGTTGTGGGAGTGATTAATAGGGGAAGCTGCCTGTGGGCAGTGTGGGACTGTGTGTGTGGTAGAAAGCAAGCCAGAGAGAGAGCTGGTACTGCTAGGGTCTGCCTGGGACCTGCTAATACAGAGACAGGATGAGTGCCTTGGTCTGTGCCCATAGGTGCCGATTCTGTGGGTGCTCAAGGGCCTGAGCACCCACAGGAATTAATGAGCACCCGCGTGTCCGTAACTCCAGAGTCCCAATGCCGGGCCACTGTATTTGCTTGTTGAGCCTTTCAACAGGTTCAACAACCAGCAAAAACACAAATCGGCACCTCTGTCTGTGCCTGCTTGTTCTGAAGCTGAAATGAGCAGAGACTTTGTGTTCAAATTGAATGGAAATAAGTTTACCTTTTGCTGCTGAAGAAAAGCTGGCTTTGTTTCGGACTTAATCTGCTGTTGATAAGCCTCCTGTTAATTTGCTTATTAATAAAACCCTGTCTTGCTGCAACCTATATCGTTTGAGCCTACCTTGGAGCCAATATCTCACAATAGATATACTGTAGGGCATGCATGAGCCTATATTTTTTTAAAGATGCTTGTCACATACAGTACATGCTATTAAAAAACCCTTAATACATGTATTTCTGTTGAAAGAGGTAACTTACTGTACATCAGCAGTGAGAAAAAAATATGTATTCTTTAAAAAAATCCTTAATTGCTATTTAAAAAAAAATAAAACAATGTGCGATGGTAATAAAAAGCAATCCATGTTATAGTCTCAGAGGCTTATAGTATGCATCTTCTGGGAAATTATTCTGGGTTGCTAATCGCTGGTATTATTATAATGCAATGACAAGCATGAGGGGCTAACAGTATCAAACTGTCAATTACAGAGGGGACAGTGCTTAACAATTTTAATAGTTGTGCTGTCCACGGCCAATGCAAAACATTAAGCACCTCATTTATCAACGTCCTGCAAAAAATGTACAAAGGTGACCATGCATTAGGAAGGAGTCCAATATATTGCCTCCATTACATATTTCATGAAAATAACAATATTCAATGCATTTAAATAGCTTTCTATGTTTACATAAATATACATGAATAGCCACGTAAGCTCAAATATACATTTGACAGAAGTCACTAGTATCAGTCTCTGAGTCTAGAACCACGAAAACACAACACTGGAGCCACATTTTTATTATACTCGGATGAATTCATGCACAATTCAATTAATCTAAAGTCATGGATATTGTAACATAGACCCTTTTAGTGTATGAAAGCTATGCAAGTAATAAATCTGATTATGCAGTGATGTAGCCTTGCTTGTGGCAAAATTGAATAGGGCTAAAGAAATGTCTGTGCCATTGGAAAATAATAGTATTGCAGATTCTTATACATAGCCTAAATGGGTATTGGTACAATGTAAAATAAAAATGATGTAAAAAAACAAGGCTATTGTTATCCTCTGTATAATAATGTATCTCTTGCATAAACTTTCATAAAATGGGTATTCATGCACCAAGAGCATATTATACTATAGGCATATTCCGTAGACATACAGTACTGCAGAGCACACTCCGAATAAACAAATAAAATCATATATTTTGTTAGGCTTAAAGAAAAGTTTTGACAGCATTTGAGGTTGGGCTAGGTTTACAAAGTTAAGTTTAGCCTTTCCTGACACTAATGAGCCCAATTATTAATCATGAGTTTAAGAGCTAAGCATTTTAATTCACGGCAATACGCAATTCTGTACTATTATGTATTATGTACAGTGATGTAATATTGCTAAAATTTGCTGAGGCAAAGGCTGCAGCCAGTGACAGAGCTGTCTCTGCTAGATGAAGAGGCAACTTCTGTCAAAATCGATAGTGCACTGGTGCAGGCATATCAGCACGCTATCTCGTAGACACCTATAAAAACAAGGATGCAGAGCACCCTGTCACTGAGCACACATTTCTGTAATGGTTTTAGCTGTTTTCTTATTGATATATGGGATACTTAAATAAAAAGGAGAGCTACATTATACATTTCATTTAATGTCAAAACATTGAGGATTAGGATTTAAAATTATATTCAAAGAATAAGAAATATATTTAAAAAAAAACACCAACCTCAATAGAATATCTGAATTATGATTTGTGCTTTAAAAACTGCTATATAACAGTTTTCACTATCCGATGCTGGTGAAAGGTTCAGTCAGTCGTCAATTCATTTTAAATCACATCCCAACAATATACACTGTAATTGTATTTTTATCTGTTTCATTATCTTGTGTTACTGTTCATAACTGTTACAAAGTAATTTTTAATAAATATGCAAAATCAACTGCATAAAAGTAGTATATTTTGCTAAACAATTCTCTTATTAAGATAAGCACTTTAAATGATGATTGAAGGTTATGTGATGATTACTGTATATGGACGGGTACCGTGTTTACAACAAAATGACACACTATTTACTCATAAACAGGGCCGGCAACAGAATTTTTGGGGCCCCATACACTGATATCTCTGGGGGCCCCCCACCTCTCAAACGCAATCAACTACCCCTTTGTTGGAACATAAACTGTGCGTTCTTTCTCACTGATGTGCTCCCTAACCCGTCGGCTTGGGCTATATAACACTGGCGCACTATATGGTTAGAGTTATAGGCTGTGAGGTTTGTGCATGTTAGGGTTAAGTGATGGGTGGTGTATAATTATGCTGCAGGGGAGGGGGTGTAGAGTTAGATAGGCTGCGGGGGAGGGGGGGTATATAGTTACGGTTATACTGATGGGGAGGGGGGTGTATAGTTAAGGTTATACTGTGGAGGAGGGGAGTGTATAGTTAAGGTTAGGCTGCAGGGGAGGGGATGTATAGTGAGTTAGGGTGCGGGGCAGGGGGTGTATAGTTAAGGTTATACTGTGGGGGAGGGAGGTGTATAGTTAAGGTTATACTGATGGGGAGGGGGGTGTATAGTTAGGCTGCGGGGAGTGGGCTGTATAGTTAAGGTTAGGCTGTGGGGGGAGGGGGATGTACAGTTAGTTAGGCTGCGGGGCAGGGGGGTGTTAGGCTTCAGGGAGTTTCTGGTAGTTACTAACCTGACCTCCGATTCCATGTTCCCTTCAGCCTTCTTCCCCTTGCTCCGCTCTGTACCCAGTGCACTGCACCCTCCTCCTGGGGTCCCTCATCTACCGCTGGGACCTGCTTTTCTTCCAGTCCAGCAGGCACGGCTGTCACCACGTCCCCCGCTGCTCTCCTCTTCTGCAGCTGCTCCCTCCCCTCCAGCAGCCCCGGGCAGCGTGACTCCTCACAGGCACGGAGTAGAAACGTGCACTGTGCAGGCTGAGGGAGGGAGGTTCTCTGGAAATCCCGTGGCAGGCCTGAGCTGTTTGGGTCACATAGTATACTGGGTCATCCTGTCTGACCCGCTACCTCCAGGCTCAGCAGGAGTCATCACAGCAGGCATGAGCCTGAGACTCGTGAAGCCCTGCGGCCCTGCCGAGACCCGTCGTGTAGCTCCGCCCATTTTCCCAGAGTGTGTGGGGCCAGGGGAAGTGGCTGAGCGGCCGAGAAAGGGCAGCTTCCGATCCAAGCCTGGCAGCGGCGCCACTGGACATCTATCTGAGAAGGGGGGATGCGTGACTATGCAGGACTGACCGCTGAGCGGGAGGCTGGCGGGCCTTGGGGCCCGTGACGACTGTCCCCCTTGACCCCCTCTGTCGCCGGCCCTGTTCATAAAACATCCCCACATGATGAGAAGCTATAGAAAGAACATAAGAACTATTGGCCTCATTAAGGCCTGATCAATGTGCTGTGAATTCGCAGCATGAACAATTATGTATTATGAATGAAAGAGCATGCACAAGGATCGAATGCGCAATAGCGATGTCTCCCTGTAAAGTAAACCAGCAACACATGAACTATGGGCCTGATCAATGGACTGTGAATTTGCACCCTGAAAGACTACTGAATGAATAAAAGCATGCACACGGATCATAGGGCCTTATTCTAGTTCACTCTTAGAGGAAAATTCCTTCTTAGATGGACAAAACCATGTGCACTGCAGGTGGGGCAGATGTAACTTGTGCAGAGAGAATTAGATTTGGATGGGGTTTTACTTCAAACTGAGATCTAAATTGCAGTGTAGAAATGAAGCAGTCAGTATTTACCCTGCACAGAAACAAAATAACTCACCCAAATCTAATTCTATTTGCACCTGTTACATCTGCTCCCCTGCAGCGCACATGGTTTTGTCCATCTAATAAGGATTTTGTCAGAAAGAGTGAACTAAAATAACCCCCATAGTGCGCATGAACAATGTCTCCATATGAAGAAAACCAGCGACAAATATTCATCGCTGGCCATACACAGGGAGATTGACAGGTGGCACCTGCCTGTTTCCTGGAAGTGTCTGTGAAAAATGCAGGCAGACCCAGTCATTTTGAAGGAGGGTCTCTGAAATCAGCTTTGGCCCCGTTCATCGACTTTCAACGCAGCCACCAAGTAAGTTTGTTGCTCGGATCAGGGGGAAAGAATCATTTGATTTTAAGTGTGATATAAATGGATTTGCTATAGGCATGCCAATCCTGGGGCATTTTTTCAATCCCGAGAATTGGCATAAAAAATGCTCAATCCCAGGATTGGCATCCCTAAAATAAAAGCACCCCTGTCCCCCACATTGACTTACTTGGGGGAGCGGTGGAGCGGTGCAGGTGATAGCATAATTGAGGCAGGTGTGGGTGACGCCAGAGGTGCTTGTGTCACTGTGTGCGGCCGGGAGAGGGTTCCGGCATCAGGGGCGCAGCGATGCGGCCTACGCAGCATAACTATGACCAAGTTATGCTGCGCAATCAACATGCCGGGTGGGGAACAGCCAAGCAGTGTCTGAGCGGGTGCTCAGACACTGCCCGGCATTAGACTGCAATATCGGTAATGAAATCCTGGACATTTTGGGGCCAAATTCCAGGTTACCGATCCCGGGATTGGCCACCCTAATTTGCTGGAATTGCGTCCCCATTCATTTCAGCAGGAATTTTTTGATCAACTTCCATTCCGTGTATCACTATCCTGTGAGCTACAGTATGTATGGGCTATGTATGGGATCAGTGGCTGTAGGGTACATTAGTCTTTGTTGTGCTATCTTAGAAAATATTTAGGGTGTCACAACTCTGAATTTAGAAATAAAAAACATATGACCCAATAATGGTCCTATTATCATAGTGTAGGAACCACTAGTACAGAGACAGTTTGTGATTACCACAAAATATCATAATGGCCAGAGGACAGTACAGTATGTGGACTATTAATCTATAAAAATGAATTCCTCTAGGGTTTTAAGCATGGAATCCCTGGCAACGAGCATGGAACCCCTGGCAGCAAGCATGTAGGTAAGCAGCACTTATGTACCATAATTTGTAATAGGCATTATTGTGTTTGGCATAATACGTAATGAACATTATGGTCTGTGGCTTATAGTGTATTGGGAATTACGGTGATAATTCGATGTCCTTGTTTGTTGAGCATGTTGTGAATTTTAGCTCAATCCATGTGGCATTATGTGAATTTTGGCTCAATTTATTTGGCATCATGTGTAAGGGGCAAGTATAATGGGGGTCTACTATTTTGTTGCATAATGGGCCTTATTCTAGTTCACTCTTTCTGAAAAAATCCTTCTTAGATGGACAAAACCATGTGCACTGCAGGGGGGGCAGATGTAAAATGTACAGAGAGAATTAGATTTGGGTGAGTTATTTTGTTTCTGTGCAGGGAAAATACTAGCTGCTTTAATTTTACACTGCAATATAAATCTCACTTTGAAGTAAATCCCCACCCAAATCTAATTCTCTCTGCACAAGTAACATCTGCCCCCCTGCAATGCACATGGTCCATCTAAGAAGGATTTTGTCAGAAAGAGTGAACTAGAATGAGGCCCAATGTGTAGAAGTGGTATATGGTGTGGTACACTACACCAATTTGGGTTAATTCCCTATAATTGGGTCTTCTATTTTGTTGCATAATGTGTAGAAGTGGTATATGGTGTGGTACACTACACTCAAGGACACACCCTCTATCATGTGGCCACACACCCTTTTCCAAACCGCAACACAACGGCATCCTTCACATTTGACGCCAATGTGGGCCTGTGTACTATAAAGGCCAGGGCCTATTTACAATCCCATTCCCGCCCTTTCTCTGCTCTCCTCCTCTATCTCTCTCTCTCTCCACTCTGAGTAGGCACACTGGCACCACTATCACCCCTATCATGGTGCCTCCCCCTGTAATTTTCTCCTGGATCCGCCCCTGCAGGTTACTGATGTGGCAGCACTAATTACACTATTTGTACTGTAGTTTCTTTGTACTACTTTGTGGTGCCATAGAATGAATTGAGGCTGTTACACCACAAATTCGTTGTAAATATAGTAATCCTTATTTGCCCTCAAAGTAAACTATCTAAAGCACTTCAGGAAACTAGCGTGGAAAAAGTTCCAATGAAGACCATGAAAATAGCTTCAAGGAAAATTAAAGAAAATGTTTCTTACTTAATTTTATTAACTGATTGACATGAGTTAATGCATTTAAATATTTGATTGTATCATAAAAACTGCACTAAGCTCATTATTCAATTTAATGCTGCTATTACATTAGGCTAAATTAAAAGTATTTTATGAGAAAAAATTACAATTAAAGACCCAAAGTTGATTACATTTTTAACTTGAGGAAATAGATCAAGATTTATAACATTTTACAATAATGGTTATAATGATATGAAACAACAATGATTAGTTATAAATAATATAAAGTTTAACAGATGATTTTGTTGGCTGGACTATACTAGGTAGTACAAGGCAAATAGATAGGAAGGTTAACGTGGCGCTGATGAAGAGACATCTGTCTCGAAACATGTCGACTCAAAACTGAATGTGCATAAGCTGGAGGACTGCAATCTGGACCACGTGAGTGCAGTGGCGTAAGTTTGTCCCAGTTGCTGGCCATACATCAGAAAGATCGATCTTAAGATTGATTGCACTCATGATTGTGTACAATTTCCCTTGAAATCCCCAGCAGTCCTTGGTGGTTTTTGGACACACAATCTACACACAATCCATCATACAATCAGTCATACAATCCATCTGCTGCATGATTTTGTACACAAGATGTGCACACAATCTGCATACAATCCATCATACAATCAGTCATACAATCCATCTTATGATTGATTGTATGATTATGTACACAAGATGTGCACACAATCTGCATACAATCCATTTTACAATCAATTGAGATTGTATGATTGGGTACAATATCTTTCTGATGTATGGCCAGCTTTACCCGGAGGCAAGATGTGTATTGCAGCCCCCCCCCCCCATACACACACAAAACCTTATATACACACCTTATATACACAAAAACTGTATATACTGTATGTCTGTTATGAAATATAACAGAAATATATACATATATACAGTATGTATACAGTATATATATATATATATATATATATATATATATATATATATATATACAATCCAAAAAACGGCACTCAAGAGGCAGACTTTTAAAGTCAAGAAGGATGTGTATTCAAATCAAGCTTTCGGGGGTATTAGCCCCTTCATCAGGACACAATCCTATATCAAACAAACAGTGAAACTAACACCATATTTATACCTTAATCATACATACTCACCCACGCCGCACCTCCGGGATTCGCGCCGCCGGCGCCAGTCAGAAGATGTCATCTGGGTGCACACTTCCGGGTACATGCATCCCAGCGTTGCCAAGCAACTACCAGGCTTGCATTCCACGGCGGCCATCTTCCGGAAGTCTTCACTTCCATTGCCGCAATGCTTCCTACTCGTGCTGCGGAGGGAGAGAACATTATCATTAACATTAACCACATGACACACAGAAATGTAAAAAAGACATTTAATACATTAAACATTAAACAACACATATTACACTAGCAAGATTATAACAGAGAATTCCAATTAATTTTATCATTTAGTCCATGTGGATAGATGGTGTCCAGGCGGTAAATCCACCTGGACTCCATCAGCAGCAGATTCTTAGCTCTGTTGCCACCACGGGGGGACTCCGGCACATGATCGATAATGAAATATTTAAGAGAGGACAATGAATGATTCATGGATTTAAAATGACGCGCCACAGGCTGATCTATGTCATGTCCAGACAGTGACAGATCAATGGCAGACCTGTGGAGCACCATTCTCTCTCGGAAAGTACGGGTGGTTTGACCCACATAGTACAATCCGCAAGGACAGGTAATGACATATATCACAAACGAAGTCCTGCAAGCCAGGACATGACGGATAGAATATTCTTTACCATTATGCGGATGTCTAAAGCTCTTACCACTGACCAGGTATTTACAGGTGACACAGCTATGACAGCTGTAGTACCCTGGAGGTTTAACGTAAATATTGGTTGCTCTAGGGCAGTCCATACCAGTGATATCCGTCTTCACCAGACGGTCACGAAGATTGCGACCACGCCTGAATGCCGCCATGGGACGAACCATATGGAAGGCTGGCAATTCAGGGTCGCTTTTCACAATGGGCCAAAGAGCTCTAGACGCATGGTGAAGAATAGGACTAGCCACTGTAAAAGTAGATGTCCAAGGTAACATGTCGACTGAGCTTCTTATATAAGGCTTTAATAGCTCAGATCTATTCATAGACAAAACCTTGGTTTTCTGCTTCTGCAGCTCAATCACATCATAACCACGAGCCACAAATTTCTCAATGAGGTGATCAAGGCGACCAGGGACCAAACAAGGATCACTGATCAGCCTAGCCACCCTCATCATCTGGGACATGGGTAATCCCTTTTTCAGGCCCGGGGGGTGATGGCTTGACTCCATGAGGAATGTGTTTCTGTCTACGTTTTTGTAAAAAACATCTGTAGAAATATGACCATCTTTAATGCACACAGATGGTCTAGAAACTGGGCTTCAGTCTCACTACAGGTAAACGTGTACTTAATAGGAGAGTCATATGAATTGACCCTGGTCATGAGGGACATGAACCGCTCCCGTCCACCCGTCCATAGCATGAAAATATCATCTATGTAACGGGTGTACAGGAGCAAATGTCCACGGACCTCAGGACACCCCAGAAACATACGCTCCTCCTCCTGAAACATAAAAATATTAGCATACGAGGGTGCGACGGCAGATCCCATAGCACACCCTCGTAGCTGCAAATAATACTTCCCATCAAACAAAAAGAAATTGCGTTCAAGTGTTAAACCCAGCAATTGCAGGAACAACTCATGGTTAAATGCCTCAGTATCCAGATGTTCAGTCAAAAAAGACTGCATTGCATTGAAACCACCTGCATGGAGTATAGATGTATATAGGCTGGCTACTGTACATCCAGGCAGCACATAAGCATCCCAGGGGGCACTGTATTTCAAGAAGAAGTTTGAGAAAACTGGTCGTGTCCTTCAGGAAAGCGTCCTTTTTGAAAAGCAGAGGATGAAGAATAAAGTCCAGCATTTGTGAGACTGATTGAAACAGGGAATTCCTGACGGCTATGATGGGCCGTCCAGGTGGTTTTGATGCATTTTTGTGTACCTTTGGAAGTGTGTACAACACTGGTACCACAGGGTGGCTAGGGTGGATACGATCTTTAATCTTAGCAGATATATGTCCGTCGGCCACCGCTGTGTTTAAGATCTTAGATAATTCTTGTTGGTATTTGGCCACAGTATTATTGGGTAATTTGCAATATACCTCAACCTCTGACAACTGTTGGTATATCTCTGCCCGATAGTCAGTGGTGTTCTGGATCACCAGGGCACCCCCTTTATCCGCCGGCCTGACTATGATATCTTCATAGTTACTCAATTGCCGGAGGGTCATCGTCTCCTCCCTGGTTAGATTTTTAGATACTTTGCCAGGAGCTGTTAAAAAACTATTGTCGGAGTCGTCCAGCAGTCGGCCAAAAATCCTCAGGGAAGGATTCAACGAAGGGGGGTCAAATTTGGAGCCAGAAGAGGTAGCCAAAAAACCATCCAAGAAGGTAGAGGGCCCAGCTGTCGGTTTATGTTGATAATATTCTTTTAACCGGAGCTTCCTCATAAATCTATGATGGTCACACTTCCAATTAAACTGATCAAAGTAATTCGTAGGTACATAAGACAAGCCTTTATTTAAAACAGATAGCTTGGATGATGACAGAGTGCAGTTGGATAAGTTGAAGATCACGGTTTCTTCCCCACTACCAGTCGTTGGGGATTGCGACGTATTTTGCCTATTTTGTTGGCCCCGGTGGGTGGCCGGCCTCTTCTGGGTTGGCCACTGCTTGAGGCTACCGGATCTAAAGGGATGCTCTGATGTTCACCAGCGTCATCAGATTCGGAAATGGCAAAGTCACTATCACTATTGTGTCCTGATGAAGGAGCTAATACCCCCCGAAAGCTTGATTTGAATACACATACCTGAGTGCCGTTTTTTGGATTGTATGTATGCTGATTACCTAAGGGCATCGGGGCCAGTTGTATCGATTTGTTTGGAGTGCCGGCAGGTTTGGACTGTATATATATAGCGAGAGAGAGACAGAGAGAGAGGGAGAACACATATTTCAAAACTCAGAAGTGATATAAATGGCTTTCAATCAATTAATTTAAAATTGCAGTGGGAGGAGAGGTGCCCCCTTGGGAGCAAGAGCCCGGCGGCAGATGACTCCATTGCCTCCCAGAGTTCTGCCTCTGGGTGAGTGTGTATGCGTTGGTCCACTTTCTCCTGGATCCGGAACACCGGTTGAAGGTGTTGACCTCACATTATCACCATCTGTAACCTCATTGTAGTTCAGACAGCATAACTTATGTTGGATTTTTAAAAGAAACTGTTTGCTGCGTATTTGGAATAAAGTATTTTTTGAAGAAAAAAGAGGAGAAAGATACCTTTATATGCTTCACACAGCTACTGACACCGTGAGTACTCATGCGTTACCCAGTAAAAAAGATACCTTGATACGTGTATTTATCTATTTTCAATAGTGAGTTGGGTACGCCCGATCATTAACCTTACAGAACTTGAATGATTTCCATTTATCTAAGGTGAAATCGAAAGAATATAACCCATTGTATATATATTCTCTTTCACATATTCTGAGAAACTTCTAAGACGAAATGAGGATTAAGTCTAAAGAAAAAGACATCTCTAAGAAAACCCTATTCCCCACAAGAAAAGGGAAGTATTTTTCCAACCTTTTTTCTACTCTTTAAATCAATCTATGCCCGTATAAAGAGCGCCTATATTCTGAATTTCACATTCCTTATACCCCATATACTAGGTAGTACTTGTCAAAAGTAACATGGCATATACTAACATGAGTCAGTGATTCACCCAGATGTTTTAGTTTATCATCTGCTTTGTAAATGTTTGAATGAATTCAAATGCATGAATACGCAGGAAGGATGGTTTAGTTATGCCCAGGGGTGCAATACTGAATCACCAGCACCAACAGCAAATTTTATAGTAGACAGTAATACACAATGTTTAGTAGACAGTAAGACACTGAACAATCAGTGACTGTGAGTGCATGATCAGTGGAGCCTAGTGCGGTCATCTGGAGTAGAAACAACAGCATTGCTGTGGACCTGTTGCAATGTCACTAGGCAGTAGGTCTGGTGGTAGTTTTAACACTGTTTATACATTTTTATTTCTTTTTTTTTTTAAAGCTCATTGTTTTGTGCAAATTGTTTTCTGACAGTCTGAAAAACACGATTTACAAAGGGCCAATTTATATATTTGTGTGATCAAACATGCCCGATCAGTGATGTCATCGGGAAGAGTTACTAGAGCACACCTGCACGTGTCAGCACCCGCTCTATACCCATTCACACCTGGCTTTCTTATATCTAAGGTAAGACTTGTTTCCATCCATGTATGATAAAGGGGTGTGTGTTAACCTTAAATGTTGGTATGTTTTTTGACAATATACAAACTTTCTTGAAGACTCAAGATAAGTGCTGCTGGTTTCTTCCTTGTGCGGAACAAATTTTTGGAAGGTGACTAAGCAATTTCAACAAAAAGGGTGGACCATATCTTCTATATAGATATAGGTTCATGTCCTGATGTTCCAGATACATGCGCCAGCATCTGTCTGGCACTGGGAAGATGCTGCTGTTGGGATTAGGGCTGAATTGATGCAATCCTGTTGTGCATACCTGGTGTATAACCAGCACATGCACTGATTGCTGCTATATGAATGCTTTTGCTGCAAGCTGGATGCAGCCATCAATGAATATGGAGAGCTTATTCACCAGGACAGAGTCCCCACAAGCTTTGTCCTTATACATTCAATTTGATACATCCTTCAATTTAATTTAAATATAGCAATATGAGCAGGGGCAAACTTTTCACTTAACACCCAAATTTCATATGTGGCTTGTTATAAATAGGATCCATTATCTGGGATTGCAAGCTAATGAGTGAAACTACAAAAAAAAGATTGCACAGCTTAGATCTGTCCCATGTGTTACCTTTAGAAAAGAGGACTCATTTATTGAGTAGGCTTTTGTTTACAAAGAAAATAGGTTTTGCTGGGTTACTATAATATTGCTATACATGTTTATCATTTTCATTTAGACAGCGAAAAATAGAAAAAAAAGCATTATGAATTTCATTATTAGTTTGGGAAAAATCTAAGGTAGAAGTTTGCAGATTGAAATTTTGAGTCATATTAATGTTGAAGGAAGATGTGCCAACTATTTATTTGTCATATCCATGGTCCAGGTTCCAAGATACACTAATCTCTGTCTTACTGCACTCCCCCTCCCAGCTTACAGCCGGCACTCTCCCTTTCAGCGTGGGGTGGACACTCTCAGCCCAGCGGGGGGCAGGCACTTCCCTGAGCCTGTATGACATGGGTCTAATACAAAAGACACCTTTTATGGTTTACTGCACTATTCATTTCAGGAGTAACACACTCCAAATAAGAAGTTTATAATCTCTTTATGTCAACAGTTAGAGGGTGATTCTGACTGACTCACTAAGCAGAGAAAATTTGCTGCTTAGCGAGTCATGTAACGCCACCAGCATGAATACCTCTCCTGGTGGTCCGCACATCCCTGACACCTTGCGCATGAATGTTTTGCATATACATCCATTCGCATGGTAGCATATGCCGACCATCTAAAGATTTATACCTTGTTTGCAAATCTAAGTCAGTCTGGACTGACCTAGACTTGCACCGTTTGGATCCAGTGTGGGGTGGGCGGCTGATGTACTGTGACATCATCCCTCCGCCCCCGGAAGGCAGGTGCCCGCCAGCATTTGCATGGGGACACCCAGCATTTTCCAAGGTGCACCCACCGTTTTTGTGGGTACAACCAGGAAACACAGCCTCCCGCCTCCATCCCACCCCCCTGTGTGAGCACCACGACGACTATGCAAATTGCCAAAGGTGCCCGCACAGAAGCCCTGCACATGTGCATATGATTTAGAATCAGGGCCTTAATGGCCAGCTATTATTATTTAAATAATAACCTGTAACACGTGTGTGTATATATAGTTGTGCTTATAAGTTTACATACCCTAGCAGAATTTGTGCTTTTCTGCCCATTTGTCAGAGAATATGAATGATAGCTCAAAAACTTTTCTTTCACTCATGGTTAGTGGTTGGGTGAAGCCATTTATTGTCAAACAACTGTGTTTACTCTTTTTAATTCATAATGACAAAAGAAACTACCCAGGATACCTTCTTCAGACTTTGAGACAACCAGACACATTGAATTTGGTCTGAATTGCTGGGACCATTTTATTATATATTTTTATATATTTTTAATTTTGGTTATATTTCCATTGATCGATCCACCTCTCTGGAAATACAAGAGGGATCTTGTACATTTGTGACCTTATGATACGTCTATATATCACATCATCCAATCAAGTTTTTTACTGGAGAAACGGTTGCCCCTGATGAAGTCCACTTAAGGATGAAACGCGTTGGGTATCTCTAGTGAAAACTATTGGAAAAAGTGTTGGCATGTGCCACTTTTACATCTAAGAACATTTTATTAAACCGGGATGGATAAGACTTCTTGCTTGATATCTTATAACCCGGGAAACATTACATTACCGCTGAAAAGCGGGAACATCCAATTCAGAGGACTGACATCAGTGCCAATACACTATTGTTGTAAATATATATATATGTATAGATAGATTGGTCACTGCTCCCTTTTAAGCCGCCGGCAGACGGTCACCAACCACGCCCTCTGACGAAGTTTGATACGAAACGCGTTAGGGCGGGGTTTGGTGACGTCTGCTGTACCTGTGCCCCGGCTTCCCCACCGTGTCCGTTCCTGTTTGGAGTTCCCGGCGCGCTTCCCCCACTCCCAGTGCGGTGAGCGTGTTCTGTTACCCGGCTGAGTCCTGACGGAGGTTGGAGTTTTGCCTGAGGCTTCTTATTGTAAAATCTTGTGGTAACCAGCCCACAGCGGTTACCTTAACGGTACGAGTCCACATTGATTTTATGTGCCGCAGCACTGTATGTGTTTTAAATAAATACAGTTTTACACTATAAAAAAAAAAAAAAAAAAAAAAAAAAAAAAAAGGCGGTGAGCGTGTTCTGTTACCCGGCTGAGTCCTGACGGAGGTTGGAGTTTTGCCTGAGGCTTCTTATTGTAAAATCTTGTGGTAACCAGCCCACAGCGGTTACCTTAACGGTACGAGTCCACATTGATTTTATGTGCCGCAGCACTGTATGTGTTTTAAATAAATACAGTTTTACACTATGAAGCGCTTCTCTATTCCATTCTGATACAGATTTTCCTTAACCCTATGAGTCCTGGGTTCTTTGCTGGAGAAAGCTGCAGTCCGCTATATCTTTGGACTTAGTGTCTCACAGGAATAAGTTTATCCTGTTCATCGTCTGGTTGGTGACCACATACAAGCGCAGATTCATCTTCCCTGTTGTTCAACATATATATATATATATATATATATATCTTGAATTGTTCAAACCTGCAAACAAAAGGGATTCAATAGGAAACATATAGACAAATCTAATTAAATTAAATTTAGTTTGAAAACATTTTCTAACAATTTGTGACATATTAAAAAGCTTAACAAATATTGTGTACATGATTGTCTTAACTGTTTTCTATAAAATAAAATATTAAATAGCCTTTTTAAGTCACAGGAATCATGCTTATTTGGCAAGGCACCAAGGTTGTGGGAACAATCTCCCGTATGAAGTAAATGGACTTAAGAGATTGAACATGGGGGTTATTCAGACCTGATCACAAGGCTGCAATTTAATTCATAGGCTATTATAGATAGACTGTGCATGCGGAAAGATCATAGCGCCCATAATCCTGCACATTATCGCAGACCGTACGAAGGTGATTGACAAAAAGCCAGCATTTGGGGGTGGTAACTGGCTGTTTTCTAGGAGTGTCAGGGAGAATGCAGGCATGCCCAGGTGTGGTGTGTGATGTCAGCTACGGCTCTGTTTTGCCTTTTTCTCTTGCAGCTGCAGAGTAAGTCCTGGGCTACACAAAGACTGCGCACACTGGAACAATCATTAAATGGTGAGCAGCTTGCAAATGGATTTGTAGATGATCGTCAATTTTATTTTTATTCTCTTTTTTTTGGACACTTTTGGACATCAAAGCCTCACAAATTATTATAGAAGGTTTAGATTAACATAATACAAAAAAGTAATAAGAAAATAAATTAAAAAACAATAATAAAAACTTGTATATGAGAATAGTACAATCTTTTACTTTATTTTTTGGGGACATTGCATGCACCCCACCCGTTTCTTTTTTCCTTTTCAGATAATCGTCAATCCAGATAATTTTCGCAAGCCTGCTAATCAATTTGCAGGCTTGGACAGAGCAGTATTTCACTCTGGTGGGGCAGTGTATAACTGTTTGAAATTTAGCAGAGCAGTGGCCAGGTCTGAATTATCCTCATAATTGGTCACCAGGCTTGGAAATAACAATACATATATTTTAATATACACAAAGGGTTACATAAAATGTAATATCTTGTGATTAATTCTTAAAATAATCACAACACCTCCCATTAAGAGGGGCATGGGTAGAGGTGACCAATATGTCACAGTTATTCCCACTCTCCATTTACTACACCAACTCAGAGTCCATCTGCATTACTGTGTCTGTGTAGAGATACCATTTGATGCTGGATAGTACTGTAAATTGTATTGTTGCAGTGTTAAACTCCATTTTAGGAGTTTTCAGTTATATCCACTTAAGATGCCGTATTCAGGCAACTAAGAGGATTGAGGTCTGTAATGAGAATGAAATCTCGCTCATAAAGGCAAGGTAACTAGATATTCGTAGTCCCCATAGCAAAAGTTTTTAAGGGCCCCCTATTTAGCAACTGATGGTGATAAATGTATGTAAAACATATTACTTAGACAGTAAAGATGGGCCCCATTCAGCTCTGCAGCCCTTGCAGCTATGGCAGTTACACCCTTGCATAAAGGTATGGTTGTAACTTCTGCAGCGCCCACATAATTACACTATTTTATGACTACAGAGTAAGCCAGCTCTCTCTGGCTTAATACAGCTTCTACTGTATCTCATAACTGGTGGCATCTGTCTGTACTTTAAACCTTCTTTTAAAATCAAGGGCCTGCAGTGCAGGACATTGGGCATAGTCAGATTTAAAAGCAATAGATTTTTTCCCTTGTCCTCTGTCCAAGTCACCACCTGAGATAACTTTTTTGTTATGTCAGTAAATCTGTATCGAAGCATAAACTTTAGATAGTACCACCAAAAATCATGACTTGTTTTAAAGTTTAGCAGTAGGTCATGCAGAAATAGACTCTACCTTTTCTGGTTTTAGTTGAGAGTGCCTCCCCTATCTTTATGCCCCCAAAAAACTGCACCTCACATCAGAGGCGTACCTATATATTCGTGGGCCCCATTGCAAAAGTTTGTAAAGGCCCCCTATTTAGCAACTGATTGTTATAAATGTATGTAAAACATATTACTAGACAGAAAAGATGGGCCCCCTTCAGCTCTGGGCCCCATAGCAGCTGCACCCCTTGCACCTATGGTAGTTACGCCCTTGCCTCACATATGCCTAATTTCCTTTCAAACATTTCTCAGGTCCAGTGATTCAATCTAGCACATGCTTAGTTTGATCAGTGTTCTTTCTCCACCTTTCTTTGGATGCTATGGCTTTACTGTCTCACTTACTGTAGCTGTCCCAGAAGCACATCTGACAGCTTCCCCCTGCATAAGTCACATTTAACGTGAGTAAGATTCTCCTACTGTTTTTACCACCCTGGGTCTCCAGCTCAGCTCATATTTGAACGCAAAGGAAGGGCTATTGCATAGAAGAAAAATTAACCCCTCATGTCAGTGCAGTCAACAATATTATCGCTTTTGTTGAAGGGGTACAGGCTGAGACATATTATTTTAACACACATGCATTCGCACGGAGGACCGATGTTGCGCGTCTGCGCATTCACAGGCGCATTTCTGAGCATATGCAGACGTAGGGTGCGTGCACCCACGGTAAACTTTCAGTTCGCCGGGTGCACACACCCTAGACCGTGTGCGGGGGGCAGCGGGCTGCCCCATTACCATATGGGAACGCCCAGCTTTCCATTTGCGTTCCCATGAGAACGCTGGGTGTTCTCATGATAATGAGGCGGTGACGCAGGTGTGGGGGGCTGGCAGCTGACCTCACATTACCGGATGTCAGCTGCTCGCTCATATCAGACCCAGTGACTTGAAAGTCACTTTTACAGTATATGCGTGTACCTTTCACAACTTCCAAAGGTCGGCGACCATCGAAAATGTGGGAAGTTACCTGCAGCATACTAATGGATGTTTATGCTAAGCATCCATTCGCAGCCTGTGCGGGTAAACCCAGACTGCAGGGGGGGGGGGGGATGGCGTTTATTCGCCGGGTGGGATTTGGTGGATTTGCAAGGCTGCAAATTCACAGCCTTGCGAATGAACCAGAATAACCCCCACAATCACAAGTGAAATAATTAGCTCTACCTTTGGTTCTTTTAAAATGTGTCAATGAGTAATGAATGCACCTGGGCACCTGCTGGGTGACCTGGAAAACATGAACTGTGTGGGGTCCTGAGGACCGAGTTTGAGAACCACTGTTTTAACATATTTCTCTAAAGTTCAAACCATTATATAAGTATAAATAAAATAAAAAATTCTACAACTTGCAATTGTGGTTGCAGAGAAGATTGTTCACAAAATAATGGACAGTCAAGGAGCATCTGCAGCTGGTTGTGGGTGTGTTGGAAATGAAAGCATCTCGTGTTTTTAGGACATGTCTCAGCCTGTGACTGTGATTCCATGTGCAGCTGCAATAGCAGTGGCATTTTATTTCCTGCGGCCATGCTGTACGACCATAGGTTGATTCTGAAGTTCTATTATTGGCTGATCTATGACCACACAGATGATGGAACCTGCAAAGCTGATGCTGTTAGCTACAAATCCAGGCTGCTGTGGTAAACACACATTTGTCATTGGGTAAAGGGGCATGGCTTCAAAATAATGTCTGCGCCCATGAAGCCAAGCCCCCTTAGTGGCATGGCCTGTGCTCTAAGAGCTGCTGGCCTTCCCTCCCTGTCTCCATGAATAGATGCTAAGCAGAGCAGCAATGGGCAGGGGGGACTCCCGACAAAAAAACAGGACTGTCCCATGAAAATTGGGACAGTTGGGAGGGATGCTCTACAGTAGGAGTTAGCATCAAGTTCATATATATTTATTGAACCTCTGGTACCACATAAAAGAAAAACATCAAACAGTAATAATGGAAGAGACAAATGGAGTATAGACTCAAATAGAGAGGAGTGACTCCAAGCAAAGTTATATCATAGTGGTCTGTAGACCAAAAAAAGATAAAGAAAAGTGTGCCACAAAAAGAAGTCTAGATGTGGCCAAAAGAAGTCTGGATGTGGCCAAAAGAAGTCTGGATGTGGCCATGTGAACAGTGAGTGCTGAATCGCTTATCCATTGTTGCAATATAGCTTTGTACCAACTGCTGATATAAGTATAATACGTTTTTGTCTTGTTTAGGAATATCATGTTGGGCTGATAAATAACCGAAAAATGCCCAGTACAGTAATGACAGTAAAGCAAAGAGATACATTTAATTGATTTGTGGCATATCTGTGAAATTCAGTCCAAAATTACTGGATATGGCAACAGCCCCAGAAACAGTGTAGGAGATCAGCTTCAAGTGTTGAGCATTTAGAGCAAACTGCCTTTTCAGGAATGCCCATCAAATAATGCCGTTGTGGTGAAAGATAAGCTTGATGTATCTTATATGTCATCGCCTGGTTGGAGCGTGCAGGGATAAGTTTCAAGGTTAGTAAGAAGGTATCTAAAATAATATTGAAAGAGAGAAAGAGTACTTAAGAGGACCATTTATTTAATTATGAAAGATCAGTTTCCTGAATCTAATTTCGGACTACATATATTTTGGATATAGAATGGTTTTTAATACATATAAGTGATTCTATAGGATTCACCAAATCCTGATTTGGAGTTTAGAAAGAACAGAGCTTAAATAATGAGCATCCTGATACAAAATAGGTCACAATAGGCTCCATAATAGCTACTACTGAATATGCTATGATGAGCAGGGGTATAAAATAATACTCTAAATCTTCAGGCTTTCCCACACCTGAAAAGCATTTGTAAAAAGTGCGCATTATTAAGTGTGACTTATTGGTACCGTATATTCAATTGTATTCAAAACTGGCGTCTTGTCGGAAAGGCTGTTTTTTCCGACAGGTCAGAATGCTCCGATCTGTCGGAAATTAGGTGGATTGGCGATATAGCTATGCTATGATGAGCAGGGGTAAAAAATAATACCCTAAATCTCCAGGTGGTATAGCCACCAATCCATCTGCTTTTGTTGGAAATGAGGCCAAATCCAATGGTTTTGGCCCCGTTTCTGACAATCTCACTCCGCCTTTAAAAGAAGAAGATTAAGGCAGGGAGGATGGCACCTGGTGAGCAGCAGCAGCTCACTCCACGCCATCCTACTGCCGTGTCCCGCATCGCTCACCTGTCCTGCCCCTGGGCAAAAGCAGCTCACCCAGTGCCACTCTGCCTCCTCCTGTCCTCTGCTCACCCAGTCCAGGGCCAGGTGAGCAGCAGCCAAATCTGAAAGTCAGATTTGGCTGCATTAAATAGGGCCTGTTGGATCCATTCTGACAAATTAATGTTGAAATGGATCCAACCTTAATTGAATATACCCCTTAGACTTAGCTATGCCCAAATGTACTGCCAATTAAATTTACTTTCTAAAACCCTTCTCTGTTTGCCTGGGCAATTAAATTTGACCTTGTGACTGTTTTTTCTGGCTTTTGTACAATTGTTCATCCTCTTGGGTTCCTTCATCACTCAGGACAACTGGAGAAGGATTGCCAGTAGGGACCTCTAAGGAACAGTGATGTGCTCTACTTGTGACAACTGAAGGTATTTCAAAAAACATGTTATGCCCCTCTCTACCAGAGACTGTTTATGTCCCCCTGCGTGAGGGATGATAAGTAACATCATCGGCCTGTTCTGAGTCACCAATTACATGGCCAGGCACTATGGCCATACAGTGAACTTCTGGTTCACTCTCAGAGGCAAATTCCTTCTCAAGTGGACAAAACCATGTGCGCTGCAGGTGGGGCAGATGTAACAAGTGCAGAGAGAATTAGATTTGGGTGACTTATTTTGTTTCTGCGCAGGCAAAATGCCGACTGCTTTATTTTTACACTGCAATATAGATCTTACTTTGAAGTCAAACCCCACCCAAATCTAACTTTCTCTGCATGTGTTACATCTGCCCCACCTGCAGTGCATATGGTTTTGTCAATTTGAGAAGGAATTTGCCTCTGAGAGTGAACTAGAATAAGGTCCTATGTGTGGACTTTCCCAGTGATGTGCTTTCAGTTGTTCGAGCGCGGCACCTGTCAAAAGGTAAGGCAGTGGCACCGGCAGCTAGCCTTTGAAAGCAACAATAGTGGGTCCTGAAAAGGGAATAGAGCTACATGGGACAGATGAGCAGGTCTAAACAGTGGGCTTTACAACACATGAGCAGGTTTGATGTTTGTTACACACATCAAAGGGGTTTTAGGTAAGTGGAGCTACATGGGGTGTATGTGTGAGCATTATGTATAGAAGACACGAGTGGCACCACCATGTGTTGAAATGTGAATAATCGACACCACCATGCGCTGTAATGTGAAAAACAGATAATGCCATCGCAGAAACTGTAGGTTAGGAGCCATTGTTTGGAGTATGTAGTAGAAGTGTAGGATACAGAAAAGTATATGCTCGTGAAAGTTACATTCTGAAGTGGAGGATCAGAGAAACGGGTGAAATAGATGTAAAACAGTACAATCACAATGTCCGTGAATAGTGAACATTTAGATGATCCAGGAGGGGTGCAAAACATTGATTACTATGATGTTTCATTTTACAGATTTCTACTGTCAACAAAGGTAGATTAGTAGACTTTGGCTGACTGATTTCCATAATTGTTTATAGACATTTTTGTTTCGCCAGGGGATTGTCATCAGCTCAAATGCAACATTAATCTAACAAAACTTTAAGTTCCATAAGGAGGTACAAATTCCTTAGAAGTTATTACTGGATATGTTTTCCACTAATTAAACTAATTTACATGACTAAATTAGTTTTAATTGCTCTAATTTATTTCACTAATACATTTTTTTGATTGCAGTACGGGGATGTTTTCATAGCTGCAGAATTGCTGGATTCACAGGGGATGGATCTTGGTGTGTATGACAGAAACATAGCATAATACTGTATACTGTGTAGAAAAAAACAACAACAATTAGATGCTATGTTAAGATCATTGCTGGGCCCATAGCGACAACTTTATATATTTATCTATTTTGGAGGGCAGGGCTCTGACCTTTGTGATTGACAGTATGCAGTATTATCTGATATTAACACAGGGTCTGATTCAGACCTGTTCACTAGGCTGCGTATGTTCGCAGCCTAGTGTACAGGTAAATGCCACCTGTGACCCGGCTGAATGCCCGACACCCCCGCCACACTCTAATATGCGAGGGGATGTGTACGGTAAAACATCTCCTTGAATGTGGCGCAAGGAGGAGAAATATACTATACTGTAGTCAGGTGTGGATTGGCCTGCCAGGAAAATGGGATGGTCCCGCTGCGCTAGTCACCCCCATACTAGCCCAGGCTGATTCATGCTCAGCTGGTAGCCACACTTCAGGGACAAGTGCCAGCATCATAGTGTCTTTTATTATTTGAAAAAAATTAGAGGGACTTAGCATTTACCAATAAGGGGTATTTGGATTAGCAGCAAGTCTAAGAATAGAGTAGTCCTCCCTTTATTGAGAGCTAGTTTATTAAAGACATTAGCCCCACCACAGCATCTATCACTGCACCACAGTGACAACAGGACCGCCAGCACCATCAGAAATGAGGGGGCAGCCTCATGAATTAGACAGCACTGAGGTAAGAGGAGGACGGGCTGCCAGCCCCCTTTGACACCACATTGCATTGTGAGCTGGGATTGTGCACTCTCTTTCAGTATTGCAGGACTGTTTTGATCATCTTGTAAACCCCCAGTTCATTTTACCCCATAATAGGGACAATATTATCAACGGGCCAACCACTTTTCCTATAAAGAATTTTATGAACATTCTATTTGAGCTGTATTTTTTTAATATGCTTTCTACCACCAAGTATTGTGACTCGTCTCAGTTTTTCATTCCCTGGTTATCTTCTTTATTATTAGCCATTTATTAGCAGTGCAACCACACATATTGTTGATGTTTGAAAGCCAGTGGGTGCAGCGTTATACCACCCAATCTCATCCCTGGCCCCAGGAACATAAACCGCATGCCCTAGACCACAGACCCCAGGGTTTTACACTGCTCCATTTCCCCATCCTTTCAGCACAGCATGGGGATCATGCATTCAGCTGTAGCAAAAACTGCAAGAAAGGCCACAACTGTGTCTAACTCAGAATCAATCCAGTTTGTGCATTCAATAAAGCTCAATACTGTAGGTGCTATGCTGCACTGCATTCATAATTATAAGCACTTAGTCAATATGGATCAGGCAGTGGAAGAGCAAGAGCAGCAAACATGCACTAGTGCTGTGGCTGTTGACAGTCATGCTGATCATGATATAAGTACTTCAACATCTACTAAAGCCTGAGCTCAAGGGCAAAGATGGTTTATGATAGGGCACCTGAAATCTATACTATACAATACAAAAGCAAAAAACCCATATCTAATACAGGGAATGTTTACTGTAAAAAAAACATAGAATTGCCAATTTACCATTCATCAAAAAGGTTTAGGCAGCGAGGCATCTTTTTCTGCCTCTAATGATGATGTAAGATCTTCTCTAGAAGAGGTATAAAAAATGTATATGTGTATCTTGGCTGTTTACAAACGTACACTAAAGTATTTTTGGAAAAAACGTTTATTGGATTTGTGTTGTATGGTGGTGTTTGCAATGTGTTTGGCTGCTGGGTTTGCCGGCAACCAAACACTGCCAAACATGAAGTCCACATGAAATCAGATCTGTGCAGTGCTTCTTTGTGTAAAATTTAAATAAAGAGTTAGAGTTTTAAAAAACAAGCTGCTTCGAGTATAACCTCCTAAGCATAACCGGTCCTGGTTCTAAAAATATATAATGGAAAAAGTGTGTGAGGTCTTGGATAAGTCCTGGCTCCAAAAATACAGGGGGAAACGGATGTAGGATTCCCCCATCTTTTAAAACCAGCACCAGGCTCCATTAGCCAAGCAAGTAATGTCACAGCCAGGGGACATGTTTATACTGGTCTTTGCAGCTGTAGCATTAACCTCCCAACTAGTTATCCCTGGCTATTTTTCTCTGGCTAAGAGGGGACCCTTCCAATAAATGGGTCTTCCCTCCAGGCCACCCAAGGGTCAAGGTTGAAGCATGGAGCTATTCCCACCTCCCCTGGGCTGTGGGTGCCGAGTTCATAGCATGTCAGTGTAAAAATTAAAATTATCACGGTTTTATGTGTGAAACTACAGGTACCAGCAAGTGTCCCCTGCATGCCGGTACTTGGAGAACCACAAGCACCAGCATGTGGGACAATAAAGGGTCCACTGGTACCTGTTGTCTCACCAGTAAAACACTGATTACAATACATTAGGCCCTTATTCAGATCTGATCGCAGTACAAATTTGTTTGGAAAATGGGCAAAACTATGTGCACTACAGGTGGGGCAGATATAACATGTATAGAGAGAGTTAGATTTGTGTGAGTTATTTTGTTTCTGTGCAGGTTTGCAAAAGATAGACACAGAACAGTGCCAGTGAAGCAAGAGGTAGCCACTTGGTGGAAATCCACTCTTTACATGCTACAGTGGAGGGAGAAACAGAAAAAAGCCATCCAAAGCTACGCAACACATTCTGACACTGGGAGAGGAGGGGGTGGTACCCTATCAAGGCACAATTGAGAATAATTTCAATTTTTTTCATGATACTGAAACCATTCAAAACAGTCACCTGTGAAGTTAGTTCAGATACTGCCAGCATGAGTCAGGTGATTCAGCTAATTAGACATTTGAAAAAACAGCTTGAGAAAATGAAGGTGATGAAATGAAGCAAATCTGCTAAATATGTCACATTTGTAAATCAAGAGTTTTATTTGCTTTGCTAAGATCCAATATTTGCCAATATAATTAAATTGTATCACCACATTTTGGCAACTGTGCTTGATCCTGTGCTTAAGTCATAGGTCATAGCTTTTTTTCCCCAAAAGACCCACTGGTGATGCAGATGAGTCAACACAACATCTGATCAGGTCTAAAGGAATTGACCAAAATTAGAGATACTTGTGCCTCATCAGATACACTCACCATCCATAGAATGATGTAGGATTATTTTAATGACAGCATACAGTACAAATAGGTATGTCAGACAGTCCCATTGACTACTACAAAGAAGAAAAGGGCAATTTGGAGGCCCTTGTACAAAAGTGTTTACGCAGAAAGAGTTGTCAGCACAGCTGGGAAAATTGTCAGGAATTGGCATACGAGGCTACAGTATGTCCTCAAAAGTGGAAAGATGAAATTCCTCAAAATGAACTACAAATTCCATAAGCAATTACATTGAAAATCCAAGACTTCAGTAATGATAGATTTCAGGGAGGATGAATTAATATTGTCTGAAAAAGATGATGGTTAAGGATGACGATAATATCTTTCCCCTGTTGAGATGATTTTTTTAATATCCAACATACAGTAAGTGTAGGTTGGCAGTCACATGGACAATTTTATCTTTCTCCACTTCTCCTTTCAGCTACTGCTGTGTGACAAGGTTTTATAGATGTGCTACAAATCATTGTGTGGTGTGTTGCTTCCCTGTTGCTTATGTACCAGCCAGCTTGTTGCAGCCTTTGGCCAATATTGGTGAAAACCGTATTATGAGGTTGTCAAAACTGAATGAAAATGCCTGGAAATGAAAGTTATTGAAGTTAATGTTGTAGGAACAAAAATAGGCATAAAAATAACATGATTTTACAATAAAATAAATCTGATCCAAAGCCAAAACACATGTCCATGGTTTTGGCAAAACCAAAACCCTAATGACATATTAATATCAAAACCAAAGCACAAAGCTGGGCACACATCTCTAATACTAGAGTCTTGGAAAACTCAGCAAATTATACTGGTATAACTAGGGTCTCTCCTTGTTAATCCCTTGGTCTAAATTTTTTACTTTACACCTGTATCCACTCCACTGGTCATTAACGCATTTTAAAGACACTGTAAAAATGTCTTCATCTTGTTCTTGTCCCCTAAATAAGAGTACATTATCTAACAATAGTACAGTATATAACAATGGATAAAGGAGAAAGCTCAATTAAGAAAGTAGACTTCTGTCTCTGTGATGTAATTGTCAATATAATTAATATATTAATTATTAATAATAATATTTTTTGCATATGTTTAAACTAAAGAAATAATTATGCAAATTAAAATGTGCAGCTCCAAAATACTTTTAATATTGAAATGAAGTAGTTTAGGAAATGTCTAAAAATCTGACAATGCCATAAGGCTTAATAGAATTGATGATTGCATACAGATGGATGATTAACTTACTGGATTTAAATAGGGGAGTAAAAAATATTCTGGACCGTTACCTAATAGATAGATTGCCATATGGAAAATAACTGTACACTAACTATACTGTTAACTAGAGAGTAGTTGCATAAACTACAATTTTGATTTGGTTTTGGAAATTTGGAAAGTTTTAAGCTTTTCCAATGAATATTTTTTTTCATGACAAAGTTCTGTTTTCTTATCAATTTAACTGCTTTGTAAGCGGTAAATTTACTAAGATTGGAGTTCTATTGAAACTGAGATGTTTCCTAAAGCAACGCACGCATTTCTTAAGATAGACATTAAGCTATCATTTCATAACATTTCATGATGACGACAATATGACTATCGAGCAGTTATTTGGGGTGAGTTAGGTCAAGAAGAGCCTCTCCTGCCATATTTCACTATGCACCAGAATTTACATATACAAATTATAGGTGTTCGGTTGCCTATTTTGTCTGCACATCTCTGATCAAAACTCACCATATTTACAGCAGAATATATTGCTGTCCTTTGTAAAATGTTCACATAAACCCATGGGCTCATATATTTTGTATAAATCTGTCTCTGGTAATAACCAGTGCTTTCCCAGACATTTACTTGAATGCACATCACTGCTATAGAGTAAATACAAAGATCCTATAATTCTTCCCCTTAAAATTGTAATCCTAATCCTAATTTTTATCCTGTTGGGCTATGTTGTGATTAAAGTATGTGAGGAGATTTGTATAGTGCAGGGCAAAAATGTAAACATTGTGGACAGCAATCAAAATTTGAGGAATCTGAAAGTGCTTCTGGGTGATATTGTAGCCCCAGTGCCATGGCTTAGATTGGTGGGTTGCCAGGACTCGATGGTGATGTCATGACTAGGAGTTTGTGTACTCAGTCGTGACCTTGGTGGTCTGGTGGCTGGTGCAAACTGTCACACCGAATGGTTATTGTGGATCAGTCACAGGCTGCGGTCCCGGGACAGGCTGCACTTGGGGAGCTGGAAGCATGGTTGGATATAGGACCTGCACATAAAATCCCTGGATGTGAGACTTGGCTGAACTTCTTGGTGAGGGCCAGCGGTCTTCGCCAGGGACCCCCGCAAGGAGGTTTGGATTTCGCTGCGTCTGGACAGCAGGTCGCGGCCCCTCGCTAGAAGTGCTCACTGACTGTGAGATGTTGCGCAGTTGAGGACTTGACATAGGAGTTTCTGGTCGGAAGGCAAGTGGGACAAATGAAAAGCTGACTGGCTGCGACAAGCTGGAGTATAACTGGGACGACCAGGTAGGCCTCCGTCGAATGAACACAGGAAATAACGGAACTGAACTTGCCGACTTGGTGTTGACTCTCCGACTGTATATTGGAAACCAAAGGCAGACTTGGCTTTAACACAGGAACAGGTCACGGAGATAACTGAACTGAAATGACCGACTTGGTGTTGACGCAGGAACAGGTGACAGAGATAATAGAACTGAAATGGCCGACTTGGCATATAACAGATAACTGAAGAAAACAGCAACTAAGGATGGCCAATTTGGCATATAACAGGTAACTGGAGCAGGAATAGGACTATTTGTTGACCTGGCCGGGAGCGCTGGACCATCTGGACAAGCAGAGCCTCTGGAAGACTCACGCAGGGATTCCAGGAAGCAAGCTTGAACAGCGCAGAGCATCCAGCAGGAAGACAAGTTGCTGAAGGCAGTTTCTGCGTCTGTGAGCAGGATATTTAACCCCCTGCCTTGCATTGATTGGAGGAAAGGACAGAGGACAATCTGCAAACTGAGGCATGAATCCAGGAGACTTCAGTGTGAATTTAACAGGTGAGCAACAGGGAACAGGACAGCAAAGGGTTACAGGTGGTTTCAGCTTCAGACTGGATTCTACTCAGCTGCACAATCAAGGAGCCAGCAATGCATAGACTGACTGGCAGCATGAATGCAGACAGAACTGATTCAGACTGAGACTGAGAAACAGCAGAATCACAAGTCATGTAAGCTTGAATAAGCAGATCCATGACAGGTGACTTCCATCCTCTTGGATGGACAGAGAGAATACCCAGGGGAGAAAATCATCAGAAGATTGGAGAATAGGGAACATGAGAACTGGAATCTCTAAGAGAAATAGCTGAGATGCATAAACTCTGGGATTGAAAGTGAGTACTGTAGATGGCCTCAAGAGGGATGGAATACTGAATGGGTCACCACAGTGCACTGGCTGTGGAAAATATTTTCCAGACAGTAGACAGTGGCAGGCTAAAGGTAGGCCATCTAGAGACACACAGTAAACTACTGTATGTCTACATTGGCTAATGTTCAAGTGCTTAGATGTAGCAATCCACCAACTGAGGCAACTGGACACGAATCTGGGGCTGGTCCAGACAGTAAAGAACTGGTCGACGTCTTTGCGGCTGCTAATGGAATTCTGACATGTTTCATTGTATTTCAGATACAGCTTTATCAAAGGATACAGCAGATTTGTCTCCAGTTGCTTTAGTCGGTGGATTGCTGCATCTACACACTTGAACATCAGCCATTGTGCACAAGCCTCCACAACCAGCACCTTGGGCTTCACTACTCAGTGGTAAAATTGGGACGGGTGGTCATCTCCCTGAACAGCCAACTTACCTCCATGTGTAAGGATATTGCAAACAGTTGGACACATTTGCCTTATTGACAGAGAGGTAAATATTTTAATGCAATGACATACAGTAATACACATGAGGACGATCTGAACTCACTAGGGGCCTAAAGGAACAGACATGTTGATCATTTAAAGAGAGCATTTAGTAATGCTGGCAAATAATCATTACAGTGTTTTATCAACATGTTTTATTTATGTAAACATATGTATAATTAACATTCCATGAAATGCAAAGATAATCCAATAGTTTCATAATATATTTTCCATTTTAACTTTTTTTTTACCATTTCTCAGTGTTAGGAATAATGAACCAAATAAAGTGCACAATTAAACCCAAAGTGTAAGTGAAATAGTGTGAGCCAGGTAATAATCCATCTGGATGAGTTGTTGGACTAAGGACGGGTGTGGTATATGGGGTCCGACAGTCGGGATCCCGACAGTCATTATCCCTACGTCGGGATCCCGATTGGCCGGACCCAGACAGCATGGCAAGTGTAACAAAGCCCCTTGCGGGCTCGCTGCGCTCACCACGCTGCTGGCACGGTCGCTCGCTGTCCCCTTAGGACACCATCATCTATTGCCCTTCATCTGCCAGCTGTTTTGCCTTGGATGTGTGTTTCCTGCAATTTTAACTGACTTTCTATTGTAAGTGCACGTTTATATTACATTCTTCAGGTTAAGAATCTATTTGAACTATTTGTTGCTTTTTTATCTCCCATGGTTACTCTGCTATGTACTGTGGGAGAGTATGTACACAGGTCTGGTCCCTTGCTGCTCCTTATGAATTTGGACTCTAAAGAATAGATTCCAGGAACCTTACAGGACTCCCTGTTTTTAATGACAGTAATTGTAACTTGATTATTGATGGTTACCCTCAGATCGTGCATTTTTTTGTGTGCAATTATTTCCTTGCACATCTTAGCGTTGCATTCAATGGGGGAAATTTACTAAGATTTCACATTGGATCGGTATATCAGATCACTCACCATTGGTGATGGAGCTGAATGAAAATACTGAAAGAGGATGTAGTTTCTGGAGAGGTGGCTTAATAATCTGGAGGTAAATACAGGTCTTGTTGATCTATGGGAGGGTTATTGGGCGACAAATAAAGGGACGGCATCAGATAATAATGTATGGGATGCGTTTAAAGCATACATGAGGGGTACAATAATTAAGAAGATCAGTTTGGTCAAAAGAGCACGCCGTCAAAAAACAATGGAGCTAGAGAATAGTTGTAATGAGAAAGAGGTTCTATTTCTGGCAGATGGTACAGAAGAGTCAAAAAAGAACTGGGATCTGGCTAGAGAGAAATGGGTGGATTATGTCAAAGAAGCTAATATTAACAATATGAAATATAACGCCCAGTACGTATATAGTAACTCGGATAAACCAGGACGAATTCTAGCCTTCCTGGCTAAAGCTGATAAACCATCAAATATAATTCATAAGATTAAAGATGAACAGGGTAACATGCAGTTCAAAACCCCAGACATAGGTCGTGTATTCAAAGATTATTTCAGCAAGCTTTATGAGTCAAGGGTAAAATATAACTCAACACAAATAGGGGAGTATATAAAAAATATAGAATTACCCACCCTGTCAATCCTAGACAGTCAAACCTTGGAGACCCCGATCGAGCTTGATGAGATTGTTAAAGCCATTAAAGACATGCCAAGCGGAAAGTCTCCAGGGCTTGACGGTATTCCAATAGATGTTTATAAAATATATGTTGAATTTTTTGCCCCATACCTCCTAGAGTTATTTGATCAATCCTTTGAGACGGGTGTATGCCCTTCATCTATGATGGAGGCAAGAATAATCTTAATCCCTAAACAGGGTAAAGAGTTGGATGATGTCGAGGCCTATAGACCAATATCATTACTGCCGTCGGAAGCCAAAATCCTAGCAAAGATTTTGGCAATAAGGCTAGGCAGATATATAGACAGAATCATACACCCGGATCAAACCGGCTTTATGCCAGGTAAATCTACCGCAGTTAATATTAGAAAGGTATTCACTCATCTGCAAAATATAGATAATAGAACTGAAAAGGCCGCTATAATGTCGATAGATATAACTAAAGCATTCGACACGGTCGAATGGAGATACTTGTGGGAGGTGTTGAAGGCCTTTGGGGTCGGCCCAAAGTTTATAAGGTGGGTCCAGCTCCTCTACAGAGATCCGAAGGCTAGAATCTCGGTAAATAAGTGGACATCAGACACCTTCGCACTTGAGAGAGGGACAAGGCAGGGGTGCCCGCTTTCCCCCTACTTGTTTGCACTGGCAGTCGAGCCCTTGGCATGTGCGATCAGAAGACACTCTGAAATAGTGGGCTTCGGCAATTCGCAAGAAACTGACAAAGTGGCATTATATGCCGATGATATTCTGCTATTTTTGAAAGACTATACCATCTCAGCTCCAAGGGCCCTGCAGTTGATTAAAACATTCGGGGGATATTCAGGTCTTGTAATAAATACCTCAAAATCTAGCATCCTGGCCAGGAAAAAACTCCTAATAATCCCAATCAAGGGGAAATGTCGATCAGTTGGACGGAAGCGTTTAAATATTTGGGGGTATGGATTACCGGTGACCTGTTTGAGTTCGATAAATTAAATATACAACCGTTAATGAAGTACATTACGTCCAAATTTAAATCTTGGAACAATTTGCCTCTCTCAATGTCTGGGCGGGTAAACCTGATAAAAATGGTTATCCTCCCTAAATGTCTATGTATACTGCAGCAATCCCCAATTTACCTCCCAAAGATCTTCTTTAATAAATTAAACAGTTCAATAACGTCTTTTATATGGGGAAATAAAAGAGTCAAGATAAAAATGGACACCTTAATGAGAAAAACTGGTCAGGGTGGATTATCTCTCCCAAACTTTAGATTTTATTATCTGGCCGGGCAGTTGATGCATTTGCGGGAGTGGGTAGCAGAAAATACTAGTAATAAAATAGCCAGAACACTGCTAGCAAACACTGCTGGGAACTGCAGCCCAACGCAATATCTATTAAAAGGAGTGATGGGAAAGGCAGATGTACCATTGGTCATACAGGCGGTAAAAGTGTGGCGTGAAGTGACTAAAATATGTAGTTATAATGGTCTGGATAGTGAGCACACATTATTTGATTACAACCTTTTCAAGAAATTTGAAAAATTACAACTAGAAGCAACCTGGGCAAAATATGGGGTCAATGCGATTGGTCAATTCTATAACTCAGACGGATTGAAAACCTTTGCACAATTAGTAGAAGAATATACACTGCCACAGGCGCACTTCTTTAGATACCTCCAAATTAGAAGTGCTTTAAATACTCAATTTGGAGATCAGGGTCCCATTTTCTCAACATCCCCAATTAAAAGAATACTAAGAGAAGGGAATAACAGGAAAGTGATCTCAAGATTATACAACCAATTGTTGGAAGTTAGGAGTGAGGACGAGTTAACGGAACTAAGAGAGAAATGGACGGTGGATGTGGGAACAATAAGGGATGTAGAATGGCAGAAGGCCCTTAAGAGCGTAACATGTGCAACCAATTCAATCAAAGTGCAGCAAGTACAGCTGTTTATCCTTCATAGAAGCTATCTTTCCTGTACTAGACTCTCACGGTTCAGAGACAATGCAGACCAATTATGTCCAAAATGTCGGACTGAAATTGGTACATATTGGCATTTGATATGGGAGTGTGAAGTGATAAAAACTTTTTGGAATAGGGTAATACAAACCATGATAGCAACTGGTATTCCTGAGGACGTCATGGGACCAAAAACGTGTATATTAGGGGCAAGCGTTGACAGTAGATTGAACAATTATGATAGAATATATGTCATCAGTCTATGCGCTCTGGCAAAACTGCTTATAGCCAGAAAATGGATGGCGGATAGCGGCCCAGTTTTTGTGGAATGGGTGAACACGGTGAATTACACTATTGCACAGGAAAAAATTGTTTATAAATGTAGAAACAAGATATGGCACAGGTGGAATAAAATCCACACTATAGTATCACGCGATTAAACTGATTAAAATGAGTGAATAATATATTTACAGGGAGGTCTCCATTTGTTAGCTGACTAGGGGGGGAGGGGGGGGGGGAAGGGGAGAGAGAAAGTTTCACTGTATAGATGTTGTTGTTTTTTTTCGATGCACATGAAATATAAAATCATGTTTAAATACACAGTTATATGCTCTTATCAATTGAGTAGGAGTAAGGAAAAAAAAAAAAAGATTTCACATTGGATGTTGCTATGGGCAACCGATCAGAAACTACTTCTCATTTTTTAGCACCTTATAGAAGATAATAGATAGTATCTGATTGGTTGCCCATAGCAAAATCCCATGTGAAATACAACTCACATCTTAATGTTTTTTTTTTTGTGTTGAACATTCAGGAGTGACTCACGCCTAGCGCCCTTATCAACCACTCTTCAGGGTGTCCATTCTCTTTATCATTTTTGTCAGAGAGTAGATGCAGCATACACATCAAACAGAACCTGTGTAATTAATATGTCTCCAGGATGAAATTTACTGTGCATAGGCCAATGTGATGGTTAAAATGTTTCTCCTCACAATGGGGCAGATGTATGAACCAGCGTTAAGTGCAAAAATGCACTTAACGCTGGTTAACTGGGGGGGGGGTTACGATTCCTCCAATGTATTAGTAGCGCACCTAACGTGCGCTAGTGACAGCCCGCCGAGTTACGCTCGGCGGGGCTGTCCCCTGCAATCCCCCCCAGGGATTAACGGCCGGCGGTGATGTATTAACAGCCTTCAAGGCGTTAATTCGCCCCGGCCGCTTCGCCAGCTCAGGGCTAGCGTTGTCCTATCCCCCACTGTGGGGACAACGCTAGCCCTGCGTCTGGCTTGGGCTGCGCTGGAGATCTCGCGGTTTTAGTGAGATCTCGCGCATGCCCAGAAAGCCGGCCAGGGGGGGGGGGAGGCGGCGAGTGTGCATGTGCGGGGCGGCGAGGGAGACGATAAGGAGAGCCGTTCACGCTGGGGATAACGGCTCTCCTTATCAGCTGGGATGGGGTTAATACATCTGCATATAACGTTTGCCCGCTTCTCCACGTTATGCTGGAGAAGCGGGAATCGTTATTCGCCAAACGTTATAGGCAGATTAATACATCTGCCCCATTTAGAGGTGGTGGAACTCAGTTCCACCCCATTCTCCCTCACTTTAACCCCTGATTGTACTTTTAACTTTAATTTTACAGCATCAGATTCAGAACAGATACTACACTCAAAACTGAAATAACCATTCTTTTTATTCAAAGTGAGATAGTGATCAAATGAGCACTGCTCTTTTTAGTGAGTCACTTTTCCCATCTCTATTACAAACTGATTTCTGGGGCATCAAGCCCATGGACACCTTTGTCTAAATATTTAGACTCTTAAACTTTTCTGTCCGTCCAGGAATTTCATCATTGAGATTACAGTTTTTTTAACTACTAACCAAATCGTTAATCAGACTCAGCGATCTACTTGACCTTGCGAAACATCTGGGATCACGTGGTAGTTTGGAACAACCAGACTGAGCACAAAACTGCAGCTAACATGCGGATTCTGGTAAGAAAATCTAGTTTCTGTTACAAAGTCCTTAAAAAAGATAAGTGCATTTTGACTAAGTACATTGTACATGTAATGTTCCTGAGCTTTAACTGCAATGTGATTGCATTCACTTACATATGTTCTTTCTTCTTAATAAATATGTAACCGGAGAAGAGAAACATGCTCTTGGAAAAGAGAAACATGCTGGTGAAGCCGCAATCTCCTTTCTGGCCTGGTAGAAAACAGCATCCTCCTGGAAAGAGGTACATTTGGCTTACAGTACTTTGTAATAAAAACACTGTTATAACTCATAAAAGCGGTTGCCACTGAAACCATGGGGGTTAATCAGGGGGTAACTATTTGTTACTCTCTACAAAAGGATCTGTACTAACATTGCAAGAAAACCACTAATACTCTCCAATGCGGCGGTAACAACAATTTATCTTCTGCACACAAATTACTTTTCTGTTGTTGCATAAACACAAACATAAAATACGGCCATCGATTAATACCTCAACATCTGCAGAACATTAATTAATCACAAACTGATCGCTGGGGCCAGGGGCGTAGCTAAGGGTTCATGGGCCCTGGTGCGAAAGATTAGCTTGGGGCCCCCCTACATACAACAAAATTAAAATCTCGGTCTGTTTATATTTTAATACATCAAGTATATTATGTCTACAGCGCGCCAAATACATATGCCCCCCAGTGCCAGATACATATGCCCCACAGTGCCAGATACATATGCCCCACAGTGCCAGATAAATATGCCCCACAGTGCCAGATACATATGTCCCATAGTGCCAGATACATACAGTATGCCCCACAGTGCCAGATATATATGTCCCATAGTGCCAGATACATACAGTATGCCCCACAGTGCCAGTTACATATGCCCCACAGTGCCAGCTACATATGCCCCACAGTGCCAGCTACATATTATTCCCAACAGTGCCAGATACATATGCCCCACAGTGCCAGGTACATATATACCCCAGTGCCAGATATATATATGTCCCACAGTGCCAGATATATCCCACAGTGCCAGATATATATATGTCCCACAGTGCCAGATACATACAGTATGCCCCACAGTGCCAGGTACATATGCCCCACAGTGCCAGGTACATATGCCCCACAGTGCCAGGTACATATGCCCTCCAGCGCCAGATACATATACATATACATGAGGGTATGGGGCAGGAGGCAGGACAAGGCAGGAAGCAGGCCACTCACTTGCACAGAAGGCAGGCTAGGAAGGATCCCACCAGGTGATGATCTGCCAGGCTCTCCCGTCACCTCAGCTCCCCCCACTATTAGCGCTACTCACAGTCACACTGACTGGAAGGATGTGGGCGCCGGAGGCTCAAGCACTGTCGCGTCATGACGCTGCGGCGTCATGACGTCAATAAACAATAGACGTGCTGCGCCGCATAGCGGCGCTCACTATGTTCCTTCAAATCATACTGCACAAAATCGTCCTGGTGGTGGGGGTTGGGCCCCCCTGGCTCAGGGGCCCGGTCGCACCTGCGACCGCTGCGACCCCTGTAGCTACGCCACTGGCTGGGGCATCAAGCCGATGGCCATCTTTGTCTTTGAATTTAAACTCGGTGCTGACTACCCACAAAGAATTCATTTTTTTATTAGTTTGTTTTCTGGTTATTGCACATTTTTAAAAAGTACAATAACACCTCCTACTGTACATTACTCGGCTTGCCTTAGTTCACCCTATAGTATCTTCCTAAAGGAGGTCAAAGTAAGAAATCTGCTTGCGGTCTATTTTCTGGCCATGCACAGACAGAGGTCCTGATTTAGACCTGCTTGCTGGGCTGCGTATATTCAATGCTCAGTATGCCAGTTAATGTCCAAACCCCCCCCCCCCCCCCCCATCCATGTGCCACTTTATTTTTACAATTTCAATCAACACAGTGTGAAAAATCAGATATCTGAACATTAGTTGAGCTGTAGATGCATCTCAGTGGGGCAAGGACTGCAGTTTGCTTGGATAGGGTTGGCTTGGGTGTATTTGGTAGATGCTAGAGGTTACCCAGCATGTTAGTGGAATTAGGCATTATAGTCCCACTGATAAAAAGGTTGTGAAAGTTTGTATAAATGTGTATTTGGTATTTATTTACATTGAGTTTCTTGTGTTGCCTTGTGAGTTTGTGCTATCGCTATTTTTTCATGTATTATTAAAGTAGAGCCCTCCTGTGTCCAATGTAATGCCCAATACACTAGTCTGAAAACCCCAATTTTACTTGAACTCTCCCAGCATCTCCCGGGAGGGCTCATACACGATTTGGTACTTGATGTGCCATTTTTTTACATGCATGCAATTTATCGCAGGTAAAGGACTCCAAGGGAGCTGACATCAGGCTGCGACAGTGGAAGGGGCAGAAGGTTTAAAAATAAACATTTGAATAGGAGTTTTGAAATCTCCTCACTGCCCGTTGCTACCGCAACCTCTCTGTACAGCTTCCAGTAGTCGGGAAGGGCATGATGATTGGGAAGGTCTCGGAGGCACAGGGCAGGAAGAGTGCCTCTCCCGCTGACGCTTCTCCGCTCTTCAGACTATAGGTGTGTGCCAGCGGTGCATACCTACGGACCTGATCAGATGCAATACTCTCAGGTGCTAAAAAGCAACTGCAATTTACTGCTGATGGGTCTGATTCTGACCCATCTCATGGTCTGCCCTTCCGACCTCTGATCCAATGCGCATAGGACCACACATTGGATCGGATGTTAAACACATCTGATTTGGGCAGATTTCTCTCGATTTCTCGGCCAATCCACCACAATCGGGTAATTTTGGGCCCAAATCAAATAGTGTATGGGTTCTTTACTACACCTTCTGCCAGTACAGGATGAAGACTGTTACACATTTTCTTCTCTGAGTTCAGTCAACACGTTCAGCAGAGGTCGTCCACCAGTGCTATCAGCATACTGGGGCATCTTGTGCATCTTCATCTTTGCCATATAGTGATGTTTGTAGAGAAAAGCCCAATTCCCGGCAAGTGCACTAAAATGGACTGCTGTAAAGGGAGAGGCGCAAGCAATTATACAGGACCCTTCCTGCACATGTGCAGATCTCAAAACATTAGATTTCTAAGTAAACCATCACTGGACACTGATATGGTCCATTTTGTTATATAACACATAGTTATGGCCCCCATACACTACCATGATTGGCTCTGATGGATCGGGCCAATAAATTGGACAAATTGCATGAGTAGACATCCAACCCAATGCGCCATCCTGTGCGCATCGGGTCAGACCCTAAATATTGAACCTTTTGCACAAAAGATTTATCTGATCGGACCCATCAGCCGCACATCGCTGGTGCTCTTTAGCACCTGCAATATATTGGGTCCAATTCTGAAGGTGTGTGCTAGCGGTGAAGAACTGTCCAGGTGGTGCGGCACTGGTGGTAGGACAGGCAGCAGAATTTAAAATAAACCTGTGAAAAGACTGTTTGGCTGAGAGAATGAGAGTGAGGACAAAGAGAGAGTGACAGCTGGGTGACTGGGACAGAGAGTGACAGCGGGGACACAGGAAAAGACAGAGTGACATCACTGACACAGGGAAAGACAGCGCAGTAGCATGGAAACAGGGAAAGAGAGAGAGAGAGTGACAGAAGGGAAAGGGTAATAAAAAACAGGAATCTGGACAGGAAGAGTGAAATCGGGGACAAAAGAACAGGAAGAGTAACAGTGGAGACAAAGGGACAGGGGGGACACAGGGGCAGAGGCATTGACAGCAGGGACAGTGACAGTATGGACAGGGAAAGTTACAGCAAGGACAGAGAGAGGACAGCAGGTACAGAGAATAACGACAGGGAAAGAACGATGACAGAGACAGAGACAGAGAGAGAGAGAGAGAGCAGGAACAGAGAGAGTGAAACCAGGAACAGGGAGAGTGACAGCAGGGACATAGGGACAGAGAGTGTGACAGCAGGGACAGGGACAGCAGAGACAACAAGGGGCTGATTGGGAACTAAAAGTGGCCCAGGTAAATCTTGTAGACATGGGCAGCACCAGAGGTATAACATGCCCTATAACCATGGCAGCATCATTGGATGGCAGAGTTGCTGTACTGCAGAGATGGAATGACAGAATAATTGGGCACACTGCAGCATAATGAGAATGGTGGGGTGCGGCGGGAGGGGGACAAAACAAAACAGGCAATGGGTATATGTCTGCCCACAATAAATCTTCCCTGGCCGCATGGCTGATATGATCCTGTGTATAACTGCTGTGTCATATTGCAAATGACAGCTCTCATTGGGAGACATGTACTTTCCAATTTTATAGGTACATACTATCACAATTAACTCCAGTATGTACCTGATAAGTGGTGGGGTGTATTGCTTCTTATCAGCCCACTGTGTAGGGATGAGACTGCTCAATAGTTTACCATTAATGATGAAAAACTAATTCCATAATTAGATGACCTGCACCCTGACACACATTGTGAATTACAAGTCATCTGCTCTTTGTTCCTACTGCTGTTTTTAATCCCAATGTCAGCACATTATATTATAGAGCATAATTATCAGATACCACTGCATACCCCCCGACTGTCCCGCTTTTCGTGGGAACGTCCTCGTCACCCGTGAATAGATGCTGTGCACATGTGCTCAGTGTCTATTCTACAACCTGAGGGGCTGTGGACATAGCCAGCAGCTCAGAGAGCTGCTAGTCATGCCCCCACAGCGGCAGAGATGGGGTGTGGCCTTGCAGGAACATACCACGCCCTGTGCCGCTAGGCCACTTCCTCAAAATTTTGGCCACACGTCTTCTAGGGTTGGCCATCATTGCCATTGATGGTTGCTCTCCAATGCCTAAAACAATCCCCTCATACATTATAATAATATAATAATGCTCATTGCCTGGGGTTATATGATCATTGCCAGAGGTTTATTGCTCATTGCCAGGGGTTACATGCTCATTGCCAGGGGCTAAACAATTGTTGCCAGGGTTGTGTTGCTCGTTGCCTGGGAGTAACATGCTCAATGCCAGGGGTAAGGTGCTCACAGTGCGCCAGTTCTCCCAGATCTGGCACTTCTGGGTAGGACTGTACCAGATTGTTCATTGCCATGGGTTACATGCTCATTGCCTGGTGGTTACCTGCTAATTGCCAGAGGTTACATGATTGTGGCCAGGGTTTTGTTGCTCATTGCCAGGGAGATACATGCTCATTGCCATGGGTAAGATGCTCACAGTGCACCAGCTCTTCCAGAATCTAGTACTTCTGGGTAGGACTGTACACGCTGTGCTCCACTGACAGACCCTTTTTGAGGAACACTTTTAGTAGATTCCATGTACAGTAATCTGCAGACAGAGACCCTGCGCTTTGAGCACTGGCTCCCCCCACCAAACCCCTACCACCAGTGCTTGGGCTGTGGAGGTATTGTTATGCCACTGGTGCTTAGCAAAAAAATATGGGCCTTGCTACTATGGCCAGGTCACATCAGGTACAGTAGGTTGCCAAAATTGCTACGGTTTATGTCCCAGGCCAGCACAACTGTACTTCCCCAGGGCATCTCACTAGTGAAAAGTAACAATTTATGAAGTACTATAGAAGCTTGATGCTAGAATGTTGCATCAGTGAGAGTAATAAAGGTGTTAAAAAGTGTTACATTAGTGAAAAGGTACTACAGTATGTGTTGGATGAAGTGTAACAACAATGATGCCAGATAGCAGTCCACCACACCAACCCAGGGGGCACCTGTTCCAAAACAGGAAAAAGTGTGTGTGTGGTGGATGATAATTGTGTGGGTGTGGCCCCACAGCTAGCGCATGGCTTCAAAGAGAATGCCATTATCCATGCCAGGGTGATGCCTTGGAGTGGCAGAGGGTGACAGGTGAGGGAGAATGATGTGGAGAAAGGGATTCAGGGGAGAGGGTGAGGCAGGAAAGACAGGTTGAGATACTGACAATCAGTGAGCCAGTAGGTGACAAGATAAGGCAGTGGGTGATGCCAGGGAATAGGTGACAGGGGGAGGTAGTGGGTAACACCAGGGGGAGGGGCATTGGGTGACTGAGGATGACAAGGAGAAAGAGTGGATGACAGGTAGAGGGCTGACAGTTGAGAGGTGATTTGAAAAGATAGTGAGATATATAGGTAGTGGGTGACAGCAAAGGGTGGCAGAGAAAGGCAGTGGCTGACAGATAGAGGATGATGTCTTGGAGAGAGAACAGGGGATGACATGAGAGAGAGTGTGATAGTGAGTGTGACGCAGGGGAGAGGCAGAGAATGAGGCAGTGGGTGGCAGGGAGAAGCACTGAGTGATGCCAGATAGTGGGAGATGGAGAGACAGTGATTGACAGCAAAGGGTGACAGGAAAAGGCAGTTGTTACAGGGAGAAGCAGAGGGTGATTAAAGGCAGAGGCAATAGGAGGGAAAGAGAGAGGAAGGGAGAAGGGAGGAGAGGAAGGTAAAGAAGAAAAGACATAGGGCCTTATTCTAGTTCACTCTTACAGGTAAATTCCTTCTCAGATGGACAAAACCATGTGCACTGCAGGGGGGCAGATGTAACAGGTGCTGATAGAATTAGATTTGGGTGAGTTATTTTGTTTCAGTGCAAGGATACTAACTGACTGCTTTATTTCTACGCTGCAATATGGATCTCACTTAGAAGAAAAACCCCACCCAAATCTAATTCTATCTGCACATGTTATATCTGCCCCACCTGCAGTGCACATGGTTTTGTCCATCTGAGAAGGAATTTGCCTCTAATGGTGAGTACACATGGGGGCGATTATAGCAAATATCGCTGGAAATATGGTCACTGAGCGACCATATTGCCAGTTATTGGAGTGTGCACAAGCGATAAATCGCCGGGTGCGCGCTCCCGTTTTCAGCCCCTGAATGGTCGCTGGTCGGAGGAGCTTGCTCCTCTGACCAGCGACTTCCAATGCCTCTTCTCCCGGCAGTATGACATTTTCATCTTAATTTTCAATATACTGTATTGCCAGCGATCATATTGCCCCGTGTGTATGCACCTTTAAGCCGTATACACACGGCAGTGATATGGGCTGATATCGCTGGCAATATGGTCGCTAGCGACCATATTGCCAGTGATGGGAGTGTGCCCCGGCGATAAATTTCCAGTTTTCAGCCCCGTTGTAATCGCTGGTCACAGGAGCTTGCTCCTACGACCAGCTGATTACCTCTGCGGCTCCCCCGGCAGAGGTTTCTTTCCATCAGCGACCATCTCTGGGCAATAATCGCACCCATGTGTACACAGCTTTAGAGTGAATTAGAATAAAGCCCAAAGAGAGGAGGAACGAAAGGGAGACAGGGAGAGAGAGTTGGTGCCAGTATGCAGCATGATGATTCCCATTGGTGCTCTCTCTCTCTTCTGTCTCTCCAGCCCTGTGGTAGGATTCAGTGGCAGATAGGTCCCCTCTCTGTTTGAGTGTCCAGCAAAATAGTCCTGATAATTGCCCCCGATGGTGACCCTGCCTAATGGTGTAGTACCCAACACCCTGGTGTTCTATGGTATATATAAAAAGTGGTGTCCCCAAAAAATATTTATCTGATCTTGCCAACCTTGGTGCACAGACTGGGACCCTTTGCACTTGTGCTTTCCCACAGGGGTCAATGCTACTCCTTAGCTTATCAAGAGCCATATTCCTATCTCGACTGTTAGCACTGCCTTGACTCCACCAGCTACTTCACTCCTGAACAGCAGAGGGCGGTATAAGCTTTTTTGACAAAGCCTCCTTGCGCTTGGAGTTAGGCATCTAGGAGTCTTCTCGATTGACACAACATTGAGCCATCTCTGGCAACACCTAATAAAAGGGTTGACAGCAAAATGTTGACATGCACAAGGTCAACATTGACAAAAGGTCGACATAAGCAAAAGGTTGGCATGGAAAAATTAGATATATGAAAAGGTCAACATGATGGGTGTTAATGTTAAACACCAGAGCACATGGATACCCAATTAGTGAATTTGGTTCCCTCGCCATGCTTCGTACCGGGTGCCTCGCTCTGCTATTGCTGCCCTCCCCACACTTTAATGTTCCCAATGGTAATCCACGAGCATGATAAAGTATGAAAAAGTTAAAAAAATAAATCCCAAAAACTCATACTGAACTTTTCATATGTCAACCTTTTCCATGTCGACATTTTGCCAATGTCAACCTTGTACATGGTGACCTATTGACTTCTGCTGGCGTTGGCACGCGATGCTCAGTCCTAGTACAACCGGCCAATGTATTACATATTTACAGCATGTACGCTTTAAGTCAAATGCAGGAGCAGTAGGGCAGTAACAATGCAGCGCCACAGGGTCTGAACCTCGGCGAGGCACCGCCACTCACACATCTTGCTGCAGACTGCTAATTATGGCCAGGTTGTATATAGCCATAATCATTTTGTTCTGCTAAATAGTTGAATTCTGGTGCCCCAGCAGCCTTTACGGTTTCTGGAAAACAGGGACAGGGGCAGATGGGAATGATTCCATTTTCTTTTTACAGCAAAGCATTGTAAGACTGGTGCTGTATACAGGGCCGGCGCCACCATTAGGCAGGTCTAGGCATTTGCCTAGGGCACCGGCCACTGGAGGGCAGTAGTGAGCTAGAAAGCTCTACCACCGCAGGAGCAGGAGAGCCGGAGGAAGGAGCAGGTGTTCGTGAGTGAACACCCCCCCTCCCCCCAGCAGCACGGCGGCCGTATCACAAGCACCCATCCACCCACCCCCCTCGGCAGCCGGGAAGATGCACCACACACACACAGACACACACACCCTGCTGCCGGGCAGACACACGCACACCTCCCGCGGCCGGGCTGAGACATCGCAAAACACACACCCCCCCGGAGGCCGGGCAGAGACAGCGCGCACCCTCCCCCCCCAGCAGTTGAGCGCCGGGGCACCCCTCCTGCCTGGGGCGCTCCGGCGCCTAGCACCGGCCCTGGCTGTATAACAAACAATAATAGTCATTTTATTCATAGTAACAAATGCATGTTTCCCTGTCAAGATACATGTTTTAAACCATGTGTATTAATGTACAGTATGTGTGATGTATATGCTATTGGCACAGACCTGTGGTATACGATCGTTGGGTCGACACACAAAAGGTCGACATACATTGGGTCGGCCACTTAAGGTCGACATGGCTTAGGTCGACACCAGCAATAGGTCAACATGCTTAAGGTCGACATGGTTGGAATGTCAACACAAGCATAAGGTGACAGTCAAAAGGTCGACATGGGTATTTATTTATTTATTTTTTTGAGCCGACATGTGCTGGCAGGTGGTACTGTATTTCACGCCCTACCATCCACTAGGGCATGGAGGAAGAATAGAATAGTGTGCTGAACATAGTGAGGCCCCGTGCCCAAAGCATGGTGAGCGCAGAGATACGTGTCCAGGTTGACCATGTCGACATTCGGGAAAAACACATGTAGTCCTTTTGGCTGTTGACCCAGACACTGTCGACCTAATGCGTGTATTGACCTTCCAAACATGTAGACCTTAAGCATGTCAACCTATTTGAGGTGTCGACCCAATGACCCATAGCCAGATCTGTACGCATCTAACAATTTGCACAATGTTCCCTGTAGACCAGGGGTGAGGAAGCTTTTTTACCTTTTACCCCAAAATATATTTGGATACACCAATGTTGATTTGAAAGGAAGGAAATCATACAATTGTAATACACACTGTACCAGAGCCATCCCTAACTAATTTGATGCCCTAGGCAAAATTTTGACTGGTGCCCCCTAGAACCGTCACTAAAGATTAATCTTATCAATGCTGCTGTAGATGCATGCAGTGCATCTTGGTACTTGTAGTCTCCAGATGTGACTCACTTCCGGTCAGGTGGCCGGACAGTCAGTCAGTGTTAGCCAGAGCTGGAATAAAGACGCACCTGATTCAAGCTGCACAGGTGTCCGTGTAATTCATTGATACACACATCTACATGGTGTCAGAAGCGGGATCAATATGGCACATGGACTAAGGAAGATTGATCCGCTGGTTTTCGACGAACACATCACTGACAACTGGCTCAGATTCAAGAGAGAATGGCACGTGTACTGCATCGCGGGCTTATCAGACAAGTCAAAGAAGGTACAGGCATACACGCTGCTGAACCTCGCAGGCACAGACGCCATGGACAACTCAGAGGCATTCATATACGCGGACGCAGAGAACAGAGAGGATCCTGAAGTGGATCATGCTCCATGAGCAGGCAGAAAAGGGCACAAGGGAGTTGAAAAGGGGTTGCTGAAGTATGTGTCATGGCGGCCACCACACCCCACTCACCCTCATGTGGAAAATGCGCTGCACAGCACCCGCCAGGCAGGCAGAACTGTCCCGCATATGATAAACGCTGCAATGCATGTGGCAAATTTAATCACTTCGCCAGGTGCTGTCACTCTAAAGACTAGACACCCACAAAATAGCAGTCAGAGCCCCGCTACAGCCGCACACCCAGGCAGGTAAGTCAGGTAGACACAGACCTGGTGCAAGACACAGCCCGCACAACAGTCTGTGACAGTGTCGACCGCACAGATGAGAGGGGTGAGATCTTCATCAAACTCAAGACCAAATACACCAACAGAGTGGCCACAGTCAAGATAGACTCAGGGGCCAAGTGCAACGTCATGTCACGCAGACAACTACGCGAGCTAGACCCTGCTGCACAGATCAACCCACAGGACAAAATCAACTTAATAGCATATGGAGGCCAGGTCATCACCACACTTGGCACCACGCGAATACAGTTCACCCGTGCTGAGTTGCTCTTCCACATTGTGGACCAACAGGTCAAATCACTACTTGGACTCCCGGACAGTATGAGACTAGGCCTGTTAAAACTGGGGCCTGATGCGCCATTCAAATGACTGTCCCTGAAGTGAAATACTTCCAAGATTTGTTTGATTGCAGAACACTGGGAAAGCTACCAATCATGTACCACATGAGGCTGGATGACTCCATTGCTCTCACTGTTTGTGCTCCCCGCAGGGTCCTTATTGCCATGAAGGACAAAATTATCCAAGAGCTACACAGAATGACGCCGATGGGTGTCATTGCACCGATGGGTGTCTGCAATGGTAGCCGCAGCTAAAAAGGATGGGACTGTACGGTTATGCATTGACCCGGTACACTTAAACAAGGCACTTCTACGCCCGTACCGCTCGCTCCGGACCATCGAGCAGGTGATTGCTGACATGCCAGGTGCAACCGTCTTCAGCACCCTGGATGCCAAGTGCGGGTTCTGGCAGATCCCTCTGTACAGAACCTCTTCACTACTCACTGCCTTCATGACCCCCATTGGGGGGGTCTTCCTCCGCATGCCCTATGGCATTACCACGGGCAGCGAAGTCTTCCAGCGATGCATGGAGCAACTGTTTGCTGGCTACCCCTGTGACATCATCATTGACAACATCCTCATCTGGGGCCGCACCATGGAGGAGCATGATCAATGCTTGCACCAGGTACTTCAACGGGCTCGCGCCCTCAATCTCAAGCTTAACCCTGACAAGTGCAGATTCAGAGTTACGGAGGTGGCATACGTGGGCCACGTCCTCACCAACAAAGGTGTCATGCCTGACCCGAACAAGGTCACTGTCATCTTGCAGATGCCCCTCCCAGCAGATAAACTGGCACTCCAGCGCTTCCTGTGGATGACCAATTACTTGTCCAAGTTCCTCCCGCAGTACAGCAAAACCACTGCACCCCTGCGGCAGTTATTGCATCAGGATTCTGAAAGATGTTGGCTGGACACACACACACAGCTGCTGTCAATCAACTGAAGACTATGCTCACAAACCCGCCGGTCTTGCAGTATTTCAATGTGCATGATCCATTTGTCCTTGCTGCTGATGCCTCACAGAATGGCCTTGGGGCCGTATGCCTTCAGCACCGCAGACCAGTGGCGTTTGCATCCAGGGCCCTCACTGACACAGAGACCAGGTATGCACAAATTGAAAAAGAACTGTTATCACTTGTCTTTGCCTGCAACCGTTTCCATGACTTCATCTATGGCCGTCCTGTCACGATTGAAACAGATCATCAGACATTAATCACTATTCTGAAGAAACCTATACACTGTGCCTCATCCCGCATACAAAGCATGATGCTTAAGCTCCAAAGGTACAATTTGGACGTTATCTACAAACCTGGCAAGGAAATGTATGTTGCTGATGCATTGTCCAGAGCATTTCTGCCCTCCACTGACTCAGGGAGCCCTGAGGACGAGTTTGAGGTCATGGCTGTGGAAGTCCTTCCAACCAAACGGATGGAGGAGCTGTGTGCAGCCACCAGCACAGACGAGCTCTCCCAACGTCTTGCTGCCGTCATTCTCAATGGCTGGCCACCCTCCTCCAGAGACTTGCCGCACTGCCTACGTCCCTTTTATTGCATGAGGGATGAACTCACCATAGCTGATGGCATCATTATGCGAGGTCACCGCTTTGTGATCCTAGCTGCACTGCAGTCATCGTACACACAGCACATGCACCATGGTCATGCAGGCCTAGAGCCCACAAAGTGCAGGGCCCGGGAAACTGCTTTCTGGCCCTCTATGTACATTGAAAGGGCTGTATCTCTTTGTGCCCCCTGCAACACCCTATGCCCGCATCAGCCACGGGAGCCCATGCTGCTCCACGACATCCTGGACCTACCTTGGTCCATCCTTGCGGCAGATTTGTTTGAATGGAGGGGGAAGGAGTATATGGTGCTTGTTGACTCCTACTCAGGGTGGTTCGAGATAAACTACCTAACCACCACCACAAGCCTGATGTTGATCTCAAAACTAAAAAGGCACTTTGCAGCACATGGTACTCAGCAACTAATTACTGACAATGCCATGCAATTCAAGAGCAGAGAGTTCACAGAGTTTGCGAATACTTGGGACTTCAGCATATCACTAGCAGCCCTCACTATCTACAGTCCAACGGGTTGGGAGAGCGAGCAGTCCGTTCAGCAAAGCACCTGATGGAAAAATGTGCACGAGATGGCTCAGATATCTATTTAGCTTTACTCAACCTGAGAAATACACCCAGAGATGGACTACCCTCCCCTGCACAGTGTTTGTTGGCTAGGCGCACCCGCACAGTGCATACAATAGCAAAGCAGCTTCTACAACCCAGAGTGGAACCCCAGGTGCGCGACTGTATCAACAGGCGCAGAGCAGGCTTCAAGGCATCCTATGACAGATCGGCACATCGCTTGCCACCACTCTCCCCAGGCCAGCCTGTTCGCATACAGACTGAACAGGGCTTCGATAGAGTAGCAGTGGTGCAGAGACCTGCAGAGCGTCCACACAGCTATGTGGTACAAGCTGACAATGCCCTATATGAGCGCAACCGCCAACACCTGCTAAGTGTGGCTGAGGAGAACTCTGCACAGCCGAGTCCATCAGTTCCTACCACTGCTGCAACCAATGTTAGTGATAATTCACATTATGTGGACGATCCCGTCCCAGAGACCATACCGGAGGCAGAACCCTCCCAAGTTGCCGAGGACAATTCCATGGGTTCTCAACACACCATCACCAGGTCTGGGCAGGTGTCTAAACCCAATCCCAAATTTCAAGACTTTATTGTTTAGTCTTCCTTGCATCTTTATCTTTGTTTGCATTTTTGTTCTTGTCCATGCATGTTATGTCCTTCCAGTTAAAAGGGGGGGTGTAGATGCATGCGTGCATCTTGGTACTTGTAGTCTCCAGGTGTGACTCACTTCCTGTCAGGTGGCCAGACAGTCAGTCAGTGTTAGCCAGAGCTGGAATAAAGACGCACCTGATTCAAGCTGCACAGGTGTCCGTGTAATTCATTGATACACATATCTACAGCCGCGATGCATGCACACGAGTATATGCATAGCAGCAACCTGCAGTGAACACAGTGCTGCAACTAGTCATAGTCAGCTTTCACTCCATAGAAGTCTATGGCATATGCATGCGTACACACGTGTGCATCGTAGACATGGGCAAATTAGTTGCGCCAAAGGGAAGCGATAGTGAGATGAAGGGTGCTAGAAAAACGCAAGGTGGTAGGGAGGGGATAGTGAGATGCAGGGTGGTATGGAGGGTATAGTGAGACACAGGGTGGTAGGAAGGCAGTGGCGTAACTATAAATTTTGCTCCCCCCTGCCAAAAAGTTTGTGGCGCCCCCCCCCCCCATGGCATTTTGGTAAGACCAAAAAATGAAATATATATATACATATTCGGAAGAAGCAGTGGCATTCTGAAGTTTGGTATATGGCAAAAAGTATATTTAATGCACAAACTACAAATGTCTCAAAAGGAACAACGTTTCGGGGCCACACACATAACTTTGTCACCTTGAGGGGCAAGTGTGGCCCCAAAACATTGGTCCTTTGAGACATTTTTTTCCCATTATAATGGAAAAAAACATAATTTTTGCAGTATATCAGACTTCAGAGTGCCACTGCTTCTTCCGAACATAGTACCTCACCATTGCGGGGGGCACCAAAGCGGCTGAACACTGTGTGGAGTGCCAGGCTATATGTGTGTGTGTGTGTGTGTAATATATATATATATATATATATATATATATATATATATATATATATATATATATATATATATATATATATATATATATACACATATATATATATATATATATATATATATATATACACACACATATATTTATAGATTTAAAAAAAAAATTCTGATAATCTGAAAATCCTGATAAAATTCTGATAATCACTACTTCCCCATCTAGATGTCCCTATACATCAATACACTGCCCGTGCTGCCAGCCTAAGTACAGGCGAGTCGGCTTTGGTGCGGGCATCAGTAAAAAAAAAAAAAGAAATCCCTACTTGGGTGACGGGTGGGCGGTCGCATGGGAGGAAGGTCAGCAGCTGTCACCTGTGATCGGTGATCAGTTTGTCCAGCACCGCAGTGGGCGGGCGGGCGTCGGTGATCAGTGTGTCCAGCACCGGAGCGGCGGACAGCAGTAGAGCAGCGGCAATTACAACTTTAAAATAAAGTGTCAAATGACTCTCCGGCTCTTGATTGGCTGAGATAGAGCACTCTCAGCCAATCAGTGGCCGCGGAAGGAGGCTGAGAGTGCTCTATCTAAGCCAATCAATAGCCGTGCAGTCATTTGACACTTTATTTTAAAGTTGTAATTGCCGCTGCTCTACTGCTGTCCGCCGCTCCGGTGCCCGGACACACTGATCACCGACGTCCGCCCGCCCACTGCGGTGCTGGACACACTGATCACTGATCACTGGTGACAGCTGCCGACCTTCCTCCCATGCGACCGCCCACCCGTCACCCAAGTAGGGATTTCTTTTTTTTTTTTTACTGATGCCCACGCCCGCGCCGAAGCCGACTCGCCTGTACTTAGGCTGGCAGCACGGGCAGCAGCAGCCAGGCTCTACACAGTGTGGCTGACTGCAGGATTGCAGACTCAGTCAGTGTGTGTGCCGGGCGCCGGCGCCCACGCAGCCCCTGCTCCCCCAAGCGGTAGCTGCCTTACAGTATCTACGCCACTGTAGGAAGGGTATAATGAGATGTAGGGCACTAGGGAGGGGTTAGTGATACGTAGGGCGCAATGGAGGGGATAGAGAGATGCAGGGAACTAGGGAGGGGGTAGAGAAGAGCAAGGTGCTAGGGAGGGGATGGAGAGACGCAGGGAGCTAGGGAGGGGATAGTGAGATGCGGGGTGCTAGGGAGGGGATAGAGAGAGACGCAGGGAGATAGGGAAGGGATTAGTGAAATGCAGGGAGATAGGGAAGGTATAGAGAGATGCAGGTAGATAGGGAAGGGATTAGTGAAATGCAGGGAGATAGGGAAGGGATAGAGAGATGCAGGGAGATAGGGAGGGGATAGTGAGAGGCAGGAAGAAAGAGAGGGTATAGAGATATGCAGGGCACTAGGGAGGGGATAGAGAGAGGCAGGGTACTAGGGAGGGGATAGAGAGAGATGCAGGGAGCTAGGGAGGCGATAGAGAGAGATAGGGTGCTAGGGAGGGGATAGAGAGAGACACAGGGTGCTAGGGAGGGGATAGAGAGAGATGGGGCACTAGGGAGGGGATAGAGAGAGACACAGGGTGCTAGGGAGGGGATAGCGACGCAGGGTGCTATGGAGGGGATAGCGAGATGCAGAAGCAGGGGCTGAGATCCCTGTACAACCTATACCTGTACCTGTACCTGCAGCATTTGTGTTGCTGACAGAAGTTCCCTCACAGCCAGACATCACTGCATCCCTTCTGTTTCTGTGCTTAGCCAGTCCAGGTGGTTTGTGATGTCCCACTACCATGACCAAAGTAATGATGATAGGGGGAGCGACCGATGTCGGTGGTTGGAGGGAAGTGCTGTATTAGGGCTGTGCTCCCGTCATGCTGTGGTCTGTAATACCTTCATGGTGGCCCTGGGTGCAGGGGAGCTGCGGGCACTGACACATACACACACAAACACACTGGCAAATACACTAACACACAAATACACACACTCAGCCTTAGGCATAGACAAACTTGGCAATTGCCTAGGGCATTTGGATTAAAATGATATGCAGCATGCCTACATTCTGTGTGTGAGTGAGGCTGTATCTGCATATGAAATAGTGTATTCATGGAAATCACTGTAACATAGCATTCCGTATGCAGGTACAGCCACAGTGGCACACAGAATATAGGCATGCCGCATATTATTTTAATCATGGGAAGCTCCTTGTTTGTGTGCTGGTCATAACAATGCAAATAAGACAAATTTTCGCAAAAAAGGCACCCAACATTAGCAGAACTGGCCAGGAGCTGCATGGCCTATTGAGGCAAGATGTATGAGGAAACATCTGTATCCAAGCAGAGGTCACAGTGTTAGCGGCTGTGTGAGTGCTGTCTGCGGGTGGGTTGGTTGTGCAATAGTGTTCGACATATGTGTAAGGGGCATTATGTGTGTCATGTATAAATGCATTAATAATGTGTGACATATGTGTAACAGGCATTATGTGTGTCATGTGTATAAGGGCATTAATAATGTGCAACATATGTGTAATGGGCATTATGTGTGTCATGTGTATAAGGGCATTAATATTGTGCAACATATGTGTAATGGGCATTATGTGTGTCATGTGTATAAGGGCATTAATAATGTGCAACATATGTGTAAGGGGCATTATGCTGTGTCATTATGTGTATGAAGGGCATTAATAAAGGTTGGCATAATGTGTAAGGGACATGATGGTAATAAGGACATTAATAATGTGTGTCATGTGTAAGGGGCATTACTGTGTGGTTTTATCAGGGGTGCCGAGAGAAAGGGGTAGGGGGTACAAATTACCCAGGCCAAAGTCTGATGGAAGGGCCCAGTGGGGGCCCAGGGCCCCCTCTCCTTACTTGACAGCAGCAGCTGCAGCTCTTCTCCTCTGCCCAGCACACACTGCTTTGTGACCTCCATGCGGGAGAAAATGCTCTGTTTCTGGACGTCCCTGGTAATGTATGATTGCCATCACCTGTGGGGAGCTAGGTAAAGGCGTTTCACCACAGGTGATGGCAATCATACATTACCAGGGAAGTCCAGGAACAGCATTTTCTCCCGCATGGAGAGGGTCTGGTAGGCATGTATGCCTATTATACACATAATGTACAAAAGCTGCTTATTCCTCAAGGGAGACCTGTACAAGTGATAACACTCCACACTGTGGCAACTTTGTTTAAAAAACATACATACACATCAGAGACTCCTCTATTAAGAAATTAACAAGAATATACAAAATAAATTGAACTATCAATCTACGAATTGTATGGTTGGTATGACATTAATAATGTGTGTCATGTGTAAGGGGCATTACTGTGTGGTTTTATCAGGGGTGCCGAGAGAAAGGGGTAGGGGGTACAAATTACCCAGGCCAAAGTCTGATGGAAGGGCCCAGTGGGGGCCCAGGGCCCAGGGCCCCCTCCCCTTAATTGACAGCAGCAGCTGCAGCTCTTCTCCTCTGCCCAGCGCACACTGCTTTGTGGCCTCCATGCGGGAGAAAATGCTCTGTTTCTGGACTTCCCTGGTAATGTATGCTTGCCATCACCTGTGGGGAGCTAGGTAAAGGCGTTTCACCACAGGTGATGGCAATCATACATTACCAGGGAAGTCCAGGAACAGCATATTCTCCCGCATGGGGAGGGTCAGGTAGGCAAGTATGCGTATTATACACATAATGTACAAAAGCTGCTTATTCCTCAGGGGAGACCTGTACACACTCCACACTGTGGCAACTTTGTTTAAAAAACATACATACACATCAGAGACTCCTCTATTAAGAAATTAACAAGAATATACAAAATAAATTGAATCTATCAATTGTATGGTGTGTATGATAGTGTGAGATCTGACAATTTTGCAAAAAAATAAATATTACAGTGGTAAAAAAGTAAAATAAGAATACACACTCTCACTGTGTCTGAATTAAAGTGTATTGGTTATAAAATAATAATAAAAGTACATTAAAGACACACAGAGAAGGGTGGTGTATATCATTATCTATTTGGGTACTTGTGTAATATCTGGGCGCCCGATTTTTTCATCGGGTCTGAAAAATCGGTCGCATTGCATCGCATGCGACAAAATAGCATGCGATGCGATGCGATCGACCCAATTTTTACATTGGATCCAATGTTAAATGGTCCCTGAGACCCAATTTTACTTTGGGTCCAATGTTAAATGCCCCCCAGACCCCATTTTTAATTGTATACCCACCCTTTTCATACCCCCACTATCCACGTTGGCATGGAGTTGATTTTATATAGTGTGGCGAGCGCACCGAGCCTGAAGCATGGCAAGCGCAGCGATTAAAATGGGGTCTCAGGGACCATTTAACATTGGATCCAATGTAAATATCGGGTCGATCACATGCGATTTAGTCGCATGCGATGCGACTGGTTTTTCCGACCCAATGAAAAATCGGGTCCCATCGCATCTGATTGCATGCCTTAAGTTAAGGCATGCAATCAACAAATCGGGCGCCCAGATATTACACAAGTACCTCTCTTTGTACTTGCACAAATATACAAAAAACACACAGGGACATCGTATCCCTGCAAATTAAGAATTTAATGAGGCAGTGGTCCGACACTGTTTTAATACACTTATTCCAATTTCTTTATCTTTCTCACATCTGTCGCTAACATTTTAATATTTCACCTTTTTATTAGCAAAATCATTAAAAGTTATATTTTATAATAATCAAAAAAGGACGTCTTAGTGCTCCCAGCAATACTTTCTTTTCATGTGTGGTTGTGTATGCATACAGATTCAAATGCTTGCCCGGCTGTGTCTCGGCAGAGCAACCGTTCATTACCGTATTCCACATTTGATCGTTTTCATATAAAGAAACTTTTATTTTAGGCTTTGCTGCTGTGTGGTCATGCAGCTGTTATACCTCAATTACACCAGCAGGCCATCTCTGCAAGGATAACCACTATAAAAACTGATGTACTGTATGCGTATATCAATCCTGAAAGCATACCTCCCAACATAACCTTCTCCAGGAGGGACACAATGCTCTGCTCCTGGACTTTCCTCTTAATGCATGATTACCTTCATCTGTGTTAAACAGGTTAATTGCTAAGAAAGGTGTTTCACCACAGGTGATGGCAATCATACATTAAGAGGGAAGTGCAGGAGCAGAGCAATGTGTCCCTCCTGGAGAGGATCATGTTGGGAGGTATGCTGAAAGCATGATCTGCTGATATCATAGAAAATTGGAGCATACATGCCTACCTGACCCTCTCCTTCAGGGAGAAAATGCTCTGTTCCTGGACTTCCCTGGTAATGTATCATTGTCAGCACCTGTGGAGAAATGCCTTTCTTATCAATTACCTAGCTCCCCACAGGTGATGGCAATCATACATTACCAGGGAAGTCCAGGAACAGAGCATTTTCTCCTTCATGGAGAGGATCAGGTAGACAAGTGTGAGCAGGAGGCTGGGTCTGTGCATCAAGTCAGGCATCTTTCCTTAAATCCATCACATGATGGGCCTGCAGTCTTCTCATTAACAGGAGGAAGGATCATGAGGGCTGATTGCCATTACTTGCAGCTGTGAGTTACTGAGCCCAGTTTAATAAATGCTGGTGCGCTTAGCCAACTGCAGCTCACTTACTTGTCAAGGCTGAGAATGCAGGGTGTAGTGCTGGGAGGGTTGGTGGCTCTCTGCCTTATATCTGGCATCCAGGCAGGAAAACGTGAGTGTGGGTGTTTTGGCATATGTGGGCTATACTTCTGTTATGGTTGCTGTATTATTGCGGTGCAAACTCATTTTCTGGGAGATTTTATTTATTTATTTTTTTGGTGTGGTGGCTATCTTATCACTGGTAATTACTGTAGTATATAAAGGGTTAATGATTTTAAACTCTGAACTGATGGTAGGTGGTAGCCTTCTGTTCTAAAGCTGTTGTGGCACTACAAATTTCTTTATGATGGGTCTGTTGGTAAGCCTGCCATCATATGGCACTACAGCGGTTGGAGTGTTTGTGAATGATTCACTGAATGCAGCTGTCTGACTACTAATTTCCATGCCATATTTGGTCTTATGGAAATCTGAATGTACTGCTTTTGTTTCCCACAGCAGTCTGACTCACTTTATTAAAGTAAACCAATATCTGATTGCCCATACATGGAGCATTTTGGGCTTCTGATGCTTTTTTTTTTTTTTTTATTTATTTTTTATTTGCTGCATTAAGAGCCATGATAACTACACTTGTGTATGCTATTGGTAGTCCCTCATGACGAAACTAGCTGCAAGGTGTAACCTGCTGGTTACACAGTGCAACTCCTGTTACTGTTGAAGCTGGAACTGTACTCCCTGGGGGCAGGATGGACCCCAGGGGTGATGGAGAAATTGGGGAATCCGGTCACAGACATGACCCCTTTCCACAGCGTGATGAGTGCTGCACATGGTGTCATAAGGGAAACTTCCCCCCTGCCTCATCCCAATCAGATTTATTGCATATGTGAGAATTCTATACACTGTAGAATTCATGTTTGTAGGTTAAGTTCACTTGAGTGTTTACCAAGTCTCATTAAACAAAGGTTCCTGCATTTGCTAATGGGTCATTCACACACTCTTCTGACACTGATAAATGGAAGTCTGGTAACTCGGGGGCTAATACTGTATGTTGATATATTCTATTTGAGTTCAATGGATGTAAAGCAATGAAGTCATTTAGGGGTATTTATTTACTAAGCAACTGCATTTCAGAACTCTGTTGTGGTGTCTGTTAACACATCTGGCTTCTCATGGTAGAAAAGTTTCTAAATGGCAAGTGCTATCCAAAATGAAGGCAGCTTTTCACAAAGGACAAGTTTTTATTTGAAAATAACAGTCCCCTAAAGGCGTTCTTGTCTATTGGTATGAAGAGGCAGACCCTGTAGTTATTACTTACAAATATTGGTTTCCATGGTACACTTTAGGGAGACTTGGACCCTAATTGGGACCATCAAAGCTCCCAAGCTACTGTATGCTTCCAATCTCTAGAAACTGGGTAACTCATCATGGTCTTTCCACGCTAGATATAGGATGGTATTCCTCCCTCGCATGCGATACCCTGCTGGTATTACCAGCAGACTAGTAAGGGAATGGACTGCTTTCCATGGCATCCCACTATGGAAAGCCATCCACCCTGGGGAAACTAGGGCATACTTGTGTAGTGATGGAATGACCTTGTGCTCACTAGTTCTTGGAGCTAAAAAGATGCTACCATGTTCTGTGTATTAAGACTATTGCTGCTTAGACCTGAATTAGTGGCGTAGAGTTGACCTCATTTTAAGAAGGGGTCTGTCTAGGGACTGTTAAATGTAGCTACCAGTATTCATGGAAAGAACAAAGCAGTTATCAAATCTCACATTGTGGAAAATCTATAGAATCAGAATATTTTTTTCGGATGAAATTCTGCAGTTCTACAATTTAACAAAGACCTTGTGTATAAGGTTTGATGTGTGACTTTAGACTTGATGTGGTTATGGTTTTAGTGGAGTAGAATTGGTAATAACCAAGGTTAACATGCATAGTGTACTAATGCAGGTTATTGCATACTAACAGGATTTCAGGATGTGATGGAATATGGAAGGAGCACCAGCAAAGAAGGCCACCATATACATGGCTGGCTTCCTGACCACAATCCATGGGATGATGAGCTCTATCCTGCCTGGAAGACAAACGATCTCAGATGGGAGAACTGCTGGAGAGGTAATAACATGGTTTTGACATCTTTTTAGAAGTACCCAAATGTGAACTTATTCCTAGGTCGAATAGCCTAGATGGGATAATGAATGGAAAGGTAAACTTGGTTTGAAAGGTACCTTGACAAAATATTCCCATAGCTATTAAATTGTTAATTTCCTTACTGCATTCTTTTTTAAAAAATATATCTTCCAGCACATTGGTATATTTGGCTGATGGCTGCTATATTCTTGCCGTGAACAGGTCCAGGTTACCTGCTTTCACTAAGCCGCAAGCCAGGTTGAGTCGGTGTCCAATCCTGCCTGCTACCCAGGTTGGAAATGGGTAAATTTAACTGGGAGCATTTACACTTCTTGTATTCCTGGATTTTTATGCGCTCCCATGCAAAAACCCAGGATATTTCAGGTGTGAAAGGGGTGTAAGTGAAGACTATACATTTTTTTGCCTGGTGTCATGGTCTGACTCCTCCCATATAATCTTGGCATGTACAGGCTATTTCGAGAACCCCCTAGGATTAAAATGTACACTGTAAGAGTGTGACACACTGCTTATTCTGCTGTACCGAACACTACCATTGATTCACTGAATTCTGACTTTTGTAACTCTATGGTGTTTCATTTAGATGGCAAAGTGTTGGCAATCCTGACCAGTGACAGCCCTGCGCTGATAGGGTCAAATACTACATTTGCTGTGACTCTGAAGTTTCCCAGGTGTCAAAAGGAAAATGAAGATGGGGATATTGTCTATGAAGGAGGATGTAGAAATGGTAAATTACTTTCTGACCTATTCTACAGGTGTAGAATGTCAATGTATGCAACACTAACTGGTCGACCTTTTTAGCTTCCTCCAGTTTCCAAGACCAGTATGTTTACAACTGGACCAAGTGGGATGATTTCTGCATTGACGAAAACTGCAGTTTTGTCAACAAGTATCCAGATGGAAAACCGTTCCCACGCCACAACGATTGGAGGCGACATAACTTCATTTACATCTTCTCAACACTGGGTTGGTATAAAGTGTCGCCTAAATATTATTCTAGGCAGGCACTATGACTATATGGCACTATACATGTATGACTGTATAAGTCTTAAAGGGTCTCTGCTGGCTTGAGATGTGAAGCTGGACTCTAGGATCATTCGGTAAAGGGAAAATAATTTGGATATTTTATTAGTTTGGTTTGCATGAGTCCCATGTTAGATGGGGTATAATGTCAAATCTGTTAAATGATCTCCTTGTGGACTACAACAAGAATAGAAACCATAAATACTGTATGCTAACGACCTGGCATTTTGACACCTAGGCCAGTACTACACCCAAACTGGGCGATCTTCTGCCCTCCTGTCATTGAACACTACAAACATCACAGCTGGCGCACAAATGATTGAAGTGTCTGTCTTCAGAAGAGGCAACCGAAAACATTATCCTGTTGCCAAAGCAAGTGGTATCTACATTGTAACCGGTAAGTCTGAATGTGTGAGGATCTGTTGCCTGCCACCACCTTACAAACCAAGTGACTAAGCCTCCATTCAATATTTTGGATCCGAATTCACAGATGGGCAAGCATTCAAATTTGCCTGCTTATTTGTGGTGTTAGTGGTCCCTTGGGCCAGTACTGGTGCTGTAGGGTCATTCTGATTTTTGAGGCATATTTTGGTGTATAACTCTAATCTGTCTGTGGCATATTGACCAGTGTGTATGCAGTAAATCCTTGAGTATCTTTTGTAATGGGTATCCTGAACCAATGTCTCTGCAAATTTGCAGATGGTGGATTCCTACAACAAATGTTGTAAATCAATGTCTCTTCTGTATCCTCTAGATCAAATTCCATTCTATGTTAACATCTCCCAAACTAATGATAAGAATTCTTCAGACAACCTCTTCATCAAGGATTCTCCTATTAAGTTTGACATCAAAGTCCATGATCCAAGCAACTACCTCAAGAATGCTATAGTGACCTTTAAATGGAACTATGGAGACAAGAATGGCTCCTCTGTTTCCAATAGCCCACTATCTAGTCACACATACTCCACACTGGGGAACTTCAGTCTGGACCTGACCATCAAAGCAGCTATTCCTGGCCCCTGTCAGCCTGTTACTCCTACCTCCGTCCCTACGATGCATCAACCAACAGTCCCTATTACACATCTACCAACTACTGATTCGTTCATCACTGCAAATTCAACTGGTAAGTTGTAATGTCACCTAAACATACCCACAAGACTACCTCCCAGAAAATCAATGTCTGTCTTTGGTTTACAGACACTTCAACTGAGCTGCCGTCATTTGATGCTGAAACTGATGTGCTAACTACTGACAGACTAAACATTACCACTGCTCATACAACCGAAATGCCTACTACTCCTATCCCTGGCTGCTTTATCTACAGATATGGTTACTACAACACTAAAATGACAGTTGTAGGTATGTTAAAACAAGTCACTGACTCTCGCTAGCTCCAAAAGAGGCAAATAGCATAACTTTTATCTCTCACTCCTAGATGGCATCTTACAGGTGAACATTATTGAAATGACAAGTGTCAAGGTATCTGCCTCTCAGATTGCACACTTACTGATGGACTTCATAGTGTCTTGCCAAGGAAGGTAAGTACTGTATCTGTGTAATGTGAGGCTTAGATGTCTGCAATAAACATATTGTTTAAAATCCAACTTTCCTTCCAGCCTGCCTACAGATGCCTGCACAATTGTGTCAGATGCAACTTGCATGGTTCCTCAGGACATGATCTGTGAAAAAGTTCTGGCTTCTGACCAATGCTTGGTGACTCTACGCAGAGCCTTTGTAGAGCCAGGATCCTACTGTGTGAATATCACACTGAGTGATGATGCAAGTCTAGCTCTTGCTAGCACGTTGGTATCAATACAGGGAGGTAAGTGACCTTTGGTGTGTGTAACCAAACTTGGACAATAATTACAAGTCCCTACACAGCAAGAGTTTCAATATTCTGTGTATGTAACCCACAATGGCTTCAATGGGAAAGACTTGAGTAAAACACATTGGTCTCTCAATGTCTGCACCTGTTCTAGCTTTACTTATCTGAAGTTCCCTATATAGTTAAGTATGGATGCTATAATGTTTACTGGTTGAAAGTGGGCTTTTCCTTCAGGTTGAGTCCAACAGGTGTTTTTTTTTTTTTTTTTTTATCATGCAAGGTAACTTAATATCTAGTGCAGGGTCATTCGCTATCTTGCAGTAATCCCGAAAACCTGTCATGTTGTTTCTTCAAATCCAGTCCTCGAATATTCTACTGTAATTGGCTTTGCATTCTGAAAGTAGAGCCCTTCTCCAAAGTTCCTTCCTAAACTGAAATGGTGCAATTGTACAGATGGCAGGATATTATATTTTAGAATGGTCTCCAGTGTTTTAGGCTGACCTTGCACTGGAAAACATCATCTGTTTTGTAATATTGGTATACTGCAACTCTTTATAACTTTAACTTCTGTAGATGCTGGAGTTTCCAGAACTATGTCGGCAGCGCTGATTCCTCTGGCATTGATTGCCCTTATTGTTGCAGTAACTGGCGCCCTTCTTTACAAGTGAGTGGTCTTAGTTACAGTGGATAAGTGACTGCCTTATTGTGTGCATGGATTTCAATGTTTAACCCCTTCCCGACAATTGACGTACATTTACGTCATGGTCGGGAAGTACTTCCCGACACATGGCGTAAATGTACGTCATGGCATTTAACTGTCACCGCGTCTATAGACGCGGTGACAGTTACAACATGTCTGCTGTCCCTGACAGCAGACATGTCCGTGCATGCCCAGGGGGGGCTGCGATGCCGCCCCCCCGTCGGCGATCGCTGTGATTGGCTGTTCAGTGTGAACAGCCAATTACAGCGTTTTTTTAACGTTCGCCGGTGACACGCGATCGGAGGTGATTGGTGCTGTACAGCACCAATCACCGCGGGGTGTAAGGATGACACTGGTGTCACCCCACCTCACCCCGCCCGCCCCCAAAGGCCGTGATTGGTCCGACGGACCAATCACAGCCATGGAGGGGGGTTTAAACTAACGGTGACTGCACTGCAGACGCCATTCCGGTCTGGAATTGCGTGCAGTGCGGTCACCGTGCCTAGCTGCCGCGATATACTGACCAGAACCTTGCAAAATACTTACCTGATCCTTGCAAATATCTTGCCTGCTTCATCACTGCTTGTAGTGTGCTGGATGCTTCCTGGATCCTGTTACTTGTGACTTCCTGTGTTGTGAACTTGTGCTGCTGCAGTGTAATAGCGTTAGTTAGATAGAGAGAGATAGTGTCAGAGAGTGCTATATTTTGTGCTGCTGCAGTGTGATATAGTGATAGATAGAGAGAGATAGAGAGAGATAGAGAGAGAGGCCTAGTGACAGAGTGCTATATTTTGTGCTGCTGCAGTGTGATAGTTATAGATAGAGAGAGATAGAGATAGTGACAGATTGTGCTATATATTTTTTATATAACTGACTGCTGCCCCCCCTTTTGTGCTGATCAGTATAAATTAACTGATCAGCAACTTTTTGGGGGCGCAGGTTTTTTTTATATATATATATATATATATATATATATATATATATATATATATATATATATATATATATATATATATTCACTGCTGCAGTGTCATAGAGTGTTAGATAGTGAGAGATAGAGAGAGATAGTGATAGAGAGTGCTAAATTTTGTGTCTGCTGCCCCCGCCTTTTGTGCTGATCACTATATCTGAGGTGATCAGCAACTTTTTGGGGGTGCAGGTGTTTTTTTTTTTTTTTTTTTTTTTTATATATACCTGCCAGTTGCACTGTCAGTTGCACCAAAGGTTGTGCACCTGCTGCCCCTCACTGGTAATCAGTGTCGCATCACTGATCACTTTTTTTTTTTTTTTGTGTGTGCTGTGGGGTCTTTTAATTTTTTTTTTACACACACTGATTTTGTGGGTGTCCTGTGGCCGCTGTGCGCTGATCAGTGACGTACATCACTGATCATCTTTTTCGGCACAGGGTTGATCTATTTTTTTTTTTTTGATCAAATTCCTGTTGCCTTTGAGCGCTGTTCAGTGACGGACGTTACTGACCAACATCTGTGCTCAATTTTTGGCGCAGGACCTTTTTTTTTTTTTTAACCCCTTCAATTTTTTTTTTTTTTTTGTATAAAGTATTTTTTTTTTCTGCACTACATACACACTACATACCCCCCGGGTTGAAATAAAGTTTGTACCCTCCCCCCTACACTATACACGTGTTGAAACATTTCACTACCAGTAACACAAAAATAAAAATGTCATCCAGAAGAATGTATTCAGCGGAGGAGGCATATGCCATGCTTGCTTCTGACTCTGACACAGCCAGTGATGCAAGCGGGGAATTTGAAGGATTCGCCTTAAGCTCCTCTTCCTCCTCTGGTGATGAGGGACCCCCTCAAAGACGCCCCCGTAGAGCAGCTGAGACCCCCCCCCCCCCAATAATTGATCTCGTATGGACCCCACCACCAGACAATTTTGAGCCCCAGGTTCCTGAGTTTTTGGCCATGCCAGGAATCCAATTTGATTCCACAGGTCTCAGAGAAATTGACTTTTTCAAATTTTTCTCTGATGATTTTATAAATTTAATGGTGGACCAAACTAATTTATATGCCCAGCAGTTTATTGCTCAAAACCCCACGTCATTTGCTAGGTGGACCCCTGTAGATGCAGTAGAGATGATGACGTTTTGGGGTCTGGTGTTTCATATGGGCATAGTAAAAAAGCCAGAAATTAGGCAATATTGGAGTACAGATGTTCTGTACAGCACCCCATTTTACCGTATGGCCATGCCCCGGGCTCGATTTGAGACGATCCTTAAATTTTTGCATTACAACGATAATGCACAGTGCCCACCCAGAGATGATCCCACCTTTGACCGGCTATTCAAAGTCAGGCCGGTCATCGATCATTTCAGTGCCAAATTTGAAGACATGTACATCCCAGATAAATTCATTTGCATAGACGAGTCCCTTATACATTTTAAAGGAAGGGTTAAATTCCGCCAGTACCTTCCCAGTAAGAGGGCAAGGTATGGCATAAAAATGTATAAGCTGTGTGAAAGCACCTCAGGGTACACTCACAGGTTTAGGGTATATGAAGGGAAGGATTCAAGAATTGAACCGCCAGAATGCCCCCCCTCCCTCGTAGGTGTTAGTGGAAAAATTGTCTGGGATTTAGTGCACCCCTTCCTGGATAAAGGTTATCACCTCTATGTGGATAACTTTTACACCAGCATCCCCCTGTTTAAGGCCCTTGGTTCAAGAGGTACAGCAGCTTGCGGTACTGTGCGCAAGAACCAAAGAGGCCTCCCAAAAACGCACATTGCCCAAGTAATGAGAAGGGGTGAAAGCAGGGGAATATGCACCGAAAATATGTTGTTGGTCAAATATAAGGACAAGAGGGATGTCCTTATACTGACAACAATTCACGGAGACAGTACCACCTCCGTCCCTGTACGAGGTACCAGTACCCACACCTCAAAACCTAATTGTATCCTGGATTACAATAGGTACATGGGCGGAGTGGATCTTTCAGATCAGGTACTGAAGCCGTACAGTGCCCTGCGGAAAACAAAAATCTGGTACAAGAAGCTGGCCGTGTATATCATCCAGATGGCACTGTATAACGCTTACGTGCTATTCCGTTCTACCGGCCAGAGGGGGACATTTATGCACTTTCAAGAGGAAGTCATAAAGGGCCTAATATTTGGGAACCAGCAGGCAGAGGGCCCCAGTACTTCTAGTACTGGCCTCCGTATTGTACCAGGGCAGCATTTTCCTGATGAAATCCCCTCCACTGGAAAAAAGGGCAGGACACAAAAAAGGTGCAAAGTTTGCTATAAAAAGGGAATAAGAAAGCAAACTATTTTCCAGTGTGACACTTGCCCCGACAAACCCGGCCTATGTATAAAGGAGTGTTTTAAAATATACCACACATCTATGGATTATTAGGTTCATAATTTCACCGTGCTTCGGGGGTCTTGCTAATGCCACATAGCACCCACCATTCATTCCACCAGAATCTGAGCCGCAAAATCCAAAAATCACTCCTTCCCTTCTGAGTCCTGCCATGCACCCAACTGGTATTTTTTGGTCACATGTGAGGCATTGCCGTACCTGGGAGAAATTGGGGCACAGATTTTGGGGTGCTTTTTCTCCTTCATACCTTCTGAAAATGAAAAATTTTGAGCCAGAACTGCATTTTTGTGTAAAAAAATGTAATTTTTCATTTTCACTGCCCACTTGTATCAAAATTGGTGAAACCCCTGGGGGTTTGAAATGTACACTATACCCCTAGATGAATTCCCTGAGGGGTGTAGTTTGCAAAATGGGGTCACTTGTGGGGGGGTTCCTAACTTTTAGCATCTTATGGTGCCTAGAAACCTACATGGTGCCTAAAAAATAATCTCATAAAAAGGAGGCTCCAAAATCAAGTAGGTGCTCCTTCTATTATGAAGCCTGTGGTTTGGTCAACGTGCACACTAGGGCCACATATAGGATATTTATGAAAACAAAAGAATTGGGGGAATCAATTTTTAGTCACATTTCTCTAGTAAAATGTACTGTGTTCCTTAGAAAAATGTATTAAAATTGCAAATCTGCAAAAAAAATGACATTTTGAAATTTCACCTACACTTTGTTTTAATTCCTGTGAAACACCTAAAGGGTTAACAAACTTCCAAAATGCTGTTTTGAATACTGTGAGGGGTGCAGTTTTTGAAATGGTATCATTTATGGGGGTGTCTCACATACAAGTCCCTCAAAGTCACATCAGAACTGAACTGGTCCCTAAAAAAATCAGTGTTTGAAATTTTCTTGAAAATTTGAGAATTTGCTATTCATATTGTAAGCCTCCTAGTGTCCAAAAAAATTAAAAGCAAGTTGAAATAATGATGGAAACATAAAGTAGACATATGGTCTATGTTAGTTATTAACTATTTTGAGTGGTATGATTATTTGTCTCACAAGCAGAAAATTTAACATTTTGCAAATTGCAAAATTTTCCATTTTTTCACGACATTTTGGTATTTTTCACAAAAAAACACAGACTGTATCGACCCAAATTTACCACTAATTTGAAGTACAATGTGTCACGAAAAAACAATCTCAAAATCACTGGGATAAGTAAAAGCAAAAAAAAGTTATCCCCACTTAAGTGAGACATGTCAGATTTGAAAAAAAGGGCTCTGTCAGGAAGGGGTTAAGCATTCTATAAGTAAAGTGGCTTCTGATCTATTAAATGAGTTTCTCTAAATGTCTAATTTTTCTCACAGGAAACACAAACCATACAGACCCATTGAGAATTCTGCAGACAAAAGTGGTGGACAAGGGATAAAGGTGTACTTCACTCTGATCAAAGAGCTTTTCTTTCAAGAAAACCATGAGCATGACCCACTTCTAAAGAGCAAGGCTGGAATAATCTAATATACAGTGCATGCCTACAGTATGTCATACTGAGTATCCTGGCATCTTTATCAAAGTGATTCCATATATAAAGACTCATCGGTCAAGTAGAATCTTTCCAATAGCAAATCTTTGAGGCCAGTAGCAGATTGGGTATGGCTGTAGCTAATCGCTACTGGTGTATGTGGTTTACTGCCTCTGGCTTGATACGATTACATTGAGACCACTCTTGTATCTGCTGGCCAGTGTGTATGTGTATACTAATTGCTGAAATGGGGCTTGTGCAAATTGAAATGGTACAAACCACTAAACCTGATCTTGTCTGCTGTAGTTGTATACAGTATATGTGCACTGACTGAACTCTTATCATTTTTTTTTTACTTTTTGTATGCACAATCTAAATGACTTACTATATATTTGCAGCTTAAAATATTTGTCACTTAGAATTTAAGTGTAACCTAACTGCTGTGTAACGACAACTTATCTAATAAAGATAATGTTTCCATAGATACTTGCATTTTGATTTGTGTAGCTAAATCTAAAATGCAGCAATAATATATGTGGGAGTCCTAAGGGGTATTCATGGTGTGATTTAAGGTCTAATTTTGACTACAGTATGTAGTCAACATCAGTAGAGAAGTTAGCACAACTTGCTGTGTGTGTGGGTGTAGATTGTGATCCTGAAAAGTGATAAACCTAAAAAAGAAAAACAGGCTATGCAGTGCTCAATGGTAATAAAAATACTCCTGACTGTTGGATTGACTTTGCAGGTTACTTTGTGTAGTTAAGATAAAATCACAATTTAATAAGCCATCTGGCTACACATATTAATACAATATTAAAAAAGAATTGAAAGGTGTGCTGTTGCAGGGTATAGGTAGTTATAGCTCTGTCCATTCCTATGTATGCCTGGGGAAATGAATGGACCAACTCTGTGGTTCAGAGTGGATATAATTACCGTCCAGCTTGTTGGATTTGTAGGGTATTGGATCCTGATATTTGTATATCCAAATGTGGAAGATGCCACTTGGTGTCAGCTGGTGTAGATGGTTTTGGCGGTCCGTCCAGGCTGTTCCGGGCAGATTAGGGGTTAAGAGGTTTGGCTGGACCTAGTAGTCCACTTCTGCTGGAAAGTAGGTGTCCAGCTAACGCGTTTCACTGTTAAAGCTTTCCCAAAGGTAGCATAATTATAGCCACTCTGAACCACAGAGTTGGTCCATTCATTTCCCCAGGCATACTTAGGAACAGTAAGGACAGCTATAACTACCTATACCCTGCAACAGCACACCTTTCAATTCTTTTTTAGTATTGTATTAATGTGTAGCCAGATGGCTTATAGATTGTGATTTATCTTAAATACATAAAGTAACCTGCAAAGTCAATCCAACAGTCAGTCTTTTTATTACCATTGAGCGCTGCTTCTCCTGTTTCTCGTTTATACATTCGGCCTACTATCATTTAGATAGCAGCTCCGATATGGACAGGAGTGTATAGTCCTTAACCGTACACTGGCTCCTTCATACATGGAGAAGTGGTATCAGTGCCCATAACATGCGCTGATACCCCTTCTCCCCCACACCACACAGTCCTACATCTGCTCCACTGTTGGATAATTGTCCATCCTTAATCGGAGGCCTCATTGATTATTTTTGAGCAATACAGGATTACCACAATAAAAATTAGCAATGAAATTAGCTTTCATATTAATTCCAACATCCTATATGCAGGGGTTACCAAACATTTTTGAATCACGGTGCCTAGAGTATCGAAATATTTTCAAGGCACCCCTAGGCCAAATGCTTCTTATCGAGAAATTCAGAAACAAAATATTAAATTAAGTGCATTGTGTTTATGTCACAGTTATCTGGTGAGGGACAGGATTTGCTCCTGTTTGTCCACATATATTAGAGATGAGCGGGTCCGGATCCCCGAGATCCGTCATATCCGAATATCGGGGATCCGAGACGGCTCGGGAGTTCCCGCCTGAATTCCGGACCAATAACGAGGCCGAATGTCATCATCGCGCTGTGGGATTCTCGCGGGATCTTATAAAAGATGCACGCGCGCCCCGCCATCTTCACTCCAATCTTGAAGAGGGTGGTTGGGAAGCTCCGTGCTGTGCCATGTGCTCCATGACCTTCCCTGTGCCCTCACTGCCCTGTGCTGTGCTCCGTGACCTGCCCTGTGTTGTAGACTTGAGTCAGTGACTGTTTATAGGCCTGAGCCCTGTAGTGTGATTTAACTAACTAGGTGCTGCAGTGCTCACACGCAGGGGCTGCAGTGTCCACTGTCCAGGGGCTGTCCTGTGGCCCGTGCCCTGTTGTGATTTATTTAGCCCTAAGCCCTGTGTTGTGATTTATTTAGCCCTGAACCCTGTTTTTTGTGATTTAACTAACTCCGTGCTGCAGTGCTCACATGCAGGGGCTGCAGTCAGGGCCGGCGCTATCCACTCAGCAGCTCCTGCAAAGCAGGGAGGCGCCATGCTGAAAAGGCGCTGTCTCCCTCCCTTCTCTGCTAAAGCTGCCTCAGCCCTCACTGACACTCCTCCTGCACACCGCCCGCAGCGCCTGTCTGACAGCGGGCGGCAGTATGGAGAGGCTGAGCAGCTCCCTGCACAGCGCACACACTGTCCTTCTCCTGTGACATGCCCCCTCTTCCTCACGGACACTTGCGCTGAGGCATGTAGCGCTGTCTGTGAAAGCCTTGATGACCTGTCATGTCTGGATGTGCCCCCTACCCATTGCTCCCTGCGCCTGTCAGCTGTCAATCAAATGACGAATAGGCAGCGGCACCGCCTCCCCTTCCTTCCCTCTTCTCAGTGTGCTGTGCCAGTGCCACTGCCAGTCCTCAACACTCTGCCCCCTTTATCTCCTCCCCTCTTCTTCCATCTCCTCCTTCTCTCCCCTCCTTTCCCCCCTCAGTCACGAGTGCTGCACATACTTTTTGTACTGCTTTCGGATCGCATCGCACACACATTGCATACATGTCGTGCAATGCGATTTAGCCCATAACGTATGCAATTCTCGCAGAGTGTATGGGCACCTTTAGTGCCTGCAACATTTTGCGGACACAGCACTGAGATGGTGTATGCATACATGTATATGCACCCGAAATCCTCCATAGGATCGCATGTTGCATACGCTCCCACAATCGGGTTGCAGCTTGTTGCAATGGCAATGTGAAAGGGCGCAAAATGTATGGTTTGCAGGAGGGCGCCGGACACCTTAGCACCGGCCCTGGCTGCAGTGCTGCTGAGTAGTACACTGTGTACAGGGGCTGCAGTAATACAAGGGGCTGTGTCCAGTGTGACGGCCTATACCTTATCCATTGTCCAGTGTCACGAGTCACTCACGACATATATCCTGTGTCCAGTGTGACGACAATATATCCTGTGTCCAGTGTGACATGTAATGTGTGCCGGCATATATCCTGTGTCCAGCGTGACATATATCCATTGTCCAGTGTGACGACATATATCCAGTGTCCAGTGTGATGACATATATCCAGTCTCCAGTGTGACAACATGTGGCCAGTGTGACGACATATATCCAGTGGCCAGTGTGACGACATATATCCAGTGGCCAGTGTGACGACATATATCCAGTGTCCAGTGTGACAACATATATCCAGTGTCCAGTGTGACGACATATATCCTGTGTCCAGTGTACAGGAGCTGTGTCCAGAGGCTGTGTCCATTGTCCAGGGGCTGTGTCCAGGGTGACAGGCTGTGTCCAGTGTCCAAGGGGCTGTGTCCAGTGTGACAGGCTGTGTCCAGTGTAAAGTAAGGAAAATAAATAAAAGTAATAAATAAAATAAAAACACATTTTTGGAGGATGATGGAGGAGGAAATAGTGGGAGATCAGCAACCTGATAGAAGTGCTGAAGCTGCTACCACCAGTCATGACAAGGCCAATAAATCTTTGTATTTTTTGCTCTTTGGTGCATTTCTCTTTTTGGGATAGTTTATTAAACTGCCACCCTGTCTGCCCCTGCAGTGCCGCTCTGCTTCCAAGATGTGCCAGGTCCACATGTACCGTGGCCCTTATGCACATTGGCGCGTACGCATGCGAATTTGCACGTTTCACCCTGCAACCCCCATTGCGCATGTGCAGCAAGCGCATGTGCAATGTCATTAAAAAATACTCGCAAGCAAACTTTCGCGGAGATTTCTCAGTGCGAACGAGTGCATCGGTAGTAGGCGTGCAGTGGGCGTTAGCATGGGCGTGACCATTATAATGAGCAAAAGTGGGCGTACACATGGGCGTTCACTATGAGTGGTGGGAGTGCTTTCGCATGAGTGCAAGAGGGATTGTTCCCCTCCAACGCAAAACTTTTCGCCAGCTCAAAGCAGGTTTTTCGTTTCGCACACCTTGCTCCTTGTAATGTGCTCATTCGCACGGAACAAACACACGCACGAAATGGCTAAATCAATGGGTGAATCAATGGCACCTGCACACTATTGACACCAATACATGGTTGATTTCATGAGACAATTACCTCAGCACAACTTCTGATTGCATACCACCAGCAATCAAGTGTTAGCAGATACAAACTTCTTCTGTTGCTAAAGTTATTTTGACCAAACGAGGATAATGAGGAAACATGATTAAATTCAGCTCTATTGTGTCAATGTAATTTGCTTGCAAAGTTGATGATTGTATCCAGCACATGGAAATTATTGAGGAGGGTGATGTGATTTAATTGATGTGTGCGTGGATGTTTGCTGCGTGCATACTAGTATTTGGTTTGCTAACATTTGGGGAGTAGAGCATGTTCGTTAGCAGCTTGAGGTGAGTGTGTGGGCGCGTGCGACCAGTTACACGTACGCACAGCGATAGACCACCCCCCTTCTTTGTATGGTTGCATGCGAATGATTTCGCAAGCACTGTAGGCGTGCCTTCCCCCGATGCGTGCATGTGGTTTTTTCCGTAAGAGTGCTTGCGAATGTGCATGCGAGCGCATGAACCTGAATGAGGGCCAGTATGTGATGCCCACTGCTGTCGCTTAGCTCAGTCATCCAGCTACCTCAGTATACCCTTTTGGCCCAACTACATTAAATGAAAACAATTTTGTAAGCTGTGAAGTGATCAAAATTGACTAGAAATGAGTGGAAACTAATGTTATTGAGGTTAATAATACTTAAGGGGCAAAAACAGGCCCAAATTCTGTTATTTTAGCCATTTTTAGCATTTTTTCATAAAAATCCAGATCCAAAACCAAAACCCACAAGGGTGGTTTTGCCAAAACCAATCCAGATCCAAAACACGAAGGGAGATCCAGATCCAAAACCAAAACCCGAAAAAGTGTCCGCCGCACATCTCTAACATATATTATGATTGGCAGCCACAAGCACTGGTTTTACCTGTTACATTGACCATAAATAATATTAATTGATCCTGTTCCACCAACCCAAGGCACCCCTGCAAGTGTCCTGAGGCACCCCGTTTGGGAACCACTGGTCTAAAGGCATTACTTCCCAATCCACTTTGTCATCTAAATTACTATATCCGGGAACTTTATAATCTTACAGCAATTTGAAGGGGGAGGCAAGATGAGTTGGGTAAGCCTGGCAGCATTTTCCAGACATCTTTACACTATCACTAATGTAAAATGCATTTCAACTACAGAGATTATCTAGGGTAGTGGAAACAAATATTTTTAAATACCCACGGAACCTTACAAAGTATTTTTGGCCAGTAGTTTATATGTTTGGTGCCATAGAAGTGGTGTATGTAGAGAGATTGAAGTCTCTCAGAGCTGCATTTGTAAGAAGCGTTTCACCTTGTTTTGCAGGTTCCACTTTGCCTGAAAATTAGTAATATAGGGACCGTATCAGTCTCCACCAGCTGAATGAGACCGATGGACTTGAATAGCACCAATGTGAGAGAGAGGGTGTGGACCTAGTGGGAAATCAGAGTTGAATAAGATAGAGGTAAATGGTGTTGATGGAGATGTAAAAAATATGTACGTAAAGGCCCTATGCACCTTCCAACAGGACAATGCATGAGGAATGATCAGGTGGTTTATGGACAGTATAATCAGTATCTAAGGGTCTGCATCAATGGGGCCAGGCATACTGTAAATATACCTCAATGGGAAACTTACTGTTTGGATTTAGAGACATCTTGTCCTGTACACCACATAGCTAGTTAGGACACCATGGTAATGGGTTAGTAAGCTGGAGCCTCCCCTTAGATCAGGCATGTCCAAACTGAGGCCCTCCAGCTGTTGTGAAACTACACATCCCAGCATGCCTTGCCATAGTTTTAGCAAAACTGTGGCAAGGAATGATGGGACTTGTAGTTTCACAACAGCTGGAGGCCCATAGTTTGGACATGCCCACCTTAGATGTTTATGTCTATAATAAAAAGGATATAGTATTATGTTCAAATATTGCTCTTTGGTTGTCCCAAAGAAAGTATAAAGTGTATAAAAACAAGGACAAACCCCAAAAATGAGAAGAATGATCCAGCACAACAAAGAATATATTCAGGTCACCGCAGGTATTTGAAATGAAGAAGAGGCCTTTGAGATCTGGCAGACTTTTCAGACGCAGGGCTACCGCTCCCTTAAAGGGAGCAAATGCGCAGAGTAGGACTTGATCCAAAAGCATACCTTTTCTCAAATGTAAAAACCCTATTGCACTAGAGATGGGGTAAATGTATCCCTCAATCAGTGGCCACATATGGTGATATCGGATGTATATTATTATTATTATGATTATTATTATTAGTACAGCCTCCCATATCTGTGGTTTTTCAGAATATTTTGGTCCCCCCCCCCCCCACACTGCCCCTTTTTTCATTCCTTCCATGTTCCCTGGCATCCACGGTGGGCTTCAGGATCCTATTCAGCGACATCGCCAGTCCCAGGGGTTCATTGCGCGAGTGCTTTGTGTACAAGGTGGGACCAGGTAAGTAAATTTAAAAAAAAAATATTCCAAAAACCGGAAAAATCCCTTATCCGAAATACTTGTGGTTCCAAGCATTTTGGATAAGGAATACGCAACCTGTATTATTATAATGTAAACTTGTACTGTGGCTCAGAACCTGGGAAAGCCTTATACAGTACAACAACTCCAGTACACTGTATTACGAACTGTTACGTTTGTCTTTTTGAATACAGGTTGAGTATCCCGTATCCGAATATCCGTTATCCGAATTATTCCGAAAACCATACATTCCAGAAAGTGAACAAAAAATTATTTTTTTGCTAAAAAGTTACTGGGGACATCTGTAACAGCACTACTGGGGGAATGATATGTAACTGACACTATATATGTGCAAGACAACGATTGCTTGGCATTTAAATTCAGTGCCTGAGATTGTACACAAACTTTGTTTCATGTTTTGAAACCTTGTTTTATGCTAAAATAAAATATATTTGTGTTTATTTCATGTGTTTAATGTATATGTACAACATAAATGCAAGATACCTCAAGATACATCATTGAAATATTAAAATATTCCGAAATACGGAATAATCCGTTATCCAAAATTCTCCTGGTCCCGAGCATTTTGGATAAGGGATACTCAACCTGTACTTCAATTTTAATACACAGAAATGCATTGGCCTTATAGCATCTACAGTTCACTTTTTTTGCTGCTTTATTTGTACTGGAGAAATCCCTATTAATGAATCAATATGGTGTCTTTATTTTTTTCTAAACAAATGGTTGAGCAGTAATTTACAAAGCATGTATATGCCTGCTGCTTTTTTTGCAGTGAAATTACTGTAATGGTTGTCAGATATTTGGTGCCTTTAATTAAAGTGAAAGGTATCCTTATGTAATCAGCTGCAAGCTGAAACACACCAACTGGAAAAAACATCTGCTTCGCCTAAATCATTAATTTTGGATTCCAGGACAATGTCAACCTTGTGAAGCCTTATGCTTTAAAATGAATCAGTGATTTTATCACAGAGATTGAACATATTCTGCACTTCACTAAATCCAAGAATATGAATAATACCATTAAGTAAATAGAAAATGTGCATATTGGTGCCAGAAAATCAGGAGCAAAAGCATCTGTTATTCATGATAAAGCCTAGAATACGGCTTTCAATTACAGGAATTAAAAAAAAAAAATCCTACCTTTCATGCCAGCATGGAACTGATGAGAAATAACATTTACCATGCTGATATCTGTTAGATCAAACAATTATTAATGTAACCTACTGTAGAACATGATTTGTCTTAACACTGATTCCACTTTTAAAAGACTGCCTTTAAAAGATAATCTACCTTTGGACTCTTTGGATCTACCTAACTGGACAAAGTTCCTTCTCTGGCAAAACCTTCCTCTGCACTTGGGGAGGATCCCTGATGAATTAAGCCTCCGCATAGGAGGGGCTGCCATCAGACATGATGGGGCCTGGCACTGGCAAATGGAGTGGGTGTAGTCGTAGGAGTAATAGAGGGAAATGGTAGAAACAGAAAGAATAGTGGGAAAGAGAGAATGAATAGGGGGATGGGAGAGAGAAAGTGAAGGTGGAAATGGAAGAGCGAATCAATGAGAAACGAGAGAGAGAGAGAGAAAGAGAGACAACACCCTGACTAGCATAGAGAAGGAAAGTACTCACCCTGCTGTAAAAGATTCTTTGGGTCTGCGTACTGTATCTTGTGGGTCTTTTTCCACCCCATCTCCTCCTCACTGGCAGCTCTGGGTCCTTCTCCTCCCCTCCTCCTCGCAGTAGCAGCTGCATTATTCCTCACATTCTGACTCCTGAGCAGCTTCTCTTACCAAGAACTGCTGCAGGCATCGTTTAGTCTGGTCTGCCCTGGTCCTTGACAGCATAGGCTGCTGGGACATGTAGTTTTTTGAAAGTTGCTGGAAACTGTCACACACCACAGGGGGGTGCCGGACGGGGTCCCGACACCGACAGCCGGGTTCCCGGCGGCCACCTGCTATTTTCCCTCGTGGGGGTCCACGACCCCCATAGAGGGAGAATAGAATAGGTGGCTCGCAGTGTGACGAGCGCAGCGAGCCCGCAAGGGGCTTAGTTGCGCTCACCATGCTGTCTGGGTCTGGCCAGTTGGGATCTGATGTCAGGCTAATGACTGTCGGGATCCTGACTGTCTGTCCCTGTACCACACCCCCACAGGGACAGACAGCAGGAGTTCAGAGAGTATCCAAAGAGCCCGATACAGAGGTTTTTTATGTTATTAGTTGTAGTTCTAGTTCTAGTTCCAGGCCCCCTACTCTGTCAGGGCCCGGGACTCCAGACCCCACAGAACCCCCCCTGTCAGCGGGCCTGGGGGGATCTGCATTCCTTACAGAGCATCGCTCTGCATTTTTTAAATAATTCTGCATAACAGTGCCTGTCTTTGTAACTGCTCCTAACGGCCATATTACAGGCTGTGCATGAAAAATGATTCTCCATGGCTTAGTGCAGGGGTTCTCAAATTCAGTCCTCAGCACACAGTTTGCGTTTTCCAGGTCACCCGGCAGGTGCACAGGTGCACTCATTGACACAGTTTAAAAGATCAACAGGTGGAGCTAATTATTTCACTTGTGATTCTGTGAGGAGACCTGCAAAACATGTACTGTGTGGGTACCAAGTTTAAGAACCTGTGGCTTAGTGTATAGATGCCTATGTCACAAAGACTTCCTGTTGACCTTGATATTTTTATAGTCACAAATACATATGTATTTTTTTTTTGTAGTCACAGCCCTGTCTAGACACTAAGGGGTTAATTTACTAAAGGTTCTGAAAATGAACAGAAGTGATGTTCCTCATAACAACCAATCCGATTATATCTATCATTTTCTAGGATGCAATAGAGAAATGATAGCTAGAACGGATTGGTGGCTATGGCCAATGTCACATCTGTTCTTCCATAGAACCCTTAGTAAATGTACCCTCAATAGTCTATATTATTTGATGAAAGGAGGGGACTATTGTCAAATGTTGCCCGGAACCTGCATGTAAAACGTGAAATAACTGAACAAGTATCAAAACGGAAATGACATTTTCTTTGCCTGTACTGCAAGTGCTCTGATGCTTTAACCTTGTAGGCTGATGCAGTCTATTAGGAAATCATTCCCTGAGTCCTTGTTACCTACCTCATGCACCTGACAACCTCTCCAGTAGCATACATCTTATCAGTCATGACTGATTGCTGTAATCTGTACTCTGGGCAGCCATTAAGCAAATTACCTGAATCATTGCAAGGATTAGTCTCATTAACACATGATTAGCATCAAATTAAAATAATGAGTGTTTAACTTCTGATGTCTTCCAGTTGTTTGAACAGCTTGATCAGCCACACCAGACTGGCAGGGAGGTGACGGGTGTCAGGGAGTCACAAGGAAAAGTTAGACCGGACATCATTATTCAAATACACACTGAATGCTCAGAAAAGGCCTCAGAGATGCAACAACTTATGTTTACATAAGTAACATTTACTAAAGGGTCTATAAATAAACCTTCAGATAGAATAACCTGTGTCCCTATGATGTTTACATTGTCTAAACATTTAATTCAATTTAAATCAACCATAATGACAATGAAATAGACATTTGAAAATGTTACATAAATATTTCGGCTTTATAATAATCTCTTTCCATCAGTTTGAACTAAAGCACAATGTTCTACAATACAAAGTAGTGACCCTTTGTTCTGTATACCGGTTAAGTCTCTGTTTTCCGAAATGCTTAAGACCAGAAACATTTTGGATTTCCAACTTTTATGGATTTTGGAACAGAAGACAGATCTGTTACCAGCAGCACTACTGGGACCCATGTCGGGGTACAAGAGAATCCCAGAGAGCTCACCTAGAACAAAGGAGGCAATTTGTGTTGCGGGGTCTGCTCTAGGTCCTTGATCAGGATGCCAGCGGGAGCGGCTGATGGCAATTTCACTGGGGGAGCAGAGGGGGTGACAACAGGAGATGGACCTAGCAATGAGTAAAGAGCACTGGGAAGCAACAAAGTTACCTGTCACCAGCATAGGATCATGTGTATATAAAAGAACACAACAGGCATCTTAACTCAGACCCGCCAGAGTCTGTATGCCGGCTTAACCCAAAAACCAAAGCAATATCTAGTATATTAAAATCTTGGAGATGGCTTTAATACTATTAAAAGTGGCACTGAATGGGTATGCTGTAATTCAAGCAAAAATGTAAGGTACTTGTGTATTATAGCGGCACCCCCCGATGTGCATCGCGCAATGTTTATATCGCATCACATCGCATGGCATGCGATGCGATGCGATTTTTGCCCCCTATGCGATGAAAGATCGTATAAGCACCATAAATGGTGCTTTTAAGCACCCTAATGGGTGCTTACAATGTGAAATGCACCCCCACGCCACCCCCCCCCCACACTATAAACGTGAAACCGAAGCGTGGCGAGCGCAGCGGTACGCGTCCTCTGACCTTTTCATACCCCCACTATCCACGTCGGCGTGGAGTTGAGAATAGAAAGTGTGGTGAGCGCACGCGGATACCTTCACAGTTGGTTGCATCGCATACCATCGTATGCCTTATGGTATGCGATGAGATGGGCGCCGCCAAAATACACAAGGACCAAATGTAAAATTAAAACCGTAAACCGTAAACTAAGCACCTAAAATACGTTCCTTAGAAGTGGGACATAGATTACAAACATTGGTGATCCAAACACTTTCTTTTTTAGGGATGTCCATTGCCAGTCAATTTTGATCACCTCACAGCTCTCAATATTTTCCTTCAGGATGGGCCAAAAGATTCCACAAAGCTAACTGGCTGACTAAGCATAGCAGCAGCAGTAGGCGGCATAAACACGTGGCAGTTCAACTTCTAACATGACACATCATGAAGCAGTGGGACACTGCATTGGCAGACAGGATGTCCGTTTAATTTTTATGAAGGGGGCATTGGGGACAAAATCTAAAATTCTTCCCTTATTGACTATTTTGTCCTCCATTGCTGTAAAATAGGCTACAACCCTTGATTTTGATAAAACATAAGCATGAACACAAAGTTACACATTAAGTTACTGTTAAATGTATCTAAGATATAAAAAAAAATACAATGATCAAGCATTTTCATTTTAATTAGTAAATAAAACTATACTGTATGAACATCCTCATTCTAAGTTGTGTCCGAGAGTACACCAGGGACGTGGTAAATCAAAAGTTACCTATTGATAAATCTTAAAAACAAAAAAAAATGAAATACAGTAGTGCCTATCTGTCATCCTAAGGTTCATGTGTTATGATTTGCAGCACAAGCACTCGAGAATAAATAAAATGCACATAAACATGTTCAAATTAGCAGGATATATGACTATACTTTGACCATAAATAATTTGATTTGGTCCTGAATCACCAACCCGAGGCACCCCTAGAAAAGCTTTACGGCATCCCATGTGCCTAGGAGCACAGTTTTGTGAACCACTGAGGTTCCTGCAGTGACTTATACTTTAAGTTAAGCATCCTATGCTGTATATAATTGCATGTTGGTGTGCCAAAATGACAGAAAATAAATTGCTTCATTATGGTCCTGATGCAGAGTGAGTACTACACATTTTGGGGCCCAATTCATCCCCTCCGGCGATGGTGGGCCACAGTGCATGTGCATAGTCGCTAATGTGCATGTGCTGGGCTCGGCTGTGAGGGCCTTCGACAAGTTTTCTCTTTGCTGAGGCACTTGCAGCCTGATTGACAGGCAGGGGGTGTTCCTGCCATGCATGTTTGCATAATTCCACCATATATGCCCACAATTAGGCTGGATATGTAACCTAGAACTAGTACGGTAATGGGGTGTTCCTGTAATTTCCGAACACAAGTAGACCGGACAAAAATAGGAAGCTGTATTATTTGGTCTGGTCATGCATGTGCTTTATATGTTGTTTCACTCAGGAAGTTTCTAAACATGACTAATGGTGTGTACACACGGTGAGATAACCCATGCTATTCGACTTTTTTTTTTTTAAAAGGAGAATTAACTTTCAAGGCATGGTTTTGCCTTGTAAGTTAATTCCCCTTTCAAAAAAAGTCCGTTTTCGGCAAACATCTCACACTGCCGCTGAACTCGGGTGACATTAAATCTCGCCCTATATATGCTACATGTAAGGATATTTTATACTCCTATTTGTATACAGTCATATATTATATTATATATTAAACATATTAATTCAAATGCAGAAACAATGAACATTGATATGGTTCTTTAATAAGAATAATGTCTATGTTTTACTAACCATAATAAGAAAATAATACTTCCTTATTATAAGCGTATATTTTATTTCTAATATTATTTGTTTTATGCACACTAAATTGGAAGTAAAACATCATTGTGTTTTTGCAGTTTGCATTGTGATTGCTGGGCCACACTTTTTATTGTGGTACTATGAGCTTTCACATTTGGAAATACTGTAAACAGATTTAATTTTCCATGCAATATCAAGATAAATTAGTTACATTGTTTTCTTCAGTAATTGCAATCAATGGTGCTCATTATTTTGGTAACAAAATGTTCCACCCCCCGATTGAACATAAATGCATTTATCAATAATTAGCTTTTGTCAACCTGCACAATAATTTATTCTAAACGAGCATTTAGATTTAGCACAGTTTCATTTGGATTTTGATAAAACATAAGCATGAACACAAAGTTACACATTAAGTTACTGTTAAATGTATCTTAGATATAAAAAAAAAATACAATGATCAACAGTATATCTAGATTACAATTCCAGCAATACATATATTACTGTATACTATTATGTACTTGGTTAAAAATACATAAGCTACATTAGTGTTGCTTGTCTCCAATAGTATCATACAGCTGGTTTACTCAGAGCTAGTAAAGATTTTCTTTTAGTGGTCAGTTTATTTTATATATATTTTTTGTGAACCAATGCTACCTGTTACCATCTTTTCGGTAAATATTATACAGAAGAGTTATCAATCCATCAAGAGATAAAAAGGCCAGGATGTGGATCCGATATGTAATGCCGGCGGTCGGAATCCCGACCGCCGAAATCCCGACATGGGGGGGACGTGGAGCGCCCCCCCCCCCCCCCCCCTTGCGGGCTCGCTGCGCTCGCCACGCAGCGGGCCAGGTGCCTCGCTAAGCTCGGCACGCTATTTTATTCTCCCTCTATGGGTGTCGTGGACACCCACGGAGGGAGAAAGTTTCAGGATTTCGGCGGTCGGGATTCCAGTGTCGGGATTCCAACCGCCGGGATCCCGACCGCCGGCAAATTGACTGCATCCCCAGGATGTAACAAGAGACACTTTATCATCTGGGAAAAAGTTGCATTATAATGTGACTTTTTTCTGGAACTCGTCCAGTGTAACGGTGTGCATTTTTACTCTCCGAATGCTAACACGGGGCCTGATTCTTGTTCAGATGTAACGGGGAGAATTCGGCCCCGCTCTAATGTTTGGGGTCTGCGCGTGCGCAAGCGTGTATTTGCACATGTGGAGACCCCAACAACGAATGGCTTCGTTGAGTTACATACGTGCTGGGCTAATAGTCGCGGGGGGGTGGTTTTGACAGTGTTGGACCATTGGAACTCTCAGTGTTTCATCGGCGTCCCCATGAAAACGCCTTTAAGACCACTTTTTAGTCAAACCAGAATATGCTGCATAGTGTGAAAGGAAGTCACCCATGGGCACATAAAAGTACCATGCTTCACACACACCCTGTATACATTAGCCATAAGAACATTTAAGATGTATTTTATGGAAAACATACAAAAATTACTTAACATTACATGAACTGTTTTGAGAGAGCCAAGTATATTTTTGACTGATTTTAAGCTTAGAAATATTTAGAAAAATGTTTCTTTGTTTTAAATGTGTACCTCTAATTGATTTTGAAAAATACAGATGGGGCCAGACTTTGTCAGTCCGCCAGCTCACCATATCAGAAAAGCTGGTGGAGACGGCAACTCGAAAGCGTCTTAAACTCTTGCACATCCTATTGCCGAGAATGGGGCGCACGATCAATGGTCGGCTCCATCTATACAACAGATGTCTGTCTTTATAACGTTGTTTTGTGTGAGACTTAATTCAGACTCCATTACATTGGCTGAATTCTATGTTTTACATGGGAAAACATCTGGATCCAACTTTCTACTGGCCACTCTTGTTTTGAGCCAAAAACATCCATTCATGAACTCTGAAGTTATTACATTGGCTGACTTTGCAGAATGTGCGTCTTTTGCAGAAAATCAGAGATATGTGTATTTGTCCCAAATTATTGACCTACTGTATATGCAGGGGCACATCTGCTGGGACTGAAAGAACAGACCTGCTAGGCTAGTGTGTCCACCCCCCTCCCCATGCCTTGCGGTCACCCCTATTTACCGGCCTGAGCTGATTCATAGCCATCCAGTAGTCAAATTAATAATAATCTGTGTTCAGATTAGCAGCAAATCTGAAAATTGAGAGCTAGCTGATTACATTAGCCAAGCCACAGCATCTATCGCTGCACCACAGTGACCATTGGAACCACCAGCATTATCAGAAGTGAGGAGGTAGACCTCAGAACTTACAAGCAGCAGTAGGGTAAAAAGGTGGACCACAGGAGGACAAAGCACCAGCCTCCTGTGACACCATATTGCTCCTATGGCAGTGTGACCTGGGACTTTACCCCATTAATAGAAATAGTGGGGTAGATGTATTAACCAGTGTTAAGTGGATATGGTTATGTTATGGTTAACGCTTTTTAAGATGTATTAGGACATGTAATGGAAGGGAAAACCGACCGATTAATGTTCTGCCCAGCTGTACCCTTCAATCCCCCTGCTGTTTATGGCTTGGGCAATGTATGACTGGCTGTCAGGCGTACATCACCCATTAAGCCACCAAGGGCTAATGTTGTCCTATTCCCACTGCAGGGTCTACGCTAGTAAGGGTGGGGAAAAGGGAAGGATGGAAAACCCGCGCACAAGTTACACTTTGTAGATAAGAGGTAGTGTGATTTCAATGTATGTATACAGTCAGATCCACAATGCGAATAATTACAGATTAAATCACTCATGTGGAGATGCACCCCTGAGAGTAGAAAACGTACAGATTCAAGAAAAAAAGAAAAAAGTACTCTCCTTTGTTTGGGGGTCCACGCTAGCCCTGCTGCTGGTTTCAGGCTGCTCTCAAATCTCAGGATAAAAGCGAGATCTTGCACATTCACAGAGAGCTAGCCGGGGGAGAGAGGGAGCTGTTTTTTCTCTCATGGTGCATGCGCAGTACTGCTGGGGGTGTCGATAATGAGAGCTGTGGATAATGGCTCTCGTTATGCAGGAGAAGCGGACCCTTTAATAACAAAATGTTAAATGTATTTGATTACATCTGCCTCAAAATGTATAAAGGTGTGCCCTTTGTTAGATGCGAAAAACCTCCCACCCAAAGAATATACACTACCCACCCTACCTCCTGACCCATCGAAAATGTGTTACCCCAACCCAGGGACATACACCAATACACTTTACCACCACCTCCCTTCCCTTGCTTACCACAAGCACAGTCCCCTGTACCCTTCCTCCTGGCCCACCCTACCCTGGGGACATACACTACCTAGATTACACTTCCTAACATCCACATGGACATATACACCTCACCCTCCTTCCTGTGATCCTAGACACGGTACAACCCAAACCAGGGATGCACACTACCTGCTCTACCCATATCAGCCCCAGAAACATACGCTTCCTGATGTACCCCCCTGGCCCCACACATATACACTGCTCACTCAACCCACCTTATCCTCCAGCCCTGGAGACTTATAGTATCTGCTCTACCGCCTTCCCTTCCCCAGTGACATAAATTCCCTACCCCACCCTTGGACTTTGAGACATACAGTACAACCCCCTGCCCATGGATATACATTTTTCACACTGTCCCTCTTTCTATGCAACATACACTACCCACCCTACCCCCACCCCAAGGAACATACACAGATTCAGATGCGCTTACCAAGACGTGTATTAGAAATGTGTTGGGTGTTCCCAGGGGGTTGGCTGATTAGACACAGTAGAAATATATTATGGGCGTGTTGCTGAAAGTGTTTATGTATATAGATATCAAATTGCACACATTGGAAGCCAAATGGATGTTCTGCACCTGGAATAGGGCTGATGAAAGTTTCAATGGTGCATCATATATAAACTAGCACAAAGTATAACTGCTGTAGCTTTAGACACTGACAGTGGGCAGATGTACACCAGGCAAGGGCTGTGTAATAGCATTAGCTAATAGGCAGAAATGCAACAGTAGCAAAAGCCACAAGTAAGTCCACAATTGTGTCCAACTTAGAATCAGCCCCAATGAGGAGGGATAGAGCCCCCCTGACAAATTCACCCCATAAATCAGACTTTGCCCCCATTAAAGTTGCTTCCTTTAGTTTCTGGGGCTGGGTTTCCATTCCAATCCACCCCTGTCTATATGATGACTGGTGTGCTGTGTTCCGGCTGGTATGTGTTTGTTCCCATCTACATTAATCTCCTTACATGACGCAAATACAGAGATGGACTCCCCAAGGGTGCGGTAAAACTGAGTGTTTCAAGGAACAACTACATCAAATTGCACCAGGCTAAGTAGGTTCTGTATTTACTGTACTGTATGTCAATGTTTTTAATTTCATATTTTAATTGAAGCATATGCAGCAAAACAAGATATACATTTGGAAAATATAGGACACACTGAATAGAGCTGGGTAGAAATATGAGAAACATTACAATATAATTAATTTACTAAAATAATATGTTATGCTGTAGGAAATATAATTTAGCAAATTATACATAATAACAATTATTTGGATAAAAGACAAAACAAAGAACTAACGACTGAACCAATCTACAGCACAGATACAAAGATTCTAACAACCTTGATTTCTAATTTTCCAAACCAAATAAGAAAGGTTATATAAGCAGGCTTTCATCAGTGGCGTAACTACTGTTAGGCAGCCCCAGCAGCCGCTTGGGGGAGCAAGCGGCAGCGGGGTCTGTGTGGGTGCCAGCACCTGCTTGACGCACTGACATGCTGCTGCCTGCTGGCTGAGCACCGGAGGCGAGTCAGCCATGACAGAGACGACAAATTCCCCCATTGATTTAATTGACTGTACACAGAGCCAGTATTTGCACAAACTTTTTGGCAGGGGGGAGCAAAATTTATAGTTACGCCACTGGCTCTCATATTGTAAGTATATACAGTACATATCAAAATATACTGTGGCACTAGAGCAGCAAGAGTAAAATAAAATGATACTGTACATAAGGTGCCCATACCTGGTACAATTGCAATTTGGAATAGATTAGTATCTCATCGCATACGTTTTGCAATACAATGAGATGCAATCTAGTACAAAAAGTAAGTGCAGCACATACTATTTGTGCTGTGCAGTGTGATGTGCGCGGGAGACCGCATCTCATCGCACCTGAAAAATGCACCGTGTATGGGCACCGTCAGCGACCACTATATCACATAAGAGAGCATATCTGTAAAATACCAATGTCTACAACAATAATCATTGTCTATTGGAATATAGAATGTATAGCACAGTGCATCATTTCAGTGTCACTACCTACATAATATAGCCATAAAACTATAGTTACTGCACATGATAATACATGAACTGCTAGACTATATATGGATCAGGTAATATAGCCTAGAAGGCCATAAAGCAGAGATAGGAAATGAGCTGTGAATTATTACACTATAATATTAAGTGCTAGGACAATATAAAGTATAATGATGTAAGTAACATATACTGCCCCCAGTATTATTAGATAAGCAATAAAAGTAGCTAATCGTGCCCTGAGACACAGTATCCAAGATACTAGATACAAGATCAGAGGGTACAAATTGACATAAAATGATCAACATCAATAAAAGGACAATTATCATATATGGTAACAGAGAGTCCTAATCATGTAAATGAACACATTATAGAAATATTAACAAGGCAACATTTTACAACCAATAAAGCTCATGTAGCCGTAGTCAGAATAATGAGAACAAGTCTTGTACCAGCAGGACAATATAATAAAAGCAAAGAATAGTTTATTCACATAACAGCGTATGATGGTCCCTGGTCTAAATATTGAGCATATGTTGTGTTGGCAACCTCACTGGCTAACATGGTAATGGAGGGCAGTGTCAAAGATCTTCTATTGGTCCAAAATGTCTTGGCATAAACACAGAAGTACCTATAGCTCCTGGGCCATCAATTGTTATGCATAATATTTCAAATTAGGGAGTGTGTCTACTATGTGCAGCATCCTACATATTAGCTATTGTAAATCTACTTTCAATGTCTGAGGCAATACTGGCTCTACAGGGGTCTATCTGGGAATGCGCTGGTTTGGCATAGGAGAGTATCAACCTCAACAATTGCACTAACAATTATATTGGTTTGCTAAGTAGAACAAGAATGATCTTGTCCATCAAACCAAGGGGTCATAAATGGAAACTGTGATTACATAAATTGCTGGTGACTCTTCTTTAGGAGGAGTAGCCTCTAGTTTCTGTATGATTTTATCTTTTCATCTGTGAATTTGGGGCAAAGGGATCTGGGCAATGGCTTCCACCAGCTCAGTAGCCAAAGAGCGTACAAGAAGCATTGCCATATCATGTTTAGTGAAAACATACATTAGGGCCCTTATTCAGATCTGATCTGCACATCCCACCCAAATTAACTCTATCTGCACATGTTACATCTGCCCCACCTGCAATGCACATGGTTTTGCCCATTTTGAAAACAAATTTGTACTGCGATCAGATCTGAAAAAGGGCCTAGATCCTAATGACCTGGCAGGATAGAGACAGGATTGGGCACTGAGCTGTAAGCTTGAGATGTGGCACATTGGGAAACAATCGGTAATAACAGGATCACTAAGAGGAATTTGAGGCCAGCTTTGGTGTATCGGAGAATTCCAGACCACCAATATTTGGCTATCTACTCCTAATATGGAGAGTGTGGGCCAGGCGGTCATACATGTTGATGGACAGACTCCAGTGGCTAAATGGTCCTCACATTTCACTTCTTAAAAATAGAGAAGTACACTGATGGCATTTAGGAGCATAGTTTTATCATCTTGGGCTCCACAAGGTCACGTTCCTGTAAAAAAGTAGCACCCTTTTTGGACAGGGGTTTTCTTGGCTGCACCAGGTGTAACTGACCCTGGTACTGCCACTGCTGCTGCTTCGGTGGAAGTAGCAGTGAAAGCACGGTATGTTAATACAGCTGGAAGCATCTTACAAGCAAATACCTCCTGTTGCAGTAATGATCTGACATGCGTCCTACTGCACAATACTCAATGACTCACTCACCACCTGGTGGCTTGTGGCACCCATGGTGATGTGAAAGCCATCTGTCCCAGAAGCCCGGAAATCCCCATTCACTCATGGAGATCCTTGACATCTTGAACAGTGGCGTAATTACAGAAGGTACAGGTAGAGCAGCTGCTGTGAGGACCTGGCTGATTGAAGGGCCTGCAGCTCCCCTGCACCCAGTCACTGGAAGCCTCCAAAGCACGCAGCCCCCCCCCCCCCCCACTGCAAAGGACACAGTTACTGGTATGATAAACTCTCCTCCCACTCCCTTCATTCCCCCTTGGCTGCAGTGCTGCTTAGGTGCCATAGCGGGGAGTGGTCTGGCTCCAAGTGCCGAAATTTAGCGGATGGGGCTTAATGCCATAAAGTGCCTTCCCCTTTTAGAGTCCACTGCAGCTGCTGGAGACAGGTAATACCCACTCTCCCTCTATCCCTTTGTCCATCTCCCTCTTTCTATCCTTCTCTACCTAAAATAACGTGTAACGGAGGCTCTGCCTGGTGTTACATGTGCAAAAGAAAGATGTTTGTATCAGAGATCCGCGCCACAGGACTGCAGCAGCATACACACCAGGGATTACCAATCCCACAATACAATGTCCCAACGAAAATGATGGATACACTTGCGCTGTCCCAAGATGGACTTCACTTGTCTTTACAAGATGAGACTTGCCAGCAGTTTCTCAAATATAAAAGCAGAAAAAAAAGCAGCAACAGTCAGTGATTATTCCAATGCTCAGACACTTTCAGGGAGTATCACCCTTTAGAACTGACCTCTCTGCAGGGCCCTATAGGCACGTAAAGGTATCTTTAACTTGAATTGTCCACTCTACAACTCTTATTAGATTAGAGCTCACCTTAAGGCTGTGCCCTATGGGCCTTGAAAGGTTTCTTTTCACACCAGTCAGTTGAGAGTTGGTGTTACATGTAACATGGCTCTGTCTGGCGTAAGGTGTAATGGGCTCTACCTGGCATAATGTGTGTAATGGGGGCTCTGCCTGGTGTAATGTGGCTTTGCCTGGCTTAACATGGCATAAAGGGGTTCTGCCTGGTGTACCATAGAAGGGTGCTATGACTGGCACAATGTGTAATCTGGCTCTACCTGGTTTCAATTTGTAATGTGTATTTTGGGATCTACCTATCAAAATGTGTAACGGGTGTCATATCTGGCGTAATGTATGTGAGGGTCTCTACCTGGTGTAATGGGGGCTCTGGCTGGTATTGTGTTTAATTGGCTCTACCTGGCCTGTTGTGTATAAGGGGCTCTACATGGCTTAATGTGTATAAGGGGTTTCTACATGAGGTGACCACTAGAGGCCACTTGTCGGACCAAATGACTCCTTTGTGTGCTAAAATATGTCATTACAAAAGGTGAAAGCAATTTTTGCAGGGCACTGATCTGTTTCAAACTTGCTGGATATGTAGAGAGGGAGCTGTGAAGATAGAAATTGGAAGTAGGAGCATATAGGGACTAGGGGTGGGGTGAAGAGTTTGTGGTCTTAAAACTGTCACACCTTGACGTGAAAGTAAAAACTGTCACTGCTTAAAGTGAAAGTACATTGCAGAAGCTGTCATTTTGACAGGCTTTTAACAAGTCTGTACATATTTATTTTATTTTGTATTTTCTATTTTTCCTTTCTAGGTAGTTACAGTACGTCACAAACAGAAATCCCCCCAGCTCATGAAGGTCTGCCTCTTATACGCCCACACATGAAAGTGAAGTAATAATTTGGAATACTTATGATTATATATATATCACATCATTTTCTCTTTATCTTTTACGGAACTTAAAGTACGATGCATATTCAGGAATTACTGCTCGCTGTAGCGTTTTTAATGTTATTTAATCAAGGGAGGTTTACAATATATTATAAATGTCTGTTTATGACTAAGAAAAGAAAACTTTTGTGTAAGATGTTCATTTTTGTTATGTTGGAGATTTACTGTATGCAGGATATCAAGGTCACTCTTTACAGTATATCATTTTCCCCAAACTGCAAGCCAGCAAGCTTGCACCTTTTATATGGTATTTTCCTTTTTTTAGATACATGCTAGATCTGCTTATGATGCTTTTTATGATAGAAGGAAAAAGGCTTTGTTTTTTATCAGAAATGTTTTACACAGTTTTAGTCATTTGGGGGCTCTAAGAACCTTAAAAGTAATAGATTTTTGGATATGAGGAAAGAAGCCATTACAGCATGTACCAGAAGATTTAATAGGTGTCATAATTTATCATGTATACCGAAAAGTGCTTCTTAATTAAGTGCGTACGTTAATGAATTTTTTAATTTGATCCCTGTAAGTACCTTGCTATACTAATTGCAATATTCTACACATTAGTCATCCGCTGTTGCCCTTGGCTGTTTTCTATCCGGAGAGAGGTAGACTGTGCTTTTCAGTTAAACTTAATTTAACTCATTGTGGGCAAAATTGTATTTTTATACATTTCTGGGCAGGACTCCGCTAATGATAAACACAGACATACACATTAAATTGATTGTTCACCCAAGGAGGAAATGTGAGTGTGCTGTAAAACAATAAATATTGTATCACAGCACAGCATGTCCCATTTAATATTTACAAACACAGTATGATAATAAATATTACGATTCAAGTAAACATAATCATTTTTTTTATTATTCTAATAAGCTTGGTTTTCTCATGGCAGTATAAACTCTCATTTACATAAGTGTTTCTTGATTTATAATTAAATTATGACCTGCATTTGTAAAATTATTGCATATTTTTCATGTGTTTGGAGTTGTTTTCTTTTAAGTTATACTATGCAACTTTTTTATTGTTATAAGAACTTAGGACAGAGTTGTGAAAAATTAGACCAATAAAGGTGAGAAATGTGTATTTTGCAATGATGTCCTTCAACTTTGTATACTGTATGATACCCCTTTCAGATCACAATGCCGGATCAGACCTGGGACCTTAATTCCAGGTCTAACCCGGTACCGACCTGAGTCCGATGCTTTCCATTAAACCCGGGTCTCCCATTATACAGAGGGCGACCAGGGTTTAACCCTAGTTCGAATTGCCAGGTTGGTCGACCCAGCAATTACCCGTATCCAAGGTGCAGTATGAAAGGTGTATTACAGTGTAGCAAACTTCTGAAACTTTAATAATCACAGTACTTATAATAAACACACACACACATATAATTATCCACTCTTTTAAACAGTTTAAAAGCCACAACGTGTTTTAAAAGCATTTAAGAACACTTTAAAGGCATGCAGAGTGATTATAAATGCAGAAAATAAAATATGCTCCTTTATCATGTTCTTAAAGAATTTGAAAATATTATTAGAATTTATTATTATTGTCCTCACGATGCATTCCAGAGAATAGAAAAGCAGTGATCACAGACCTACAGTAGGCTGTAGAGGAAATGTACTTTCACTTTGAGCTGTGACCGTTTTTATTTTCACTTTGAGCTGAGACCGTTTTTATTTTCACTTTGAGCTGAGACAATTATTGACCACAAACTCTCCACCACACCCCCAGTTCCCATCTGCTCCTACCTCCAATCTTTGTCTTCACAGCTCCCTCTCCATATCCAGCAAGTTTGAAACAGATCATTGTCCCTGCAAAAATTGCTTTCACTATGGTCCATTATGTGGCATCTAGTGGTCACTGGCGACACTTCACCTCATAGAGGTGAAGAGTAGTCAGCCTTTTATATATGTAGATGCATCAAAGTACAGATTGGGAAGATAAAGTGGCCTTGAAAAAAATCTAAAATTGATCCCATGTACCAATCCCAACAAAAATGTAGAAGCAGGCAAGACAAAGCTGGACAGGATTAGCAAACTGTTAGCCCTAGCTACTAAACAAAATATAGAGCTTCCCAGTGACTACAACACAATACAGAGAGCATCCCCGTTTATGCTATACAATTCATTCTACCACTGGGGTTCCTCTCACGTGAGCTATAAATAGAGAGAAGCTTTTATTATTTTCCTCTCATCAGTAAATTGATCAAGATTGAGTCTATCCCCATGTATCTAAATACCTCATATATGTGGCACCAGGCAAAACATAAAAAAGTCAAAGGCAGCTTCCTAACCCTTCCATCATCCCTACCCAAACACACACAAACACAAAGTTGTAATCATTACTGGACTATGACCAAAGCCAGCTGGGCTTACACTGTGGCGGTCCCACCCCATGAGACTATTCAATTCACTACCATCCCCAGCTTTTAAAAATCAAATAATTTCTACACATGTATAGAAAAGATTTGCTCCTGCAGCCTCCCAACAGTGATTTAATGATTTGTGACTTCTTTAATCACTGCTGAATTCTCATCCCAGAATACTGTATGAATCGCACTTTTGGGCACATCGCTGTCACCAAAGAGCGAGATGAAGAACTTTGCAAATGTAGATAGCAGCGGCAACAGGCATGGACTGACATATTCCCCATTGTTCTCTGCATTAGGAGGATTGGAAGGGACAATGCTATTGGAGAAGGGTAATATGGTTGGTGAGCTCAATTTGGACTGGTGTGTGAGGGCAATGCCCTATTGAGTCTTCTGGCTCTCTGGGTTGGAGTGTTATAAAATACTTACATACAGTATGTTCACAGGTCTTTGGGGAAGGAGGAGAATTGTGCTATAATTGGTACCTACGGTATTATAACTGGGTAGGGGGTGGGGTATTACACTGATGATCTATTACCACTTACAGTGCTACTTTGCTGCTTAGGTTCCTTTTCCGCTAGGAGTACTGAGGCAATTTTACAAAGAGGGTGAAGGAACATGATAGAGGGGGTTGATATCCCAGAGGCATATATATATATTTTTTATAAAATACTTAAAGAAATTTAGATATAATAATATATAACTTAATTAAATAAAACAATTTGTATGTAATTTTGGTATAAAAAAATTTCAGTTAAGAGGTTAAAATAAATTACACCATCAGAAGAATGGTTTCCTAAATATACCAGAAATCCTGGATTACTATAGTGCATACTGGGCCTGATTCATACCAAATTCGCAGCCCATCTGAACAATGAGAAACCACACATGCACACGGTACACTGTACACATGCGCGGGGTCCCCTTGCGTATGGACAGCATGAAGGGTAGCCTTCGCTTTCCGTATGCCGTGTGACTGATAGGTGGGGGCATTCCAGGGTTTATCCCCGTCATTTCATGGGCATGCCCACAAAAACACTGGGTGCGCCCATGCAAACACTTGGCAGGCCCCAGCGAGGGCAAGCATACCCCTGCCTGTTAGGAGTGGGCAAGAGACATTGGTGCCCACCTGGAAACCCATAGGAGCAGCCACCAAGTGAGTCCTGGGTCATGCAGTGGCTGCGAGTGCCGGTCAGAGGAGGAGCAATCCTTCAATGGTAAGTAACCATCAAATGATTTCTTCTCTACACGTACACATCCATTCGCAGCCCTGCACATGGGCTCGGCCAGCAGGGGGCTCCTGCAATCACCTGGACTCTGAGCACACACATAACCATCCAGTTATCCAAGTTCCAAAATCACTGTTTAGAGCTGCTGTTCTGTAATGGCCTCCACATATTTTGCCAAGGTTGTTAGGAAGCCGTACTTCAAGTAGGTTAATACATGTTAGCCCAACAGAGATGTATCATAACAAACATATAAAACTGCAGGTGTGGTAAAGCAGGATGGCAATATCTAGGTCAACCCCAAATGGTCAACACGTACAAGGTCAACACTGGAAAAAGGTAGACACAAGAAAAGGTTATATGTAAAAAAGGTCCACATGAGTTTTTTTAAAAAGAGCAAGTCTTCCACACCATGCTTTGGGCCTTTTTACCATTCCCAATTTTAGTCAACATGGATGGTAAAGTATGAAGAAAAAAAGGAAAAAGTCCACCACAACTCATATCAACCTTTTCATGTGTTAAACATAGCCATGCCAATATTTTGTGTGTTGACCTTTTGATCATATCGACCATATGTAAGTTGACTATATGTTGTTGACCTACTCAAAGTCAACCTAGTCATTGTATGTCAGCCAACCAAATACCCCAAATTACAGTGTACAGCCTATAATAATTTTGATTATTTTTCTGCAAAATTGCCCAAAAAAATTCTTTGTCCTAAAAATTAAATAAAACAAGAGATGACGTTCCCTATAGCAGACTATTTCCCCCTCAGAGACTCTAAAAATGTCTTAATCCAGAAAGTAAAGAGAAATGCTGCTACAGCCAGCACTATGGTGATGATTGAGAAAAAGGTGCCCTTGAGTGTCATGAATTCAGACCACTTTTATGGCAACCACGTGCTCCTGGTGTCCATCTAAGACCTGCTAAATTCACAGTAGATTGGTGGCAAGCATCCAGTCTTACAATGAGGAAGAATTCCCGTGGTGGGAAACTAAATCCAGATTGGAGACAATGGCACTCAAGCCCAGTGGGAACTTGGAGTATTGCAGTTGGGCCACCCTTAGCCAAAAAGTACATTGTGGTCAGAGTTTTCCACGAAGATTTTATGGTGGATTTTAATGGATAATAAACATTTATGGGCCATGGGCTATTCTTATTGTCCTAAAAGGAAGATGTCAGTGTATACTATCGTGCCAGTTATAGGACTTTGAATCAAGTTGCAAACATTGACACCTATCCATTACGTGAATAAAATAATTATTGGTTGCATTGAGTTTAGCATCCTTCTTTTCTGCCCTATTATCCCAATTAAGTTGTTTTACAGGACTCCGTGACAGAGAGTCATGGAGTGTTGTCTTTTCCTCAATAATTTTGAATGTTGTCACTCTACCATTATTACAGATTATATTATTGGTCCTGCGTTAACCCTGAGATTGTCTGAGAGCACCACTAAAGGTTAATTGTCTGCTATGTGCCTACTATGAAGAGATTCCTTGTAAATATATACAAGACTACATTACACAGCAGCCACTGGGAGAGGAGGAGATAGGAAGGAGGTTAAAGGGCATAAAAACAACTCCAAGACCACAAGTGCCGGGGATAGAGATGCTAAAAATCATGCAAACCCAGTGGTAGGCCAGATGCATTTGCTTGTAATTTGTCATTGTTCTTTATGGTGGAACTAGGCTGATGATGTGCACTTGATATTCAGGGCACTGAGGAAGTACAGTATGCTGGCAGGCCTGTATAATGGAAATACAGCTGAGCTGCAAAGGCCAGTGAGATGAATACAAAGAAATTATCAATCCCAAGGAGCAAACGCCCTCCTTCTGCCATGTCCTGAGCTGGGGATCACCAGACAATGCCTCCAATGGTAAAATTTCAAAAGAAATGGGTGATGGAGAGTTGTATACGCAACTTTTTTTCTTCTTAATCCAATTGAATCCCATCACACACAAATACGCATTGAGAAATATGTGAAAAGAAACAAAAATTGTGTAGACTGTCTGGGGGTGGTTTTAAAGCAACGACACATAAAGGTGGGTACCACGATGCGTACCCTCACTCACACTAATAAGTTGAAAGATGTGTATATAAAGGTATCTTTTACATGCATCCAGGATCCACCACGTGTTAATCAGAATCCTCAGATGCCAAATTCAATGGAGCACTATAGCCTACATGAACTATAATACCATGAGCTACTGTGGCACTCTATGGGCCTGTTTCAGACCTGCTCTATGTCAGGGCTGGGCAACAAGCGGCCCTCAAGCTGTTGATGAACTACACATCTCAACATGTCTTGCCTTAGTTTTGCTATTTGGCCATGCTGAAACTGATGCAAGGCATACTGGGATGGTTAGTTCATGGGATGGTTAGTTTATTGCCCACTCCTGCTCTATATGCACACAACACTACATACACACAACACTACGCTAAAGCACATAATGATTTTGTCACTTTGGCTAATACATTTTCAATTTATTTCAGTGAGGAGTGCTGCTGACAAGCTCACATATGCAATTAAGTGAATTACATAAAATATGTTTAAGTAATCTAAAACCCCTCTGGCTAGTCTGTACTAATAAAATAGTGATCCTTAATTATGTCAAAGACAGAGTCTGCAAAATTAATAGTAACAACAGCTCATTACACACTTCTTGAAATTGCGATTGTTCAAGTACAGTATTGGTGACTGTCACCTGTTTCCCAATAGATTTATAAATGCCTGGCCTTCAGCGTGCGTGACTCTTGCATAAAATTGATCTTGATGCCTATCATTGTATATTATAAATGGCTGCTGAAATATTTTGCGATGAATATGATTTTTAAACCATTTAAACAAAAGTTCTGTAATTAGTGAATAGAGTTTTTGTAGAATTGACTGTGTATTTTTTTTTATATCTGGTCAGGTTAAATAGTTCTAGCACTGAAGGTCACTGTTCTTACTGAATATTGTGCCTGATTCATCAAAATCCTTCTTTATTGGGCAAGTTATGTGCACTGCAGGTGGGGCTGATGTAACGTGTGGAGATATTTAGCTTTGGGTGGGGGGTGTTTAAATTGAAATCTAAAGTGCAGTGTAAAAATAAAGCAGCCAGTATTTAACCCATACTTGCCTACTTTTGGAAACTAGCTTCAGGGAGATTATAGTTGGTAGTAGAATTTTGCAAATTGCCCAATTTAGGGGGCATGTCATGCTCCTTCCAAAGGGCGTGTATAGTTCCATATATGGAGAGATTGTGAATGTGGCACCTAGAAGCGTGGGGGTGTAATTTAAAATGACATATCCAAATGTAGATGAGCCCCAAAGCAGTTAGTAAGAGCTACTGCTGTATACTTGGTAAAGTGCTGGGAAATTGTTCTGATGATTCATTGTAAATGTATATATCTCTCATTCCTTTTTTTCTCAAAAATGTAACACTGTTATGCGGGCTAGGTGAAATGAGGGAGATTGCTAGACTAATGAGGGAGATAGGGAGATTGCTGCTTTTTCAGGGGGTCGCCTGCAGAATGATTTAACCTGCACAGAAACCTAAATAACTCACCCAAATCTAAAGGTTTGTATGGTATGCGGCACAGCTGATAGTGTTAACGCAAAAACAAAGACCCGCAGATAATTGATAAACAAAATCGTTAACAATATTGTTCAGTGCCATGCTGAACATGTAGTCGATATCGTCAGATTGAACTGCATGTTCAGACACTTAGGCGTATTGTTAACGATCTGCAGGAGCGTGCGTTGTTAACACTATAGTGGGTACACACTGAACAATGAGCCTAATTCACACCTGTTTGCTAGGCTGCGTGTAATCGTTTTGCCCATTAAACAAAAAATTTTTGGTTTTGCAATCCATGCTGAATTAGGCCCATTGTTAGGATTATTTTTGGTGTAGCACATTCACATGCTGCAAGTTATGGTAATTGTCACCTAAGAAGGATTCTTTTCATGTAATAATCGCAATCAGCTGAATGGGTATTTAAATATAAATATACAGAAAACAACCATATATACTGTGTGTGTGTGTGTATATATATATATATATATATATATATATATATCCTTAGAACACAGGAGGCGGCACTCACGGATTTTGCAAAAAGTAGTAGTGTATTAAAAATACATAACACACGTGTCACATTGGACACCAATGTGACACGTGTGTTATGTATTTTTAATACACTATTACTTTTTGCAAAATCCGTGAGTGCCGCTTCCTGTGTTCTAAGGATATCTATTTAATTCTGTGGAAGGCACCGCGGTCCATACCTCAACTAGCGAGAGTGACGACCGATCCAATATATATATATATATATATATAGACTCCAAAAAATGATTGGCACTCGGGAGGCAAAAACATCAAAGTAAAGGATGTGTATTTAAAAGCTGAGCTTTCGGGGTTTGACCCCCTTCATCAGAGCACAATCCTACAGCCTCAAAGGTGCACCTCGCTTCAAAGGTGCACCTTTGAAGCGAGGAGGAGATCGCTCCAGACTCTTGTTGCAATGTGAGGCTAATTGGATCCAAAGACTGGGTACACTTGCCCCAGTGGGACTTAACGAGCAGAGAGGTCTGGGAGCTTTTTTATAATACTTGTAGAGTTGAATTTATCGCATCATTTGCATCATTTTGAAGATTTTGATAATTGTCGACACACATGTCGATTATATAAGCTGCAACTTCTTTGAGTGCTTCTTTATCTTTCTATGTGTATTTTTGATAATTATGTGTTGTTTTGATAGATCATGGTCACTGAGATTATTTAGGATGCTTTAAAAACATCGATGTTTGGATATTTATCCATGGCTTCCCCTTTAAGGTTTTTGTTATTATGCTATTACGTGTATGATGATGCCCTTAGATAACATATTGATCATGCATATTTTTCCATATTGTTCTTGTACAGCTATGGTGGTCACAGTTGTTAATCTATCTGTCTGTAATCTGGAGCGTTTTGTATGTTTTTTATATTTGTATTATGGTTGTATTTGATTGCCTGGCAACGTGCACCTGATTGTGTGACGCAGAGGGGTGGAGGCGTGCACTTCCGGTCACGGCTGCAGCAGGTAAGAGGCGGGGGCACTGGTATTAGAGGGTTTATAAGGTGAAATTGTATGTTATGTCTTTGTACCCTGATGACGAAAAATTAAAGGTTTTTCGAAACGTTGGAATCTACGTTGCCTTCAGTCTGATTTATTGCCGTGAGTGCCGCCTAAGTGGACCCCTATATATATATATATATATATACATACACTGTATATGAGAGAGAAAGAAAACAATTTGTCAGCAATAACCAATAGAACAGTGTAATTAGTAAGATGATAATACATTTTGCACTTTTATTTTTTACAAACAGTACAGTATCTGTTGTTACTTCCCTCTTGTTTGTTCAGAGGACTTTTTACTACTATAATATAAACACCGTAAAACAAATGTGAATGTCTATATACAATTTCTTTAATGTGATTTTGTTTGTGCATGCTAAAGTTCTTCATCTATCAATATTAAAGCAGTCCCTGTCCTCATTTCTATAACATATGCCAATGCCTACTTTAGCTCTTAAAAGCCAATTCCCTCCTGCTGTTTTTGAGCACCAGTAGTCTCTAAGCAGTGATTAGTAGATTTCGTGCGTCACGGGGATTGACTCCAATCACTTTCACTGTGCAAATTGCTGAGTTTCTATGCAGAAGCACATAGTAGGCTTTGTGACTTGGGCCTTGTCTACATCATTAAAAATACACAGAGTTGAAGAGATTGTTTGTATGGCAACAAGTACATCTACATTGGAGGCTAATTATTGATTCCCTCAGGTTGCTGCATAAAGAACACTTAAGGGTAATCACCGGCTAACTGCAAAGGGAGTGTTTTGAAACATTTTACCAAGTCAACTGACAACAGCTTGAAGTAATATTAGCCCTGTTATATCAAGACAAGGGCTCTTCACACAAAGAAGCTGGCGCCATTCAATAAATCAATGCAACATTCTTGAAAGCTATCAGTTCTGAGTCATTAATTTTTGCTAGGTTTTTGATAGCTATATAAAATGCTACTTCAAGTTAAACTGCAAAAGACAACGCCACAAGAAAATAAATTAAATGTTCGAGGCATTAACCATTATTCCTTGCTGGTATCCTTAAGTGCCAGGTTTGCCCTCAAAGTATTATTTAGACATTTCTTTAGCAGAAAAAGGGTTAATGATAAAAAAATAAAATAAAGATGGATTGCTTTGTGAATTGATATAAAAACAGAATACAAATCAATGTGAAATGTGTAATATGCTAAAAGCTGGGAACTTGTACAAGGAGAAAAGTACAGTACAGTAACTTAGATTAATATAATTTAAAGGGCCACATTTAAAAGCTATACTGAAAGGAAAATGTTTCTCTACAGAGGATCTTTCTCTGGGAACAGGGAATTGATATTACTCATTGCTTTTGTGGTAGGTTCCACCAAGCATGACCCCTTCTGTCGGGGGGTAGGTTCAGAAAGCGGATGTTGGTAGTTAGGTTTAGTCACTAGCAGGATGGGAGATAGAGTCAGGCTACCATTTCTGGTGTTATGAGGGCAAACCTGGGATATGGCCTCTTCGCTCAGATCTACTTTAGCAATGTATGTTTGGTCCATTAGGATTTCCGGGACCTATGTTTTGACAGCTGGACACTAATGAGATAAAGGAAGATTTTGCGGCTCACCACATTAGGTCTCTCGGATTGTGCACAGGAGACTAGAGTTTGGTTTCCATAACGGGAGAGTGGGATTCTGTTGGGGTTATCCCTTCCATGGTTGAGAACACATTTAGCTATTTTCCAGACATTCCCATTGGCTTTGGAAAGCATATGTCACCTGGTGGTAGAACAGTCAGCTTTCTGCCGTTTGGTTTCTTGCTGCTAACTTCTCCGTTTCCTCAGTCTAGTTTGAAGCGGGACTATGTCTGCATTGCCTTAGGGTAGATGCTCACGTGGTTGCTTTTTTTCAAAGCTTTTCCTTGTCATTTTGATTTGTTATGCAGTTTTGCAATCAGTCTGCCGACCTTACAAACCTGGCGTGTAAGGCAGCCTTGCTTGGTTAGAGATAGGGCCTGCTCTCCGCGTTGCTGCCAAACCACCATCTGCAGTTTTTGGCGGATGGCGATCAGGCAGACGGGGATAGGACATGGACGCGTGAGCGTCCCACACGCTCTCACGTCCATTGCCAAGAATGGGGCACGCGTGCATCTCGACACGCGCACACCCCATTCTGGCCCAGGGTGTTGCATAGTGGACAGCACGATGGGAGCCGCTTTGATGAAAGTGGCACCATCTGTATGCCAGGAGTGTGTCTGAGCTTGGAATTCTGTCTTGTCGTTATCCTTATTTCATCTTGCATGTGGACACAGCAGGGATTTGTACTAATTCAGCTTTTCTGCCGAGAGGGGTTTCTCCTTTTTACATCACCCAAGATACTGTATTGTGGTTACAATTTTACCTGAGGATTCTCCAACATCTCGCTACAGCATCTTGTTGTTGTAAGGGCTCTTCATACTTATGTAGCCAGGATGGCTTCTTTACTGAAGACAAACTCCCTTCTTTAGAATACAAAATTGAGATTTCCAAACTGTCTGAGGCGCAACAGATCCTGATGGTGTTTGGACCGTCAATATTTTCAATCAACTTCTCAGTGTGTGTGAGTCCTCTCCGTATGTGTTTTGAAATATAAACCAGAGAGACCAACAATTAGGCTAAGTTCAAACACATGGACAGATTTCACCAATAAGGCAAAGTGGAGAAAATGAGGGTGAGCGTACCCCTACTCACTCTATGAGTGGCACTGTAAATGCACGTAGCGTGTACTTTCTCCTGTTGAGATCCACTTTCTCTATTTTCTCTCCTCGCTCCAAATGGTGTGTATGTCATAAAGGAAAAAGTAAACAGTACTGTGTAAACCCGTTTACTTCTGGGTATACATAGAATTTTAGTGAAAATAGAGAAAGTGGATCTCAACAGGAGAAAGTACACGCTACGTGCATTTACAGTGCCACTCGTGAGTAGGGGTACGCTCACCCTCATTTTCTCCACTTTGCCTCATTGGTGAAATCTGTCCATGTGTTTGAACTTAGCCTAATTGTTGGTCTCTCTGGTTTATATTTCAAAACACATACGGAGAGGACTCACACACACGGAGAAGTTGATTGAAAATATTGACTGTCCGAACACCGTCAGGATCTGTTGCGCCTCAGACAGTTTGGAAATCTCAATTTTGTATTCTATTGTGATTGTTTTTTTGGTTGTTTGGTGATAACCACGGGATAGTACGAACCAGGGGCAGCAAAGCGCCAAATAGGGGTCTTATCCTATATCACTTGTTGTTCTGCATATTGTTTCTTCAAACTCCCTTCTTTGTCTTTGATGATGTGAATAATCTTGGATAGCCTCTGTGGCTTGGTACTTAGGCTAGATGTTAGTATTGTATATATTGCAGTTTTTCGTCAGGCTTGTATTGCAGTTGCTGAGCCTGTCCCGACCTGTGTGATGGTTCATTCTACTCATTGTTGGGTCCTCTTGGCCAGCTACCCATTTGTGAGTGTCTAGGTTGCTGTGGTGTAGTACCGCATCTTAAATAGCAAGACACATTTGAATGCATTTTATCATTTTGACATGCTTGTGGCCTTTGACTCACAGTTTGGCCTTGCCTTTTGCAAGATTCTCAGAGTATTCCCACCCATATGGGAAGCTTTGGGACGTCCTCATATTCAGAGACTCCAGTGTCCCCTATAGGTGAAAGAGAAAACAGGATATTGGTACTTACCGATAAATCCCTTTCTCTGAGTCTATAGGGGACGCTAGATGCCCACCCTGCACTGCTCTCTTCCTGAGGTAATTAGGTGCCACTGGTTGCCAGGTGTAGTACCTGGTGTCAGGGTGTATTTAGTACCTGGTTGCAAGGTGTAATCACTTTACAGCCCTTTAACTTTATTGTACAGCATATATGCATGTGTGTTTCTGATGTTCATATTTTCCAGATGTTTTTCAGCTCTCCTCCTCCAGTGTCCAGTTTGCCGCTCTCCTCGGGCACAGTTTCTTAACTTGTCTGTGAAGGGACATATAGGGGAATTAGCTAGTAACACACATTAAGATTTAAAGTATCAGCTCCCCTAATCACCCATAAATCCCTTATTGTATTCAGAAACACCAGTGTTCCATATGGACAAAGAAAAGGGGATTTACAGTATCAGTAAGTACCAAAATCCATTTTTTGTCTGGTGATTCAGTCATTAGCAGAAGTTTTGACCCTGGGACCATGGCTCATGCCATGTTTTTGGAGACCTACGCATTTGCACTAGAGAAAAGAAGCACCTGAAGCACAGAAGATGCCATTTTTCTAAAAACCTGTACATGTGCCGAGTCAATAGTCCCCCAGAGAGGAGGTTGCTCACAGAGAGGGGCTTGCATATTGAGCAGGGAACAGTGCACACCGTAAGAAAGACGTGATTTCACAAGGAAGGGGCATGGCCACCCAATAGTACTCCCATTCCAAATTACACCACATAGTAGCACAACAGAATCAGTGGCGTAACTAGCCATTTTGGTACCCTGTGCTAGAAAGGAAATTGGTGACTGCCCCACCACTACATGCAAAATAGGGAGAGTGCGTGCCAAAGATGCGTGGCAAAATGTAGGAGCGTGGCCATATAAAAGTACTAATAACATCATAATGCCCATAGCACATTATACCAGACACAGTAATGCCCATTATGTATTATGCCACACATCATGATGCCCCTTACACAATATGCAGCACACCGAAATGCCCATTACACATTATGCCACACATCGTAATACCCCTTAAACAATATGCCGCACACCTTATTGCCCAAATTATATTATGACACATATGCTCCACACAATGCCCCGAGTACTCTTGCATATTCCTACATAACACTCACAGTTACCGACAGTAGCAGCACAACTTATACTGTACATAATGTCTACACTAGTTGCCGACTAGTGATATCGCAACTTAAACATAATGTCCACACCAGTTGCCGACAGTAGTAGCGTAACTTATACGTAATGCTCACACCAATTGCCGACAGGAGTAGCGCTGCTTATATGTAACGCCCACACCAGTTGCCAACAGGAGTAGTGCTGCCTATAGGTAATGCTAACACCAGTTGCCAACAGGAGTGGTGCTGCTTATATGTGACACCCACACCAGTTGCCAACAGAAGCAGCGCTACCTATCTATACAGATGGATCCCCTCTCATTGTTGTCCATCTGTCAAGGGGAAGAGGGTGCTCACGGACGCCCCATTCTGATGGAGCTCCCCTCTGCAGTCCGTCGCCTTCCCACTGCCTCCCCACCCCCTACTGAGTGACTGGGATGCGCATGCGTGTGAGACGCTCACGCATCCTGCTCTGATAAAGTCCCTCTCAGCCAGTGCTTGCCAGCGGGGATATTCTGGAAAGTGCTGGAGCTGAATAAGAGGGGCTCCATCTGTATGTCCACACCAGTTGCCGACACTAGTGGTGCTACCTATACATATGCCCACACCATTTGCCAATACTAATAGCGATGCCTATGCATAATGCCCAAACCAGTTGCTGATGGTAGTAGCTCTGCCTGTATATATGCCGACACCAGTTGCTGCCAGTAGTAGAGCTGCCTATACATATGCCCACACCAACTGCCAAAACTAGTAGTGCTGCCTGTACATATGCCCACACCAGTTTCATTACACTGACATGTTACTCACCTAGTTTAGGCTGGCAGCTCCACCCCCTCTGACCGTTAGCTCTGCCCCTTTTCGGTCCCTGCTGCAGAGCTGACCAAGTTGCCGGTAGGGAGCTCTGTGCTGATGGCGCTGCTGCCTGTCATGCAGTGTTATGGTGTGTACACACGGTAGATGTGCCTTAAGATCCTATCCACGATCCGATCAGATAGGATTGTGGATAGGATCTTAAGGCACATCCAATTTGCATACAATCTTGACTATATAGTGCAGATCTGCACTATATAGACAAGGCAGCCAAGACTTTCTGGCTTCTGATACGTGAACGCGCATTGGGATCGGGATCGCAAGGGTTAAAACCCTTGCGATCTGCATCCGATTCCGATCCGATGCCGATCTGATGTTGACTATATCGTCAACATCGGAAAGGAAATCGGACCGTGTGTACACAGCATAACACGTGCAGTAGCAGCCATAGAGGACAGCAGGGGATGTAGAGCAGGGAGAGCACCTCTACTGCCGGCGCCTCCCTGCTTTGCATCCTTTGCTGAATGGGTAGTGACGACCATAGGCGAATCTAGGGGGTGGTCCGGGGGTGCACAGGACCACCCATTAGCCCATTTTGTAGCTGAGGGATGGGGCTTTCCAACGAGCCCAGCCCTGTGTCTCTAGCCCCCTGGGAACCGGAGATACGGTCAGGCAAAGCTGGAACGTTTTCCCTATAGGATAACATGGGACCCACTAATTCCGACCCCCACCCAGTTCAATGGCTGCCAGTTCCCCCTTCGGCATCACTGAAGCTCGAGGTTGATCTCAGTCGAACCCAAATCGCTGGGCCTTCAATCTGATACCAGGATGGATCCATATGGGTTAATTGGCGTCACCCCTGCAGCTTCCACTCCAATTCTTCTCCCTGCTTTCACCTCAGCCCGTCCCCCCTTTAATCATGTGGTGCCAGCGCCCGGCGTGCTCCCCCGACGTCACTCACAACAACAGCGCGCACAATATTTCAAATGTCCACTCGGCTAGAGGGGTTCCCAGGAGGGGAGTGGGAGCGTGCTCTGTGCTGCGCTCTGCTCCTTTCCACATAGAAGCAGCTGCACCGCTCTCTATGTCTCCCTGCAGCAGCAGCAAAGGCTCATATAAAAATTTACAGTAAGTGGCACTTTTGGGGGCATTGCTTAAGGGACGCTACAAGTGGCGGTATGTGGGGGCATTACGCAAAATGTGTGGCTTAATGTGTAAGGGGTATTATGGTGTGCAGCATCATCTGTAAGCGGCATTATGTGTGCAGCACCATGTGTAAGGGACATTATGTGTGCAGCATCATGTGTAATGGGTACTTTGGTGCGCGGCATCATGTGTAATGGGTACTATGGTGTGCAGCATCATGTGTAATGGGTACTTTGGTGCGCGGCATCATGTGTAATGGGTACTATGGTGTGCGGCATCATGTGTAATGGGTACTATGGTGTGCGGCATCATGTGTAATGGGTACTATGGTGTGCGGCATCCTGTGTAATGGGTACTATGGTGCCATCAAGCAAGAACCCCCTAGCAATGAGCACGTAGGTAAGCAGCACTTATGTGGCAAATATGTAATGGGCATTACGGTTTGTTATATAGTGTGTAATGGGCATCATGATGTGTGGCACAATGTGTAATGGGCATTATGGTGTGTGGCCTTATGTGTAATTGGCATTACGGCGTGTGGCTTTATGTGTAATGGGTATTACGGAGTTTGCTAAAATGTGTAATGGCCATTACTGTGTATGGTCTAAAGTGTAATACCACACCCCTTTTTGTGATGCCACGCCTCCTTCCCATGAGGCCACGCCCCGTTTTTGACGCGCGGCATAGCCGCGCAAAGGTCCCCCTGCTATTGTGTCTAGATCTGGGACCACCCATTACCATAATTCTAGATTCGCCTATGGTGACGACCCTGATATTGAGCCACTCTTAAGCCACACCTTACAGGTCAAAGGCATATACAGAAGGATGTGAAAACAGGAACAGGCACTCGATTGCCCAGGCTCCTTGGTTGACTCCGTGACTATGCCATATACAAGATTAAACTTAATGAAACAACATAACTCAGGTTATTATTTCATTTGTTTTTCAAAAAAATTAAGCTGTAAACAGTCATGCAAAAATTTTTCTAAAAAAATACTGACTGTACTTTATATAATCATATTCCATAGTCCACACTCTACCTCATAGCGCAAATCAATTCCTTGCTTTTAAATCAATTAAAACATAATTCTTTCTGGTATTATAATCAATACAGTTAATTCATCTATTATTTCTTATACAAATATTTAAAGCACTGTTTACGTTACAATTCTTTATTCATTTACATTATTTATGTACTCTCCACCTTTATCAAACTTTCCTGTTGTAATATATAAAATATATAAATGTTTTTATTGCATACCAAATTTGCCAAATATTAATATAATGTTTGAAAAACATAATCCAAAATGATGTAATTAAGCTAATGCTTTGTTCAAATAAATTCTGTTCTGGTTCTAAAAAATATATATATATATATATTTACATTACTTTGCATATTCATTGTGTAAAATGTATCAGTTTATTTCAAATATTAACACAGAGATAATGAATATTAAAATTACAATGTGCATACATATGCCAAATAAATATTACATATACATACAAATATAATTCATTAAAATGAACTATGTTAGCTTTTTAATAAGATTTACATTGTTCATATTAATAACATGTAAATAACTCAACATATCCCACAAAGAAAATAATAGAGAAATTATGCAAAAATGGAGAGTAACAGATCATTTTAATATAAATTTCCAACATAGTCCCAGGAGGTTATGTATGGCAAATAGGTCCTATCTGTGACAAGCATGATGTTGTAATTGTGTGTGATTTGTGCTGAAATAAAAAATAAAAAAATTATATACATTAGTACATAGGATGTCTGGGTTAAATTAAAGACTGGCTGCATAAAAACTTCTGTCATATATAACATTTTATTCATAAGCAACATATACTGAATAACACTTTATATAGATATTTAGGACTAATATGCTGAGTTGGGTGAATAAACTTAATTTAAAGTAAATGTGTGTTTTCCACTACAATCTTCCTCCAACTAACGAAATGTGTCTTGAGAACCCTACTGCTTTTACGACTTTCAAGGGGAAATTTACTATAAGCGGTGAGCCCAGCCGATCCCTTGTATGAATCTACACCATACTGGTGGTGAGTATAATTTTTTTTTCACAGGTACCATTTGGATTCTACATAAGAAGTGCACCAAACCTGTGTGTCAAGGTACAGTAGATAAGTATGTATGTAGGGTGTGTGAAACAAAGTTTTACTTCATTATGTTTGTGTGTGTAATTTATTGGGGTATTGGTTCTGTAGTGGGACTACAAGTGGACTACAAGTTCCAGCGGGCCCATTAATATCCCGCATGCTTAAACTTGTGGTTCTCCAAGTCTCAGCATGTGGGGGAGGATTGCTGGGAATTGTAGTTCCACTACAAAACCTAATACACATTTTTTATCTTTCTTTTAACACTTTAATGCCATCAGCCCGGCACCCTCCACCCAAACTTTGGCTGGGGGAACTTACTGTATGTAAAAAGATTTCTCTGGCTGTGGCATGACACCGCTGGCTGATGGAACCCAGTTCTGGTTATAAAAATATGGGACACCACTATTCTTTTTGTCCCCTGTAATTTTGTAACCAGGACTGGTCCAATAGCCTGGTTCTGTTTATAGTAATAGAGGGGACCCCTATTCATTTTGTCCCCTCTATAACCAGCATTTATTTATTTTTCTAACTTTTACACATAGAAGGCTGCATGGATCTGACTGATCGGTGCAGGCTTCATCAAAATATGGGTGGAAAATGTGTTGCATTTTCCATTCATATTTTCTGCTCAATTCACAGACTAATTTAGCACTCAAATTCGGCTAAGCTTGCCGTACATAAATACGGCAAATCAGCCCGAATTCGGGTGATAGTAAATCAGCTTATGTGGGCGTCCTAGCCCTAATTAAGATCGAATGGGTGCATTCGGACCCATTTGATCTTAGTAAACTTCCCCCTCAGTCTGTGACTTGCTTACACTCTCCACATCATCAGGTCATTACACTGCCCCTGTTACATAAGCTCTGTCATCAGTAACATGATCTCATCAGTGAGCATGCCAAATTCTTACATGATCACTGCATCTGCTGCAATGGATATGTGAATTATCAGTACACGTAGCTGAAGAAACATTGACTGAATAAAACAAATAGTGCTTAGATGGCCATTTTCTAAGTGCATGATCCTTATTGTATTTTTTTTCCTTTGTGTATTCTCTGATAATATGCAAATGGGATGCAATGCATTTCAGTTCCATCTCCACTTATGACTGAAGGGGTATAACTGAGCATCCTTGGAACTGTGGGCTATACTGAGTTGCCCAGAGGTTTAAATACACCTGATTTGTGATGGCTTTTTTGCATCAAGAATAGAACTGGTTCAGTTGTGCGCATTGATCATGAGGACAGCTACCAAACCAAGAACGTGGAAGGTAATTGTGTAAAGCTTTGTACAACTTTACATACAGATGAATACAATACATTTAGTTATATTTACTTAATGCGGGAACAATTGCATCCAACTTGCGTTCAACTTTAGAGCACATAAACCCTATAATGGTTTTCAAAAATGATTCCAATGTAGGATGCTGTTTCCATTCATGTAATCCTGTGGACTCCCAAAGCACAGCAAATATCTGATAACCTAAAACATCTTTATGATAATGCCCATCCTGACTCCAGTTGGGAAGGAAATAAGTTGACACATATGAGAGTGAAGCAGAAGCAATACTTTACTAACAAAGAAGTTCACTTCCATTTGGGAAACTGGTATATTCCGGGCTTTACTTAATGGAATCTGATCTGATTACCTCTGTCTATCCTAAATGAATACAATAACCTGCAATATATTCAGCAAGTCTTTAGTGCATTCCTAAAAGGTTCAGCTTTTTTTTCTAACATACTGTACCAACATGAATCCAGATTTCTCCTGGAATTTCTCTACTGAACAATATGTCAAGGAAGGGGAATATACTATACGTCAATACTTGGCTCTGAGAGTAGGCATCTATTAATTGTTGCTGGACAATTCAGGCAGAATGTATAGCTTGCCACAGTTCCTTAAGCATTCAAATATACAAAGTCCTTCATACTTTTCTGAAAGCTGCGGATCCTGCCAAGGCAATGTATTTTCTGATTGGCAAAGCATCCTGCCATCAGGAATAAAATGAATTTGTTCCTGAGGGAATTCTTGTGGCCAGATAAAAGGAATGATGTTGTCTCTTTCATCCAAATGTAGATTCCAATAGCGCATTTTTTCATGGATTGAGGACTGTTTGTGCATTCTGCATGGAGTTACACTGCATAATAATGTATAGTTGTGTAGCGAATTTCACCCCCCACTAATTCCTAAATCAGTTTTGTATACATTATTTGGTACTCTTTACCTAGAACGGCGCCCATCGCGACCATCGCGACCATCGCATGCACTAAAAAACGGGTGCGATGCGATGACCGCGATGGCCGCGATTTCCCATAGAGATCAATGTTAAAAGTGTGATTGGACGCGATTTTAGTGTTCAATGGCTCAATGGCCGCGATTTTTCCATAGGAAACAATGTTAAATGGGCCACAGAGCCCAAATAGTCACCCTAAAGTCAGAAATGGCCCCCACAATTGTTAACGCCACCCCACGATCAACGTCAACCCGAAGCGTGGCGAGCGGCGGCGGTACGCGTCCTCCGACCTTTTCATACCCCCACTATCCACGTCGGCGTGGAGTTGAGAATAGAATAGTGTGGCGAGCAGGTAAACGCGTCCCTTCGCGGGCTTCACAGGTATCCGCGTCCCCTCGCGGGGCTCGCTGCGCTCGCCACGCTTTGGGCTCGGTGGCTCGCTGCGCTCGCCACACTATTCTATTCTCAACTCCATGCCGACGTGGATAGTGGGGGTATGAAAAGGTCGGAGGACGCGTACCGCCGCCCCTCGCGGGCTCGCCACGCTTCGGGTTCACGTTGATCTTGGGGTGGCGTTAAAAATTGTGGGGGCCATTTAAGACTTCAGGGGGACTATTAGGGCTCTGTGGCCCATTTAACATTGTTTCCTATGGAAAAATCGCGGGCATTGAGGCATTTAACACTAAAATCGCGTCCAATCACACTTTTAACATTGATCCCTATGGGAAAATCGCGGGCATCGCGGGCATCGCGTCGCACCCGTTTTTTTAGTGCATGCGATGCCCGCGATTGTTTACCCCCGATGACCGCGATGGACATCGTGGGCGCCGTTCTAGGTAAAGAGTACCCATTATTTATTATGTGGTTGGAAATGTACAGCCAGTAAACTGCTTTGCAAGTAATATCCATCTACAAGTCAGATGCCACATTTAGCTGACCAATCAGAGAATGACAGTAGGCACATATATATTCCATTTATCCTCTTTTTGACATATATAACGTGCCATCTCTGTTTGTCATAAGCAATGAAGCTTGTGATCTGTGTCGGCAAAGGTGATCATTATCGCTGACGATCGCTTTTCTGATGGAGAGAATTAGATCAGCTGTAACTAATTATGAATGCCAGGATGGGTGTGGTACAGGGGTATGACAGTCGGGATCCCGACAGTCATTAGCCCGACGTTGGGATCCCGACTGGCCGGATCCAGACAGCACGGTGAGCGCAACTAAGCCCCTTGCGGGCACAGTGGCTCGCTATGTGAGCCACCTGTTCTATTCTCCCTCTATGGGGGTCGTGGACCCCCACGAGGGAAAACTCATGAACTCATGAACACCTCACTGTCGTGCCAAAACCCTTTGCACATAATCTAACACAGTGTCCCCTCAGAATAACTTTCTGTATGACACTACATGTTCCCCCACCTGTTTATATTGTTTATTGTTTATACTGTATACTGTTTATTGTTACCCACCTGGTTGCTGCACAGCAAACTGAAAACAAATTCCTAGTATACGCAAGTATACCTGGCCAATAAAGCTGATTCTGATTCTGAAATGTCCCCAATATACTAGTCATGATGCAACTTGTGGCACTGCTTGCAATCTAGCAGAATAAGTTCTGCACATGCACAATGTTGTACAGTATCTCCAAATGTGCTGATGTGTCTCCATTGGAGTTGTAATTAAACCATTAGATTTGCGTACAATAGAAAGTTATATAATTTGTGCTACATAATGATCAAAATGGATTTTATTTAACAATGTTTTTGGAAAATTCGGTACTCTTTACCTAGAAGGGCGGCCATCGCGGCCATGCGGGCATCGCATGTACTAAAAAATCGCATGCGATGCGACCGACGCGATGACCGCGATTTCCCATAGGGAACAATGTTAAATGTCCCAATTGACCCGATTTTCCTGTCAAATGTCCCAATTGACCCGATTTTCCATAGGGAACAATGTTAAATGGCCCACAGAGGCCAAATAGGCACCCTGAAGTGTGAAATGGGCCCCCCAATTGTTAACGCCACCCCACGATCAACGTCAACCCGAAGCGTGGCGAGCGCAGCGAGGCCGCGAGGGGCGGCGGTACGCATCCTACGACCTTTTCATACTCCCACTATCCACGTCGGCGTGGAGTTGAGAATAGAAAGTGTGGCGAGCGCAGAGAGCCCCGCGAGGGGACGCGGACACCTTCACAGGTATACGCGTCCCCTCGCGGTCTTCACAGCTGTCAGCGTCCTCTCACGGACGCGAACACCTTCACAGGTATACGCGTCCCCTCGCGGGCTTCACAGCTGTCCGCGTCCCCTTGCGGGGCTCGCTGCACTCGCCACGCTTTGGGCTCGGTGGCTCGCTGCGCTCGCCACACTTTCTATTCTCAACTCCACGCCGAAGTAGATAGTGGGGGTATGAAAAGGTCGTAGGACGCGTACCGCCGCCCCTCGCGGGCTCGCTGCGCTCTCCACGCTTCGGGTTGACGTTGATCGTGGGGTGGCGTTAACAATTGGGGGGCCCATTTCGCACTTCAGGGTGCCTATTTGGCCTCTGTGGGCCATTTAACATTGTTCCCTATGGAAAATCGGGTCAATTGGGACATTTAACAGGAAAATCGGGTCAATTGGGACATTTAACATTGTTCCCTATGGGAAATCGCGGTCATCGCGTCGGTCGCATCCGATGCATCGACGCAATTTTTTTTCCCTAACGATGCCCACGATCAAAATCGTGGGCGCCCTTCTAGGTAAAGAGTACCGAAAATTCTTATTTTGGTGATGGATGTTACTGTCACTTTTCTTTTTATATAATTTATTGTCATCATTGGGATAACATTGTATTAGAAACATTAAGAAAATTCCGTCAAATGCTACTGAAAAATAGAAAAGGAGTATTTTATCAATAAATTTACTTTCCTATATTCCAATAAATGTTAAGTTGGTATTGTATGGTTACCAGCGGAGGCACCTACCTCTGCCACAATGCACCCCCCATCCCTCCACTGCCGCTGTGCTTCTGGTCCTTGTCCCCTCCGCTGCCGACCACAGGTATTCGTCCCTGCTGCAGTACCAACGCATGCGCAGTATCTTCTTTGGTACTGCACATTCGCTGGCCCCAGCCTCTGTGGGCTGCTTTTGCAGCAGCCCACAGAGGCATATTCAGGGCCCCATCCTCATACTGCGCATGCGTGGAACTTTGCTTTTATGGATGCTGCTCAGCAGCCCACATAGAGGTGTCCCGGATGGAGGGAACACCTCCGAGTGGGACTGCCTTGGGCATACCTCCCAACTTTTGAAGTTGGGAGGTCGGGACGTTCGCCTCGAGAAAAGGGGGCGTGGCCTCACGAGGTGACGCGAAATCCAGCCACGCCCCCGTTTTCGCCGCTCGTCGTAATAATGGGGCAGATGTATGAAGGGTCGTTATGGGGGAGAAGGGGTATCAGCGCACGTTATGTGCACTGATACCGCTTCTCCCCCATGTATGAAGGAGGTGAGATGTGGTAAAGGACAGGGGCGCTATGCGCCCCTGTCCATATCGGCGCTGCTATCAAAATGATAGCAGGCCGAATGTATGAACGGTCAGCATCGCTGACCGTTCCGCACGAAGCCTGCTTTGGCTTCGCCAGCATCAGGCTGGCGAAGCCCTATCTAAACAGCAGGGACAGCACTGTCCCTGCTGTTAGGTCTGGGCTGCGCTGGGGATCTCGCGTGAACAGCGAGATCCCACGCATGCCCAGTGCGGCCGGCCGGGGGACAGGAGATAGCGCATCAGTATTAACTGATGCGCTATCTCCAGAAAGGGACATCGCCGAAGGGGGGAGTTAACGCTCCCCCGCTTCGGCAGACAAGATGTTAATACATCTTGTCGATGTCTCTTCCTGCTTCGCCTCGCTATTGAGGCGAAGCAGGAAGTATCATAGCGGCGCGATAAGCGCTGCTATGATACATCTGCCCCATTATCGTGGTTTATATCTCCCAACCGTCTCGGGAAGCCGGGACTGCGGTAAGCAGTACCGGGACGATGGGACATCGGCCATAAATCGTGAATGTCCCGCCGAATCCGGGACGGTTGGGAGGTATGCCTTGGGTGACTGGCAGGTCGGACTTCCACTGGAAAGTCACTGCCAGTCTTGGTAAAGCCAGAGCAGTCTCACTGACTGCATCTGCCTTCACTAGGCACAGAACAGTATGGTTACTGTTGAGGTACAGTACATTAATAAGGTATTAAATACTAATCTTAAGAACATGCATACAATTATTGTGTCAACCTTCCAACAATGTCGACCATAGCCATTTCAACTAATTTCATTTGTCAACCTAAGCCGCCCCTGTCAGCCTTCAGTAGTTGACCTTCATTAAGTTGACCCTCTGCAACATTACCATCTTCTTTCCCAGCTTTAGTTTTTTTTAACTAGAAATAGTATGGGAATATTGGGGTACTTACTAACACAATACAATACACACTGATGACAAATGTTAAACAACCACAGTAAAACAGTCCCACACTATATAGTGTAAGCAACTAAAATTAGCTGGCGTCACACAATAATTGATAGATGAAAAAAATGTTAAAAACAACTGTCATTACTTGATAATACAATAACATGCAATTAATAATGAATAGTTATATACTCAGCTATATACTCAGATCTTAGAAATGTTCTCTAATACCAAAGATTAATTGTCTGCTGATCAACACAACTAATTTTGCACAGTTTGTAGCCTGGACACAAAATGTGTCATAACATTCCAAAAAAAGTGTATATCCATAAATGTCCATATAGATAAGAAGGCATGCATGTCTCTTGGCTGGCTCCTTTCCATTATGTGCTCGGCTAATGTTTTTTTTTTTTGTTAATATTTAAGTAGACATTCAGGGTCAGTGCAGGAAGACAACCTGTCACTTCCATAACTTGTTATTTTATGTGTGCTATTTAATTTTAGAGTATAGTAGGTATAAGGTTATATTATATTAGGTGGTCTTTTTTTATTTCAGAGAGAGATTTTGTTTCTGCATAACCAGTATATGAAAACAAGATTCATTTTCTCTATATGGTAAGAGGCTGCCTTTATCCTTTGTGCCATTGGAAGTGTTATAGTGCTGAGTAAGGTCTTCAGTGCCATCGTAAATGTTCATACTGAATGACTAAAATAAGCCTAAAAAAGTTTTCCAGAGAAACCTCCCCATAGTGGTCAATTCTCGTCAAGCGGAGAACTATCAGGAGCATGTGAATGTAGGTAAGTGCACTGCTACTACTTTGTGCTGCTTTCCTACTGGCATTCTTTACTATGGAAGTACAAATTATTTCCCCAACCACTTGACACTTGACCACTTGACATGACTTGGCATAACTGCATAGAGTAGGCAGAGGTGTAATTATTTATGCCTGTTACATACTGTACTGTATTCTCTTTTAGGTGACATAGTTTGCTTTCTGATTTTTTTCTATATTTCATATTGTCTGGTTCTATAGATTTAGAATATTCTTTAAAGTATGTAAATAGCCTTTGATAAAGTCATCTGTGGATGACGAAACGCGTCAGACGTACACCCCCAATTGGACCCAGTGGATTACAAATATTTTTCTCATCTTGGACCAGCTCTTATACTTATAAGGAGAACACTGGACTCTGTAAACAAGGGACACCACCACCTGATAATCTCTGTGAGGCCCTCCATTCCGTGAGACGTGCACCATCTTTCCTCACGAGGGGAGAACATTGAATCTGGCTCCAAAATCAGGTTTATGGACACCCGCCAATCCCAGTACATCAAAATCCTATTACGAGAGCATCACCAGGAACAAGTGAGATATATCCACATATAACTTTACTCTCAGGTCCATATAGGGGTGAATACTGTCATTTTTTCAATTTTTAATTATTGTGTTTTAATTGTGTTTTATCTGTATTCATTTATTCATGTTCAAATATATTAAAATAATTATTTACTGAATGTAATACCCAATTGGTCGATCACATATATACTAGTCAGCGCTCCACCATCCATTTTTTTCCTTTCTATTCCAAAGTATGTAAATAGCTTCGCAAACACTTGGTACTACCGCTAAAACGCATGTCACTCAGAACAAAAACTCATAACTCAAGTCAGTTAAAGGGTAGACTTTAGGTCAACACCAACAGTTCGACATGCACAAGTAAGCATCGGCAAAATGTCGACATACACAAGGCCAGCATTGACAAAAGGTCTAAATGCACAAGATCGACATGAGGTTTTTTTTTTTTGGGGGGGGGGGGGGGATGGTCTGTGTAGGCATCATCCACCTCTCATCCAGATACCACCATAACATGCTTATATATATAATAATTATCTCACATGCTTAATGTAGTTTTTATATGGGCCTCACTTCTGCAAAACGTAGCAAATATTGTATTTGCATTTCTCTGTTTGTATAGGTTTGTTTGCATGCTCACTAACTCACTGTCTCCAAACGATCAATTTAAGTCTGTCCATCACAACCTGAGTCTGCCAGCTGTAAGCAGTTATGCCAAGTGAGTGGGGGTACTAATTACCTGGGCTCAGGTCTAATGGAGGGGCTTAGTGGTGCCCACATTACCTGGCAGCAGCTCTACTCAACCCAGCACATGTTGATGTCTGCTGAGCTGCAGTGTGGTTATTCCTTTCTTTAGTTTATTCTAAGGGTGCATGCCCACTCTTCCTATGATTAGGCCACACCCCTGATAAGTACAGTACCTGGGCTCAGCTAGGCCCTCTACTGCCCCAGGTTGTAAGCAGTGTGGTAGGACTGGTCCTGTATGGCTCTAATGGCTACTACAGCAAAGTGGCTCTTCCTTTGGGCAACTGCATCAGCACCACTGAAAATCTATGTGTACACGCGAGGGTGGATCAATAAGTACCTGTGTTTGAAGACAGGGGCTTTGATGAAGAAAGTTGGTTTACTATGATGTACTACCATCTTTCAAACAACCCCATACCAAAAAAGTTACTTTTTTCCACCCCGACAATGCACCAGCTCCTTCATCCGGATTTGTTGCGGCCAAATTGCATGAATTGCGCTATGAATTTTTTTTCTCCGGGAGCCATGTTTTCAGGTTAGGGAACAGAAAGAAGTCCAAGAAATCCAAGTCGGGCGAGTATGGTGGATATGGCAACAATTCATACACACTACCATGTGCTTTTCAGATTGCCACCCACAGTGGGGCTGTGTAAAGGTCCATACACACTGGGCGACTATGCCCAACGTGTATGGACAGCTATGTTTGCGTTCATCGCTGGGGGGGTAAGCCGCTCAGGGCATAAACACTGAGTGACTTTCCCCCTGCCCGGTGCCGTCAGTGGGGAGAGGACAGCTTTGCATAAGGCAGCGCTATGCAAAGCCATCCTCAAATCTGCTCATCTGTTGGTATTACCAGCAGATGAACGGCTTTCCCGGTGATGATGCGGGAGCACGCAGCAGCGCTCATCGCTCATCGCCGGGGCATACACACTGGGCGGCTTTGAGCTGAAAGCCGCTCAAACATGCTGTTTTGAGCGACTTTCAGCTCAAAATCGCCCAGTGTGTATGGGCCTTTAGAGTCAGACCTGTCTAACAAAAAGAGACTGCAGGTAAAGGCTTATGGAATCATATGAGATTAGATTGTTGGTTGTTCACTTTAATACATGTTTTATCTCACAATGTTGCATTCATAAACTACTTGCTTGTTTCCTTAGGAAGGCCAATGATGCTGTTATAAGACAAAGGGGGTGATTCTGGTTCACTCACTGTAAACTGAATTCGGCCCCTGACCCGATGGTCAGGGTTTGTGCATGTGCATTTCTGCGCATGTGCAAACCCTGACTGTGAGCTTCCTCAGCTATTTACAATGTCACCGGGCCGTTCGCAGCAGGAAGGGAGGACAGGGGGTGGATGGGGACAGTGGTGGAGCTGGGCCATGGGAATGCCCAGCATTTCATGGGTGGCCATGCGGGTGGGATGATGTCTGCCGGGGGCGGGCAGCGGAAGTCAACCGCCCGCCCTGTCTTCTTCCCTGTCTTCTCCACTGACTTATATTTGCTAAGGCAGGAGAAATCATTCAAGGATCATCGACCCTTGAATGATTTCTCCTGCTATGCTCACATACGAGGGGATGTGTCGTTCATAACATCGGTGGTGGGGGTTTGTGTATTCGCCGTGGCTTCATCACAAGCACTCAGTAAGCTGCAAGCTTCACAGCTTACCGAGTCAACTAGCATCGCCCCCAAAATGTATTAGATAGGAACCACTTTATTAATTGTAATTGTCATTTGCTCCTGAGCATTACCAAATTTTTGTTCCAACCACAAAGATTGGACAGATAAACTTATAGTGTGTATCCAGCTTTAGAATTTAAATCACTTAAATTGGTAAAAAAAAACAACACTTTTATGTGTTTTGTGCTTTATTATTATTAATTTAACCAAACCCTTTACTGTTGTGTAGCAAATGAATAATTTTAGAGTAACCAAAAAAAAAAATACATTTCAGATTCCAGGTCATAGAACACGACATTTCAAATCCTTACTGGCTGCAACTCCAGCCTCCAAAGTAATTAGTCCATCCTTTGCATGAGTCTACAGCTACTGTAGCAGTTCAGAGACTTTCCATTTCTGCCATTTAAATTCATTTGTCAGACAGTCATGAAAGGAATATTAAGATGAAAACACGGTGGATTAAAGGACAGCGGCAGAGTATAGGGAATTGGTGAAGTCATTCACTTTCCCACAGGAAACACAGTCCTGTCTGTTCTCATAGTCACTGACATGCAGTAAGGGGCAAGCTTTGTTTTGGGCAACACAAGAACAAAAATATAGTTCTCAAAAGGGCGAGGACTGAAACATCTTTTACATTCTCCTAAGCAAGCATCCAATGCAGCTTGCCATGATAACTAAATTATTAACTGTGTATTTCATGACGTTAGTGACAATATGTTAATGTGATTTTTCAAGTCCTCCTGCAGTGAACAGATGGCTCCTTTTACTTTACTTTCCACATCAAGTGTGATTATTTCTTGGTGCCAAAAGCCACCTGCCGCTCTCCGGTCTCCAGTCTAATTTTTTATGTTGGTAAAACACAGCAGGACTTGTTATCAGTTGGATGGCATCTTAATAAGAGGAGACATGCCAACATATTGACAACATGTTCAAGGGGAAAATGTGCCCTCTTTTTCTTCTCCCCCCCCCAAAAAAAAATGTTAGTTTAGTTACCCCCCATTCACAGCATTAATGAAACTTGGGGGGAAAAGTGTGCTGAAATTCTCCCAGCATGCCATAGTGTAATCTCTGGCATGGGGCCAAGCTGTAGAGCTGGCCTCTTTTTGTCTCCACACTGAGCACCACACTTAAGGCTCTGATCTTTTGTCCTGCATAATTATAATTAGCTGTAGTATATTCAAAAGTCAAATGTAAGCATGAATACATTAACATTGAGCGCAGTCCAGAGATGATTCTCAGTGCAAAATAATTACAAACAGGGGCACAGTAAAAATACACAAAAACAAGCTTACATAATTTATCATCTACTTTTGTTTAAAGCAGTATAGGAAAATACATGTATACGATAGATAGATAGATAGATAGATAGATAGATAGATAGATAGATAGATAGATAGATAGATAGATAGATAGATAGATAGATAGATAGATAGACACATAACATGACTATATTAAGGAAAGTTTCCTTGTTCAGATTTGTCTGTGGCATTAAATAATTGACGGAATGCCACCAAATTTAGTAAGTATACAATTTAGAGCATGGTAGGATTCATAATGATAAGGGAAAATATGGCTTTATATAAGGTAAAATGTATGAAAAGAAAGCGGATTCAGTTCATGTTATTTTATCTAATTGTAAAACCTGAAATTACCTATAAATTTAATTCAGAATGAAAAAAATGCACTTAAGAGGGCAAAGAAACTGCATAACTTCTTTATAAATATCCTGTACATATTGTAAACATTGTAAGAGTCCACCTTACAAAGCGCATGTGTCAGGCTTCTGCTGCTCCATAAGTCACACTCAGCAGGGGGAACGTGTAGGGATGAGGTCCAGGGTTATCAGTAGGGGTGCCGGAAGACTCCCCGACAGTCGGGATTCCGACAGTCATTACTCTCTCGTTGGAATCCCGACTGCTCCCTCGTGGGGGTCCACGACCCCCATAGAGGGAGAATAAAATAGGTGGCGAGCACAGCTCGCCACCATGCGCGCACCGTGGCAAGCGCAGCGATCCCGCAAGGGGCTTCATTGCACTCCCCACCCTGTGCAGTCGGGATTCCGACGTCTGACTAATGACTGTCGGAATCCCGACTGTCGGGTAATTATACCACACCCATCAGTAGTTCAGTGGTATTGATATATCAGCTCAATCCAAAAATTACACTGCTTGCACTTAAGAAGAAAGAGGAGAAGAGAAGAAAAAAACATTAGGAATTGTTGTTGGCAAGGAAAATAGATGGGGAAAGAAGGGTGATGGAGATGGGGAATATGACTAAAGGGAGATAGACAAGTGGTTGGAGAAAAGTAGAGATGGGATAAGATAGGGAGGGAGAGAAAGAAGTGGGAGGGGGTAGGGGAGGAATAAAGGGTGAAAAGACTGACAGTGAGGGCGGAGCTGTGGATAATGTTGGAGGAGCTATACTTGATGGGGCATCAATTGGTGCATAAAACTATTTTTAAAAAATCTGTGAAAATAATATTAATAAAAATAAAATATTAATAAAATCAGTGCAAAAATAAAGAAATACCATCCATTATAATCTTAAATATGAGAGAGGTGGGGGTGGTTGGGGGGGGGGGGTCGCGGGATAAGAGGACCACGACCTACACCGTATTTTTGTTCACTTCTTACCTGGGAGGGCTGTGGCCTTAAGCTTTTTTGCATAGACGCTGCCTTCCCCAGGGCTTCTATAGTGTCTTCTTCATTCCTTACATGGTTGGTGAGAGCCTCTATGCTTTTTGTGTGGCCACCACCCATATAGCACTTCCACAGCATCTTGTATCTTCTAGGGGCTCTTCATTGCTACCCTCCGTCTGGAGAGCTCCACCTAGAGAGTCCTATTACAAAGTAGGGACCTCATTTGCCCCCATAGTAGCCTGAATTTTGCATGTCATAGTTTCAGAACTGTGCAGGAAACATTCCCTGGAGATTCTGATATAGCATCATACAGTTGTTGCAGATCTGTCAGCTACATTTTATTGCTGTAGATAAAACCAACAAATACAGTGCAGAGCCTGTGATAGATTGAAAACTTATAAACCATTGGATTGACTTTACATCAATTTTTTATATATATATATAGCTTGAGTAAATGGTACATTATAATCAATTAAGAAAAACAATGACAAGTAAAACAATTGCATATATGTAATATAAAATAACCAAAAATGATTAAAAGAAGTTTTAGCATAAGCAGCACTGTTTAACACCATCCGTTCCTATGGATACCTGGAATGTTTTTTGGGACTGGCTCAAGGTAATATATAGTTACCATCTGCGTTCTCGGATTGGGGCTCAAAGTGTCCTGTGGATAGCTGGCACGCTTGAATTCCTCCCCAGAAATGACCAAAAGTCTTTTTTGGAGGTACGGGAGGATATCAGAGTCCCTTATTTGTAATACGGGTAATGAATAAGCCATGAAAGGCGTGGAGGAGATGACCACTACATGTTATTGCTGTTGATCGCCCATGTTACAACATCCAAAAGGTGATCTACTGGCAGAGATCTGCTGATTGTGGAGGTTAATGTAAAACACCAGTGATTCCCAAATGTTCATGAAGCAAGGCACCTTAGGTATTGGAATTTTTTCTTGTCTTATTGAGAAATTCAACAAAAATTATTGCATTATGTAAGCTGTGCTTACCTGTCATCCTTACGGTCACTTATGAGGCGGTGGAAAGGGCTGCTCCAGTTTATCCATATCAGTTATGCCTGGCAGCCATTAGCACTGGTTTTGCCTATAACAAACAAAATTTAATTTGTTCCTGGACCCCCTACCCATGATACATCTGAAAATGCCAAGTGGCTCCCAGTTTGGGAATGACAATAACACATATATCTAATTGTAATATTCATGGCAACAGCTTATGATGACTTGTCACATGACACATTATCCTGTTGATATAATATGACTCTGACCATTAAGGGTGCATTACACCACCACTCCCAGCCTGAACTGCTGAAACAAAGCAGTGGGTTTACATGGATCACTTTTCTGTCGGTCAAATTTTGACCCTATTATTATCATCATGTTGCAACAATAATAAAGATTCAGCTATTTTTTTCCAGTCTTGTCTGGCTTTAGTGCGCCAGGTGTAGTTTTCTACTATATAGACAACTGACAAAGATTAAAGGCTTAATTACACCAGAACCTCTGTGCAAGGCCCTGTCCTAGCCATATCTTCAGAACTTGAAATGTATTGCTTGGCACATCTTTGTTGTTTGCTAATTTCTTTGCTATGTGTTGTTCACCAAGTTGGCAAATGTATTGTTGTGGATAATTTATACAGTATCTTCTTGAAAAAAGGGTATCTAACAATTTTAAGGACAAGAAAATCATGTATTAGTGGAACCCAAAAAAAAGTAAAAAATAAAAAAAGGACATGTTTATGGGTTAAATGTGGGCCTGAGTAGGGGCCACGGGTGCCTGGAACTGAAAAGATTGAAGAACCTTTTTTGTGAGAAGCGGAGGGAGATGTGGCAAGTGCTGGCTATGTTGTATATTGAATATGTATGGATTATATTACTCCCTTTTTCAAAGTTGAGCCCCTCCTATTCGCCCCTACTAGACAGTACTCCTCCTGTCCATTTACCACATCTCTGCGGTGTGCTAGCATAACTAGTGGTAATAGAAAATACTTTTTGTGCTAAAGTATGAACCTAAAGGGGAACATGAGAGATTCAGAAAGTGAGAGATTTGGTAAGAACTCTCCAGTTTTTTAAAGCGGCAATCATTTACACTTCAAAATCAAACAGGGTTTTGTAGTGTAAATGATTGCCTCTTTAAAAAAATGGAGATTTCTTACTAAATCTCTCATCCTATTTAATTTCACCCAATGTTTATTCTACAAATGTCTCTAGTGGAATGAGGGTTAGAATGTAAAGTTCCACATATTCATTTATATAGTAGAATTAAAAAAAAAATTAATTCACTTTTGTTTTTCTTTGTATTAATAATAAAAAAAGAAATAAATATGTAATTTAAATGTTTACTGCTTTTTGAAGGCATTTTCTTTTTTCCCCATAGTTACAACCTTTATGCAATAAACAAAACATAGTTTCTTATTCAAAAGTACAAAATGACATGATGGCTTATTATGAAAGAAATTAAATTAAATCATATTACAGTCTTAATATTGTTTCGCATCATCAGGTGAGTAGCGATTCTTGTAGCATCAGAGATAGTATTTAGGTTGATTTTGTATGTAACAACACAGCACACATAACTTTACTTGTTTTCCGTTTTTTACCTACCAGTATTAACCACTTCAGTGACAGGATTAAAAGGAAATAAAACAACAACTCAGAAGATGGTTTTTAAATTGCAAAGATTACAGGGGAGAGCGCAGAGGGGTTCGCCAGCATCAGTGCTGATCTCTGGCTGCCTTTCAGAACCTGGGAATCGGCATAAAGCATTACACAGTTAAGCCCGCCCTCGACAAATAAGCATTCGGGGGTGGGCTTAAGTGTGCAATGTTTATGATGATTCCCACTGCTGATCAACGCCGTTTAGTCCCCATGAAATTCAGAAGTGACGTAGCCCATAAATCTTAGGTGGTGGCAGGTGCTGTCAGTTAACATTTTGGGCCATACCACTTAAGTGGTTAAAGGACAAAATAACAATTTCAATACTAATAGCAAAAACAGGAAGGTGAAGAAAAGTAGGTTGAAACTTAAGGGATGAAAAAAAATAAAAAAAGAGAATGAATCATGCATGCCCAGGCTACTACTGTCTATTAATGTATGTAATTGGAGAGTCTTGTAAAAACATTCTGGTTTCAAACCATAATGTTATTTGAAAACAATATAGTATTTGCCTTTTACTATCAACTTTAAAAGTGTCAATAAAGTAGAGATGAGTGCCAACCCTTGTGTTTTGGATTTCCATCTTTCTTAGATAATCTAGAACAGTGATCTCCAACCTTAATTGGGCGTGAGCTACTCGATACAAAATAATCCTCGTGGAGAGCTACTAAAATAAGACAAAACTGGCTAATAACCACCAAATACCCCTTACACATTATGCCACACAACTTAATACTTATTACACATTATACCACACACCATATTGCCCTTGACACATTATGCCACACGCCTGCAATGCCCCTGACACATTATGAAACACACCACAATGCCCCTGACACTTTATGCCATACACTGCAATGCCCATGACAATATAAGCCACATAGAGCAATGCAACCAGTTAAAATATGCCGCACACTACATTGCCCCTAACAAAATATGCAGCAAACTGCATAGCCCTTGATACAATATGCTGCCCACTGTAATGACCCTGACACAGTATGCCAGACACTGAAATGCCTCATAGTAAAGGTGCCCACATACTGTGCATTGGTTGTATACGTTTTGAAATATTTAGTTCACATCACACTGTGCTTCTTTTGGCTTGAAATGTGATGCATGCTCCCACGCCTCGCATATTGCAGGTATAAAAAGTAAACTTACAGTATAAAGGGGCAATGTACTAGATCGCATTGCATCTGGTTCCAATCGCACGCTGTATTAGCGTATCACATGCAATTTTGTCTTGATCACATCGCATCTAGTTCAAACACATTCAGCACACATCTCACCGTGTGTGGGCACCATAAGGCGTATAATTAATTTTAAATTAACTGCTCTTTGCTAAGGGTTGCAATAGTCATTGCCAGGGGTTGCAATGGTCGTCGCCAGGGTGTGCAATGTTCGTTGCCAAGAAGTTACACGGTATAACATGCAGCTTACAAATGATGCCACTTATAGAACTGCGTATACATAAGCTCCCTGTAGTGCCGCTAACACATAATGGGCCAGATTCTCTAAGCTTCAAAAGTGATAAAAGGGAGAGTGATAAACAGCCAGCCAATCAGAACCTGCCTGACATTTTTCAAACACAGTCGATGACAATGCAGGTAGGAGCTGATTGGCTGGCTGTTTATCACTCTCCATTATATCACTTTTGAAGCTTAGAGAATCTGGCCCAATGCCCTTAGTGCTGCTTACACATGATGCCACCTGTAGTGCCATTAACACATGATGCCCCCCTGCAGTGCCAATTACACATGATGCCCCGTGTAGTGAATGACCCCCTGTTGCGCATCTTCATAATGCCCCTTTATATTGTAAGTTTACACACCAGGCTCCCTTGGCTGGTCACTGGCCAGTGAGAGGAGGAGAGCAGAGTGCAGGCTTTTCCTTGCCCTCCTGCAGTCATTTAAATTATGGTGCCGGCTCGCTAGCCGATTGGAGCTCGCAACTGGGCAGCCAATCCCAGTGGCTGCCGGTTTGCGAGTTCTTATTGGCTCACGATCTAGCGTCGCATTTGAACTTGTCTGCAGCTAGTCGCCAGGGAATCCTTCACTCTTTTGCATAGTAGTGCAGGGATATGAGCATGGTGTCACTCCATTGAAATGGGACACCTGGTGCTATGCACAGTCAGGCGAAGCAGATGTCGAGCTACCCGGGTCACTGCGGTGAGCTAACCGTAGCTTGAAAGCGATGGGTTGGGGACCACTGATGAAAACTTATGATATCATTTACATTTCAGTACTTAAGCATTGCAAATAAAAAATATGTCCCAAACCATATGAAGCTTTCATTTATTTTACATATGCAATTTATTCTTTCATAACCTTAATATGACTACATATTACTACATAATATTCAAAGAATATTATGATATGAAGAATCCTGAGACAATGAAAATGGTTTTACACTAAGGGCATTAATTTTTGCAGATGAGTTAAGCTAATATTAAAAGCTGAAAGACCAAACTTTTTTGGCAAATGTATTTTTTTTTTATGGATTTTCTGTCTGTGTAGGCAGAAGCGCATGTAAATTGTATAAGATAATTCTATAAGAAGTCTGTTTATTGAACAGAAGTTGTTATGTGTCAATCGGCGACTACATTTTTGGCAATCAAATGCACCACTGCATATGTCTTTGTTTTTTTGTTACAAAAATTATTTATGTTTCAGAAAAAGACAGGAGAAAGGAAAAATAAAACTATATGAAGAAAAGTGAAATATGCTTAGAAAAAAAGAGAAAAAACAAAATAATGTACAGTATAACATTTAAACACTATTTTTAACACAGTTGAATATATGAGGAAATTGTTATTAACACTTGTCAAGAAATAGTCTAGGCTGTTGGTGCTATCTAAAGTAAATATAATAAAGTAACAATATGTGAATTAGGGGGGTATTCAATTCGGATTTCCCACTGTTGGAACGCCCCGACAGTCGGAATCCCAGGCCATTTTCGTTCTGTTTAACTGTAACTAGACAGCCGAAATTCAATGTTCCAGCTGTCGAGTGTTGGAAACTCAGTGGATTAGCGAAAAGGAATGCGGATTGTTGAAAAAGAGGCGTGAACTCCAACATTAGTTTCCGACAAAACAGGTCCGACTTGTTTTAAAGTCAGATCTGCTTTGTCAGAATCAGCCTTCAATGCTGTCGGTAACTGCAGCATTGAAAAGATGAGGGATGCTATTTCCGCCGGTGGGATTGAATACCCCCTAAATCTGGAAGATAATTAAAATAGTCCAAATACACTTGTCCCCAATGTTTATAAGGGTGGCATTTCTATGTTCTGTAGGCTGATTAGCCAAATCATCTGTTCAAATGTAGAAGGTGAATGGAGCGAAAACGCACCTAATATTGTAGTATTTACAAATAAGTGGAAACATACTGTACAAGTATTCAATATATTTGTGTAAAAAATGTATTCTTGGCTTAAATGTATTTACATAGTAGGTCATTTCTGTCACAGTGGTGTGTCAAAGGGGGGCTCAGATCCTCAATAATATGTAGTACTCTGTGTGTCAAAACCTTACAGCAGTGTAAGTGAGTTTCCAATATCATACAAAAAGTATATTAAAGACTGGTTAAAATAAAAAATATATCCCTAAAAATAGATTTTTCCCCAAACAGTGGGATAAAGGAAAGTATCCACATATAATGAAAAAAAGGGGGGGGGGGACCCCACCAAAATGCACAATAAAATTCACCATAAAAAACAGCAATATTTACTGTAAAGTTACCAAGAAAAGCGCTTTGATGCAAGTAAAGTCTTGTAATTTCAAATACAGTAGCTCAACAGTAAACTCAATTCAGACCATACATCAAAGTGTAATGGATAAGGACTAACACAACTGTAAGATTATATAGATTGTTAACTTGCGAGCAGGCCCACCCTACATCTACAGTATGTCGGTTTGTTTCTACCCAGTTTGATTAATCACTGTTGTTTCTGTTTGTAAAGCTTAACGTGATATGCTGCGCTATATAAGAAACTGTAAATAAATAAATAAGCTTGATATAGTATGATGACCAGGGGGAGTTTTGTAATATTACCCCTAGGAGGAACCCAGATGGACCGATGCACCCATGGTGCTGCCTGTGACATAGAACAGGATAGAGGTAGATGGTGACAGGCTGGTGGTGTGGGTGAATCAGGAGGTAGAGGATGGAATGCTGGTGGTGTGAATGTGTTAGAAGGTAAACGGAGGCATGTAGGTGCTTTAGGAGATAGATGTTGGCATTATAGTGTGGGTGTGTTGGGGCGTAGAAGATGGCAGGCTGACAATTTGGTTGTGTAAGGGTGTCACTTTTTTAAAATTGATATTCACTATTTGCTGTTTGGTTCTATATAGTGTTAGATATAGATATAAAAGAATATACTAAGCTTCTGAGTTTTTACACTGTTTATTTATTTACAGTTTCTTATATAGCGCAGCAGATTCCATTGCGCTTTACAATTGTAGACAGTGACACTTGTATTTTAATCAAATAAATAGTGTCAGTTTTATGTCATTTTTCAAGTCTCTACACTATACAACCACAGAATGCATAAAACACGAATGCTAAAGAAAGATTAAAATTAGGACCATGTACAATCGGCATCATAGTTATATACAAATTATGTGTTTTACTTAAGGCACTTATCAATTTAATAATGTATTGACACCAGATACTTCATTTAATCCCCGTCGTGCTAGGTTCTCCAAACGTAGGATCCATCTAACTTCACATTGTACCAACCGCAGCCCCCTATCACCACCGCGTATTGATGCCTCTATATGGTCAATCATGCGGTATTTGATACTTGACAAGCTATGACCGTCCATAGCAAAATGTCGAGCCACTGGTTGTGGACTCGACCCTGTTAACAGCGCTGCTTTTATAGCAGAGCAATGCGCTGTCATGCGCCCTTTAAAAGTTCACTCTGTCTTTCCAATATCACATAGGCCACATGGACACAAAATTTGGTAGACAATATATTTAGAATTACAATTTAATGTATGTCTAATGGTTAATGGCTTCCCCCAGTTCCTTCTTTTTAATACTTACCTGATGTCTACAGCGACTTCTGGGATCCTCTTCAGCGGCATCTCAGGTCCCAGGGGTGCATTGCGCGATTGCGCGTGTGTGCCGGTGATGTCACATCATTGGCACACCAGCTCACTCGCGCATTGCATCCTCGGACTGAAGATGCTGCTGAAGAGGATCCTGAAGGATGCCATGGATGCCAAGGGACACCGTGGACGTCGGGGGACCATCAAGGCACAACCAGGGGACCAGATAAGTATGAAAAGATATATATATTCCAAAATCCGAAAAAATCTCTTATCCAAAATGCTTGTGGTCCCGAGCATTTCAGATAAGGGATACTAAACCTGTATATACTCAGGGCCGGTGCTTCCACTAGACAGATTTAGGCAGCTGCCTAGGGCCCCAGGGACCTGAGGGCAGTCCGCTGTCAGATGGGAAATTGAATTAGACAGTAGTGGCCATAACACCTGCCACTGCTTCTAGTACTGCCGCCCGCCTGCCCGGCACCCTGCTGACGCCTCCAGGATCCACAGCGGCGGCTGCAACACAACCGGAGGGGAGAAGCCAGTGAAGCTGTCTGACGCTGGGGTCACCAGCCACGAGCAGGTACTCTGGGGCTGCCCACTGACTGCAGTTGCGCGCTGCATTCAGGGGTGGAACTATCGGCGGCAAATTGAATCGGGGCTCAAGAAGATCATGTGGCCCGTCCGCTGCCTGTCAGCACAGCATGCTGTTTCTGTGGGGTTTTTTTTAATCTTAAAGGGGCACAGCGGCAGCATGTGTGGGAGGTACGTGGACCAGACAGGATGCTGCAGGGGGGAGGTACTCTGCCTCTGCCGGGTGAGCACGGCTTACATCACTGCACCATTGGAACTGTCCCTTCTGCTGCCGGGCGCCCACCTGGGTGCGCTCCCTCTCACCTCATAACTTCACTCCCTGTCGTCTCTGCCCCTCTGACTTCCCATCGCCTCTGCCCCTCTCACTTCCCATCACCTCGGGCCCCTCCATCGCTTCTGGCCCACTTGCCCTCCTGTCACCTCAGTCCCTCTTGCCCCCCGTTACCTCATCCCTCCCCCCCTTTTGCCTCATCCCTCTCGCCCCCCCTTCGCTTCATCCCTTCTCACCCCCCAGTCACTTCAGCCCCTCTCACTCCCTATCGCCTCACCCTCTCGCCCCCATCGCCTCAGCCACATCATTTGACATCCTCTTGCCCCCCGTTGCCTGACACTCTCTCACCCCCATTGCCTCAACCACATTGCCTCACACTCTCTCAACCCCCAATTGCCTCAGCCTTCCCGTCCCTCCACTTTTTTGCTCTCTTCCAGTACCTTTTCCCTCTCCCCCACCCCCTGTCTGTCATCACCTCCTGTCACCACTTTTTTCTTCCCTTACCCTCCTCTCTCCCCTGCCCACTCACCTCTTTTTATCTCTATCTGCCCCAGTTGTTCTTACCTCTCTCTCCTCTCTATGCTTCCGCTCTTTCCTCCCTCTCTCTGACAATCGCTCCCTCATGTCTGACCCCTATCTCTCCCTGACACACATTTATCATTCTCCTTTCCTGACACCCCTGCCCTCTCTCTGACACTCACTCTTGTTTTCTCCCATCTTTCTATCTCTCCCTGAAATTACTCTTGCTCGCATCCTTCCCTCTTCCTCATCCCCCTTTCTCTATCGGTTACCCTCTCTCTCTCACCTACTGTATTTCTCTCATTCCTTCTTTTTCCATGAAGCTCTCTTTTCCTGAGTACCCTCTCTACCTCTTTCTTACTCCTCTCTCTTTTTTGCTCACTTTCCCGACACCCTCTTTGTCTCTCATACCAATCTTCTGTCACTGTAAGGGGCGTTGTAGTGCTGCCAAATTTGTTGACAAATTAAACACAAAGGGGCCAGTGCAGAGTTGAATACAATTTGTCACAATTGTATCTCATGTAAATCGTGGAAAGACACAACGTGAAAAAAGAAAAAGTACCAAATAATCAAATTCTAACAGAATGTTTGAAAGGAGGCGCCAGTTGATACATTTTATATGGTGCTCCAGCCAAACAGCTACTCTACTTCCAAACAACAGACATATTTAAATGTACATTATGTTAAATCTTACTTCGCTGGCACTGCCTTATTAAGCATAGGCCAGCAGTTCTTAAAACTGTGAGTCCTAAGCCCAAAGTGGGTTTCGACCATCTGCGCGATGGGTTGCAACTCCTGACCATCAGGCTGATGACATGCCTGATCTCTCAGCCAGTGATCCAAGGAGTCTGATAAATCAGTTGAATTTTATGATACTTCAGACTCCTCGCATCACTGGCTTATAGATCCCAGGAATCATTAGTCAGCTCTACCCCCACTCCAGTGATCTACATATCCTGTCCTGCTGTTCTCTTGGTTCCCTCATCTACATGCAGATATCCTTCGGGAGCAAATGGCTGGAATCAAGGGTGCAACCGTGTCCTGGGGTTTCCATGTGTTGGGAACTTGAATCTGAAACAGACAGCCATAATTGAACTGTAGTCATATTAAGAGGAGTCAGCTCTCAGTCTCTGAAGAACCTCTTGCAAACTCATTATTTAATCAACCACAAGTCACCCTCTGCCACCCAATGCCTCCTTCTTCTAACTCCCTGTCATCCCTTGACATACTCAATTACCCACTGCCTCCCTGTCACTCTCTGCCATCTCATGTTACCCCATATCACCCACTGCCAACCTATGCCATGGCATTAACCTCTCACCCACTGCCAAACCCTGTGCTTTCTGCCAGCCTTATCACCTATTGCCACGCTCTGCCTCCCCATCATCCTATGCCTCCCTCTGCCTCTACCTAGTCACCCATTGTCTCTTCATAGTCTTCTTAGTCTGCCTCTCCTACATAACCATTTGCCACCCTCCGCCACCCCATCACCCACTGCTTCTCCCTGACCACCCTCTTTCACTTACCATTCCATCATCCTCAACCTTCCCATGTCAAATCTGCCTCCCACTGTCAGCACTACCTCTCCCTGCTACAATCTGCATCTCTCTGCCAGCCACTGCCTCAAACTCTCTCCCACCCACTGCCTTTCTCTGTCATCCACTGCATACTCAGTCCCTCACATCCTCTTCCTGCCATCCTCTGCCTCCCCCGGTCACCCACTGCCTCGCTGCCATCCTTAAAGCCTTCAGAGCAGCTTTAACATTACCATGAATATCTAAAAAATACACATGCAGTGCAGGGCCTCTACAATTGTGTGAAAAACTATGTGATTGTATTAGTGGTCACTTCACTTCTGTTTTGTGCCTCAACGATGCTGCTACACATGTTTGGCGCCCATTCTGAGGTAACTTGCTGGGTTCCTGCAGTAATTTTTATTGTCTGACAGGGTCCCAGAGCAAAATAGTTTGAGAAAATTTGGCATAGACTATATGAGAATTATCTGTTACAGCTCAGATAAGATTACCAAGTTGACTTTGCATTGCCTGTACTGTATTTGTGAATAACAAATAACAAGAGCCAATATGCTCATAAAGCAATGAAAATACTTGATATAAAACATTAATATTTAAAAATCTCAATAAACACTTCGAGTTATTTGTTTCACCTATAAGTTCCACCATGTTCACAAATAAAAAAGTAAAAGTTTAGATTTTACATTCAAGATGAAAATATGTCCTTTCATGCTACAGTACATTTCTATATTTCTTGGCAGATTCTTGGAAGCATATTTGGTAGTTCATATGCCATTCTACATCTTTTCAGATCACAATCATTCCAAAAGCAACAGACCGTGATATTTCAAAGCACGGAGTTATTATTGCAGTAGGAAGAACATGCTGAAAGAGGACATCTGCTATTAGGAAGAATAAATTTAGTTCCACGCTAATATCTAAATTTTGTATATACATTGGTGGGCAAACCACATATGTTAATGCTAATAGAGAACAAATCTACAGTGAAATGGCAGTACCTTGCAATAAATCCATTTATAGCAAGATAATTGTATGCATACATAACTTCACACTGATGCTAACATGTGCGTGTTTTTTATTTTTCTTTGAAATTTATTTTCCTTATGTTTTCTAATTATGATAAACTAATTTTCTGGAATCATATGCCAGTGGAAAAAGTTATTTAATTAGATCTTAACATTTCAAGATATTTCTTTCAACTCAAGTTCTTTATTACTATTTATTAACTCTTTCTGCTGCAAGCAGCTAAAAATGTAACTAATAGCTATAACATTAAATGGCACAGTAGCAGTGGTGGTTTTGGTTTTTACCTTTGGGTTGCCACCCGCCCCCCATAGAACCTGGGATATGCACATGCACAGTACTGAGGCTGATACTGCACATGCACCTGTTCCAGGGCCTGTCAGCTGCAGGCGCTGGGACTGCGGTGGGGAGTTGTTGAGCACAGGGGGGAGCAGTAGCAACCCCCCTCCTACAAAATTAGGTTGGAGCCGCTGCTGCAGAGCATCATTATCTTTATTTTTTACCAGTTGTATTAACCCCTTCCCGACATTTGGCATACATTTACGTCATGGTCGGGATGTACTTCCCGACACATGGCATAAATGTATGCCATGACTTTAAAGTGTCACCGCGTCTATAGACGCGGTGACAGAGGGAAGATGGCTGCTGTCCCTGACAGCAGCCATCTTCCCTCGTGGCCCAGGGGGGGCAGCGATGCCCCCCCATCGGCTATCGCTGCGATTGGCTGTTCAAATGTGAACAGACAATTGCAGCGTTTTCTGTGTTCCGGCCAATATCGGCGCTCGGTAACACAGGGATCGGTGGTGATTGGTACAGCACCAATCACCACCGAGTGTAAAGGGGTCTTTGGTGGTCGTCCCACCTGCCCCCAAGGCTGTGATTCGTCCGTCGGACCGACGGACGAATCACAGCCATTGCACCTCAGTGAAAGTAACGGAGACCGCCCTGCCGCCGCCATTCCGGTCAGGAACAGCGTGCAGAGCGGTCTCCGTGCCCATCTGTCCCCCTATCTGACCTCGATCAGCGTTGGTGATGTGGTGGCATCCGTGCTGCCTGCTGCCTGCTTCTGCTGCTGCTGCAGCATCGAAGTAAAATATAATTTTGTCTCTGCTGCCCCCTGTGGCTGATTGCAGTGCAGACGGGCTTAAACCCTCTGCACTGCTTTTTTTCCTGCCCCCCTTTTGTGCTGATCAGTATAAATTAACTGATCAGCAACTTTTTTGGGGTGCAGGTTTTTTTTTTTTATATATACCCCGTCAGGTTGCGCCAAAAGTTGCGCACCTGCTGCCCCTCACTGCTAATCAGTGTTGCATCACTGATCAGCAGTTTTTTTTTAAATTTTTTTTTTTTTTAGGGTGCTGTGGGGTCTTTTTTTTTAATTTTTTTTACACCCACGTGATTTTGTGGGTGTCCTGTGGCCGCTGAGCGCTGATCAGTGACGTACATCACTGATCAGCAATTTTGGCACAGGGTTGATCTAATTTTTTTTTTTTGGATCAAATTCCTGTTGCCTTTGAGCGCTGATCAGTGACGGACCTTACTGACCAACATCTGTGCTCAATTTTTGGCGCAGGAGCGTTTTGTTTTTTTCTTTTAATCCCTTCAAGGTTGTACCAAAAGCTGCCTTGAAGCTGCTGCCCCTTAAGTGCACTTACACGTGTTAAAGCACTACATACACACTACATACCCCCCGTGTTGAAATAAAGTTTGTACCCCCCCTACACTATACACGTGTTCAAACACTACACTTACACAAACACAAAAATAATAAAAATGTCCCAATCATCCCAAAGACTGTTTTCAGCGGAGGAGGCATATGCCCTTATTGCCTCTGACACTGACACAGCCAGTGATGAAAGCGATGAATTTATCGCATTCGTCTTAACCTCCTCTTCCTCCTCTAGTGATGAGGGACCCCCTCAAAGACGCCCCCGTAGAGCAACTGAGACCCCCCCCCCCAATGATTGATCCCGTATGGACCCCACCACCAGACAATTTTGAGCTCCAGGTTCCTGAGTTTTTGGCCAACCCAGGAATCCAATTTGATACTACAGGCCTCAAAGAAATTGACTTTTTCAAAGTCTTTTTCTCTGATGATTTTATAAATTTAATGGTGGACCAAAGTAATTTATATGCCCAGCAGTTTATTGCCCAAAACCCCACGTCATCATTTGCTAGGTGGACCCCTGTAGATGCAGTAGAGATGATGACGTTTTGGGGTCTGGTGTTACATATGGGCATAGTTAAAAAGCCAGAAATTAGACAATATTGGAGTACAGATGTTCTGTACAGCACCCCACTTTATCGTATGGCCATGACCCGGACTCGTTTTGAGACGATCCTTAAATTTTTGCATTACAACGATAATGCACAGTGCCCACCCAGAGATGATCCCACCTTTGACCGGCTATTCAAAGTCAGGCCGGTCATTGATCATTTCAGCGTCAAATTTGCTGAGATGTACATCCCCGAAAAATTCCTTTGTGTAGACGAGTCACTTATACATTTTAAAGGAAGGGTTAAATTCCGCCAGTAACTTCCCAGTAAGAGGGCAAGGTATGGCATAAAAAATGTATAAGCTGTGCGAAAGTACCTCAGGGTACACCCACAGGTTTAGGGTATATGAAGGGAAGGACACAAGAATTGAACCGCCAGAATGCCCCCCCTCCCTCGTAGGTGTTAGTGGAAAGATTGTCTGGGATTTAGTGCACCCCTTCCTGGATAAGGGTTATCACCTCTGTGTGGATAACTTTTACACCAGCATCCCTCTGTTTAAGGCCCTTGGTTCAAGAGGTACAGCAGCTTGCGGTACTGTGCGCAAGAACCAAAGAGGCCTTCCAAAAACGCACGTTGCCCAATTACTGAGAAAGGGTGAAAGCAGGGCACAATCCACCGAAAATATGTTGTTGGTCAAATATAAGGACAAGAGGGATGTCCTTATACTGACAACAATTCACGGAGACACTACCACCTCCGTCCCTGTACGAGGTACCAGTACCCACACCTCAAAACCTAATTGTATCCTAGATTACAATAAGTACATGGGCGGAGTAGATCTTTCAGATTAGGTACTGAAGCTGTACAGTGCCCTGCGGATAATATGGTATAAGAAGCTGGCCGTGTATATCATCCAGATGGCACTGTATAACGCTTACGTACTATTCCGTTCTACCAGCCAGACGGGGACATTTATGCACTTTCAAGAGGAAGTCATAAAGGGCCTAATATTTGGGAACCAGCAGGCAGAGGGCCCCAGTACTTCTAGTACTGGCCCCCGTATTGTATCAGGGCAGCATTTTCCTAACGAAATCCCCTCCACTGGAAAAAAGGGCAGGACACAAAAAAGGTGCAAAGTTTGCTATAAAAAGGGATAAGAAAGCAAATTATTTTCCACTGTGAAACTTGCCCCGACAAACCCGGCCTATGTATGAAGGAGTGTTTTAAAATATACCACACATCTATGGATTATTAGGTTCATCATTTCACCGTGCTTCGGGGGTCTTGCTAATGCGACATAGCACCCACCATTCATTCCACCAGAATCTGTGCTGCAAAATCCAAATATCACTCCTTCCCTTCTGAGTCCTGCCATGCACCCAAATGGTATTTTTTGGTCACATATGAGGCATTGCCGTACTCGGGAGAAATTGTGGCACAGATTTTGGGGTGCTTTGTCTCCTTCATTCCTTGTGAAAATGAAAAATGTTGAGCCAGAACTGCATTTTTGTGTAAAAAAATGTAATTTTTCATTTTCACAGCCCAGTTGTACCAAAATTGGTGAAACCCCTGGGGGTTTGAAATGTACACTATACCCCTAGATGAATTCCCTGAGGGGTGTAGTTTGCAAAATGGGGTCACTTGTGGGGGAGGTTCCTAACTTTTAGCATCTTATGGTGCCTAGAAACCTACATGGTGCCTAAAAAATAATCTCATAAAAAGGAGGCTCCAAAATCAAGTAGGTGCTCCTTCTATTATGAAGCCTGTGGTTTGGTCAACGTGCACACTAGGGCCACATATAGGATATTTATGAAAACAAAACAATTGGGGGAACAATTTTTAGTCACATTTCTCTAGTAAAATCTACTGTGTTCCTTAGAAAAATGTATTAAAATTGAAAATCTGCTAAAAAAATGAAATTTTGAAATTTCACCTACACTTTGTTTTAATTCCTGTGAAACACCTAAAGGGTTAACAAACTTCCAAAATGCTGTTTTGAATACTGTGAGGGGTGCAGTTTTTGAAATGGCATCATTTATGGGGGTGTCTCACATACAAGTCCCTCAAAGTCACATCAGAACTGAACTGGTCCCTAAAAAAATCAGTGTTTGAAATTTTCTTGAAAATTTGAGAATTTGCTAGTCATATCTGAAGCCTCCTAGTGTCCAAAAAAATGAAAAGGAGGTTGAAATAATGATGGCAACATAAAGTAGACCTATGGTCTTTGTTAGTTATTAACTATTTTGAGTGGTATGATTATTTGTCTCACAAGCAGAAAATTTAACATTTTGCAAATTGCTAAATTTTCAATTTTTTTACGACATTTTGGTATTTTTCACAAATAAACACAGACTGTATCGACCAAAATTTACCACTAACTTAAAGTACAATGTGTCACGAGAAAACAATCTCAAAATCACTGGGATAAGTAAAAGCAATAAAAAGTTATCCCCACATAAAGTGATACATGTCAGATTTGAAAAAAAGGGCTCTGTCAGGAAGGCAAAAACAGGCTGCGGCGGTAAGGGGTTAAAATAGTGTCAGCATGCTTCTGAGGTCCTTGCTGGCCCAGAAGAGTTTATTTATAAAGAGGTAGATTATATTTCTCCCCAGACAGTGCTTCTATTAGTCATCTGTTCAGTAGAAGCACTGGCCTTTTGAATGGGCTGAAACATATATGAATTGATGGGTTTTACAACCCAATCCTTGATAAATAAACCCCAAAATGAGTACTAATAAGCATCTTATTTGGGTTATGTAAACCGAATTGCAACACATACGATTCAAAGGGAACACAATATGTGCAATTTAAAGAAACAGTAGGCATTGATGTCTAAAGGGCCCTACACACACACAGCCAGGGGTGGATTGGGATTTAAAACCAGTATTGATGGCGCTTGACTCCGTGATCTTAGATATTGTGGCGTATAGTATATATCTTTAAGCTGATAGATCACAGACTGACCTACGTCCTTCTTTTTTATGATATATGAAAATGATTCTATAAACAAACCTGGCATGGAGAAAGAAAATTGATTGTTGCATATAAAGAAACCGCCATAGGAGTTCAAATACTCTTCTCCCTGTGAGTACGGTACGCACCTATAAACTTTCTAATTGACACTGGAGGTGTTCCCATAAAGATACCTTTATACACAGGATCTCACGTATTATTCTGTGAGTTCAGTATGAAACCACTCCCATTTTTTTTTCAGCACATCCTTGTAAATTGATGAAACTTTAAACCAGGTTTTATTATTTTTTATGATCATCACATTGTACACCACACATTGTTTGCAAAAACATATCTACGAGCATGGAGTCAAGTGCCATCAATACTGTTTCTTCCAGTTACACTTTCTACTAGGGAGGTCTCCCAGTGACCCTCCAACAGCTTTGAGGCTGCAAGGACTTTTAGACAGTGCCTTAGGACTTTCTGACTCTTCTCTGAGATGTAAAACCAGCTCAGGAAATTTATGGAAGCAGCCACAGGGGTGGTGTCTGCTGAGGGGGTGGAGTCTGTCAAGAGGAGGAGGATCGCTATGAATGGAATCGGATTCAGAGTTGCATACAGTTGCGGCCTTCCTTGTATTTTTATGATGCAGTTGCATATGCAACTTTATGCTAACTTTATGCTAATGCTATTACACTGCCACCATTGGCTGTATTATTGAAACCATAGCACCAATCTAAGAGCTGTACAGTTTACACCCACTGAATCATGCTAAACCCAAACCAGGAGGAGTTTATTTGCACTTAATTTAACCACAATAAACCACCGCGGTACCAATACTAGTACTACTTACCCTAGTACAAAAAGGAATAAGGCTCAACGTGTGAGCAGTCTCCACAATTATAGGGAATTCACCCCTCCTAATCTAATAATTTGCCTCAAACGAGCCCTAGTTACTATTTGCCGCAAGGCTTACTAGGCAACACATCATTAATTCCAATTGGTCCTATTATAGCACCAATCTGGACTCCTTTATCATAATCCCCAGTGCATAGCATATATCTAAAAGAAGCTCACTGCCAGCAGGGAGACTGATTTTTTACGGCTACCCTATCCAAGAGTTATAGCCCCCTACTTTTAAATTAAACGTAATAAAAGCTAAGTTTTATCATCAAATCATCATATCACAAGAGTGCCCCAAAAACAGAGTTCTCTTTTTCTCCCCATTTTTGTCTAATTATTGAAACTTTCACCAGCCCTATCCTAGGTGCAGATTATCCTTATCAGTATGGCCTCCAATGCAAGCAAATCAGCTTCTCTGTATGCAACCACTTTCAGCAACTCGCCCAGATCATTCCGATAACACGCCCATACTGTGAATAGCTGACCCCCTGTAACTCCAAGGAAAGCATAACACATTTATAATACACTTGTTGGTGCTTTCACCTCAGCAAGTCTGTACGAACACCATAACATTGGCCCCCCAAAGAAAGAAAGAAAAAGCATTGACCCGACAGTAAAAAAAAACTGACACTAACAGGTAACAAGCACACTCACTCCCAATAGGGGTAAATAAAAACAAAAAAAACTAAACATATGCCCCCATACAAATAAACACACTGGCCCCCAAAGAAAAAAAAAAAAAACATTGTCCCAAACAGAAAACAATACACATTGGTGGCCCCAACAGAGGGGAAAAAAACACACTGACACCAGAGAAAAAAGAAAAAAAAAAACATTAGCCCCCACAGGAATAACAGTTTATATAAGGGCATAGGCTGAGAGTGTTACTGGTGAGCAGGTAGCAGGCAGGTAGAGGTACTGTGAATAAGGGGGCAGGCAGGTAGTAGTGGTGGGGAGAAAAGGGCAGGCTAGAAGTAGCAATGGAAATCAGGGGCAGGTTGAAGTAGTGGTATTGCGGATAAGGGGAAAGGTTGGAAGTAGTAGTGTGGGAAGCAGGAGACTGGCTGGAGTAGTGGGAGGTCGAGTAGTAATAGGCTGTGAGGGGTTATGGTTAGAGTTATGCTGCTGGAGGGGCATGGGTAGAGTTAGGCTGTAGGAAGGGTATGGTTAGAGTTAGGCTGTAGGGAGGGTATAGTTAGAGTCTGTGTGGGGGAGTAGGGGTGGTTTATATACTAACCACTACATCACTGACCCTATATACCAGTGGTAAGGGAACTCGGTCCTCATTACCCCACACAGTGCATGTTTTGCTGGTAACCCAGCAGGTGCACAAGTGTACTAATTACTCACAGACACATATTATAAGGTCCGCAGGTGGAGTTAATTATTTCACTTGTGATTCTGTGAGGAGACCTGCAAAACATTCACTGCGTGGGGTAATGAGGACCGAGTTCCCTGACCACTGCTATATACCCATTTCCACCACCTCACTATATTCTATGCTACATTACTGACCCCTTTACACATAGCATTCTATTACTGACCCCTCTATAAATTACTCTACATTGTAAAACATCACTATCAGTGGAATTTTTTTTTAAAACAAACTGTAAAGTAGGTAACAGACACGAGGCACTAGGCATAGGAGAGTCTTAACAACAGTAAAGCAAATGGGAAACTAGGCAGCTGACACAACATAGAGACGGAGTATGTCTGCTACCCACCCCTCGCACCCGTGTCATGGCCTCATTAGCATGAGAATGCCCATCTCTCTCATGGGAATTCCCATGAAACACTGGGCGTTCCCATATGCTAATAGGGCTTCCCGCCACCCATCTCCATCTTCCACCCTGGGTGTGTGCACCCAGCGAACAGTCTGTTTGTTTCGGTGCTAACCATTACACCATTCATAATGCCCCTGTTGTGCCACTTATATCCATAATGTCTCCTGTAGTGCCACTTACAGTATATCCATAATGCCCCCGATAGTGCCGCTTTTATCCATATTGCCGCTTTTATCCATAATGCCCCCTGTAGTGCCACTTTGATCCAGAGTGCCACTTTGTAGTGCCGCGTATTTCCTTACTTCCCCTGTAGTGTCGCTTATATCCATAGTGCCGAGTAATTCCTTACTGCCCCCGTAGTGTCACTTTTATCCATATAGCCCCCCCTGTAGTGCTGCATATTTCCTTAATGCCACCTGTAGTGCCACTTATTTCCATAATGCCCCCTGGTAGAGCCACATATTCATAAGGCCCCCTGTAGTGATCATTCACCGCCACTCAATGCAGCTGTTTCTGGTCACTGAGGGGAGTAGAGAAGAGCACAAGCTTTTCTCACCCTTTCTTCTGCCATTTCAATTATGGTGTCAGCTGGTAAACTGTTCATAGCTCACGGCCTGGCACCCAATCACCGTAGCTACCGGCACGTGAGCTCCGATTTCATGGCAGCCATGCTCTGCATTTTAAATTGCCAGGGACCACCAGAGAGATTTGAGAAGCTTGCTGCGATCCTCTGCTAGTGTCTGATAGCAGCTAGCAGGGACAGCACAGCGGGAACAGTCAGCATGGTCAGCGCAGTGTGCATGTCGGCAAGGAGCCATCACAGCAAGCATCCAGTCTCCCATACCCCGGCCGGCTCATCCCCTCCCGGCAGTCATCTCTTTGAAGTGTCCAGATTATACTCACAAGTGACGTGTTCACCTCTCTGTTATATTGAAACAATTGTGTCCATTTATTGTTAATGGGTTAATTTGTATCCAAATGGATGTTATACTTTTGGTGATAACCTCAGTCCAGTAACATTACAGGTACTTTGAAATTAATGCAGTGCAGCCCATAGCATTAGATAACATCAAATGGCTGTATTAGGCATTAATGTACCTGTATTTCTACAGCAACAATCTTTGTCTGCCTGGTCCCTGGATGTATAAGAATGGTCAGTGGCAGTTTGTATTGAAGCTCACCGGGTTCAGCCGCACAGGCGGATGTGTTATGAGTGGCCTCTGGTGGGTCTGTGTAAATGCAGCCTAACTCCTGTATCCTCAATATGCAGTGCAGCTGCTGCTTAATTAAACCATTAGCTCTGGGCCTTGTGTGTCAGGCTGCTTACCTGAAATAAGTCTCCTCGTTAAGGGAGTTTATAAGCCTTGGCTATTCAGATTGGGAGTGTTTCCTTTATCTCCCATGCTGCTTTTCACCAAGGTGCCTGTGATTCTTAGTGCAGCCTGTCTTAGCCTGTTTTCCTGTCATTTGCCATTTGTTTAGCTTCCCAGATCCAGCCTGTGTCCAGTGGCCTTGAAGTTCTCTGTTCGCAAATCTTGTACGGACAGAGATAAGTGCTTGTTCCATCTCCTGCAGTTTTTATGCTGTCCATTGCTAGATTATATATGTGTGGAGTTATATGGTCTCTCTTAATTATGCTTTTATCATCCAGCTCCACATGGGTAGTTTTGTATAATATTAACACCTTCATGCATTGTTGCATATATGATGTCAGACGGGACATATAATGTTTAACACCTTCCTGCATTTCTGCACTCATAAGTTTAGCTGGGAAGTATTATTTCTATGTATAACATCTTCTTGCATTGTTGTATTCATGGTAATTTGGTGAAAAGATTGTACCCCTATTTTCCACCTCACTACCTTTTTGTAATTGATCTACATAGGGGTCACTTGTGGTTAAATTGTTTGTTGGTCTGCTGGAGGATCCCTTCTCATGGAGGACAGCTGTGCCACCTTCTGTTTTGTTTCCCATTTCTATATGTTTTAGTTAGTTTCCCTCTTGTCCGCTCTGGAGGTGTTGGGCACCTTGTTTCATTGCAAAGTCCTGGTGGCACCTGGGTTGAGATAAACCTAATTTACCCCTTCGAACGTGGCTATTATAGGTGAAGTCTTAGCTCTGTAGGTGCCTATAACCTCTGGAGGGATTAACAGAGTTAGGGTTTGGATCGTGGCCTGTCCTTCCTGGTAACCTCTTGTCTGGAATCCCCTCTAAGTGGATGAAGTCGATATCTTGTGGCTGTGCCGTCTGGTGGGGTCTGCCTCCGTAAGTCGCCTGCAGTTGGTGGTCCTCGTGCCGCACATCAGTTACCTGATGGGCACAGGAACGGGATGTTAATGCAGTCCCTTTGTAAGCTGATATTGGATGGTGGTGCCACAGCTGGAGATGGATAATCGGCCTCCTAAAGATATTGGTGATAGGAGAGAGGTAATGCTGGGTACTCCAGGACAATGCTCAAAAAGCTCTCAATCTTGACGCATTTCTCCATCACTACATTCTGAGGGTTTCCTCAGAAGACATGAGTATTGTCCTGGAGTACCCAGCATTATCTCTATCCTATCACCAATATCTTTAGGAGGCCGATTACCCATGTGTCAATACGAACTGCCGCTGACCGTTCTTATACATCCAGGGCCCAGGCAGATGGAGATCATTGCTACAGGTACATTGATGCCTGATACATCCATTTGATGTGATCTAATGCTATGGACTGCACCATTTATTTCAAAGTACTGTAGCTGTAATGTTACTGGACTGAGGTTATCACCAAAAGTATAACATGTACTCCATTTGGATACAAATTAACCCATCAACAATAAATGGACACAATTGTTTCAATATAAAATAGATGAACACGTCGCTTGTGAGTATAATCTGGACACTTCACAGAGATCAGTCTATATAAGGACTATGCTCAAAAATATTATTTTATATGTATGAGATATATGTGGTATGCTGAAGATGCTATTATAAATGAGATTTTACAATACATTTTATAAATGAACTGGTATAAATGCGCTCTCTCTAATTGATTTCACTTCCGTTTATTATTTTGGCTACTGTATTGTTCTGTTTTATCCTGTTTTACTGTTTGCCTTTGTATAGTACTACGGAGCACTTGTGGTGCTGAATAAATAAAGTGTAGTAATAATAATAATATATCTTTCCAGTCTTAGCTATCAGTGCAGAACGTCATCCTTTTCTACTGGAGCTTTCCCTTACAAAGTACAAGAAATGTAACCAAAAGCTAGATACAGTCAGTAGAACGGTAACTACTGTATGATTGCATACCCTGTATTTATAATGGCTAACTTTTCACGGTTATAATTGTACAATGATAATCCTCGATAAATGTGTAAAACAGGATGCTGTTCCTTTTTATCAGCGAATCAATTCTCAGATCACATCACAAAACTAAAGAAGACTACTCATTAATGGTTCACTGTTGACTGGGAAAAGAAAGGAGATTGTTCTCAAAATAGAAGCGCTTTCATTCATTCTGTGAGTCATACTTACGGCCACTTGACACTTTCAGTTGCTAGTATAAAGATCCACTGGGCGATTTTGCTCGTCGTGTATACTGACCGATGATAGTAAATATCGCTGGGCTGAAAAATGCTAGGTGCATACACACAAAGCGGTTTTTGCAAATGTTTGCGATTTTCCCAGGGGTGGATGACTTTCCATAGCGGGATACTATGGAAAGCCATCCCCCTTGTCGCTCATCTGCTGGTAATACCATCAGATGAACAGCTGGGCCAATGATGATGTGGGAATGCGCATCAGCACTCATCGCTGCCCCTGCCCACTGAGCTGCTTTTGAGCTGAAAGCAGCTCAAATGAGTAAACTGAGCTGCTTTCAGCTCAATGTGTATGGGCCTTAAGGAATCCTTTGCTATGTTAACAGCAAATCACACTGCTGCAGCCCTGGATTACATGCCATTACTCCAATGAGGCCATTCTATATAGGGACTTAAATAAACTAGAAAAAAATATAACATATGTATTCAAATCATTTATTGTGCTAAAATAAATATTTTACCTATATATTCTATTTAACAGCTATGTTATTTATTGTCAGCTCTTGTTCGCTCTATATCAGGCTTGTCCAAACTGTGGCCCTCCAGCTGTTGTGAAACTACACATCCCAGCATGCCTTGCCATAGTTTTAGCATTTCCAAATAGCAAAAATGTGGTAAGGAATCATGGGACTTGTAGTTTCACAACAGCTGGAGGGACATAGTTTAGACATGCCTGCTCTACAGTCCAGAGAAGCACAGTCGATAGAGGTTCTCATAAAGTTGGTTTAAGATTGTTGTCATTGTTTTATTTTGTTGTAGTTTTAATTTAGCTTAATTTAATTGGCTACTTTAATATTCAGTCCTTTTAGTAACTACATCATTTCAGCTGCTTGTATTCAATCATTACATTTGAAATTTTAATTTGTTTCTATTGAATATGGTTGTTCTCATTTTGCAAATGCCAAAGGTTTGGATAAAAATTAGAAATGCAAAATAAGAAGCAGTAGCCAATGGAAAATGACTGAAGTGAAGGTGGCCACTTGAAGCCAAGACAAAGGTTATAGTCTCACTCAGTCAACAGAGTTTATGACAAATGAGAATCAAGGCTTCCAGCTGAATTTCAGATTAGTTATTTTTGTTTTAATGTATGTGTGAATCAATTAATCCTGTCATACAAGGGCATCGTAAACTGTGTGCTAGAGTTAATGAGTCAGACATTATCACATCATTATACCAGCTGGCATAATGTAGCATGTGTTGTTTGTCATAATATACACTGCCATGCTTAACAACCATTAATTGTTTACACGAACAGTCATATTTTTCTTCAAAGAACCTTCAGTGACTTTTTCCTGAATTAAATTCTTTTTCGTAGCATAAATCAATGCGGAAACTGCAAAACATGCTCAAAAAAACATATAACCAGATGTTTTGCTGCAATGTACAAAAGTACTGCAGTATGTTTGTAAATGTAGCCAAAATGTTCAGCGTTTTTTGTGAAAAACTCACTTTCTCATATAAAAATAGCAATAATAAGAAATAAATCTTATTTAAGGTAAAAACAAATTCAAGTTTTAATAATATGCTGCAACATAATATGCTGCAAGCTACAGTAGTACAGCGTGAAGGCTACAAAACCGAAAATGCAAGTTACCCCATATAAAACAGAAACTTATAACATTTACAAGTATATCCGTAGGTAAAGCCTACTGAATTTTCAGCAAAGCTACTTTAACAGCATACCATGTGGATATCTAATAAATATAGCATTACTATTATATTCATTTTACATTTTTGAAGGCATGTTCGTAAATTGCTTTCCATTGTATTTATTTACTATTTATGAATATTAAGCACAGTATACTTTGCGGTGCATACATTGGGAACAACTGAAAAAGAACAAAACTTGGTAATAGAGATAAAAGACAGACATAAAGGTAGGAACGCTCTGCTTGCAAGCTTACAATCTTTAAGGAAATAGGCATTGATACACAAGAAATAGATGCTAAATATTACATACTGTAATAGTTCTGCGAGGTTTCAAAGATTCTATAAGGGCTCTATGTTATAGTCACTCAACAATGTTGACTTGGGTCAGGAGAATATGAAAGTGAATACAAAATATGTGAGGTTATGTGTAGACTGTATAGAGGTGATGTAAATGGGTAGGATAGCTTATGAATGTTCAGGGCCGGCGATACCCACTCAGCAGCTCCTGCAAAGCAGGGAGGTGCCATGCTGAAAAGGCGCTGTCTCCCTCCCTGCTCTGCTAAAGCTGCCTCAGCCCTCACTGCCTCCTGCACGCCGCCCGCAGCACCTGTCTGACAGCGGGCGGGCAGCAGTATAAAGAGCTGCTCCCTGCACCGCGAGTGCACACAGCCTGCACACCGCCCGCAGTGCCTGTCTGACAGCGGACGGCAGTATGGAGAGGCTGAGCAGCTCCCTGCATCACGCACATACTGTCCTTCTCCTGTGACCTGCCCCCTCTTCCTCACGCTGCGCTCTGAAGATCTCCTCTCCCCCTTTCCTCTTGCAACAGGTACGTGCCCCACCCCTGCTGGTTACAGAAGGAGAAATCTCCAAATGTTGCCAGCCAGGAGCTGAGCTCCGATCACTGCAATGAGCTCGGCAGGGCTCTCCGGAACTGTCTAAAGTTAAGTGGCCCAAATTTCTGCACTGCAGCCTTGCCTCGAGCTGACCCCACATACAGCAGCTTCTCTGCATTCAGCATCCTCTCCGGTAGCACGGGATGCTCTAAACCAGAAATGTGGTAAGGTTCTTACTGCATTTCTGTATGCTCTATTGCCCCTCCGCAGTGTCAGCGCTGCAGAGGGAATCACCAGTAAAAGCTGGCAATTCCCTGCAGAAAAGACAAAAAATTCGCTTATCATGTGCTGCTTCCCCCAGAAAAGCAACTGCTACAAAAGGAATAGTCAGCTCCCTGGTTGAAAAACAGAAGAAAAAGGTGAAGAGCAGTGCTAAAGAATTAGTCTAGAAAATTAATCAAAATTCTAAAAAATTTTAATGGCACAATAGGATAGTAAAAACAATTAAAAATGTGAATGGAAATTCAATGATAAGTTAAGAGGATTAGACCTCATATATTGGTATAACCTGCACTGTACCAGGCCTGGGTCCCCTGTTGGGAGTCCTTGGAGTCACCAATAATATTAGAAGCCACTGGAGGTATTATCCTGGTGGTAATTAGGGCAAAGTTTATATCCAAGTCCAGAAAGCCTCAACGATAAAAGAAGGCCAACAGAGCTGTGCCATTTGTGTGGAGAGTGTGGCACACACAGTCAGTGCCCCAGGAGCTTTCTAAGGTGATCAACTGCTTTCAAAAATCGGGCAGTGAGGAGAGGAGTATTGTGGACACTGAAACCCGTTCCCCTATGCTCTCTGGGTCTCGTGGTGACATAAACCCACAAACATGAATTTCATCTTGGGGCTGTGTGTGTGAATAAATCATTGACCTTTACTACTTATCGTCCAGTGGCCACCTGGACTCCAGCCCATGGAGTAATACCATTTCCAGCTGGAACTGCTTATAAAAGTTATACCAATTGGTCTGCAGTCACCACTGAGTAATATAGAAAATCTGCGATTTTTAGGTATATGCATGCAATTTTCATTTCATTTTTTAATGTTTGTTGTATTATGTATTGTCTTTGATATCTGTGATTTGGTTTTAATAAATTAAATTTTTTAATTGTTGATTAGTATATACATAAGCGCCTAACATTATTTTTTCTTTCTATTTCTTTATTGGAGGGCGGCATCTCTCCACCGTAGTGGCTGCTGGTGTGTATCGCACACAGGCGACAATCCGTAGCGCTTTAGACAACCTCTTCTGAACATAGAAATACTGTAGCCATGAAAAAAAAATTGTGATTAGAATAAAGTAAATAGTTTAAGTAGGGTATACCTATCTACAGATAGAAATGTACAAATTTCCATGTTTTGACAGCACAATGTTTGAGAAAGAAATCAGAACACAGTTTATTTTTATTTTTTACAAAATTTTTCTATAAAGATTTTTTAATGAATTATGTACAAATATTAAAATAATTATATTATAGGAGATTCGCTCTTCCCTAATGCTTATCTTAGCAAATGTATATAATATGTACTGTAATTAACACACTAGCAACCTACTAACCAGGAGAGCACACCCATACAAATTAATCTAGTATTCTGAGGTAACGTATAATAAAAATATATTGAAATAAATGGTTGCTTGATATTTAAAGCAATTATTTTCTTCTAACTGAATGCAAATCTGTTTTAGCTGGTAGTATGTGCATTAATTTACTATTAACGGCATTATTAGTCTTAATCAATTTAATTACCATTCCATCATGAAAATTAATACTGGTCATAAACAATGATAACATACAATCAATTAATGTTAACGTAAATGAAAAATGAGGGCTGATATTTCTTTTGTACCGATCATATGACACCTACTGTGACCATATTTTGACCTGTTAAGAGTTTATTGAAGGTCACAGTAAGTTTTCAATATTTCATTTTAAAATGCAAAACTTTGCTGCCTAATAATGAAAATCAAATGAAACATTACAATATATATACATAGCGGAAGAAAGAAGGTCAGTGGGATTTTGGCAGAAAAGTGGAACTGTACAGTGGCTAGTTTACAGCAGATGTGGGCACTGCCGTTGCAGAGTTCTTGGTGGTCCCAACATTGTTGGTCTTTCTTCATACAGATAGAGCCATCCTCATCTAGCCCTTTAATAGGATTAAGTGAGCCAGAGCTGTTGGACTTAATCCTATGTAAATCCCCTACTGTATTGTTCTATGTATTGTATTGAGGCTGAGAACAATGGGCATTGACTCAGCATGGCTATCCAGAGAAGGCTAGCTGAAGAAGGTAGAGAAAACACTAAACAGAAAGAAATGTCCTATAGTATAGGTGCACTAAGAGAAATATAAAATTTAACTTTTATTGATTAATTGGTACTTGTGTACTAACACGGCGCCCATCGCATCGCAGACCATAAGGCATGCGATGGTATGCGATGCGATGGTATGCTATGCGATGTAGCGCGATGGCAGACGATGTTGTACAATTTTAAATTGTATACCATCGAATTGTATGGCATTGTATGCCATTATATCGCATATACAATAGTATGCGATTTAAAATTGTATAAGCCCCCTAAAGGGTTTTCCCATGTTAAAAGTGGCCCCTATAAGTTAATTAAACGTGTTGGGTACTTACTATGTTAAAAGCACCCCCAACGGCACCCCCACTATCAACACCAACCCGAAGCGTGGCGAGCGCAGCGAGCCCGCGAGGGGCGGCGGTACGCGTCCTACGACCTTTTCATACCCCCACTATCCACGTCAGCGTGGAGTTGATTTAATATAGTGTGGTGAGCGCAGCTAGCCACCGAGCCCGAAGCGTGGCGAGGGGACACGGAATACATGTAAAGTAATACGCGTCCCCTCGCGGGGCTCGCTGTGCTCGCCACGCTTCCGGCTCGGTGGCTCGCTGTGCTCGCCACACTATATTAGATCAACTCCACGCCGACGTGGATAGTGGGGGTATGAAAAGGTCGTAGGACGCGTACCGCCGTCCCTCGCGGGCTCGCTGCGCTCGACACGCTTCGGGTTGGCGTTCATAGTGGGGGTGGCGTGGGGGGTGCATTTAACATTGTAAGCCCCCATTAGGGTGCTTATACAGTTAAACATCGTATAGGGAGCTTATACAATTTAAGATCGCATCGCAGTGCATCGGGTGTATGGCATGCGATGCGATTATATGTAGTGCAACCTAATATCGTGGGCGCCGTGCTAGTACACAAGTACCGATTCATTTTTAAGAACTGTGAAAATATTAAAAGCATACATTAACAAACAATGGTGGAATTCACACAATTATTAAAACAAAGGTGGCAGGCAGATTTTGCACTATAATGTGTCTGATAATAAATCGTACTGGTGTCTTTTAAGGACAGTGTGTTGCAGGATCCAACATTTAGGATACTGCAATGACGTGAGTCTTTCTATGAGACTAAAAAATGGGTCACGTGACCTCTCTGAGCTGTGACTCCGTTAGTCCCAGGCTCACTTAGCAAACATGCATGTAATATGTAACACGGCTAACTTTTATTCCTAAATATTCCCTCAATGGGGTGTGCACATATGCAGTGTTAGCCGCGGTGAGTTCTACGGTATGAAATGAAATTAAAGTTCTCACTCCAGTTGCCTGTCACTTTCATAAATACCATCAAAGTAAATCCAATGGCCTGGTAGCATATGGAATGCTAAAAATCGATATGGGCATAAGGATAGGTGACATGGACGTGGAACTCCTGAAACAAGAGACCAGATTAATATTCATGATGGATACCATGTCCCTGAAAGGTCTAAATGAGGAAAATAGCTATTCAGCATTCCTTTAGACTTAACCGGAGTGCCCTAATTATATCTGGAATACTCATATCCTGATTTTAGTACACATGTGATACCGTCAAACCGGTACGGGTACATATAGTGGTCCTCATTACAATGATTACAGTGGCATCACGTTCTTGTTGGGCATTTCTTGTTCACTCTCGATGCCCAACTGAACTATGACACCATTTATACTTTTATATCATCCCATAAAATCCTTTTATAGCACTCAGCATTGCATATTCGTTAACGACTGAATAAACTACAGTATATAATACATTTTTTTAGGATACAGAATTGATACATTACAATATGCGTATATACTGTAGGTAATTTTATTTCTCTGCTTTATTTCTATAATTATTGGGAACTTCATATTCAGCAAACATGGCAACTATAAGCACTTTATGCAAGATAATTACACAGTGTTTGGGATCAAGCATGGTTCATACTCATCACCTCTATTAATTGGCACTCCACTAGGGTTATGATCCTCCTGTTTTGTTTTTTGTTATATGTTTTATATTTCTTCTTCACTTTTGGATTGTATATTCACTAGATTGAGCCCCCAGGTTGGTTCATAATTCCTTAGTCTTCAGTTTGTATACACCACTACACTTTCACACATCATCCTACTATATTATGCACAATCATCAATATTGATCTATGATTTTTCATTTACTACTTCACAATGACGATCATCATTGATTCACATATATCTTCACGTTAATTTATACACACTGATGATTATGCTATTTATTTAGCATCATACACATATCACCATTAATAGCCTTTGTTATCATGGTCGTTCCACTATATTCCTCATTATTATTTCTTAGCACTTTCAATAAACACTCACAATAAACGCCAGTGGCGTAACAAAAACATTTACCCCACCCCCGCCCTGGGACAATTTTGGCGCATTTATTGTTGCACCCATTGTTTTCAAAGTCAGAAGCGCTTCCCACACCGCTGCACGGCAGATAGCGTGTTGTTTCCAGGTCACTGCAGGGACTCTGGCAACGTCATACTCAGCGCCGCAGGGACCTCCAGGCTCTCTCTGACAGCATGTACCCCCGCGCCGCCCTGCCTGCTCCCCGCTGCACCCACAAGGAGGGGGTGAGTAACAATAGCACCCACAGCCCCCCCGTCGCCTCCCCACCGTCACGTGGGCTGCAGCACTATAGTTACGCCACTGATAAATGCACCTAGTGTCGTAGCCCACTCTTACAATATTAGTTAGAGATGGATCGGGTTATTGCCATACATATTATTACTGTGGGACATCAGTCATTTTATTAAATACTTACCTCTGTGCTTAGTGACAATAATTCTCCATCGAGATATGACCATCAGATATTATAAACAGATGTCGCCAACTTACATGCAGGGCTGACACCGTGCTATCTCATTAAACTATTGATTACCACCGATACAAGATACAAACCTACTGTGTTTGGTTTACATAAACAGGCGTCCTCCAACTAGATAAGTATGTCAGACATTATGCACTAATAACCCGGATGGGTTACTATGGGAACAAAGACGCCATTCACTATACAGAAAGGAACCCTCCAATCATTGTAGATAGCTGCGCTTCTGAATGCGCACACTGTCGGGTTGACATGGCAACCATGCCGCCGTCGAGTGAGGCAAAATAGGACCTTCCCGGACACCGTCCGGAGGCGCGTCCTCACATACGCATCTTGATTGGACCAAACCCTCCCCGACATTGTCCGGAGGCGCTTCCTCACATACGCATCTTGATTGGACCAAACCATGCTACCTCCGGTATTTAAACCCTGAAAGTCTCAGGGTTGGGTTGGCCCTGAAGAAGCTAATCTGTGAAGCGCATGCTGGCTAGCAGTGCGCAAGCAGATTATTGCACTTTGTAATTTTTCATATGATGTATTTTGATTATGTGTCTGACAGCGTGATGTCTCCGCAGCCCTTATAAGGGCTAAGGCTTCACTACATGCTATGCCTCTGTGATTCCACACTCATGTGGCACCATGCTTTATAATTTTGCATAGGTGACCGCACACAGTTTGTGAGCACCCACCCAGGGCTGTGGTTCCCATGTGCAGGCCTGCAGTGGAACACCCTGACTGATAGGGCTCACCGCGGCTAACATTGCATATGTGCACACCCCATTGAGGGAATATTTATGAATAAAAGTTAGCCATGTTACATATTACAGTACATGCATGTTTGCTAAGTGAGCCTGGGACTAACGGAGTCACAGCTCAGAGAGGTCACGTGACCCATTTTTCAGTCTCATAGAAAGACTCGCGTCATTGCAGTATCCACACTGTTGGATCATGCAACACACTGTCCTTAAAAGTCACCCGTACGATTTATTATCAGACACATTATAGTGCAAAAACTGCCTGCCACCTTTGCTTTAATAATTGTGTGAATCCCACCATTGTTTGTTAATGTATGTTTTTAATATTTTCGCAGTTCTTAAAAATTAATCCATAAAAGGTGCATTTTATATTTATCTATACAATAGGACATTTCTTTCTCTTTAGTGTTTTCCCAACTCTCCATATGTCCATTGGTTGCACACCCCCACTCCAATACCGGTAATTATTAGAGACCCGAAAGATAAATAAGGGGGTCCACCATTGTTAAATTCAGTCTTGTGCGACTGGCATCTCTCTTTTTCTTTTTCTTTAGGCTCAATCTGTAAACAGGTCCTTCGCATCCGCCACAGTTCTACCATTCTAACTATTTCAGATATAAACAAGCCCAATGACTATTGTACCTGCTTACCAGATTCTCTATAGCACGATGATTGAGCACTCAGATATACACACACCCCAGACATGGGCAGCAGCTCCATCCTTTCCATTGTACTGCATGCAGTAGCCGCTGGCTTCGTTGTGCGGAAAAGGGGTTTCTGGGCCCCGGGAATCTCTCTTTGGGTAGACAGGTTTTGAATGATATGCTAAATATAGTGGCTGAAAAGAGGGGAATGTATATACCAAGTATAAATCAAACTAAATACATTGCTAATTAAACCAATTCACAAATGCAATGTACAATAAAAAATAAAACAATTTAGATATTACATCTGTCAAATATGAAATATCAGTCAGCCTGTCTCCCCCCCCCCCCACATACACATTCCCCTTGCTTATGCTGCCACTGTCTATTCATCCTGCCTAGTCCTATTTTGTTATCTGAGCCCCCATTACTCATAGATAGATATTGAATTTTAAATGTATTTTATTTGAAAGAAAATATATAGTTTAGAAATAAGTGGATATGAATTCATATTTACAATTTTGCATGTAATTCTGAATAACTATAATGGGATTTTTTTTAACTCATACACTATATTATAAACTACAGTATACAACTATAGAACAAAACAAAACAAGATAAATTAATTTCGATTTTTTATAATCTAAAATATTTCTGTTAGAATAGTTTTTATCATACTAAGAGAAAGCTTTTACAATTTTAGCAAATAGATGTCTTTATTCCGTATTGTCAAACTGATTGTGTTTCCAAATCTTAGCTTAATACTAAAACGTCATGCAATCTTTCAAAACTGTAATGACAATTGTAATCCAGATTTGCTGGGTATGAGCTACATAATTACACAGAGTATATTGTATTTCAAATCATTCACATAAACCCGGCACTATTTATAGTTTTGCTTCAAATAAATAAATTTAGGATTACAAATATTATTTTAACCAGATTCGCTGACAATGTGCCACTTACTGTAGGTTGTACTCAGATTGACCTGGTTAATATATGTTTTGTAAATATTAATCTTTTATTTTTTTTTAAACAGCAACATATGTACCAAGGGTACCTCAAGCATATGCGTACAGAGATGCCCCCTAGCATAGCTGCTAGTTCTGCCTCTGATCCAGAACCTGTATCCCAGCACAGCACCCATAACCCAGACGCAACCAGCAACTCCCATCACCCATCACTCATAGAAATCCTTAATCGCAGAGCTGTATCTAGACATTTTTTGTGCCCTGTGCCAGCACTGCCAGCAAGAACATTGGCACATCCAACCCCCATAGGGACAGTGTGCACCAAAAATATGTACATGGTCTTGCTGGAATGGGACATGGGCACACACTAGTTCCCCAAATCCAACTTATGCCACACAGTAATACAACCTAATTCACATTGCATCACATGATAGTGTCCATTCTCCACATTGCATAACATGTAGTGTCCCTACAGGTAGGAAACCCATGCAAGCATGGGGAGTACACACAAACTCCACACAGCTAGAGCCACTGTTGGAATCCAACCCATGACCCTGGCTTCAAGGCAGCTATGGCAATCACTACACCATGCATACTTTTATTTATTTTATTTAAAGGAAAATCCCTAAACCAAAAGGGGCCAGGCACCTGGGATGAGAAATTGGGAGAAGGAAACAGACCAAGTAGAATAATATTGTACTGATAATAAGTAGGCTTCCCCTCTGTAGATCAGGGTGTGGTTAAGATTGCGGGGGTCAGAATGCCGGCAATCTGTATACCGATGGTGGCATCCCAACTGCCTTCACAACATTGATGCCAGAACTGAAAATACTGTACATCAGGATCTAAATGCCGGAACACTGACAGCCAGGATAACAATCAGTGAGTATGTGTGGATAGTTAGTGGGTACCTGGGGAAGTGAGTGGGATTAGTTTTAGCCACTAAGAGTGACTTAAGTTTAGGCTGCGGGAAGGGGGTTTTTGGTTTTAGGCACCTACAAGGAAGGGGTATGCAGTGGGTTGTGGTGGTTATGTTTAGGCACTAGCTGGGCGGGTTAGGGCCAGGCTGTTGGGTGGAGGGTAGTCTGCTAGAAGTGATTGTTATGGGGGGGGAGGGTAGATTAGAGGGTTAGAATGCCTTCACTTTTGGGCAGGGCAGGAGGATAATGAGATGTAAAGTATGGATGATGTTGACAGTGTCGGAATGGGGCCAGGGTGTTCATGAACCTAGCAGCACCCACAATGGCACACAACACCAATTCTCCATGCCATGCATCATCAGGCTACGTTGACAGGGCCAGTGCCCCCACCTTATATAGAGCCCAATGTGTTGTCACTGATGAAGTATGGGATGGGGCACATCATTGTGGTAGCAGGGAGCACAGCTAACCTGTGACGGCACTGATAGTGACAGGGCTGCACATGGTTTCCTCACAGCAGCTCTCCCCTCATTCTTTACAATGCAGACAGGGACACAGTGCATACACCCTGAATGCCCACTCACTTCCAATACTGACTTCATTAAACCTGATAGTAATGCTGGCTGACTGCATGGTCTTGCTCTTTCCCACAGTTGGATATACAGCTTCTGCAGCCTTTCTATCAAGCAGGGGATTTTTCTCTTGGCCCGTGGATGGAGCGGCTTTGGCTGCTGACATTGCTGTATACTGAGAATCTGAACCGGCTCTTGGCTTGGCAAGTATGGCCCTAGGTATGCCAAACTCCTAGGCATTTGCCTTGTTTACCTATACGTGGGGTTGGCTCTGTTTGTACACTCTATGATAATAACATACTGTACCTATTCAGATAATAATATGATGTACATATGTGCCCTTATTCACCTAGCAGTATATTTACAAAAGGACAATATTTTTTGAAACAGGGCAGTAATCCTTTGTCTTTAAGAGAAGGCAATAGGGGGTCATTCTGTAACAATGGCCAAACTTTTTGGGTAGTGCTAGATCCATAGCATGCTTCATTTTTTATTTGATTATACGCAGTAATGTCCTGAATGACAAGTGTTCCACCCTTATCTGCTGGGGCACTACTATGTCAGTGTACTCAGCCAAGTTACGCAGGGCCATGTTTTCCGATTTGCTCAGATGATGATGAGGTGTCATTCTTTTTTTCACCTGTTTTGTTTTTATCTAATTGGTAACAATGTTGACAAAGGATTTAATAGTGTCAAATGTTGTAACAGGATTTCTTTCTTTAGCATCAAAGTACTCCCTAAGTTGTAGCTATCTTCCAAAGAGGTTAAGATCTACTAGAGACTCAAATGCACAATGATGATTGGTAGGAATTAAACTTGGTCCTTTTGAAAGCATCATTTGTTCTTCATTAAGAGTTCTCGAGGACAGATTGTAGATATTTATTTCTTGCTGAAGGCTTTTGCTTCTCTTTCGCACTGCTTACCTCTACAGGATCTGGCCCTTTTTCTTTTTTGAACTCTGCTTCGGACCCCTAAAGGGGTGCGTCCTCTTGAAGTGCTAGTGTTGTCACCTTAATCCACCTCACTTTTGGATGTAACTCCCCCACTGGAGGCTTAGGTGTCCAAGGGGTTAGGATTGCGTCTTTTAAAGTATCTCTGTCATCCTTGTCGAGTCGGTGCTTTTGAGCTATTGACCCAAATGTGAACCATGTTCTTGTCATGATCCGGGTATTGAGACAGAATTTCTTACCAGCTACTGTAAGTGCCTGCGCAGGTTCTGCTTGCATTCCAAGTCGGGGTACACCTGGCATCCTGGGCTCACTACAGCTGTCCAGCAGTCATTTCCCGGTTCTCCCAGCTTTGCTGTGTTCGCAGCAGTACAGCATGTCTCTCCCCTCACACTGAGTGACAGCACTCAGCACCCGGCAATCTCCCAGTCCGCCGCCATTGCTCCCGGCCACAAGCATGGCACAAACAAACAGACTTCCCCACCTTAGACTGACATGGGGGCTGCTATGCTCCTTTCAGTCACATGTCAGGCTGAACCAATCATGTGCAGTCTAAGCTCCCTGTCATACCTACCTGGCCAATCACGACTTACTAGTGGGCATAAGTATGCTGGGAGATCACAGACTGATGCTAGTGCTTCAATTGTCTCCTGTGATTCAGTTGTGCTTTTTCTGCTGCAGTGCGTTCTCAGTTCCAGGTATTCCAGCTCCTGTGATTCGGTGTCCACCCAAGGATACTCTCCTCAGCAGTTACCAGCCTAACTCCAGTCGATGTCCTAACATCGTTCTGCATTCCAGTCGATGTCCTAACATCGATCAGCATTCCAGTCGATGTCCTAACATCGTTCAGCATTTCCAGTCGATGTACTACCATCGTTCAGCATTCCAGTCGATGTCCTAACATTGTTCAGCATTCTAGTCGATATTCTCCCACTGTTTAGCATTCCAGTCAATGTCCTAACATCGTTCAGCATTCCAGTCGATGTTTCACTATCGTTCCACATTATAACCAGCATTCCAAGTATTCCACAGTTCAAGCAACTCCATGTAACGTATTACCACTCTGTGGTTATTGGCTCATAGACTTTATGGACTTTATCGGTGCTTTGCACTGCAACTGTCATCTTGCTTCCATTATTGTCATTATCTGTTACCAATTGCATACGTTACCATATCATCAGTTGCCAAGTACAACCTTCTGTTTCCAGCTTCCATAATAAAACTGGTTGTACTTTTACATCTGCTTGTTTTCTACCTCTGGTTGCACTATGGTGCTTTTGCATGTACCAAGGTCTGCTCACGCCCCCCCAAATTTGTATATCGGTCAGAGCCTATGCCTGAGGTCCTCGTCAGTGTGTCTCAGACCCCAGGCATGACAGTTCTCTTCATAAACCTTTGTAACTTTATCAAATTTATCAGTATTGAACCTAAGGGGATCTCTTTTATAGGTACTTGTGTAGTTTCACGGCACCAGCATGGCGCCATGCGTCTGAGTCCCCTTGCGGGGCTCGCTTCGCTCGCCCACGATAGCCATGCTATCTAAAATCAACTCCATGCCGACGTGGATAGTGGGGGTATGAATTATCCACATTGGCATAGAGTTAAGTTACTTTATTTTAGATAGTTTGGCGAGCATACAACCCGGAAGTAGCACGGCGCCATGCTGGCGCCGTGAAACTACACAAGAACCCTTTTATATTTTTCAACTTGTGTGTTGAGTTTATTAATCTAATCACAAGAGGAATTTGTGGTAAATAGCTGAGCACCGATGGAATTAATGGCTGCTATTTTTTTTTTATGTTATTCAATTCTTAATTAGCCGCCTCAAATGACAAGGAGGATTAATACAAAAGAAGCCTTATTTAGTACTGCTGCCCACTTTCTGCAAAAGTCAGGATTGTGGAAAGCAGATACTTTAGTATCTGGATAGGGCGCCTGTATAGAGCAGTTTTGTCAAGCTGCAACAAAAGAAGGGGTGTCAAAAAAAATGGTACAGTAGTTGCGCTATACAATAAGTCAGGTGTGCAAACAAGGAAATTAAATTAAAAAGATTTCATATTACTTTAAAAAGTATTGGCTAAATAGCCTAAACAAAGGTGTGAGTTAAAATACATAGAGTATGGAATGGCTGCAATGAGTAGTACGCATTTGTAATGGGTTATTTCAGTCTCCTTGTGTGTCCCTTCCTTTTTGGGCCCAAAAAGAGTGCAATTCGTCCTGTTTAGGCAGATATTGAATGGTATCCCTTCGAAATACTTCCTCCAATCGTGGTGGGGGGTATGGTGTCCCTCCGCACAGATGGAATATTTTAAGTGTTCACACAGTCCTCAGCAGGCAAATAACAGAGGTGGCATTCCTCCACAGTTGTTTGCAGGCCTGCACAGATGGGTATAGCAGCACTTCTGTTGTACCAGTCTCCAACGCATTTCACTGCTCATGGAAAAGCTGCATGAGCAGCAAAACGTGTCGCGACTGGTACAACAGAAGTGCTGCTACACCCATCTCCTTCCCAAAACTGTGTCTCTAAGTGCCCCTGGAATCGCAGTGGAAATTCCATCTGTTTGGTCATCCCGGAACAACAGGACCCATGTGCAGGCCTGCAAACAACTGTGGAGGAAAGCCACCTCTGTAATTTGCCTGCTGAGGACCGTGTGAACACTTCAGATATTCCATCTGTGCGGAGGGACGCCATACCCCCCCCACCCCGATTGGAGGAAGTATTTAGAAGGGATACCATTCAATATCTCCCTAAACAGGACGAATTGTACTCTTTTGGGGTCCAAAAAGGAAGGGACACACGAGGAGACAAGGTGACTGAAATAACCCAGTACAAATGCGTACTGCTCATTGCAGCTAGGGATGGCCATCGATTATCGATGTTCCCAAAACATCGATGGTTGGGACCTAGTGCTCGATGTTTTGGGCATCGATAGTGGATGGTCGAATAGTTATATGCCATCGATGGATGGCTTCCGATGGTAAAAGTTGGGGGCGCATATGCACTGTGTGCACAGCGTCATTGTGTCCAGAGGCGTCGCTGCGGGAGGCCCACCCCGCCGGGAGGTGCGCGCATGCACAAAAGAAACTTAAACTGGATTGATGGCTAAAGTTTCTTCTGCCCACTAAGCGGCTAAGCGATGGCAGGAACCATCGATGGTGTGAGATAGAATGGTTTATAGTTCCTGCTCTAGAAGCCATCCATGGCAACCATCGATGGGGGATGTGCCGATGGCCATCCCTAATAGCAGCCATCCCATACTCTATGTATTTTAACTCAAACCTTTTTTTAGGCTATTTAACCAATACTTTTTAAAGAGTGATATAATATTAAATGTTTTTAATTTAATTTCCTTGTTTGCACACCTGATTTATTGTATAGCGCAACTACCATTTGTTTTTTGTTTGTTCAAAGTCGTAGCATATATAAAGCATATATAAAGCCCATGGGCATACTTTGGGACTAAAGACGTTTGAGATAAGTCATGGAATCAATTCCCAACTTCCAAAAAACCTCCAGGAGTGTTCTCAAGAAAGGCAGTCTACAAAATAAAATATAATATAATAGATGAATGAAACGTGTTTAGGCTGTGATATACTCCTTCTGTGAGAACTGTATGATCTGCTGATGTTCCCTCTGGTTCAGAAATGCATATTTTGTCTGATTAAAAGTCTGTGCTCATTTCTTACGTAAGCTTAGCTTATTTTTTTTTTAAATAAACCACTTTTTTTAAGCATATTGCATTACATATTTTATTTAAAATATTGCATTTCTTGTGAAAACTCCTGGGAGGACCCAGGAAACTGGGAATTGTTTCCAGGACTTACTTATCACTATGGCAGGTATTCAATGCTTTCTCTGGGGAGCTGCAGCGAATCCTGTGTAGGATTCGCTGCACTTTCTCCCCAATTCTCCCTGTAGGGAGATTCGCTGGTCAGCCTCCTGTCCGCCCTATTCAACTCGCCAGGGGCTTTCCGTCCCTGCGAGCGAATTGGGTGGGAATCAGGAGACAGGGCGGCCGGCGAATGACAGGGCGGAAGGGGCGGGCGGGGATAGACAGGGCGCAGGGCAGGAGGGAGTTCAGCACTGTGCATACTCCCGCCCTGTAATTGTTTAGCGCCTTCTGGCTCTGCTCCACAGCGGGGGAAAGATCCCCGGAGCCAGGAGGCACAAATAGGACGGCGGGCGGCGAATGTGACAGGGCGGAGGGCGGAGGGCGGGCGGCGAATGCCGCCGGGGAGCTGAGGGACGGCTGCAGGAAGGGAGATGGAAGCCTCCCTGCCTGCGCCGGACACTGTGGGGGGAAAGGAGGGCTGTGGGGGACACAGGGAGAGCCCCCCAGAGCTGGCAGGGGGCTGTGTTCGGGAGCCGCTACACACTGGTCCTGATTGTGCATGTGTATTGATCGGGATCAGTGTGCAGTGAATATATGAATATTAATGAGCGGCTCCCGGCTCGGCCCCCTGCTGGTGAATGTGTAAAAAAAAAATATATATATATTGTTTTAAAAAAATAATAATAATTAAAATATATTCATGTGCTGCAAGCACATGAATTAAAATAGCATGCCCCTTCACAGGAAAAAAAATCTGATTTTTTTTTACACCAAAATAAAAATAAAAAACGCTTTATTTTCAAAGATCACATTCCAGTTCTCCAGAAAAAGATGACGAATGTAAAATGGAGAATCCAGGGAAAATCACTGAAGAAAGCAGTTCTACACTTCAGCATTGAATACACTCTCGGCGAATTCCACTAAAAACCCCAATGAAAACCACTGGCGAATCACGGAGAATCACAAACAGAGAATCGCCAGACATTCGCTCTTCATTTGCAGAGAATTGTGTCCATTGAATAGGGCAAATTGTTTTTCCTGTGAGAAAATTCCCTGTAAACCCGGGGAATTGACTGATTCCCCAGAAAATATGGCGAATCAGAGGCATTGAATACTGGCATAAGTCTTTTAGACTAAAGCTGGCCATACATCTACAGATTGATTGTCAGATCTGGCTGGTTGGAACAAAAACCTGGTAATGGATGAGAGCAAATGACAGTTGACCATTTGCTTTGAATTGCTGGAAAACTGCCAAAAACTGTCACTCAGATATTACCAGGTTTTTGGTCCAACCAGCCCAATCTGACAATCGATCTGTAGATGTATGGCCAGCTTTAGACTTGGACGCTCCCATGAAAATGCTATGCATACACATGCTAATGCATTCATGACGCACACGTGGGGGGGGGGGGGAGCTGAAATAACCGGATGTCAGCTGCCCGCCCAATTCCCTGGAAATCTACAGGCATATGTACGAGTGGGCTGGACCACCCTTACATATACCTGCGCTTTCAGCATCATTCGATGGTCAAAGACCATCGAAAGATGGGGGAGGTTCCCACTGGCATGCGAATGGATGTTCATGTTAAACATCCATTCGCAAGCCTTGCGGATGCATCCCACGTGCGAATGGGTGGTGCCTGCAATACATTCGCGAGACGGGCTTAGAGTGATTCACGGGGATGCGAATTCGCATCCGAACGAGTCAATCAGAATAAGGGCCATGGTACGTTTAGACTCCATAGTAGGGGTTGGCAACAAATGTGGCCCGCAAAGTGCATTGCAAGCGCAATGACAATGCAGTGCAATGAGAAACACAGCAGTCCCAAGATGCAGAGTCGCTAAGGTAAGCGTGGGCATGTCACAGGGCAGCGGCATGGGATTTCTTTTGTGGTGTCAGAGGCTGGGCGGCATGGGTGGTGGAGCCAAAGTGCGAGAGTGGATCACAGTGGCACATCCACTATTGCACTTTGGGTCCGCTGCCCACAGCGCCTAGATATAGCCAAGGATCTATTGTTCTGGTTTGGGTACAGCTAGGGGATACCATTGAAGTAGGGTTTGAGAGAGGGGTTCTGAAAGAGGGTGCGGTACAGTATAAAACAGGTTAATAGGAAATATGCTACCCCAGAAGGACAGTCCCAAAATATATGCAGGGTGGTGACACCTGTGTCACATCAGTGCCAGCAAAACTTTGAACACGTGGGCCACATTTCCAATTCTAGACTTTAAACACTTTCTTTTTTTGCATTCCCATATTGATGTGTACAATAAATTAATGGATCCAAAGTGAGATCAGGGCATAAGTGGGGCAAATTGTGGTGCTGTTGCCAGCATAAAACTGATTCTCATCTGTAAGTATATCATATGTGTTCAAACAGAGCATCGACAAGTCATATTAAACAAATCTTAGTAAAATTTATGCAAAAGTATTCATTGAGTAACATCCAAGGCAAATGAACTACAAAATTCACAAAACCATGACAGGTTTCTGTGTCTGCAAAATGATAACAGATTGTCAAAAAGGGTTAAAGCAGCTGTCCTCCGTGGCTCCCTTTAGCTCTCAAGAGTGTGGAAAACTGTATTGTTTGCCGTAATCATGACACAGATCTGCATGTGTACGTCTTTAATAATTCATGTTGCAGCTTGTCTCACTGTAGGGACAGATGTCAGTGAAATCAGTGACAGCCGATCATGCTGATCCCGTACATAATCATGTGCAAGCTGATCCTTCAATGACACTGAGCCTTGGGAAAGGTGCTCATCAAAACGTATATGACAATGATTCACATAGACAAAAAACAACAACTGTGTAATCATTATAAATGTTGCTAGAAATAAATACTTTGTTTATAAAAGTTCATCCTTTTTTTTTTTTTTTAAAGTTTGTGATATTGGGCCTGATTCAGACCTGATCGCAAATGCAAAACCATGCTATACTGCAGGTGGGGCAGATGTAACATGTTCAGAGAGCATTAAATTTGGTTGAGTTATTTTGTTTCTGTGCAGAGTAAATACTGGCTGCTTTATTTTTACAATGCAATTTAGATTTCAGTTTTGAACATATCCCACCCAAATCTAACTCTCTCTGCCCATGTTACATTAGCCCCACCTGCAGTACATATGGGGTGAGATTTAATAGGATGAGAGATTCAGAAAGTGAGAGATTTTGTAAGAAATCTCCAGGTTTTTTAAAGCAGCAATCATTTAAACTACAAAACCTGTTTGATTTTGCAGTGTAAATGATTGACGCTTTAAAAAAAACTGGAGATTTCTTCACAAATCTCTCACTTTCTGAATCTCTCATCCTATTAAATCTCACCCAAGGCTTTGTCCATTGGAGAAAGATTGAACTTTTGCTATCAAACTTATTTTGCTGTGTGAATGATTGCTGCTTTAAAAAAAACCTGGCGCTTTCTTACCAAATCTCTCACTTTCTGAATCTCTCATCCTATTAAATTTCATATGTACTGTATGCTTCAAAAAGAAAAGCAAAAAAAAAAAATTGATATTCTAAGAACACTGGGGTTTATGTGGTGCAGAATTGTAATTTCCATCCATTTTCTATTGCTTGATGTTTTTGTAATTTCCATACTTTTACTTAATTGATATTGCAAGGGAGAAGACAATTTTCCTATTTGATCTTATCAGCTGAAACCAATCAAGCATTTAAACATTATTTTCTCATTACACTGGGATCAGGTTATTTTCAAGGCAACTAAATAGACAGTATATATATATATATATATATGTATACATAAATGTATATATATATATATATATATATATATATATATATATATATATATATATATATATATACTTTATTGTTGATGAAGACGCGGCACTCCAAACTTATAAACTTGCAATTCTTTATTGAGACATACAGCAATGTTTCAATGCGGATGCATTATCATCAGGCTCAACTTATAAAACACATCTACCCTCTTAAATACTCCCAGGTGTATCTTACGTTGGGAGAACGTTAGCAAAAACCACCCCCCTACGTAACAACGTGTAACAACCAGTACGTCAATCAGAGCCACCCGATTATCAAGTGGCTCCAAAGCGGGCTGGTTAACCCTTATCGTGCAAAATGACATACCAGTCAAACAAAAATATAAGACATACAGAATACATAAATTAACAAATATATACAGATACAAACAAGATCACCACGTGGTGATCTATGTGTATACACAATCTGGGGAGCCTAACAGAAAAATCTGATTGTTTACCCCAATAACGTGAAAAACATACATTTACACATCAAGATATAGCATATGGGCACATTAGTCTAAAATAGATAAGACTAAGTTATAGGCATAACATATTGTAGCATAGATGGTTCATAGTAAAACATTAATGCCTGAGTGCTCATTAAGACCTTTCGGTGAAAGGGTACCTAGTTCTGCGATCCAGCGGGCTTCGCATCTCAGTAGCTGGAGTCCCCTATTGCCACCACGTATGGAGGCAGAGATATGATCTACAGTATCATCCTATATTTGAGGGATGACAAGCTATGTTTGGCCGACACAAAGTGTCGAGAGACCGGCTGGTCGCTATTACCTTTCACTAAGGCTTTGCGGATTGCTGACCTGTGGGCTGTCATCCTTTCTTTGAAAGGGTGTTCTGTTTTGCCTATATAAGACAACCCACAGGGGCAAATAATTTGATAGACTGTGTACGGGGTGTTGCATGTCAACAAATGTCTAATCTGTATGGGACGTCCCGTTTGGGGATGGTTAAATGTGGACCCCGGTATCAAGAAGCTACATGTGGTACACAAACATCTAACACAACCCATCCTGTTAGGAGATTTGTTGGGTAGATACAAGGAGGCATCGGATTTAACCAACATGTCCCTAATACTTTTAGAGCATTTATAGCTAGGCATGATCATAGTATGATTTAATCCTAATTGTGGGTCAGCCTGTATTAGTGGCCAATGTTGGCGTACAATTTTGGTAGATGTAGGGCTATGCTGGTTGTACTATGTCGACACCCAGGGCAGTCGATTGCGTAGCTCGCCTCTATCTGTATTAGTTGAGAGCAATGTGTCACGATCTAGAACACTTTCTGTTTAGTGGACGCTAATAGATCAGCTGGGTAGCCCCGCTGTCGGAACTTTTTTATCATTCCATCCATTTGTATTTCCGCCATGGATGGATCCGATACTATTCTCCTCACTCTCAATATTTGACAGTAGGGGAGACTACGTATCGTGGATTTCGGATGACAACTCTGGTAGTTCAACAAATTGTTTCTATCCGTTGGCTTGGCGTACAAACAGGTCGAGATGATACCCTCAGTCAGTTTAATTAGTACATCCAGATAATGGATTTCTTGATTACTATAGGTGTAAGTCAGCTTAATCGGGTGTTCACTATTTTTCTGTGTGTCGATCACCCTGACGAGATCATCAGGTGGGCCACGCCAGAAAATAAAAATATCGTCGATATAATGATTGTAATGGGTTATTCTATCTGCAATTGATGGGGTGTCAAAGAACAAAGATTGTTCGAGTTCGAACATAAATATATTAGCGTAGAACGGCGCTACAGCCGCCCCCATCGCGACCCCCATCAACTGCAGATAGAACTTATCCCCATACACAAAAAAATTCCTAGTATGAATTACCGACATCAGTTCTAATACCAATTCAACAGCAGGTCCCTGATATAGGGAATTATGAGTCAAGAATCTTTTTAGCGCTGCAAGGCCCATCGAGTGGGGAATAGAAGTATACAATGCACTAACATCGATTGTGAAAAGATACATTTTGTCAGATGGTATGGTAACAACCTTCAATTGTCTCAATAATTCAGTGGTATCGAGAAGGTATCTAGGGCGTGCCTTAATACTGGGTTGTAATAGGCTGTCGATGTAAATCGACAGTGGTTGCATCAGAGACCCTCTAGCTGCCACAATAGGGCGGCCCGGAGGATCCACAATAGATTTGTGGACCTTCGGTACACAGTAAAACTGCGGCACCAGAGGGTGTGTTGGTAATAATACATTTTTTAATGTTTCAGAAATGATACCATTCTTTACAGCGCCTGATAGTATCAGGCTAAGTTCTTTATAGAAGACAGTGGGGGGATCTTTGTCAAGATTATGATATACATTTACATCATCCAAATGTACCATAATTTGTTTATGATACTGGCTGAGGTCCATAATCACTAGTGCCCCGCCTTTGTCAGCCGGGTGGAACACTAGTGATCTGTCCTCAGACAGTGATTTCAAAGCCATATGTTCCTTGCGACTAATATTACTATGTAATGTGCAATGGTCCTTAACAGCTGTGCGTACTTCGAAATCAGTAACCCTAGAAAACGTCCTGATAGACTCATTATAGGATGTCGGGTCAAATGATGACTTCTCCATGATTTTACGTAACTGTGGTGGCAATGGTACAGTATTAGGAATAGGGTTACTCACAGTCTCTATGTCAACTTGTTGGGGTTTGTTAAAAAATTCTTTAAGGCGCAAGGTCCTGGATAATCGATGGTGCTCAACTGTCCATTGTAAGTCCTTAGTATAGGTGTCAGTGAGTTTGTATGACGATAAGTTTAGGATGTTGCTTTCTTCCCTTTCCCGGCTCTCCTTCCTCCTCTCCCGATACCTCTGGCCGCCCCGCCGGGTGACTCTACGGGGTTTTCTGTATGTTGTCTCGTAATTACCCCTAAAGGGACGTTGGCCTTACGTCCCTTCACGGGTTTGGAGCTGTTGTCGCTGCTTGTAGAATTGAACTCTGTTGAGCTCAGGTGTTGCTCTGCTTGTTTACGGTATCTACGGAAGAATACAACCGTCCAACATCATGGGTAAACAGGGTACATCACTGCAAACAAGTCAGTCTGACTTGTTTGCAGTGATGTACCCTGTTTACCCATGATGTTGGACGGTTGTATTACTTTTTTCCTTCGCTGCAAAATGGATTCATCTTCACTTTATTCAATATAAAAAAAACTTTTTTTATCGCAATGGTGTGCCAGCCTCTTATTACCCAGCTATAACTTTTTATATGTTTTTTTGAGCACAGGCCTTGTAATTACCAGTAGTGTGCAAATTGCTTCTGCCTGTATATATATATATATATATATATATATATATATATATATATTTATATAGATATATATAGCAGTGAAGAGAACCCAGCACTCCAACAACGAAGGTAATAACTGACCAGGGGGCTGCTAATGTAAATAATGCAGAGGTGTACAGCCGCACTCTCACAGATTTTGAAAAGGTGACGCCACACAGGTCAACGTTTTGGACTATACTCCGTTTTCAAGACCATAATCCATAAAAAGATATATATATATATATATATATTTCGAAAGTGGGGGGAGTGTGGTCCTTTTTCTGCGCTGGTGTGTGAGCTGCACTTCTACAGTACCTGCCTGTTAATGTAGGTACCCGGTGGGAAAGATGGAGAGAAGAGAAAATAGAGGTGCGCTCTGTGTATTTCACCACTTTTGTATATTAATAATCATACAGTAGTACATAAAATTTGTGTTTATTCTGTTTTTTTTTTACAAAGACTTAATTCAATAAAAACTAATTAGTATAAGGTCCAATGGGTGGTCCCACAATCAGAGACAATTCGTTCAAGTGAATATCAATTGATCCGACTTCTAAGAGCAAACTTCATTAGATAAGAAACCCTACGCGTTTCGCCCGTTAGGACTTCATCAGGGGTAGATAAGGATCTGAGTGGTGAAAAAGATATGCTGTGAGTGATATAGTTTAACTTCTTGGTTTATATATATATATATAGCAGTGAAGAGAACCCATATGTAATAAACGCTTATAACGTTTATATGTAATAAATGCTTTAGTGCTTCTTAAATCCCTTGGAAGAATTATAATCCACCAATAAGGGACACATGACTGAAAAAAGAAGAAGAGGATGGAGGTGTAGAGGATCCAATGAGGTGGTGAGGAGAAAAAGAGATGAAGAAAGAGAAACAACGTGCTCCAGACAGGTTCAAAGCCCATGTGGTGTTCCAAAGAAGGTCCAAAATTAGTGTGGTGTACCAAGGGTTATTTTCAATTATAGAAAGAACCCTTGTAAAAAAGATGAAGTGTAAAAGCTGATTTGGTAAGGATCTGATTGTTATAGGTTAACACATAGGGCCAAATGTAATAGGGTGAGAGTTTCAGAAAGAGAGAGATTTTGGGAGAGTTTTCCCATGTTTTTTAAAGCAGCAATCAATTACATGGCAAAATCAACCTGGTTTTGCAGTGTAATTGATTGCTGATTTAAAAAACATGGGAAAACTCTCCCAAAATCTCTCACTTTCTGAAACTCTCACCCTATTACATTTGACCCATAGTCTCTTTTTCTCCTCACCACCTCATATATTTATATATATATATATATATATATAGAAGGAGGCAGAAAGAAGGCGCTTCATGGTGCAGTATTTTGATAGTGAAAATTTATTAAGAATAAAAATTCCAAGGTACAATTAAGCATAGACTCGTACCATGTGTAAAAACACTGTGGACTGGGTACCACAAGGCTTAGGTAATTAAAACCAAAGGCAAACTGCTCACACTGTACCGGGACCTTGGGATCACTCGAAACGCTGCAGAGCTGGCTTGCACGGAAGCGTGTGAAGGAAAACCACATCCAGGAGACCAGTGATCAGAGCAGTAGGAGCGTCGTAGGCCACGCCCTGACGCGTTTCGTCACTGGGGACTTCGTCAGAGGGCGTGGCTACTACGTGCGCTCATCAAGAATATAAGGAACTATCCCTGTCACTCAAGACCAGGTAAGTACGCCGTATTGGACGGCTAGACTGAGAGGGCGGGTGGGCGTATCCTGCACAAGTAAATGGCATAGACATAAAGCATAATAGCATTAGACACCGCTAGTAAGCGGGCGGGTACCAGCGTAATGCGTCAAACAAGTGACGCGAGCCGCTGGGTGTGTCTTACCACGTCACCATGACGCGGGCGAGGAGTGTTCAAATATCGCTAGTAAGCGGGCAGGTACCAGCGTGACGCGTCAACCCAGTGACGCGGGCCGCTGGGTGTGTCTTCCATCGTCACCATGACACGGGCGGGGAGTATTCAAATATTATTGGACATAATTTGTCTAAAGGCGGATAGATGTAAGACGCGTTATCTAAATGACGCGAATGAAAAGAATACAGCGCGGTATTAAACCCCGCAGGTAAAGGGGATGTGGTTTGAGATATGTTGGTAAGACCAAACGGTGCTTCAAGGTTAGAATCTTGGAGCACCTCCGTAACATCAAACATGGGGTCACCAACCACAGTGTATCCAGACATTTTAAGGAAGTCCACAATTGTGACCCTAAAACCCTGACTTGCAGGGGAATTGAACTGGTACAACCTGGTAAGAGAGGTGGTGATCACGATAAGTTTCTTCTTAAGCGTGAGACCACCTGGATACTGAGATTGGATACACTGGTTCCGATGGGACTCAACGAAGGGTATGAGATAACCCCGTTTATAAACTAGGTCTGGTATATTTTATTAGTTAACATCAAATGAATTGTAAATTCACCATTTTCCATTGGTCATCAGTCTTATATCATTTATGTCTCAGGTTGATTTGAAATATGACCATGTGTATATTTATCATGTGTATAATTATTGTGGCTGAATTTTGTACACTATATTAATATAGTAATGAATTATGTAGCCTGCAATTTAATTGGGCTATTTTTATAATGTTTTTTATGATGTGTTTCTTACGATATGTTTCACATGAATAATGTTTCATATGTGGTTGTTTTTGATTCAGAAACCCCATTTCCCTGTTTTTTGGGAGTAATCAATATGAGATATCTCTAGCTAGATTAACATCTGTTAGCTAGCCGATATGGAATGTTTTTGTAACGTTTTCTTGTAATGGGATTTTATGTAAATTGATTGTTTTTTATGCTTTAACCCAATAGGTAAGCTGCTCGCACAAAGTATCTGTACCAGTAATTATAATAATTTTTCATAGAATTTTTTTTCTTATTGTTGAAAAAAATCTTTTTTACATTTTAGTGCATGTAGCCTTTATCCAGCACAGCACACAGTTGTTCATCAACGGTTACTATTTTATGTGAGCTTATAATACCCCCTGTTTTATTTAGTATATAAACATAGTTTGTGACAGCCAAAGAAGGCGTTGGTGTCTCTGCTGTCACATTCCTTTTGCTTAGATCAAGCTCCTAAATTGATCAGAGATGCCCTATTGGCGTATTGTATAAGATATAGTATACGTAACCCTGTTTATACCTGTTGCCATGGTAGCGTGGCTAAGCACCGCTCTTATTTAGGTATAGTTATAGTCACCCTTGGCGGCGAATGGCTGATATGCTCGCTTGTCATTCTAGTGACGTGAAATCTTTATACCATCCCCTTTACCTGCGGGGTTTAATACCGCGCTGTATTCTTTTCATTCGCGTCATTTAGATAACGCGTCTTACATCTATCCGCCTTTAGACAAATTATGTCCAATAATATTTGAATACTCCCCGCCCGTGTCATGGTGACGATGGAAGACACACCCAGCGGCCCGCGTCACTGGGTTGACGCGTCACTCTGGTACCTGCCCGCTTACTAGCGATATTTGAACACTCCTCGTCCGCGTCATGGTGACGTTGGAAGACACACCCAGCGGCTCGCGTCACTTGCTTGATGGGTTACGCTGGTACCCGTCCGCTTACTAGCGATATTTGAACACTCCTCGCCCGCGTCATGGTGACGTGGTAAGACACACCCAGCGGCTCGCGTCACTTGTTTGACGCGTTACGCTGGTACCCGCCCGCTTACTAGCGGTGTCTAATGCTATTATGCTTTATGTCTATGCCATTTACTTGTGCAGGATACGCCCACCCGCCCTCTCAGTCTAGCCGTCCAATACGGCGTACTTACCTGGTCTTGAGTGACAGGGATAGTTCCTTATATTCTTGATGAGCGCACGTAGTAGCCACGCCCTCTGACGAAGTCCCCAGTGACGAAACGCGTCAGGGCGTGGCCTACGACGCTCCTACTGCTCTGATCACTGGTCTCCTGGATGTGGTTTTCCTTCACACGCTTCCGTGCAAGCCAGCTCTGCAGCGTTTCGAGTGATCCCAAGGTCCCGGTACAGTGTGAGCAGTTTGCCTTTGGTTTTAATTACCTAAGCCTTGTGGTACCCAGTCCACAGTGTTTTTACACATGGTACGAGTCTATGCTTAATTGTACCTTGGAATTTTTATTCTTAATAAATTTTCACTATCAAAATACTGCACCATGAAGCGCCTTCTTTCTGCCTCCTTCTAGATCCTTTTGCCCTGTGGATTCCAGGGACCTCCATACAGAGAAAGAAGTTGCTGCAGGTTTCATGTGAACTTTGGTGCTATTATCCTCTGCTTCATATAACAGTGGACGTTTTATACTGGTGTTCTAGTTGAACTGACATTACGGGCGCAGTTTATCAAATCTCTCTCTCTCTCTCTATATATATATATATATATATATATATATATATATATATATATATATATATATATATCTGATATACTCAAAATTATATATTTACTTAAGTTATGTGTTATACATTACTAACAAAATGTTTTCTTAATAGTATTATTTTTATTATGTTATATTTTGGGACTAAATAACTTCTGTTTTCTTATGAAAATCTAAATATTTTATATAATGCTGATTAAAACAATAAAAAACCCATACAAGTAAAAAATATTCAAGGGCCTTACTTAGGTGAAAAAGTGTGTACACACTGGCTGATATAGTGGCCATTCGATTGACTAACCAATATATCAATGGAACATTGCACAGTGGGCCTTATTTTAGTTCACTCTTTCTGACACAATCCTTATTAGATGGACAAAACCATGTGCACTGCAGGTGGGGCAGATGTTACTTGTGCAGAGAGAATTAGATTTGGGTGGGGTTTTAATTCAAAGTGAGATCTATATTGCAGTGTAAAAACAAAGCAGCCAGTATTTACCCTGCACATAAACAAAATAACTCACCCAAATCTAATTATCTCTGCACAGAAAGAGTGAACTAGAATAAGGCCCAGTGTGTACCAACGATATATCTGTGAATGGAGTAATTCACAAATATATTGCGCCGGCTGTGCACATCTAAATAATATATATATTCTTTGCCTCATTAAACTTAAACATCAGTCCGGAGTTTTATCTCTCATCAGACACAGTGTTTCTTTACAATAAACTCTGTGGTAACCACTGTTTGATACATTTGTTATTTATACCTTCTGGAAAACTGATTTGTTGATACATAGTTTGGAAAAGACTGACCTAGGTCAATCTGTTAGAGCACCTCTATATGGGTATGATGCCTTAAAGAGCAGCCGATTCAGGGGATGGTCAGTTCCCCAAGTAAAGAAATAAAAAACAACAGAAAGAGGGAGAATCGGCGCTCAGAAAAAAGTGCTAGTTAAAGTGCTTGCATCAATTCAATAAAAATGTAATGGAAAATGTCATTAACATACAAACATATTATATAAAAATAAATATACATATAAAAATTATTCTGAATAGATCAATAACAATGGACCTGTTGGGAGAGATTGAGGGGTTTGTATAGTCACCTGTACTATGTTGATAGGACCTGCAATGATCCAAGAGCTTGTGTCCATAAGTGTCCAAATAAGCATCCCTGTAATTGTAGCCGTATGATGGTGTATCCTAGTAGATGCCTTAAAGGTTAGCCCGTTGGCAAAGAAGATGTTGTTATAGCCAGCCCGGGGTGTCCTTCCAGTTGGAATGGCAATCAGTATTTACAAGGCTTCTCACGGTTTCAGTGGAGCAAATTTTTGGACAAGATCAGAAGAAGATAAATCAGGTGGTCAACAATTCCTTGATGGGACTAGATATTTATCTCTCACCAAATGGGGTCCAGTAAAACCCAATGCGTTTCGCTGTGTTGGCTCACAGCTTTATAAAGCTGTGAGCCAACAAAGCGGAACGCGTTGGTGTTTTACTGGACCCCATTTGGTGAGAGATAAATATCTAGTCCCATCAAGGAATTGTTGACCACCTGCTTTATCTTCTTTTGATCCTGTCCGAAAATTTGCTCCACTGAGACCGTGAGAAGCCTTGTAAATCCTGATTGCCATTCCAACTGGAAGGACACCCCGGGCTGGCTATAACAACATCTTCTTTGCCAACGGGCTAACCTTTAAGGCATCTACTAGGATACACCATCATACGGCTACAATTACAGGGATGCTTATTTGGACACTTATGGACACAAGCTCTTGGATCATTGCAGGTCCTATCAACATAGTACAGGTGACTATACAAACCCCTCAATCTCTCCTAACAGGTCCATTGTTATTGATCTATTCAGAATAATTTTTATATGTATATTTATTTTTATATAATATGTTTGTATGTTAATGACATTTTCCATTACATTTTTATTGAATTGATGCAAGCACTTTAACTAGCACTTTTTTCTGAGCGCCGATTCTCCCTCTTTCTGTTGTTTATTGATACATACAGTATGTTACATTCCTCTAGGCTGAACCAGACACCTATGAGAAAAAATGTTCTCTCTCTAGCTAATAACTTAATATTAGCATAGAGATTGGAGGCAGAACCACTAGGAACCCTATATTTGCGGCACACCAACGTAACAAGTGTTTTTTATTTATATTTCACTTTTGTGTGTTTAATATATATGTCTGTCTAGTACCCATTTTAGAGATATTAATAAAAGTTAATTCTTAATACACTTCACTCTTATCCTAACACATCCCCATTCCCTTACATTGTGATACTAGCATTGACTGCTGAATCAGGAGCATTGACAGATTGAGTCTTTCGCATTGCCCTACCTACCTCCAGTTATTTCTCATAGATTAGAAATGATGTTAAATAATTTCCATATAAGAGTGCCCCATCAAAAAAGAGAGTCTATTTTTCCCTTTCTTTTCAAATACTCAATTTACTCTCAAAGGGGGCACCTCCACATCTCTCAAATTATCCGAGAAACAGGATTCTCTTTAAAAGGCTATATTTGTGGAAACTAATACTTTGCTTCAACTATATCAAAACCAATACCAATACCTGTGCACTGGTCAACCTCTCCATTCCCCTTTCCCCACCAAATGATACAACATTATAAACATCCAATCTGTGCATGTGTTCTCTGTGCTTATTGCTGTGTCCAGCTTTTCCTGCTTCGCTGCTCACTTTTGATATTTCCAGCATCATCTTCATTCCAACGATCCCGGTTCAGTCTATCTGGTTATTCAACAGTCCAATCCTCATCCTTAACATTGTCTTTTTTCCAGCAAGTCTGGTCAGTCAATGTGGTTATTTGCTGGATCTGTCTTCAAAATTATTATTTTCTAGCAAGCCGCTGCAGTACATCTGGTTAATTGCCAGTTCTGTCTTCATAATTTCTACAGCAACTCTGGTCCAGTCCATTACGTCATTTGCCATCTAGTCTTTGTTTTCAACATTGTCTTCATCCTTATTCACTAGTTCTGTCTACAGAATAATTTGCTTCTAGCAAGTCCAGTCCATCTGGTTTATTTACTCTATCTTCATCTTCAGTATTGTCTCCAAACCAGCAAGTCCGGTCCAGTTGACCGGTTTGTACACTGGCTCCAAAGTTGTCTACAGTATTATTTCCTAGCAGCTATTCCAGTCATCATGGTTCATCCATTCTGAAGACATCCTTCCATTATCCTTGTTTCTCAGCGGTTCCATTTTCTAAAGTCTTTTAGATCCATCCTCCATTTCAACTGTCTACTTTGGTACTGATATCAGGAGACCCAGGCAGGGGGCCACAACATGAGCACTGGGCACAGTTAAGTCAAATATTCCTTGCAGGAGTCCCTGGCAAAGACTACTGGCGTGTTAGATTATGTGCCGTGCTTTGTGTCCTAACGACCTACTGACACTAGTTTTGATTACTTTACCAGTTCATGAGCATGCAATTTATTAAATCAGCCACGTTTCTGCACCCAGTTACAAGCTCAGCTTCTCCTCAAATCTCCAAACTGGATCCACAAAAAACCCAACCCGTGATAGTTTAATACTTCATTTTTAATGCTGCATTGTTGATTGCCACTCATCCCCACATTGTGAGCAAAATAAAACATACAACATGATAACATGATCAACAGCAATGAGTTTAAACAATATGTTATCATTAAGTGTCATCCAAGTGACATAATGGAGAGAGCTGGGGTACCCAATCACTAACTAATACTGTTTCTAGGATACAGTTCACCACTAACCTCTAAGGTGGGATACAGTCTGTGCAAAAGCTGTCTCAGACAGGTGAAAGAAATGCAAACAAGCAAACCGTAACAGTGAGGCCTGGAGTTGGCCTTAGATAATACACTGTCTTGCTCCACAGGCAACACGGTGAAGGATTTCTTCTGCATTTAGCTATCATTTGGTCAGCACTAAGAGGGAAATTTACTAAGATGGGAGTTCTATTTCAGATAAGATGTTTCTATGGGTAACCAATCAGATACTATTATCTTCTAGAAGGTGCAAAATAAATAAGTAGATTCTGATTGACTGCCCATAGCAACATCCCATGTAAAAATAGAACTCCCATCTTAGTAAGTTTCCACCCTAAGTGTCTCAGCTGTTACTAAAGAGGCAAGTCACTTACCATCTGCTTTCTTCTCTAGATCCAGGTTTGCCTCTTCTTGCTGCAAGGTTCTATTGCAATTAGGATGTCATTGGTCTTTGTTTGTCTGTTAACAAAGTTTATTTGAAAAAAAATAGAGCATGGTCAATCACCACCAAAGCGGTGAGTTTCACCCTATGCAATGGAAATAGGCAAAGCAGAAATTACTTTTCTATTTTCTTGTTTTTGGGCCTGTACCTGAGAAAACTCTGCCAGCGCTTCAATGTACTGTATTGTCAATTGAGGCCCATTTTTAGTTCTATACAGTATATTGGATCCTGTGCATCTGATGGCCAAGCGCCACCTTCTATGTAACAACCAGAGCCTGGAGTGAAGCTCAGAAGCCACACATCTGTTAAGAAGATGTGTGTAATTACTATAAAAAAAAACCCTGTAGTGCCTGTGAAGCAGGCACAATCAATACACTGTGTGTCCTTCAATACATAGTAGCCTTAGCTCCATCAGGCAAAACATCTTTGTTAAACCACTTTTAATTTAAGGCAAGGGCTTTGAATATTCAGCAGTGCTCCAGGCTAGTGATTCTGTAGTAGCTTGATTTCATGTCTTCATGAAGCCCTTGACAAAGGTCACAAACAATTTGCCTGTTCCTCTTATTAAAATAAAGATGGAAAGCATTGATGATAGTTCTGCCCAGCAGCCAACTCCATCATTTGTAGCCGTTCCAACATATGCTTGTGAGATAATGGAAAATATAGCATTAAATACAGTAGCAGATTGAATCTTGTTTCAGGGTAAATATAGTAAGTTCATTTATTTCTCCATTTCCTCCAATTCTTTTTAGCATTAAGCTGAGGATATCATCAGTGAAACCTGGTACAATCATTGCATAATATTCAGCAACTTAAAATAGCACTCATAATAACATGACTAAATTATGCCCATTATTCATACGGTAATTAAAACTTTGTTATGCTCTCCCTTATACTTTACTAAGTTTTAACTATGTACTGCAAGAAGAATTTCTGTTCTTCAAAGAAACAAACTTTTGAACAGATCCCGTGAACTCTATTTACAGTAATTGCACTTTTTCCATCTAAACTTTACTTGGCTTCAAAAAGAGTAGAGGAAATACGGTATCAATTGTTTGTAATTTATTATACTATTGTTGTTTTTATGGCAGTTTTTAGATCTCGCTTTATCGAAAAGTAAAAAGTGTTGTTGTTTGAGTGTTTTGCTGGCAGGGAGTTTGTTTAAAAAAAAATCCTGTAGCGCTGAAAAAACATTCATTTGGAAGAAAAGGAGTCTGCTAAACTGATATTTGTACATAATTATATATTAAATTGTTGTTTAAACAGCAAATTTTATGTAAGATTTTAAAAAAATGAGGTAATTGAACAAAGTAACATTATAGTATAGATTTACTAAAGGGGTGGTTTGAAACACTGTATCAGGTAATGTATACCTGATTCAGAGGTGGACGCTACTGCGTCCTTTTTATGTCTGCTGAAAGCCTCAAGGGTGTGTTTCAAATGTAAATGACGAATTCTGTCTTCTGAAGTTTGTACTTGTATGCATCTTATTGTGAAAGCACTAAAATGCCAACTTCTGCATCGCTGCATAATTTAACACTACTGGCGGAATATAATGCCGCCGAGTTCAGTGGCAGTGCGGGATGCTGGCTGAACTCAGATGTTTTTTAAAGGGGAATCAACTTACAAGTCAAAACCATGTCACACTGCAAAGTGCTGGGCAGGATCTGCATCCCCAGCTTTCAGCTAGCAAATGAGGTGGGCAGGAAATACAAAAACCATTCAGAAGAATGGGCATTCGGTGATTGGCAGAGAGAGCTGTCTCTGCCAATCAGCGGATGGCCATTCTTTAAAAAAAATAATTTAAATTCTCGTGCCCCCCAGAGTTACATACAGATAGCGCAGGGCTTGTCTTTGCTGGGGATGGCGGAGGACTCGCCACCCGCCATCCCCCGCCCCGCGCCATCTGTATGTCGGAAGGGGACGCGCGTGCACGAGGTGCACGCGCGTCCCGTTCCGACGGAGCTTTTGCCCGGGTCCCCGCCGGCTTCCCCGGGTCCCCGCCGGTCCACACCGCCCCCCCGCAGCCCCCCGCAGCCCTGCCCGTCTCCCTGAAGCTGGAGACGGGCAGGACTGCACCCGCCGCGCCGCCTCGCCGCCCGGCTATTGAGACGCTCGTGCGTGGGAGACGCACGAGCGTCTCATTCAGCCAGAGCGCCAGATTGCTGGCGGATCGCCAGGGACACGGTCCTGGCGCTCCGCCAGCAATAATAAGCCCTGCTCCATCTGTATGATGAATCGCATGTAAAAAGTGGCACATCAAGTGCTTAATCATATGTGAGCTCTCCCAGGAGCTTGTCCAAGGGAAGTCAGAACTAGTGTATGGGGGCCTTAACACTGCACTCTACACACTGTACCATTCGCAGTCCACATGGATGTTAAAGTACAGGTACTGTATGAAAAAGTCAAAATAATTCAATAAAAATGTGAAAAACTCATGTCAACCTTTTCATGTGTTCACCTTTTGCCATTGTCGACCTAGTGCATGTCCAAATTTTGTCAATGTTTGTGCATACCTGTTGACTGTCAACCTGTATATTGTCAATCTTCCCTACTGTGGACTGAGCAAATCATACAATGCCCACTTTGAATATCTGAGCAATGCTCAACTGCACTGGCGGATCTGATCATGCCCCAATCAATGCACCATTGGTCTCAGCAATGACACCTCCAGCAGCCGCTGCCTGGTACACAGCCTCCCTTGTAACTTTCAACACTACATGAACCTCTAAATCAGCCCCATGTTCTCAATTTCTATCAAATCTCTCCTTATACTGTAACTCTATCAAAGAATATGAAGAATTGACAAGACTTTTATAGATCTGGGGTGAAATTTATTAGGATGAGAGATTCAGAAAGTGAGAGATTTGGGAAGAAATCTCCAGTTTTTTTTAAAGCAGCAATCATTTACACTGCAAAATCAAACTGGATTTGCAGTGTAAGTGATTGCCACGTTAAACAACTGGAGATTTCTTACCAAATCTCTCACTTTCTGATTCTCTCATCCTATTATCACCCCTGATGTCATAATCCCTGTGATTTGTGAGAAAATAGAAAACAGCTAAAGGAAATAAGCCAGTTAATTTTAAAGGCAAAAATTATTTTGGCATGAAAACAGTGGAGTGCTGTTACCAACATGTGGCAGGTAGCCATAATAAAGAAGGAATTTAATAGTCTACCACTATGGGGGTAATTTATGTTGTAATTCAGGATGGCTTGTAAAAGCAAACTACTTCTTTAATGGACAAAACCATTGCACTGCAGGTGGGGCTGATGTGCAGAGAGAGTTACATTTGGGTGAGTTATTTTGTTTCTCTGCAGAGTAAATACTGTCTGCTTTATTTTTACACTGCAATTTAAATATGCAGAGAGAGTTACATTTTGGGGTACTTGTTTCCTAGCACGGCCACAATCGGGAGTAATCGTGTACCTTAACTTAAGGTACACGATTAACGCGATGGACCCGATTTCCTTTGAAATCAGGTCCATTTTGCCGGCAAAGGGAAAATCGGGTCCATCGCGTCGGTCGCGTGCATTAACATGGCACCCGACGCGACCGACGCGATAGACCCGATTTTCCCATAGGGTTCAATGTTAAAATATTTTTAACATTGTAATCGCGTTTATCACGTCGGTCTTGTGCCATTATAATGGCACAAGATGCGATGAATGCGATTAAGCACATTTTACATAGCTAACAATGGGAAATGGGCCAATATGGGCCATTTATCATTGTATATGCCCCCGTCATGCCGGCAGCCCACGATTGACGCCAACACGAAGCGTGGCGAGCGTAGCGAGGCCGCGAGGGGCGGCGGTACGCGTCCTCCGACCTTTTCATACCCCTACTATCCACGTCGGCGTGGAGTTGAAAATATAAAGTGTGGCGAGCGCAGCGAGCCACCGAGCCCGAAGCGTGGCGTATACCTGTGAAGTAATGCGCGTCCCCTCGCGGGGCTCGCTGCGCTCGCCACGCTTTGGGCTCGGTGGCTCGCTGCGCTCGCCACACTTTATATTCTCAACTCCATGCCGACGTGGATAGTAGGGGTATGAAAAGGTCGTAGGACGCGTACCGCCGCCCCTTGCGGGCTCGCTACGCTCGCCACGCTTCAGGTTGGCGTCAATCGTGGGGAAAATTTTACATTGAATCCAATGTAAAATAGGGTCCCTGGGACCCTATTCACATTTGATTCAATGTAAAAATCGGGTCCATCGCGTCGGTCGCATCGCATGCGATTTGGTCGCATGTTACATAGTTACATATAGTTACATAGTAGATAAGGCTGAATAAAGACTTGCGTCCATCTAGTTCAACCTACGTTTTAATAGCTTATCCCTTGTAAAAGACAGAATATGGTTCTTATTAGTACCCCTGGATATTTTTATCCAATAAATGCTTGTCCAACCTTATTTTGAACGTATTTATTGTATCTGCCAACACCACCTCTCCAGGAAGAGAGTTCCAAAGTTTGACTGCTCTGACCGTAAAGAAATTTTTTCTTTTGAGGGAACGAAATTTTCTTTCCTCTAATCTAAATTCGTGCCCTCGTGTCCTAGTTTCCTTTCTTGCAGTAAAAAGAGTGCTTGAGAGTTCCTTATATTGGCCCCTGATATATTTGTACATGTTGAGCATGTCCCCCCTTAAACGTCTCTTCTCTCGTGTAAATAGTCCTAGTTTGCTTAATCTCTCCTCATAGCTTAAATTCTCCATTCCCCTAATAAGCTTTGTTGCTCTTCTTTGGGTTTTTTCCAATTCCGTGATGTCCTTTTTATAGTGTGGGGCCCAGAACTGTACTCCATATTCAAGGTGTGGTCCAACACGATGCTTGCTTAATCTCTCCTCATAGCTTAAATTCTCCATTCCCCTAATAAGCTTTGTTGCTCTTCTTTGGGTTTTTTCCAATTCCGTGATGTCCTTTTTATAGTGTGGGGCCCAGAACTGTACTCCATATTCAAGGTGTGGTCCAACACGATGCGACCAACGCGATGCGACCGACGCGATTTTTCCGACCCGATCAAAATCGGTGTGGCCATTCTAGGAAACAAGTACCCATTTGGGTGATTTATTTTGTGCCGAGAGAGTTACATTTGGGTCAGTTATTTTTTTTCTGTGTAGAGTAAATACTGGCTGCTTTATGTTTACACTGCAATTTAAGTTTCAATTTGAACACACCCCATTCAAATGTAACTCTCTCTGCGCGTGTTCCATCTGTCCCACTTGTAGTGCACATGGTTTGTCTATTAGAGCGAGATTTTGCTTTTGTGAGCCAACCTGAATTAGGCCCTTAATTAGACATGGGAAATTCAAAGAACCCTGCGGCACATGGTTTTCCGCGTTGCCATGAAGTTTTCCTACTCAATTGAAGTATGGAAAATGAGGCACTGATTTCTATAGAAACTATTGCTTCTTTTTTCTCACACCTACAGAGCAAGTATGATTTTTCTTAAACTTATTAATGTTAGGAAAAATCAACCGCACTTGCTCTGTCACCCCGGAGGGCTAATTAAGCAATTGGAAATTTCCAGTCAGCTTAATTAGCCAGCAATTACTCAACTTCCAAAGCGGTATCTTCCTCATTTAGAACCAGTACCCCAGTCTTCTACAACAACAGTGAGGGTAAAGTGTCTGTGAGGGTGTTTGTGTGTGTGACTCCTGGCTGGGAGATATACATCTCTGAGCAGCCATTGAGCCTCAAATGTACATAGACATTTAAAAAGGTGATAAATCCAAATCAATCTTTTCCTGTGTCAACCATTTTCATGTCAGCATTTTGCTTGTGTTGACTCTTTGTCAATATTGACCTAGTGCATTTCGACCTTTTTATATATCAATCATTTCACTGTTGACTATTCATTCATACCCAGCAACCATTTTTTTTATTGGATTCCATGGGTATCAGGAGCACTCATATCCATAGGAATCCAAAATTGGGCATGAAGGATGCAGGCTTTTTTACCTCACTAAACTTTGCACCCAACCGAATTTCCCCCATTCCTAGGTATACTCTTAAAATGTCCTATTAAACACTTTTTTAACTGTCATTTTTCAAACACAAGGCAGATAGCAGCTGTTCTACTGGAACACCATTTAAATTTGTAATGAGTGCTAATATATCACTCATTAATAAATATGTCCTATATATTTATAATTTAAGTTAGTATTCAGATTAAAGTTTTGTGCAATTAATTTGAATTTGATTCATTTAGGCCTTTCGAGAACATAAAGCATGCTTTGTGGAGGCACTGATCTAACAAAATGTGCTTTCTCCTTGATTTAACACTGAAGAGTTAATAGTGAGGCGAGCATGCTAGAAAGACATATATCTAATATTTCTAACCAAAATATTCTGAGCACTTATTTATCTTATGGGACATATACAGTATATATCATGCAAGGGAGAAGAACGAGAAGACTCTTTTTGCTGGGGCATGTTTTAAATCACACGGTTTCTGAAAATCGCACAGTAACGTGTGAATTGTGGCAAAATTTGCACATTTTGACCTGTCGAAAAAAATCGCACATTCAAAATCGCATCCATAGAAAACCAAAACTGCAAATGTAATAGGGTGTGATTTTTCAAATCACAAAATAAATAGACCAGGTCCAGCCTGTTGAGTTTTAGCGAACCATGCACAGATCAATGAGATCTGTGTATGGATCTGTCAAAAAAAGGTGTTAAAGTAAAAATAACTTAAAAAAACAGCGTGGGGTCCTCTGAAATCCTCACTATGAGTTAATGTACCTATATGCAGACAAAGCATATGGCACTGTGGAGTAAGACATTTTGTACAGACCAAATTAAGAAATTAGTTGCATTAATGGCATTCTTTGATAATAATAAAATCACTCGAAAAACATTAGCAGAATTATATAAAAATTATATTTCATTTTGCAAAGAGATTTATTGAAATAAGATTAAGTGACGGTGAAAAAAAGTAGAGGGAAGGTAGGTATCTTTCTTGTGCAGAGGAGTGCTCTGAGTATGCTACCCTTATATTGACTCTATGTTTTAATGGAACTCATTTTGCAAAGTCAAGTTGCACACCAATGGAGAAACACATTTACTGCTGCTCTCCAAGCAATATAATGAAAAGCTTAACTCACATAAAAGTGCCCCATATAATGAAGACCTTGATTCTCAGGCCAAGCTTGGGAAATCTGACAGCTGTTGTCGGAAATAGAAGAACAGCAGCAAATAGCATACATTTAGGGAGGTATAGGACCAAGGGTCGACTTTATTAAGGTTGACATACTCTAGGTCAGGGCTGGGCAACACCGGCCCTCCAGATGTTAATGAACTACACATCCCAGGATGCTTTGCATTAGTTTTGCTATGTGGCCATGCTGAAACTGATGCAAGGCATCCTGGGATGTGTAGTTCATTAACATCTGGAGGGCCGGTGTTGCCCAGCCCTGCTCTAGGTCGACCACTAAAGGTCACACATGAAATAGGTCGACATGGTTAATATTGACAGGGTCGGAAGGTCGGCACAAGCATTAGCTGTGCAATGGGAAGGTTGACAGTCAAAAGGTTGACATGAGTTTTTCAAGTTTTTGGGCCCAAATTTTGATGTTGACATGGACACTGTATCAGTGCACCGTGTCCCCTTGCACAGCTCGCTACACTCGCCATGCTTTGGGCACAGTTCCTCAATGCGCTCTGCAAACTATTATATTCTCCCTCTATGCTGTAATGGATGTTAGGGTATGGCATACAGCCTGTTGGCACAAATCGGCTAAAAAAAAGTGAAAAACTCATGGTGAGCCAACCTTTTCAATGTCGACCTTCCCATTGTCTAAATAATGCTTGTATCAACCTTCTGACCCTGTCGACCTTAGCCATGTTGAACTATTTCATGTGTTGACCTAGTGATCATATCCCCATTTAGATTTAGGGGATACTTAATGTTTACAGGTATCTGCTTGAAAACTGGTTGTTTTGCAAATATCCCACAAACATTGGGGCAGATGTATTAAGCCTGGAGAAGCGATAAACTGAAGATAAGGTAGAAGGATATAATGCACCAGCCAATTAACTCCCATCTGTCATTTTCAAACACAGCTAATTGGCTGGTGCTTTCTCCTTTCACTTTATCTCCAGTTTATCTCTTATTCAGGCTTAATACATCTGCCCGTATATTTGATAAATAGATCACTTACAACAGTAACATCTCATACAGTATGTTTAGTAGTCAGAAATCAACACAAGAGCAATAATTGGGGAAAGGTAAAGGACAAATTAGCTGCCTCCATTTACTGTTAACAACTTCAGGCATTCACTAGGTGTATAATTATAGAACTGTCATTCACCAGAATCTAATGGAGACTCACTATAGAAAGTCTAATGGTGCGTACACACGGGGGCGATTTTGTACAATATCGCGGGAAATATGGTCGCCAAGCGACCATATTGCCCGCGATGGGAGTGTGCACTGGCGATATATCGCCGGGTGCGCGCTCCCGTTTTTACCCCTGTAGTGATCGCTAGTCACAGGGACATGCTCCTGCGACCAGCTGATTACCACTGCCGGGCTCCCCCGGCAGTTTCTTTTTCATCAGCGACCATCTCTAGTCACTGATGAAAAGGAGAAACTGAGCAATATATTGCTCAGCCATATATTGCTCATCAATATATGGCTGAGCAATATATCTCCCCCGTGTGTACGAGGCTTTAGGCTGGGCAACACCAGACAGGTATGTTAGAGGACTCATCATTGTACCGACTGAGTGTCCGTTCCAGGTAAGTATACACACTTACTATTAATGTGTTCTTAATCTCCTTTACTTAGGTGTGCATTGGAAATGAAATGCCCACCCAGCTGTGACGTCGTCCCCTGCCTCCAGTGTTCGGTGGTCAGCAGCCTGCCCGTACACACAACCCGATGCACTGATGTATCTTTAGATATAGAACTGCCATCAGCTGTGCTGTGCACAACCACTGATGAGCTTACGACATATCAGCTGTGCTCATGAAAAGCTTTTAGCCAGCATAAGGCAAGTTCAAACAAACTTAGGGTATGAATGTGCCAGTGTTTGCTTACACTGGTATAATTTATTATACCAGGAGACAGAAAATATAAATGGATTAGGCCAGAGGTTCCCAAACGTGTCCCTCAATGCATCCTCACAGTCCAGGTTTTAAGTATATCCATTCTTTGCCACAGGTGAATAAATTAGTGACTGTACTGAATCTGTACTCATTTTTCACTCTATTGCAGTGGTTCCCAACCTGGGGTACTAGTACCCCTGGGGGTACTCTGCAGACCAGTTGGGGGTACTTGGAAATAATATTGGTAATGGCGGAAGAAGAAAAAGTCTCCCAATGGCAAAAGAAGTCTACCATGGACATGGAAACAAGCAACGTTGTGTCATTTCTAGTTCCATCTGCAGCGTCATCAGCATCTCCTCGTGCTTTTGCCTAACCAGCAATTCACTGAGAGCTACCTGTAAACATCTGCCCCGCACTGACATGGGTGGAAGAAGCATTAATCCTACAGGCGTTAGCGGGAACTCTGGAGACAATACACAGCCAGCGGCCAGACAAAGACGGACCTGATTCCTGACCATATACTAGTCCAGGCTACTCCTTAATATTAGGACAAGCATACTGCTCACTTCCACTCATAAGTACTGTGGAAATTTCAAATTGAGAGGAGGGTTACTTATAAATGAAAAGACTAATCAAGGGGGTACGGGAGAGAAAAAAGGTTGGGAACCACTGCTCTATTGAATTCAGATACATCTGGTCAGACCTATGATAAACTCTGATGTCTTCAGATCAGATGGATCTTTGATGCAGCCCCTAAAGGCCCCCATACATTAGTCCGACTTGTCCTAAGGACAAGTCGGACCTGATTTTCCTTGCAGCTCCCCGGGAGGGGGACTCATGATTAGGCACTTAATGTGCCAAGTTTTCAAGTTTTGCATATGATAAATCATGCGATTTATCATATACAACTCCTGGGGAGCTGCAAGGTGGAGGGAGCAGGGGGGGTGGCTGGACATCGAGGGGGCGGGCAGGGGACACTGTGAGGCGGCTGACGGGGGACGCTGCAAGCAGGGCAGAGGCAGCATGCAGGGGACACTGTGGGGGACACAGAGGGGGCAGCCGCTGGTGAGGGTAACGGAGATCCGGGCAGGGGGAGCCGGAGCAGGGAGCTTTCAGTGCTGCAAGAAAAAAAAAGCACATACAATGAATGGGCAGCCAGTGATTGGCTGAGCGTTCACTGAGCCAGTCAACAATTGGCTGAGAGAGCAATCAGTCATTTATTGTATGGGCTTTTTTCCTTTCTTGCAGCATGCAACTGCTCCAGCTCCCCCTGCCCGGCTCTCTGTTACCCTAGCCGGCGTCCGCCCCCTCTGTGTCCCCTGCCAGCCACCTGGCAGCGTCCGCCGCCCTTGCCCGTCTCACAGCTTCCCCTGCTCGGCTGCATTTAGCAAATCTTATGTGCAGCCAGTCCGACCTCCTAACTCCGATCCGATGCACACGGGACCGCGCATCGGGTCGGACCAGGTGTCTAGACCTGCGATATGGCTCGATTTCACTGCCCGATCCATCTAAATCGGGTGAAATTGGGACCAAATCACAGAGTGTATGGACAGGGCCGTAACTAGGGGGGGGCTAGGGGGTCACTCGCACTGGGCGCTGGAGGGTGGGGGCGCTAGTGTGGTGTCCCGGCAGCGTGGTGCCTGGGATGAGCAGTGGGGGTCCGGGGACTGGTGGGTTAACGCCAGATCCTAGCAGGGGTCCGGGGACTGGAGAAGGTTAACTCTGGCTCCTAGCGCTGCCGGGCGGTGGGCGGGAGGCAGATTTTGAAAAGACTTGCCGTCCGGCAAGTCTTTTCAAAGTCATCAGCGCTTCCCGCCGCCAGGCAGATAGCGCTAGGAGACGGAGTGAGTGAAGGCTGCCGCTACACCAGTCCCTGGACCCCTGTACGCTGCCTACCCCCGCTGGCTGCACACAGGTATGTTGGCAGCAGGGGTCCAGGGACTGCTGTAGCGGCAGCTTTCACATACACAGCCGCTCGCTATTTGCCTGGCGGTGGGAAGCCAATCAGCGTACGGCAAGTCTTTTCAAAATCTGCCTCCTGCCCACCGCCCGGCAGCGCTAGGGGCCAGAGTTAACCTTCTCCAGTCCCTGGACCCCCGCTGCCTTTCCCCAAGGCAGTGATTTGTGGGGGGGGTTTTGGGGGGGGGGGGGGGGGCGACCTTTTGACTGTTGACCTAACCCATGTGGACCTAATGACCCTGTCGACCTATCCCGTGTCAACCTAGACTCATGTTGACCTTCCTGCATGTAGACCTAGACTCATGTCGACCTAAATGCATGTCGACCTAATGGTGTCGACCAACATTGTGGTGACCTAATAATGATCCATACCCATCTGGAGAAAATGTTGAGTATATGTAGTACAAAAGAATGAAGATGCATTTGTTCACATTTTTATACAAAAGGCTGTTAAACCATATTAATATATTTTACAAATGAGAAATCTAAAGTGTAACAAGCAGGTTAGTTTTTAAATGCCCCCTGAATAACCCTTTGTAAGTTGACAAGACACCTAAGGCAATATTTACAAGCAAAATTATTTTTCTTTAAATAAAATATGTGAGCTCTCAGCAAAACCTGTATTTTTTAGTGAGCCAGTTGCATGTCCATATAAATGCATGTGGTTCTAGCAAATATATTTAATCTGCTTTCTTTTAATAAACAGATTCTCTCTCGATAGAATTGTTCTTTACAGTATGTCTTGACTGTTTATTATGACAGACTACCACTGCAATAAAACAATATGTAAATGAAGTGTGAGAAAAGCCTGAGCCAGTAAAAGCAATTATTACATTCTGTTTATGACACACTTACATGGATTGAAGGAAATATTTAGATTTCTCAGGTTTGCTTTTTTCTACTGGATAATCAAAAGGGTGGAATTTATTAAGTCAATTGTTAAGATGAAAGTTATGGGGTTTTTTTTTTTCGATTTGCTTTTTTTTTGCAAGCTTAAATGACTACTATTGTGGGCTAAAAGGAAAATAATTTTTTGGTGCGCTCGTAATGTAGTATTATGTTCATTAAAAGTTCTATATTAATCTATAAATTCTACATTAAAAGTGTATAAAAAGGAGTTCTGCTTTTGACGCATTAAGGCAGACCAATCCCCCCCCCCCCCCATGAGTATAATTTTACTTTACTCCAAGGAGCCCCACCGTCCATTTATAATTGTGGAGTATCCAAATCCCCAGTGCCTACCCATCCCCTAGTGCTATAGTCAGCACTGACCATGTACGGTGCATTGCAGGGCGGGGGGGGATGGGAGGGGGGGGTTCTATTAGAACATATAAACATACATATAAACATACAAACCAGAACCATCCAGCATACATGTGATCATATATGTAATACAGTATAGTATTACATATATGATCACATGTATGCTTATATGTGCTTAGCATTCCTCCCTGCACTACATGGTCAGCGGTGGAGCCAGGGGCTGCAGCCGCCACTGCTTAACTTGTTAAATAACTGGCCTGTTTTTAGTTGTAAGGTATCAGCTAGTATGTACAGAAACTCTGCTTCACCCTTAAGCCTGCACACATAGGGCCTGATTCATGGATATGAGGAAAGCAAAAAAGCAGCGACTGAGCAAAACCATGTGCACTGCGGCTGGGGCATATGTAACATGTGCAGAGATTTAGATTTGGATGCATTTTATTTTTTCTGTGAAGGGTAACTAAATACTGTCTCTATTTGCATATTAGGTAGCCATACTTTTACACTGCAATTCAGATTTTTGTTTGAACACGACCTACCCAAATCTTAATCTCTCTGCACATGTTACATCTGCCCCACCTGCAGTGCACCATGGTTTTGCCCAGTCACTAGCTTTTTTGCTTTACCTAAAAACATGAATCAGGCACATATTTCCAACACTTGCTATATATTTTTTCTGTTTCAAGTGGTGCCTTCATTATACTGTTATCTGTAATACTTGGAATAACTAGATCCATCTTGCTGTAAAATATTTAAAAAGATATGTTACACGGCATATAATTTGGGGAACTTCACATTCTATAATTGATTCTATAATTGTACCATATCAATTTAATAATCTGTTTTGATTAAAACAATTTCTACAGTATTGAGCAAAGTAAGATATCTAATGGAAATACACTGTGGAATTATTCTGTCTTATTGGCAGGAAATAAATTGTGCAAAATGTGCCAATGAATTATTAACTACCTCAGAGTACTGAGACAAGTGTCTTTTCTAGTTGTAAGGAGTCTGATCAGTCTTTAAGTTACTGGAAAGCTTATTATGCCTCAAGCAAAAGTAACTAATTGTGGTAGTAATTTATCAGCCCCAGAGCTGTTGTTTATACTAATATTCCCTTGGTGCATTTACATAGTTCTTTGGTTTTATAGTAATTCATTATTCAAAGATAATTGAATAATTAGACAGCATTCTTTTTTATTTTGAACAATTGATCTTTCTCTATTTTCTCTACCCATCTCCTTTAAAAATAACTCCCTTCATGTTTGATTATACAGAATATGTGTCATACTATTAAATTGTTAAAAAATATTTTTATATTGCATTAGACTGACTAAATAATGACTTAACTATACTCCTAACTGTATATGTTGCTTTGATAGTGATGTGGGGCAATATCAAATAAAGTCAATTGCAATGAAAATCTTGAGACCTCAGAAAGAATACAGTAAACAAATATTGGAACCTTCTCTATCCAGTACATGCTATGGTGGCTTAAGGAGAGTGCATCTTTTCCCATTATTTTAGTATCAGCTGAAAGCATTAAAGTGCTTTTGGAGAAGTTTTGGTGAAGTTTGCTAAAAACACTTACATTTACATTTTTTTTAGTAACCAGATCGCATTTCCCATACTCCTAATGGAAAATACAATCTGGCCAAATGTAGCAAACATTCATTCAAGAAGGAACAAAGAAAAAGGAAAGCAACAATAGCGTAATACATTCACAACAATAGATTAGGCAAATAAATACATTAAAAAAATTCAAGATTGAAATTATATGTTTGATTGGTTTACTTAAATAGACTTGATTGTTTCTATAAACTGTATACGTGGAATATTCTTAATCTCTTATATATTAGGCAGATCTGTCAATCTGTGAGTGTGTGTACAATGCTGGACAGAGTCAGGCAGGGAACTCTGCCCCCCACCCAGCGTTATACACACAGCCCACAGATACACATATGTGGCCTGGCCAGATGCCAGCGCTACCCCGATTTATGCGCCCAACCCCGCCTACACACTACATTAAAAAAGCACCAGCACCACCCACATATACCACGCCAGCGGCATCGGGTGCCGGACGGGTTCCCGACAGTCGGGATCCCGACAGTTGTTTACCCGACGTCGGGATCCCGACTGTCAAAATGCCGACAGCCTATTTTCCCTATTTTCCCTACAGCTATTTTCCCTTGTGGGGGTCCACGACCCCCATAGAGGGAGAATAGAATAGGTGGCTCCCGTAGCAAGCCACTGTGCCCGCAGCGTGGCAAGCGCAGTGAGCTCGCAAGGGGCTTTTTTGCGCCCTCCATGCTGTCTGACTCCGGGCAGTCAGGATCCCATGCTGTCTGACTCTGGTCCCTGTGATCCTGGAAGTCTCCTGGGGACAACAGTACACAGCCTCCAGCCTCACAGACTACTCCCGCAAGTCTCGCGGGTAGTACGGAGCCTTCAGCTTCCGGACACTGCAGCAGCAAGAGTCCCGGAAATAGTGAACCCCCTGCACACTACCCGCAAAGATCACCCTCCTGATGGCCACCTGCTACCTCCACACCCGGCAGGATCAGACAGCTGGAGCACGGACACCTCTCACTGTACCACCAATGACTACCAGGTACCATTTTCATACCACTATACCACCAACAGCTGGACTGTATACCCATCCAACCTATCCATAACATCACACATTGAACACACAATGGCCATTCCACACCCACGCCACTACAGACTAGCCCCCACACACAGCACCCCCACTCCCCCTTACTCAGCCACGTTACCCCTCCATCCGCTCCTCCAAACCCTGCACCACCCCCCAACAAACTCCACGGTACCCCTCCATCCACTCCTCCAAACCCTGCACCAACACCCAACAAACCCCTTCCCAGCAACACTACCCCCCAGAAACAAAAAAAACACACACTATCTTTGCACCACTCCCTCACCCAACAACGTCACCGCCACACACACCTACAATACTACTACACACACACCTCCCCCACCCACATTAAAACCACAGCCACCCTTCCCTATACATGACACCACAACCTCACAAACATCCACAACAAACACACACTGCTTCCCTCTACCGCAAAAAATATGCACCACTGCCTGCTACCTCCCCACCGGCCAGGATCACCCTCCCGCTTCATGCTACCTCCACACCCCAAAGTCCACGCCACTCCCTACACCAGCAAGAGCATACGCCTCCACCACATTGCAGACGGACACCTCTCACTGTTCCACCGATGCCTATCAAGCCAATCCTCATTTTGCTCTTCCTCACATCACAGGATACCACCATACCACCAACGGGTGACTGTCTACTGTCTACCTCTCCATCACGCAGTACAGATGCACACACCCATACCCCATTTCACAAAATCAAAGTATTCACAGTTTTCAATTGTGTAATAGCACGGCACCCGTTACATAGTTAGTGTAGCGTCCCTGTCAGAATCAGCGTAGTGTTCGTGCAGCCAGCGTAGTTAGCGTAGTCAGTCAGAAGTAGCGTAGTGTTCCTGTGGCCGCTTAGCATAGTTAGCGTAGTCAGCGCCCCTGTCATCAGTAGCATAGTATTTCCGCAGTCAGCGTAGTCAGCATCCCTGTCAGATTCAGCTTAGTGTTACCGCGGTCAGCATAGTCAGTCAGCGTTACGCAGTTACCGTAGTCCAGGCATTCCCAACCACGGTCCTCAAGGCAGACCAACAGTGCAGGTTTTGTAGCTATCCAGGCTTAAGCACAGGTGACTTAATTAGTATCTGAGGGATTCTGATTAAACCATCTGTGCTGAAGCCTGGATATCACTAAAACCTGCACTTTTGGTGTGCCTTTAGGACCGTGGTTGGGAATGTCTGCCATAGTCAGTCAGAGATGAAGGTGAAGTGACTGCGGCTGCATTATTTCTGACACTCGTGTAAGCTCCTTGTTAATTAGGAATGGCTGCAGAACCTTTCACGATGTTTAACCTGCCGCAGACAGAGGAGGAGTGTAATTTTTCCAACAGCACCATTTGTTGCCACTGACACAAATCTGTGTTAATGGCCACCCAATGCGCTTGAATATAAGGAGTTAATGTGGTGCTGCCACATTAAAACATGCTGAAAGAAGGTCAATCTCCATGCGGCACATTGGTTTCCGGGCTGTCGTATCCCATTTCTTACCCTCATTCCTTTTATATTTCCCTGGGCTCACAAGCATATCTTTTTGTGAGTGACAACTAAACAACTAAACTACAACTAAAGTGTGCTGTATAATAATCTTATGTGGGAGGCCTGCACCGTGGATTTAATATTGCAGCCCCAACACGGGGTGGTCCGGGAAAAATAGTTGAGGTGGACGAGAATCTGTTTGTACAGAGAAAAAGTCATGTTGGACGCGTGCTGCCTCAACAGTGGTTGTTTGGAGGCATATCCAGATACACTGGTGAGTGTTTCGTAACGCCTGTGGACAGACATGATGCCAGCACCCTGATGGCTGCTATGAACAAATATGAACAGGGTCGACTATATATTCGAATTGCTGGAGTGCATATAACACTCAACAGCTGGAGCAGGCAGAGTACCACCATGCACAAGTAAATCACTAGTATAATTTTGTTGATCCAGAGACTGGGGTTCATACCCAAAACATTGAACGCCATTGGGGATCTTGTAAGTGGCGTAACAAAGTCAAAGGGGCACTGTGCGCCAAAATCTGGACTCCTATCTTCAGGGATTTGGCGCAAAACTGTCAGCGCAGATAACGCTTTCCAGCGGATTCTATATGCCCTAACTCTGCTCCCAAATGCTGACAAAGCAGACAACACAGATGCAGACACAACTGCGTCAACTTCAGCTGCAGTTTTGTGAATGCAGAAACTGAACAATAACTGTTTTATTATTTTCTTTGTTTTGTTATTTCATATTATTATAGTGGTTTTTCTTCTTCTTTATTATTCACTAAAATCCAGTTATCAGTTATCACATGTCGTCATTACGGTCTCAGATGTATGATATGGCATGTGTGAATGTTTTACTGAAACACCCCCACTATCCACGCCAGCCCGAAGCATCGTGAGCGCAGCGTGCCCTGTGAGGGGATGCGTTACGCGTCCCCCCAACCTGTTAATACCCCCACTTTCCACATCGGCGAGGAGTTTATTTTATCGCTGCGCTTGCCACGCTTATGGCTGGCGTGGATAGTGGGGGGTTTGAAAAGGAGGCATTTACGAGTATGTGACATGGAGCACTGGAAAATGCCTCCTTTATTGTGCATAAGATGCACTTGCGCCCGCATACCCCCTTTGGGCATGAGACGCACATTCTACCGAACCCCCTAACCCCGTCTACCTGAAGCGGACACGGGCAGGGTTGCCGTACCCTGCTGCAATTATTACTAATAATTACACATCTACGTCTCAGACAGCTGGAGCGCCTCTCCACCGGTGCAGGCATGATCCCCTCTCCGCCGGCATCCACCACTGCAGGGGATCTGGCAGTTACCAGCGCTGTGTGAGAGGTGCTCACTAGGCTTGCCATGGACGCCGGGGACAGAACCATGGATGCCAGGGACAGAGCCGGGCTGCCGCGGATTCACTACACTAACTACGCTAGGCAGCCATTGGGCTGCCGTGGAGTCACTACGCTAAGTACGCTAGGCAGCAGTTGGGCTATGCTGACAGCATATCGTAGCCATGCTATTACACAAATACCTATGGTAGTTAATGGAAACATACCAGAACCACAGTTCACATGAGTAGTGGTGTGATTTAATGATGTGAGGATCTTTACCCTCCTTCTTGAAATCTATCAATTGGGGTTCGGGTGAAAGTTCTACTTCTAATAAGCTACTTTAGTACATCAAGGTCCAGTGAGGTAGGCAACATGTTTTGAGCTGTTTGTACAGTGGTAGCTCTCCTTAAAGGCATAATGAACACTAGTCTTTAAATTAGTCTTTTTATATGTCTGGGCCAGATGATCCAAAATCTGAACCAGAAAGTGGCATGAGCTGGGGGGAATCCTCAGCGGTTTCCCTTAAAGGTAAAGTGCTATATTTTTCCATTGACAACAAAAGTATTGGTACTTGTGTATTATCACTGCGCCCACTAAGCTATTTGCTTAGTGGGCTATTATGCATAGGGAAATCGCATCGCATCGCATGGGCCATTGTAAGGGCCGTCAGATGCGATGCAATCCTATGTAATGTATTCAGTGCTGTTTTATTTATATTGTATAGGGTGTACAATGACATTAGGTATAGAATAATGACATACAATGAGGTTTTAGGCACCCCCAACTATCCACGCCACCCCTAAGCGTTGCGGCGGAATGCGTCCTCCGACCTTTTCATACCCCTACTATCCACGTCGGCGTGGAGTTGATTCTATATAGTGTGGCAAGCACAGCGAGCCCCCGAGCCCGAAGCATGACGAGGGGGCGCGGAATACATGTAAAGTAATCCGCGTCCGCTCGCCACGCTTTGGGCTCGGTGGCTCGCTGCACTCGCCACTCTATAAAAAATCAACTCCACGCCGACATGGATAGTAGGGGTATGAAAAGGTCGGAGGATGCGTTCCGCCGCCCCGTGCGGGGCTCACGGCGTCGCCATCCCCTGCAATGATGAGACCTGCCCCATCTGTATGCGGGAGGTGCGATGCGATGCGATCCCCCGGGGCTAAGAGAGCAGTGAATAAATTACATAGGAAAATCGCATCGCACGTCCGTTAAAATGGCGATTTTCCAATGGTGTCGTACGTAAGAAACTTGGGCGCCGTGATACTACACAAGTACCAAAGTATTTGCTGAATCTGAAATAGATTAAATAGATACATTTATATACATGGTAAGGTCTGTGTAAACAAAGTGAGTGACAACTAAACAACTAAACTACAACTAAACTACAACTAAAGTGTGCTGTATAATAATCTTATGTGGGAGGCCTGCACCGTGGATTTAATATTGCAGCCCCAACACGGGGTGGTCCGGGAAAAATAGTTGAGGTGGACGAGAATCTGTTTGTACAGAGAAAAAGTCATGTTGGACGCGTGCTGCCTCAACAGTGGTTGTTTGGAGGCATATCCAGATACACTGGTGAGTGTTTCGTAACGCCTGTGGACAGACATGATGCCAGCACCCTGATGGCTGCTATGAACAAATATGAACAGGGTCGACTATATATTCGAATTGCTGGAGTGCATATAACACTCAACAGCTGGAGCAGGCAGAGTACCACCATGCACAAGTAAATCACTAGTATAATTTTGTTGATCCAGAGACTGGGGTTCATACCCAAAACATTGAACGCCATTGGGGATCTTGTAAGTGGCGTAACAAAGTCAAAGGGGCACTGTGCGCCAAAATCTGGACTCCTATCTTCAGGGATTTGGCGCAAAACTGTCAGCGCAGATAACGCTTTCCAGCGGATTCTATATGCCCTAACTCTGCTCCCAAATGCTGACAAAGCAGACAACACAGATGCAGACACAACTGCGTCAACTTCAGCTGCAGTTTTGTGAATGCAGAAACTGAACAATAACTGTTTTATTATTTTCTTTGTTTTGTTATTTCATATTATTATAGTGGTTTTTCTTCTTCTTTATTATTCACTAAAATCCAGTTATCAGTTATCACATGTCGTCATTACGGTCTCAGATGTATGATATGGCATGTGTGAATGTTTTACTGAAACACCCCCACTATCCACGCCAGCCCGAAGCATCGTGAGCGCAGCGTGCCCTGTGAGGGGATGCGTTACGCGTCCCCCCAACCTGTTAATACCCCCACTTTCCACATCGGCGAGGAGTTTATTTTATCGCTGCGCTTGCCACGCTTATGGCTGGCTTGGATAGTGGGGGGTTTGAAAAGGAGGCATTTACGAGTATGTGACATGGAGCACTGGAAAATGCCTCCTTTATTGTGCATAAGATGCACTTGCGCCCGCATACCCCCTTTGGGCATGAGACGCACATGCTACCGAACCCCCTAACCCCGTCTACCTGAAGCGGACACGGGCAGGGTTGCCGTACCCTGCTGCAATTATTACTAATAATTACACATCTACGTCTCAGACAGCTGGAGCGCCTCTCCACCGGTGCAGGCATGATCCCCTCTCCGCCGGCATCCACCACTGCAGGGGATCTGGCAGTTACCAGCGCTGTGTGAGAGGTGCTCACTAGGCTTGCCATGGACGCCGGGGACAGACCCATGGATGCCAGGGACAGAGCCGGGCTGCCGCGGATTCACTACACTAACTACGCTAGGCAGCCATTGGGCTGCCGCGGAGTCACTACGCAAAGTACGCTAGGCAGCAGTTGGGCTATGCTGACAGCATATCGTAGCCATGCTATTACACAAATACCTATGGTAGTTAATGGAAACATACCAGAACCACAGTTCACATGAGTAGTGGTGTGATTTAATGATGTGAGGATCTTTACCCTCCTTCTTGAAATCTATCAATTGGGGTTCGGGTGAAAGTTCTACTTCTAATAAGCTACTTTAGTACATCAAGGTCCAGTGAGGTAGGCAACATGTTTTGAGCTGTTTGTACAGTGGTAGCTCTCCTTAAAGGCATAATGAACACTAGTCTTTAAATTAGTCTTTTTATATGTCTGGGCCAGATGATCCAAAATCTGAACCAGAAAGTGGCATGAGCTGGGGGGAATCCTCAGCGGTTTCCCTTAAAGGTAAAGTGCTATATTTTTCCATTGACAACAAAAGTATTGGTACTTGTGTATTATCACTGCGCCCACTAAGCTATTTGCTTAGTGGGCTATTATGCATAGGGAAATCGCATCGCATCGCATGGGCCATTGTAAGGGCCGTCAGATGCGATGCAATCCTATGTAATGTATTCAGTGCTGTTTTATTTATATTGTATAGGGTGTACAATGACATTAGGTATAGAATAATGACATACAATGAGGTTTTAGGCACCCCCAACTATCCACGCCACCCCTAAGCGTTGCGGCGGAATGCGTCCTCCGACCTTTTCATACCCCTACTATCCACGTCGGCGTGGAGTTGATTCTATATAGTGTGGCAAGCACAGCGAGCCCCCGAGCCCGAAGCATGACGAGGGGGCGCGGAATACATGTAAAGTAATCCGCGTCCGCTCGCCACGCTTTGGGCTCGGTGGCTCGCTGCACTCGCCACTCTATAAAAAATCAACTCCACGCCGACATGGATAGTAGGGGTATGAAAAGGTCGGAGGATGCGTTCCGCCGCCCCGTGCGGGGCTCACGGCGTCGCCATCCCCTGCAATGATGAGACCTGCCCCATCTGTATGCGGGAGGTGCGATGCGATGCGATCCCCCGGGGCTAAGAGAGCAGTGAATAAATTACATAGGAAAATCGCATCGCACGTCCGTTAAAATGGCGATTTTCCAATGGTGTCGTACGTAAGAAACTTGGGCGCCGTGATACTACACAAGTACCAAAGTATTTGCTGAATCTGAAATAGATTAAATAGATACATTTATATACATGGTAAGGTCTGTGTAAACAAAGTCCAGAGCAGGTGATAAGCCCAGACTGCACTGGATGATCCAGAGACACTGGAGAGAGTAGGGGCCAGATGTACTAAGCTTTAAAAGTGATAAAAGGGAAAGTGATAAACAACCAAACAAAAATCTCCTACCTGTCATGATGGTTGGTGGTTTGTCAGCTGATTGGTTGGTGGTTTATCATTCATCATTTTATCACTTTTCAAGGTTTAGTACATCTCGCCCTAGGTGAGAACAGCCACAAGCATGAGAAACAGCTGAAGGGAGCTCATAATGCCAGCTGGTAATTGCAGGTACACAGGTATAATAGTGGCAGCAGAAGACACCGTAGGCTGATGGAAGAAACTGTACTTAAATGCAGCAACTGGAAACCACAGTTCAGAGGATCTAGTTCCTGAACCAGAAAGAAAGTGGCATAGGGGGAGATGTAGCAAACCTTGGAGAGAGAGAAAGGATATAAAGGGATATAAAGGGATTGCCAATACTGAGATAGGAATGGATTTGTCAGTAGTAGGATGATCGACTGTGTTAAAATCATTGGTCAGTATTAGAGGGTACAGTATGCAGCTAGTTAAAATTTGGGACACTATATGATCAGGCAATATGTATACTTAGAAAAAAGTCCTGCGCCACACCAAGTTAATTTTATATTCGGTAATTGTTATTATAATTACTTTATTAGTATTTTTAGGTCGGCCAGACCTCACTCGTCGTTAGGCGCTGCTGCTCTAATTGGGATTGCTCTTATAGTGTGTACACACGGTTCGATATGGCTTCCGATGTTGACGATATCGTCGACATCGGAAGCCATATCGCATACATATCGCATACTGATTGTATGCATTGTAAGGGCTTCCTAGCCCGATGCGCGCTCCCGTTTAAGGAGAGATCGGAGGGGAGATAGAGTGGGCAGCACACTCTATCTAGCACAAATCGCAAGCATATCGCATGCATCGTATGTGCCTTGCGATATGCTTAAGATGCGATGTGCTATACGATTTCCAGGGCCCTGTCAGTCATCCTGTTGTTAAGTCAAAATCGCTTAGTCAAAATCTTAAGCAAATCTTAAGGCACATAGGAAATCGCATAGTAAATCAAATAGGAAATCACTTAGCAAATTGTATGGTAAAAAGTCAAAATCTTAAGCATATCTTAAGGCATATCTTAAGGAGTAGAGAAAAAAAAAAAAAAAAGGGAAAAGTAAAAATCGGACAAAACATCGAATCGTACATCGGATCGCACAGAACATCGAACCGTGTGTACACACTCTTAGTCCCAAGCGAAGAAAAAGGAAATTGGAGAAATAGAGCTGCGCACTCAGCTAGAGTTATGAAAACAATTTAATATTACACAAATACAATATACAAATAAAAATATTTAAAAATTAAGAAAAATAAAAAATAAAAAGCACACAATATATAAAATAGGGAATATACAACCGGTTGTATTTAACTAGATTCCAGTCCTGGTTATGGTGATTAGTGTCAGGTTAGTATTGTTATAAGCATATTACTGACGATAGCCACAGTACATTCCCAGGTTTTAGTGTTGTTATTAGAAACACAATATATTGCACTATTTGTTAGTGATTAAAGGGTATTTTGTAGTCACTTTTCATGTCTGGCCAGACAGTTTGGGTAATGGTACCTTACAGATGACCTTGTGCTGCTAAATCCTGTCCTCCCAGTTGACGACGCTGGTTAGCCAGATATACAACTTTTTCCGGAGTGTATTTTTCAGGTAAGCTGGTCACAGCATAATCAGGGGTACCAATCCTCTTAAATGTATTGCCAATAAAGTGGTCCTCTAACGCGTTTCCCCGCCTGCTTGTAGTAATCAGCGGCTTCTTCAGAGAGTGTATGGGTGGCAAGAGCTACCATCGAATGATGTGGAAGGTGCACGCATATGTAAGAGTGGTCTGAGGCACCCATACATATGTGTGCACATTCCAAAGGAAATGGGAGGGCAGCTGACATCCGGTAATGTCAGCTGCCCGCCCCTATCGGCCACATCATGGCCTCTTTAACATGAGAATGCCCAGCACTTTCATAGAAATGCCCATAAAATGCTGGGCATTCACATATGCTAATGGCGCCGACCCACATCCCTCTCCACCCCCCGTCCGCTGTCCTGGATGCGTGCACCCAGCAATCTGTGTATTTGCGCAAACATTGGTCCCCATGCGAACGCACGGCAGTTGCAAATGTACCTGAATAAGGGCCATAGTGTGTATTACAGTTTGGTAAATGTGAACTGTCCTAGATGCTCCATTGTAATGTGTAGAAAATAGTGCCACAATACCACAGACTGTCTTTTTAATAAGTCTGCATCATTCTTTTCTTTTAAATGATCTGTTTCAATAGCAGTATTAGTGCAATATTTAGCATTTTCTAGAAACCATAGCTAGTCAGTTAGATGAGTGCATCTTATCCGGCATCATAGCATAGCATAGTATAATAGGGCTGTCTTGTTTGATCTAACAGTGATTTTTTTTTTTTTTTATTAAAATTTCACTTCATGCTTAATAACGTAAAGCTTGACTTTTTCATTTCTAATCTTATAGGTTAGCATTAATACCGTGTCTTAGATCCAGCACACTGTGACCCGCTTCTTCGCAAATGGAGAAATCCTCCCATTCCTCCCATTCCTTCAAGCATCTGCTTATCTCTTTATTTTTAAATATTACAGCTCCTTAACATCTGTCTCTATAGCGCATAATCTGACTGATGAAATATTTCATGTTTTCCTTGAGCTCCTGTCAATATGCCTCCCTGTTATTAGTTAAGCAGATGGCAGCACAGAAGGAATAGTCTCAGCTTACCTGGTTGGCTTCATTAAACAGGAAATGTGATGCAAAAGATTTTGCGGAATTTCATATTATTGTTACAATAATATTAATACATTGTGCCACACTGATGCAGAGATATGTCCCGTTTGTCAACCAGAACTAATTCCATCACAGAAGAGCTGACAATCTTTCATTCATGTTTTTGGCAATGACCATTTCTAGCATTTCACAGATGCAGATGTTGGTTTTCTTTTTCCGTTTTTACTTAGGAAACAATATTGTAAATACAGGATGAGTTTCCCATATAAGAAATGCTTGGGACCAGAGATTTTGGATATTGTATTTTTCCATATTTGGGAATATGTGTATGGGTCATTGGATTGACCAATGTTAGGTTGACATGCATTGGGTCAACCACTGAAGGCTTAGTTTGACACATGAAATAGGTCGACATGACTAAGGTAGACATGGCTGGAAGATCGACAAAAGCATAAGGGTCTTTATTCAGATCTGAGCTCAGTACAAATTTGTTTGGAAAATGGGCAAAATCATGTGCACTGCAGGTGGGGCAGATTTAACCTGTGCAAAGAGAGTTAAATTTGGGTGGGGCGTGTTAAAACTGAAATCTAATTTGCAGTGTAAAAATAATTCAGCCAGTATTGACCCTGCACAGAAACAAAATGACTCACAAAAATCTAACTCTCTCTGCACATGTTACATCTGCCCCACCTGCAGTGCACATGGTTTTGCCCATTTTCCGAACAAATTTGTACTGAGTTCAGATCTGAATAAGGCCCAAGGTCAACATTAGCTAGGTCAACAGTTAAGAGGTCCACATGGGTTTTTCACTTTTTGTCATCCCAATTGTTAACATGGACACCATCAAAGTGTATTGTGTCCCCTTGGGCACGGTGCCCCACAACGCTCAGCACACTATTCTATCCTCCCTCTACGCCCAGTGGATGGTAGGGCATGAAACACTGCCAGCTCAAAAGTGAAAACCCATGTCGACCTTTTTGACTGTCAACCTACTGTTTGCATTGACCTTCCAACCATGTTGACCTTAGCCATGTCACCATATACTTGGTATTCAGGAAGTGGCTTGCCTCTGCAGCCATTGTTAAGCAAGACTGCAGCTAGTAAAGTTACACTTTTGCAGTGGTTCTAAAGGCCCCATAGACACTGGGCGATTTTGAGCTGAAATACACTCAAAACACCAGCAACAAGTTTGAGCGGCTTTCAGCTCCAAATTGTCCAGTGTGTATGGCCTGGAAATGAGCGGTAATGCGCGCTCCTGCCTCATCGCCATGAAAGCTGCTCATCTGCTGGTATTACCAGCATACTGTATGAGCGGCTTTGTGGACGGCTTTGCATAGCGCTGCGCTTTGCAAAGCCGTCTTGCCGTATTTTATGCTTTACTATTACTGGATTTCAAGATAAAGTAGCATGTGTTTAATGAAATATTCAAAATATCTTTCTAAGATTGTTTATAAATTTGAAATATAATTCTTTTAATTTTTTTTAGTTTTTCTTAATAAATAAACAGATTAAGAATTGACTGAATGTAATATACTGCATTTTTTTGCATATGTATAAGTTTCAATACCAGTTCTCTGTAATTAGCAACAATGCAAGCTTTATAACTGGTGATGTTTTCTTTTGCTTTCACTTTCTGTCTCTCAATTATAATCCATGTGTTGTCATTGAGTGATGTAATCTCCTTGTCTACTGCTGGTGTCTACTCACTTCAGTCATTCCTTGACTTTGCCTCTTGAATATTTCAGGGTTTATAGACCCTTATATTTGCAAAAACCCCAATAATATACTTTAATTGGCTTTCCAATATTTGATATTGCAATGTTGATATTTTCTGTAGTTTGATGATACTCCTCCTTAAAACTACTTTAACAAGCTAACATCTTTTAGCAAATATTGAGCTTTCTAAACTATGGTACTGTACAATTTGCACACTTACTTACACCAATATGCTCTGGTGTGTATGCAAAGGCAGCTGCTATTTAATGCTATGCTACTTCGAGAAGATTTCAACATCTTTGTTTAGATATTCTCTTTCATTGTCAGACCTTAAGACTTTTAAGTTATGGCCAGTTTGAATAGGTCCTTTGTCATATCTTATTCAAAACATTGATTGCAGTCAATCATCAAGAGACCCCAATTTTCTGCATGTCCCTACACTAGCATATCTGCTCATCATACCATAACACTCCAACACTTATAGCTGATTCTTTACACTTCTTTTTGTTTGTAGCATTCACATTTACATTCAGATGCTTTTTGTCTTACATTCATAGCACTTGTACTTGAATTTTATGGGTTTTATATCTTTACAGTATAATTAAATATTCTCAGCATTTAATTCAAGTTGTACAAGTTGGAACGGCAACAGATTTCCCTAATGAATTGTCTGGCGATCTCTACCTTATCAACATAAGGGGCTGAAACTGCTGAATGAGCTGAGTAATGTAGCAAGATCACTCAGTACACAGAGCTGCACAGCGATGAGAGCACTGGCCCTGACCAGCAAGAACACTGGCCCTAGATTTATCCAGCATGCTGGATATTAATTGCTGGACGCGTGGGGCCGTGCATTGCTATCCTATGGCCCCTACACACAGATCGATGTAGGGGCATTTTCTAAGTGATTTAGTGAGATCGCTTTGAAAATGCCCTGAAATCAGCCCGTGAACGTCTATCGTGCATAGTTCTCTAAATTTTTAAGATTAATTAAGCTTTTCATAGACTCATTAACTATTGTATATTTGTACACTGAGATACTCTGAAGCTTTACTATCATTTTTCTAGCAGGCACCATTTTATGACTTCTTAAGAGTCTGAGTTCTTGAGTCCATAAACTTTTGATATGTGTGTACTATTTTTGTGCTTTACACAGTTAGTAAACAGTAGACACCAGATTTACCAATTGATCTCGAGTGGTAACTGGTTCATCTCAACCATATTGCATGAGAACGAGACCCCCATCTCTGAAATGCGTTTGGTAACTACCATCTCCACCTTCTTTGCATTGAAGCTAAGTCATCCCATCCCAAGGCAAGATAGGAATGGACAATAAGGAAGCGATTTATGGGCTGATTATTTATTTATTATGAAATGTCACAATTGCCTGCATTTTTACCTGTCTTTTTTATTGTGTTTATTTGATATTTGTATGTTTGTACCTATTTAAAGCTTTCTATACATAAACTTTGTGAAGTCCTTCCAATGGAATGTTCAGTTTTTGTTCATTGAGCGCTGCTTTTTATATTCATAATCTTCGCAAAGAAGCAAATGATTTAGTTATGAAGCATTTTGGAGGTAGCAAAGTAGTGCGCATCATATTCCAACAAATCCTGAGTGATGGGTCCAGAAAATCACAGGTTCAATGAGATCAGTCCAATTCAAGGAAAATACAAAAGAGAAAATATGTATGAAAATACACGCGACCGTGGATAAAACAGAAAATATTGGTAGAAGTTATATGAAATATTTGGAAAATTATGAAAATTTTAGTTTAACACATCCGCACATATTAAAATATGGTACTGCACCATCATCCGAATAATTGGTTCTACTCTATGTTGGAAAAAGTAATACACAGTATTATCTCTTCAATAATTGTAATGTATTATTATTTTTTGGACAATGTATCCATTAATGTATGTCCTATTATATTTAACTTACATTTTTCTAGATGCAGATCTGCTACTTATCAGTGCCGTATAGGGCTAAGACCGGGTTCTGTTGGGGTGCTGCCAAATCTGGGTGCATGGTAATGCCTCATCCATAAAATGTAAAACCAATATTATGTGCATCCCAGAGAGGGGAATAGGGGGTAATCCGTGACAGCAGACTCCCTGGACTCTCCTCAGCTCAGCACACAACTCCTCTCTCTCACTGCCCAATGTGGTACTGCTGCTGTACTGTGGCCAACAGTAGAAGGCAGTGGAGCGGCTGAATTAGGCCCCTGCCTGGCCATTTCAATCTGCCCGGCCGGGTAAATTGTATCTGCTCCCCCTCTCTGCGCCCCAGCTGCTGATAAACTTTATAGTGTATATTAAATCTGTACTAAACAGTGGCACCTAGTTTCAATAGCAAGTGGAAAAAGTAAAGCATCAGTGCTTCAGGGATACATCCATGTTGGCTCAGATATTTCATTGGGTTTATTCTAATGAGAGTGCTTTAATAGAAAACAAAGTATCTGAGATCTATGCGGTATATCTGCAGGGTCAGTAGGTTACTATATATATGTATGCCTACAGTATATGAACATGGCAACTACTATTAGTATACAATATGGAATGAGTTCTGTCTCAAAATGTTTCAATGAGGCCCACAAAGTTCCAGAAAAGTGCCTGCGTATGCGCAGATGCGCACCATCGGTCCTCCGTGCGAATGCACAGAGGACCAAATGGATGTGAATAACCCCTTTATGTGCTGTGCGATGGGATGCCCGCGGGAGCATCACATCGCACCACACCCTCGCACCATGTATGGGCACCTTTACTGTTGTGAACACATTTTGTTTTGGCAGGTAATATTATCCAAACTTGTTTGATTATAATCGAGAACATTCAGTGGGTGCACACAAAAGTGGTTTCCGATGCCCACATTCAAAATCACCTGCAGCGATTTGTTATTTACATTGTGCACAAAATGTATTTTTATTTTTCAAGATACCAACAATTTCTTTTAATTTCCATACAGTGTACATTGCATTAATCCATCTAATTTATTAGCTACTTGTGAAATGAAAAGATTCTAACAGAAGATAGTGGCACATTAAGAATATGTAAGCATGTAGTCAATCACATCCACATAATCTACTATAGACACTGATGTTTTTTGTATTTTGTTTAAACTATCATTGTTATATTTATTGTGTCAAATAATCCTATCAAGATATATGTAAACAAAACAAGGATTATACATGGAAATAAATCTAGTAAAAATACAAATACAGTAGATGAGAATAAAATTCAAGAGGGTCAGGAGATAATGAAGATTATGCTTCAATATTAGGATTATGATTTTAGTTCTTTATTTCAATAAAAGTGGATAGAGATCTTTTATATCAGGGACATGGCTTAGCTGTAAGGGCAAAGTAATCTTCTGGGAATTATATACAAGGACTCCACATAATTTTTATTGGATGGCTGATGAACTGGAAAAAAAAAACGAGGATAGTAGCGCTTTAATTTCCAGCCTTAATTTTCATATAAATTGATACAGTCAGTGGTAGAGTACAACATATTAGACTGTTCTGCCTTCTTTAAAATATGTAGTTCATTAGATGCGAAGAAGACTGTTTTTACACTTGATTATACATGCACATTACAATGCCCTGAACACTTTTACAGTTATTTGTCAAATGCATCATTTTGTTTATAACGATGTACTGCATTTTCTGAACTCTGTACTTTACCTATTGTTTGTGGGCTCATTTCTGTGTTATGTAGTCATCCATAAAAAGTTATGTGACACTAGTAATAGATATGAGAGCGGGCATATAAATAATTTGCACATTGACCACTGATCTTTAATATTTGGCAGTAAATGTGATTTTGCTCTAAATATTCTGAATTACAGATACAGATATGTATATTTTGGATGACACTCTAAATGTCTATGAATTATAATTTAAGGTTCAGTCTTATATACTTTTACACATCTCTTAACAAAGTATTGTTCCCCTATTGTAACCTTGATTCAAATAATGGTATTACAGTAACATAATTATTACAGAACTGTAGTATATAGTTGTCAGATGATCTAGTGTAATACAGGTTGAGTATCCCTTATCCAAAAGGGTTCAGGACCAGAAGCATTTTGGATAAACTATCTATTGGCAGATGTAGACTGCATGACATCATTACACAATTATCACTAATTAACTAAATTAACTTAACTAGAAATAACCACACGGACCACTGAAATGCCATTTGAAATCAGTCAACCATAATTTATTATAATACTTAAACTAAGTATGGTGGCAATAAGAGAGAACGGCCAGAACAACAGTGACAAGCCGTACCACATGTCCACATCATGACCTACTTTCATTTATTGGCAATGCCAATAAATGCTGGGTCTCCAACTTTCTCCCAATACACCATATTAAGGCTGGCCAGACAGCCAAATACAATGACCCCCGGTAAGAAGGGCCAGCACATCTCTTATATATTTAGCCAGATCTGTCACTCATCCCCTGTGTATATAACGTTCCCGCCCAGCGGGATACACAAATCCGCCCGCCCCAGGAAAAAGTGTTCTATGTGTATAACGTTCTACACACCCCACCCCCTTGACATCACCTCCCCCCGCCCAGCAAGGGCTACAGTACACACCCACCATCCACCATTACTCCACAGCTACCATCCAACATTACTCCCGCACCCCCCCTCTACCAGCAACTCCCCCACCACACCCGCGACCCTCCTCCCACGATTCGCGGCACCCCCCGCGACCCCCCTCCCCCCATTCGTGGGACCCCCCTCCCGCGATTCGCGGGACCCCCGCGACCCCCCCTCCCGCGAATCGTGGGACCCCCGCTACCCCCCCTCCCACGATTCGCGGGACCCCCGCGACCCCCCCTCCCGCGATTCGCGGGACCCCCATGACCCCCCCTCCCGCGATTCGCGGCAACCCCCCGCGACCCCCCTCCAGCAATTCACGGTGCCCCCCTCCAAAGATTTGCGGATCCAAGCCCCCTCCCGCTATTCACGGCACCCCCCCGCGGACCCCCTCCCGTGATTTGCGGCCACACACGACCCCCGCCGACCCCCGCTCCCGCGATTTACGGCACCACCGCGCCCCCTCCCGTGATTCGCCGCACCCCCTCCCGCGATTTGCAAACCCCCCCCTCCCACGATTCACGGATCCCCCCCTCCTGCGATTTGCGCCCCCCCCGTGATTCGCACCCCCTCCCCGGAATTTGCAGACCCCATCCCGCGAATCACTGCACCCCCGCACCCCCTCCTGCGATTTGCGGACCCCCTCTCGCTATTCACGGACCCCCTCTCACTATTCACGGAACCCCACAGCACCGCTGGCGCCCCCTCCTGCGATCCCCCGTAACACACCCCCCGTGATTCACACACCCTTTCCACGATTCGCGGCACACCCCTGCGACCCCCCTACAGCGATTCATGGTGCCCCCCTCCCGTGATTTGCGGACCCAAGCCCCCTCCCGCGATTCGCGGACCCCCCCTCCCGCTATTCACGGTACCCCCCGCGGACCCCCTCCCGCGATTTGCGGCCCCACATGACCCCCCTCCCACGATTCATGGCACCATCGCGATTCACGGCACCACCGCGCCCCCTACCGCGATTCGTCCCACCTTCTTCACGGCATCATATTTCCCCTACATTTATCTATGTAATCTCTGCCTTCCAAACAACATGACCAAACTGTCTAGTTACAATAACTAACCATTATTCCTAAAGTAACAATGATCCCTAGTAAATTAATGTTTCATATCTCTGCAAAAACGACACAGAAGTCTCCATGGTAACCATCACTGAGTCTACCCCTTATGGTAAAGTGATGGACAATCGCAATCACCTATCAGCAGACTTTCAGTACAGACCAATCAGCAACCTGAACAAAATGTCATGCCCACTACAATACCTACAAGAATCCCTCACCGTGCAATCATCTGCATCCCTAGAAAAAAGCAGACTGGCTGAAACCACACAAAGATTTACATCCCATCCAATAGAGCCTCCTCCCGGCCGGGAGTTGAGCGCGCAGACGCAGTACTGCTGGACTCAGGGTACCGAACCGTCTCGAGTTAGCAGTCACAGTGTCCTGTGGAGCCTGGCCGTGTCTCCCAGCTATGGTGGCAGCATCTCGCTGTCAGTCAGGAACCACGGACAAATGACCGGAATGGTAAGCAGCAGCTAGCGGGACGCTGCCTCCTGCAAACTACACACTTACCATACCAACTGCATTGACTATTATCTGACTGACTTTAAACCTCCGGCTTCTCCGGAGCCCGCATCCATCAGCTTATTGAAGCATTGACTATGCAAGCATAACTATCATCCCCAGTGCGAAAGCACAAACCCCATTCCCCTATCCTGCCCAATTATGACCACTGTGGTCACCTACTGTGAACATAGGTCCCAGGTGAGGGACCTATGATAATAGGAGTCTCTAAAAATCACCCTAAAGCCCCTTTTAGAGGGGTCTGTAGAGTGATACCTTGCTGGCCTATTCCTGTAACATCATCAAGAGCAACACATATTCTCTTGAAAATAAAATTCTTTATTTGCACCCATATCAGTACATCCTCTATTCCTTCTCGACACATCGCACCAACATACAAGTTGAGCCCATCGTATTCCTCTAAATTACTAATTAGTATTGTAATACTGTACATTTTGCAATTCCGGTACTTGTGTATTAGCAGGGCACCCAGCTACGCTACGCTGACAACGTACCTTAGTCTACATTGTCAGTGTAGCGTAGCCGGGCGCCCTGCTAATATTTGCCTTTGGACTTACTTGCCGGGCTGAAGGGCAGGTGGCGGGGCTTGAGCGGCAGGCTGAAGGGCGGGCAGCGGGGCTTGACCAGTGGGCGGAGGGGGAAGATACCACCAGCACCCGGCGGACACCAACACCCGGCGGGGGTAGACGCGTCCTGGGGTGGCAACAATGTACGTAATTCAGCGTTCTGCCGCTGGGGGAGCATCACATGGTTTCCCTGCTCCCCCAGCGGCACTACACTAATTGCGTGCATTGCTGCCACCGGGGACTGTCATGGAGGATGCGAGTGCGGGGAGCTGAGTGCCGGAGAAGGGGAACGCTGGTGCTGGGGAGATTGTTGAGGGTAAGTTTAATACACTACACACAACATCCACTAACACACCTACTAACACAATCATATCCCCACTATCCACCTCATACCCCAGTGTCCACGTGGGCGTGGAGTTAACTTTATAAAGTGTGGCGAGCGCAGCAAGCCACCAAGTCCGAAGCGTGGCGAGCGCAGCGGATACGCGTCCACTCGTGTGGCTCGCTGCGCTCGCCACACTTTGTAAGATTAACTCCACGCCCATGTGGACACTGGGGGTATGACGTGGATAGTGGGGCTATGAACCATTGTGTATTATCACAGCTCCTGAACAAGTTACATAGTTTACGTAACTTACATAGTTTACGTAGCCAGCATAGTGGTGTATTGGTATTCCCTATGGAATTCTGTTGGCAGCACTGTCCATGGCTGCAGGACACATGACCAGGGTAGGAACAAACAAGAGCAACCAGAGAAAGCCTATGAAAAAACATAGGGACTAATTGAGGTATGTATGTAAACTCAATGTTTGCAAAAATAATCTGATGGTTGAGGGGCTGCACATGCATAAAATAAGTCCTGTGATATCACTCTGCATTGTTGGATGCACGACTGGGCCAAGATCTGACAACCAGTCTGACTAATCATGGAAATCATGATCAATGGTCGTGAAGGTGACATAAGTGAGTCTGCATCCTCAGACGTGGCAATCAGATCTTGAAAATGCATGCAGGTTGAGTCTATTTCCTGCTGCATTTTAATTTGAACTACATGGAATTGCAGTGTCTATGCACTTCCAAACAAACAAGAATTAGGCCCATACAGTAGTACACTAGTACTGTATGTGTCTCTTTTTTCTCTTTTGGTCAACCATATTTGGTTTAGGTGGGTTGCAGACACATGTAACACATCTTGAATGTGTCTATGCATGGAATCATCATAGAGTCTGGGGTTTATTTACTAAGATGGGAGTTCTATTTCAGAAGGGTTGTTGCTATGGGCAACCAATTAGATTCTATTATCTTCTAGAAGGTGCTAAATAAATAAGTAGATTCTGGTTGGATGCCCATAGCAACAATCCATCTGAAATAGAACTTCCATCTTAGTAAATAAACCCCTGTGTATTCTCCAAAATGAACAGTATCAATGCTGAGCAAAGAATTTATTACATTCAAGGCCATCTGTCTGTAATCAATGCATTTTTCTCAGAACCCGAAATGTTACATACATCATAACAGCTACAAAAATAAATGTATAGATAGGATAAAATGAATAAATATAATTATGAGCCAAGGAAATAAGCAGAGGTGGCGAGGAGAGAAAGTGAGTAATAAATGTAGGGGTGCATTTGTCATAGACACTTTTGTTAACAATTTTAGCTGTACTGTAGATGTTCTGCAAAGTAAGATAAGCAGGATTGAGCTCTATAAAAAGTAAAACATATGCTAAGAAATGTTCAACAGATTTCAGATGGACACCTGAAAAACGAAAACTATTATGATGTCTGTTTTTTTTTCCATTTTCTTTATTTAAACCTGTATTCACATTATTAAAAAATCTGAGTTGCAAATTTCAAATTGTAGTTTTGATTTGGGGTGTAGAGACATGTTCTGTCAACATGTTTGTAGCCTTTGTGGGTCCAGTGCAATTTGACTAACACAGTATCCACATTTAACGTTCTGGGGGAAATTTACTAATATGAAAAACCGAGTTTTTCGTATTAGTATTTTCCCTACGACTGCATACGACTGTTTCAGTCGTATGCAAAGTCGTGTTCCGGAGGGTCATTTACAAAGCAGTCAGATACGACTGCTTTGTAACCCACCGATGTCGTAGGAATTCGTATTAGCGGCCGTATATACGGCCGCTAATACGAATTATTTGTAGCAGTCTGCACGGATCAGTCAGATCCGTGCAGGCTGCAAGGTGTAAAAAAAATAAAAAAATAAAAATAAATGGAAAAAAAAACGGCGTGGGGTCCCCCCCACAGCCGAAACCAGCACCAGGCTGACGGAGCCTGGAGCCGGTAATTAAAAATCAGGGAACCCGACAAATAGGGGTTCCCCGATTTTTAACAACCAGCCCCAGGCTACTGCTCTGGGGCTGGTTCCCAAAATACGGGGGACAAAATGAGTAGGGGTCCCCCGTATTTAAAGAACCAGCCCCAGGCAAAACCAGCCAGCAGGGTAATGCCACAGCCGGGGGGAGACTTTTTATATAAGTCCCCCGGCCAAAGCATTCATCCCTGTGACCGGTCAGCCTGGCCAGGGGCCCTGGGGGAGTGGGGACCCCCCCAATGAAGGGGTCCCCCCCCTCCAGGACTTACCTGACCAGGCTGAAGCCTAGTACTGTCCCCGATGCCCCTGGGCGGTGGGCATCGGGCTGATTATGGTGTAAAAAAAAAGATGAAACTATTGTTTTTTACTGTGGCACTACAAGTGCCAGCAAGCTGGGACTTGGAGAACCACAAGTCCCAGCCTGCTGGGCATTAAAGGGTCCGCTGGCACTTGTAGTTCCACAGTTAAAAAAATAGTACAATAAACACACTGACACAATGAAAATAAAAGTTTAATACACACATTACATACATACTGATACTTACCTTTCTTGATCCCGTAGGTAGCCCTGGTCCTGATGTCCTGTGTCGTCCTCCAGGTCCATGTCGGCTGTCTGCGTCGTCCTCCAGGTCCATGTCGACGGTCCGTGTCTTCCTCCAGGTCCATGGCGGTGTCCGGGTCCGAAGAAATCCATGTTGGAGCTGTGGAAGGAAATCCTACTCACCTGGTCCTGCGCTGAAGAAGTCTTCTCTTGATCCGACGTAATCCAGGTAATGTTCAAGCTGTCGCCGGTCCCCGCTGTCTCCGCTGTCTCTGCATCGCGCTGAGGAGAGATGCTGAGATGTTTCATATTCGGCGCCTCTCCTCAGACTGAATTCTATTGGCCGTCTAGCGGCCAATTTTTAATTATCAAGTGTTTAATTAAATAAATGTAATTTTTACTTTTTTAAGATAACCTTGTTCTGTCCTCTATTGCGCAATCTCCCCCCCCCTTTTTTTCTGTATTATCCATACGGCTGCTTAGTAAATCAGAAACCACCATTCTTTTGAATGGTGATTTCTGTCGTATCCTATCGATGGTGTAGACATTCGTATTTGTAAATACAAATACGAATGTTCCATCTTTAGGACTACGAATTGTTGTATTTTTGGGATTGTAAATCCCGAAAATACAAATTCGTAAAAAAAAGGTGTATTTCTGCCTACGAATACACCTTTTTTCTACGAATCCATTTTGGTAAATGTCCCCCTCTATGTCAAACAGAATCCTTCATCGTGACCACAATATGTGGGGCAATAATTATCTGGGCTACCTGGAAAATAAATTTTCCTGGAGACAATTTGAAGAGACTTACAATATTTATGTTCACATTAAGGGCCTTATTCAGATCTGCGTACCATGATAACTGAAGGGGGGGTTTAAGTTGATACATTTGTGCACTCTGTAGGTGCATGTGCTGCAGGGAAATGGGGTGTGGCTTTACTATAAAGGGCATGGCCTCACCAGATACAATGCCCCTTTCACATTAAGGGCCAGATGTACTAAGCTTGAAAAGTGATACAATGGAGAGTGATAAACAACCAACCTACTAACTGCCATGTCACAGGCTGTGTTTAAAAAACAACAGTTATGAGCTGATTGGCTAGTATTTTTACACTATCCATTTTATCACTTTTCAAGGCTTAGTACATCTTGCCCTAAGACACACAGTTGTAGTAGAGCCACTAACACATAATGGCACAGAGTGGTAATGACCCTTGAGCATTAAGCCACACAGTAGTAGTATTCACTTCCACATAATAACTACTAATATACATAACAGTGGGCATCTGACAATGCACCTTAATTATGGTCAGTCCTGCTTCCCAGACATGTGTGCCCACCAGCACCGGATGCCGGCGAACAGGTGATCATGGGGGCACCAGCAGATAGGCGTTCCATCATCTTGATCGTCTCAGACGCTTGTGCATCTCAGTAAGTATTGCGGCAGGGTACGACAACCCTGCCGACAGGGTTAGGGGTTCGGTAGCGCGTGCGTCTCCTGTACAAAGGGGTGGTGCGGGCACAAATGCGTCTCATGCATAACAAAGGAGGCATTTGCCAATGCTCCATGTTACATACTGGCAAATGCCTCCATTTGAAACCCCACTATTCGGATTACTTTACATGTATTCCGCGTCCCCTCGCCACGCTTCGGGCTCACCACACTTTCTAAAATCAACTCCACGCCGACGTGGGTAGTGGGGGTATGAACAGGTCAGGAGGACGCAGAGAGAGAGAGAGGGTGCAAATGCACTATGCGATCATTACATTACATTATAATATATAATAAGAGGTTGTTAGTATATCAATGGCCAGTGATATTGGCCTGCCGGACGATTGGTGGGCAGGCCAATATCACTGGCCATTGATATACTAACAACCTCTTATTATATAATATAATAATGTAAAGTAATGATCGCATAGTGCATTTGCACCCTCTCTCTCTGTGTAATCCATTTTATTCTCAGCGGATGGCACCTTTCACTGAGGGTATGCAATTTAGAGCCACTTTCCCCTACCAGGTCAGGAGGACGTGTAGCGCATCCCCTCGCCACGCTTCAGGCTGGCGTGGATAGTGGGGGTGTTTAAAGAAAACATTTACACCTGCCATATCATACATCTAAAACAGTAATGATGACATGTGTTAACTGGTAACTGGATTTTAGTGAATAATAAAGAAGAAAAAAACACTAAAAGTACAATAATATCAAATAACAAGTCAAAGAAAATATTAAAACAGTTATTCTTCAGTTTCTGCATTCATGTCAAATGCAGCTGAAGTTGATGCAGCTGTGTCTGCATTTGTGTTGGCTGATTTGTCGGCTGTTGGGAGAAGAGTTACGGCATATAAAATCCGCTGGAAAGCGTTTTCTGCGCCAAGAGTTTTGCGCCAAATAACTCCTGAAGGTATGAGTCCAGATATTGGCGCACAGTGCCCCTTTGTCTTTTGTTCCTCCACTTGCAAGATCCCCACAGCCTTTAGATGTCACAGCTGGCATCACAGCTGGCCACAGTCGTTACAAAACATTCACCGGTGTCTCGGGATATGCCTCCAAACAGCCACTGTTGAGGCAGGATGCGTCCGACATGATTTTTTGGCTGGACAAAGAGACTTTCGTCCACCTCCACTATTTTGCCAAGACCGCCAATCCGGCGTTCAGGCTATGACATTAAATCCAGGGTGCAGGCCTCCCACATAAGGTTATTATAACTCACAGCATTTTATTTAGAAATCAAGAGGTGCCGCTCATAAAATGTGATACCTGTTAGCTCCTCCGCCCAAGAAAATACGAAGCGTAGAAGCGTCATAAATGTCAGATGGCATCCTTGAAATCACTGTGCGGCCCGGAGACTAACTATGCTGGCTATGCTAACTGTGCTGTCCATGGGAACTGCCACTGTGAAATACTGACTACGCTAACCACTTAAGCGGCCGCGGGAACACTACGTTACTTCTGACAGGGACGCAATGCTGACTACGCTAACTACGCAATACTGACTACGCTAACTACTTAAGCAGCTGCGGGAACACTATGCTACTTCTGACAGGGAAGCTGACTACGCTGGCTGCGGGAACACTACGCTGATTCTGACAGGGACACTACACTGATTACGTAATGTACACTGCAGGTGTGGCAGATGTAACATGTATAGAGAGATTTAGATTTGTGTGTTATTTTGTTTCTGTGCAGGGTAAATACCGGCTGCATTATTTTTACACTGCAATTTAGATTTCAGTTTCAACGCACCCCACCCAATTTAACTCTCTTTCTGCACATGTTACATCTTCCCCACCTGCAGTGCACATGGTTTTGCCGATTTCGAGAACAAATTTGTACTGCGATCAGATTTCAATAAGGGCCAATGTTTCTCTACATATGGGCTAACTAGACAAAATGTTGTTAAAAAAAAAGAGAATTTATATCAAATGGAATCCAGTCAGAATTTTTTTTATTTAGAAATGTTCCTTACGTAGATATTAAAATCCATTGCAAACAGTTCAGTCATTTGATTGTAGAACTCATATAAGAACTCATTGGAGTTTGTATGCTTCATTTCCACATTGCCAAGTATATAGTGCAAGGCTTTTTCTTTTTTTTCTTCATTTTTTTACATGTATGCAATTGATTTGAGGGTTTAAAATAAATATAATCAGTGATGTCTGATTAAAACATGACAGGTGAAAATCCTCAAATGATTGGATATGTAAAGAATTGAATTTCTGTAATCTTCGATTTGGGTAGCATAAAAGCAGATTTTACCAGAAATCTTCGTCAATGTAATTCCCATCTGGAGCAATGATTATTATTGAACGAACAGGTTCAAAGGAATGTCTTTTTTAGAACATCTGTAAAGTAAAAGGAAACAATTGGAGGGCATTTAATCCCTCTTAGAAGAGCAGGTGGTTTAGACACAATCATAATTCTGCTGATGAAAACCACATAGTAAAGATGAAAAAGTTAAATAAGCTTGTGTTGTATTTAGCTTTTGCAATCCCCTATTAAGCTCTGCTTCATACTGTTCTCATACAGGAAAGGTACAGTGGCAAGTAGCTATGGTACTAGATGAAGCAGTGGATTCTATCAAGCGCAACTTTATGGTTAAATAGGGAAATGTATGTGTTAAAAATACTTAAAATACAGAAACATATATTGGCAAATTGAATTAGTTAATGCTAAATGTTGCAGATTTTCAGTGACTTGTCACCAACAAATTCATTAATGAATCTATCATTTTGAAACATAAATAACATCCATTGTTGTATCTTTCAACCCCATTGAAAATTGGAAATCACTGAACCTGCACAATTATTTTTTGCACTGGTCCCTCAGCAATAACACAACAAATCCCAATCACCACTACTCTAATAATGGTTTCCCAGGACTTGCACTGTTTAAAGTAATATAAATATATTTTAAAACCAGGACAGCATCCTCTTCCCCAAATTCCTAAAAAGCCTGCCATGTTACACTATAACAACGTAGCTTAGGTTAATGAGTGCAATGCTTCTTATACCCCTTTCAGACCACAAATGTTACCAGTGCCACGCGGTAGCTACCAGTGCCACGCGCTAGCCCAGGGAGGCAGAGGGAGATCAGGGAGGTAAATGTGTGGCTAAAGGACTGGTGTAGGAAGGAGGGATTTGTGTTCATGGAACACTAGGCGGACTTCTCGGTCAGGCGCCATCTTTTTTGCCGTGATGGATTGCACCTGAACGAGGAGGGGGCTGCAGTGCTGGGGGGGAGGATGGTTAGAGGGTTGGAGGAGATTTTAAACTAGGCAATGGGGGGTGGGGGTAGCTAGATACTATGGACCTGTAGTGAGAATAGTAAGATTGGGGTCAAGAATCAATTTGCAGGAGGAGGGGGGGGGGGACATAGTTACAGGCAATGTCGGGGGTACTAATAAGGGTAATATTGTGGGTAATTCCCAGGGTGCTCCAGGTATATTAGGTAACAACAGTAATCTTACCTCATTAAAGCTCTTAGGTACAGATGACCTTAGGGTATAGGCAGGGCTATTTTTCAGCAGGCTCCAGCTGGAACTGAGGCCCTTATTCTAGTTCACTCTTTTTGACAAAATATTTCTTAGATGGACAAAATCATGTGCACTGCAGGTGAGGCAGGTGTAAAACCCCACCCAAATATAATTATCTCTGCACAAGTAACACCTGCCTCACCTGCAGTGCACATGGTTTTGTCCATCTAAGAAATATTTTGTCAGAGTGAACTAGAATAAGGGCCTCAGTTCCTGCTGGAGCCTACTGAAAAATAGCCCTGGGTATAGGAAGGAGTAAACAACATAGGAAGAAGTTTCAAAACTGTAAATAGGTCAGGCAGTGGGCATGGTGGGGAGGGCTGTAGAGAGTCTACTGAGGGGGAGGTGGGTACGAGGAAGTTAGTAAGGAATACAAATAAGTCCAGAGGAGAAATTAAACACAATGTTAGGGACACACATAAAAATGAACATAAATTAAAATGCCTACTGGCTAATGCAAGAAGCTTAGCAGGTAAAATCGGGGAACTAGTCTCTAGTTCCCCAATTTTACCTGCTAAGCTTCTTGCATTAGCCAGTAGGCATTTTGATTTATGTTTAATTTTATGTGTGTCCCTAACATTGTGTTTAATTTCTCCTCTGGACTTATTTGTATTCCTTACTAACTTCCTCGTACCCACCTCCCCCTCAGTAGACTCTCTACAGCCCTCCCCACCATGCCCACAAATACCGATAATGTCATAATTGTCCCTAGTGACGTCTCGTCACTAGGGACATTTATGACATTATCGGTATTACAGAAACATGGTGTAACGAGTCGCACAACTGGGCATTAAGCATGGAAGGATATACACTCTACAGAAAATATAGGGAAAATAGAAAGGGTGGGGGTGTGTGCCTATATGTAAAAAATAACTTAACATCGTGTGAGAAAGAAATGAGCACAGGTACAGAGGAAGATTACATGGAGGCCGTGTGGGCAGAGATAACCGACAATAACAAAAAAACTAATAAAAACATTTTAATAGGGGTATGCTATAGACCATGCTATAGAACATAAATAAATGGGATGAGTCTCTTCTTTTAAACCAAATCAAACAATCATCACATCAGGGTCAGGTATTAATTATGGGGGATTTTAATTGACCTGATATTGATTGGAAAAACGAAACATGTAAAACAGCAAGAAGCAGTGGGTTTCTAAGCTTACTTAAAGACCAGTTTATCACACAAACATCATAAAGGATCGGCAAAAATACCAAACTTCAGAAAAGCTAACTTCAAATTATTCAGAGAAGCCCTACAAAGAATTGTGTGGGAAACGGTTTTTGAGGGGAGAAATGCTGAGGAAATGTGAGATACTCTAAAAAAAAATGTCCTCGAATCATTAACTATTAAATACATTCCTAAAGTAAATAAGGGTAAATTCAATAAAAAAGCCACCATGGTTGGACAAAAAAGTTAGGTCTGCAATCAACAATAAAACAAGAGCATTTAAATTCTATAAAAATAACTTAAATGAGGAAGCGTTCACCAAATACAAAGAATCAAAGAAAAGTTTCAAAGGGCAATCAAAGTAGCTAAAATGGATTATAAAAAGTGCATAGCCACTGAAAGCAAAACTAACCCCAAGAAGTTTTTCAAATACATAAATAGTAAACGTATAATTAAGGACAACATAGGCCCACTAACCGATATCACTGGAAAAAGTTTTACGGAGGATTAGGGAAAAGCAGAACTGTTAAATGAGTTCTTCTCATCAGTGTTTACTAAGGGAGAGCAGACCGGAACGCACACATACCACAAATGGGATGAACAAGCCGGACCTTAATATTGATTTCTCTACTGAGGAAATAATATTGAGGCTCAGCAAAATAAAAATAAAAAAATCACCTGGGCCAGATGGGATTCATCGTAGGGTACTAATGGAATTAAGGGAGGAATTAGCTTCCCCTCTACATTATATCTTTGATAATTCACTATTATCAGGAAAGGTACCAAAAGACTGGAGAATAGCGGAGGTAGTGCCATTATTCACAAAAAAGAAAAAAGGAGGATTCTGCTAATTACAGACCTGTTAGTTTAACATCGATAGTGGGTAAACTATTTGGAGGATTTTTAAGAGATGGTATACAGGAATATTTAGACCTTCATAGTTTACTCAGTAATTACCAGCATGGGTTCGTGAAAAATCGTTCATGCCAAACTAAACCCTACGCCCCTGAGCCTAAATGCCTAAATTATCTTCACTCTGCAATTCAGCCAGCTCTCAGGAAAAAGGAAGGAAACAGGCAGTCTTTTTAAAATGAAAAATAGACAAGAAAGCTGGTCCTGGGTCTACTGGGTAGTCTGAGGGCATGTCAGTTTTAAGGAATAATGTAGTAGAGAGCCGGGTATGGGAGGATAAAGCTTGTGTGCAGAAGGGCATTGAGGAAAAAGTTGGTGGGCAGAGTGACATGTGAGAGTAAAGCTTGTTTACAGTCATGTGACAGTCATGAGAGAGGAAAGCTAGCTGGAATCATTAAACATGTTTGAAAAATGTTAGTGGGCAATGAGGGCTTACTGGTTGAGATGAAGGTTCTTGGGTATAAATGTATGTGAGGGAAGAGCTAGCAGGTACGTAGGTGAGGGAAAGTCTAGTAAGCAAAGCAGCAGAGGAGTAACTAAGTGACATGGTGCCTGGAACAACGGTAAGTTTTGGGTGCCCCCCCCTAGTCATTTTTACTTCTTATAGTAATGCTCCTTATACATGATGCCACTCAAACTGTAATGCCCATTACAGAATATTCCACACACTGTATTGCCCGTTACACATTATGACCCACACCGTAATTCCTTGTAGACATTATGCCACACACCATAATGTGTAAGAAACTTTATGCCACACACCGTAATGCCCATTGCACATGCCATACATCATAATGCTTAATTCACTTTTATGCCACACTGTAATGCTCATTACACATAATGCCACACACCCAATTGCTTTAGGGTAACACTATACATATAATAGTGTAATTATAAATTTTGCACAACCCCATTGCATTTTAGAGCCACTTACACATAATGACCCCAGTAGTGTCACATACACATACTGTATAATGTCCCCCAGCAGTGCCCCATTACAAGCATAATAGTCCCAGTGGTGCCGCTTTCACATATAATTCCCCCCTGTAGTGCCACTGCATTATACACATAATGTCCATACTAGTGCTGCTTACAAATATAATGCCCCCCCCCCCCGTAGTTCCACTGCCTTAGACACATAATGCCCCCACTAGTGCTGTTTACACATATAATGCCCCCACTAGTGCTGCTTAAACGCATAATGCCTCTGAAGTGCTGTTTACCTATATTCTGGTTAACAGGGATTCCATGCTTGTTGTCAGGGGTTCCATGCTCATTGCCAGGGGAATTACATGCCTGTTGCCAAAGGGGATTACAAGTTTGTTGCCATTGGGAGTTACATGCTCATTGGTTGAGATGGTTTCCATTCTCATAGCCAGGGGGGATTACATGCTTGTTGACAAGGGGGAGTACATGCTTGTTGCCATAGAGGGTTACATGGTTGTTGCCCAGGGAGATTACATGCTCATTACTCGGGGAGTTAAATGCACAATGCCCGGGGGGGGGGGTTAAATTGCCTGTCCACCTACCCATGCACCTGCCTGTTCCCCACGGAGGCGCAGAGTCTCTGACAGCATTACAAAGACCTTGCACCCCTCCAAAGAGGGCCCCCACCAAAAAGGAGACAGCCACTAGAGGTCCTCCTGCACATCAGTGTGACAGACGCAGGACCTATAGCATTCCTTTTCTGTGGCAATGGCAAGGGCGCAGGGTCTCTATAATGCTGTCACAGACTCTGCAGATGGGCGGGCAGCATCCAAAGGGTGGACAGGCGGGCAGCAAGTGTGGGGCCAGGTGTCCTGCTACTCTTCAGCACCCGGAGCTCGCGCTCTGGTGGCTCCACCCTCGCTACAGCCCTGCAAAGCAGAATGCAAAGAAAAAATGGTGGACAGAGGGGTACAGTATGTGAGCGGAAAATCTCGTGGACGTAGAGATGTGTAAGGGAAAAGCTGGTGGTCAAAGAGGAATATGGAAAGAAAAGCTGGCAGATAAATAGATGTGAGCATGATGGCCAGAATGGCATATAATACCCCTTTCACACCAGCCTAAATTCCCGGGTTGGGTCTGGGAACAACCCGGGACTAGCTCTGGTGTGAAAGGTTCCAGGGACAAATTCCCGGATTAATTTGCCAGCAAGTCAACCCTGCTAGGTAGCAGGGTTGTTCCCGGGTCCCTCCCGGACTACTGGCTGGTGTGAAAGGTGCAGGGACATTTCCCTGCTTCCCATGTAGCCTCTGCTAGTGCTGATTTGCTAGCAGGGCAACTTCCTGTTGTGGTGGACACTCACAGACACACCCAGAGACAGCATACAGCCTGCAGGCAGTGGCGTAACGATGGAGGGTGCAGGGGGTACACTTGCTATGGGGCCTGGCTGCCCTACCATTAGGGAGGCCCGTGGGCACAGCAAGTAACCCTCTGCACCAAGTGGATTTTTATCTGCCACCGCAGGTGGAGCAGTACATAGCAGTACTGTACTAGCTGCTATGAGCGGCACTGTCCTGTCTGCTGCAGCTCCCCCACGTCCCCATCTCCCCGCCGGCGGGTTCGGCATGCAGCAGTAACTGCCGAAAGATACACATCGCTGCGGTGCTGGCAGCTTACAGCGGGTCCTCCCATCTACAATGAGGAGACAGGAGCCCTATCAAAAGCGGCGCCGAGCGGGCACCCCTAGCACCACCGAGCAGTGGTAACAGTAAGTGAACCAGGAGGTGGTGTAAGGGTGGGGGGGGGGAGAATACTGTCTGCCATGGAGCCTCTTGGGGAAGTGGGGTTATTGTCTGTGGCGCCTCTTGGTGGGGATACGGGAGGGGACTTTGCAGCACTATATGAGGTGGTCATGTACAGGGAAGCAGTGAAAATATGTATGTATGATGAAGAGAGTGTACAGTATGGATGCATGTATGTATGTACAGTATGTATGTATGTATGTATGTATGTATGTATGTGGGAGACAGTGTATGTATGTTTGTATGATGGAGACAGTGTACAGTATGTATGGATGTATGTATGTATGTATGTATGATGGAGACAGTGTGCAGTATTGATGCATGTATGTATGTATGTGGGGGAAAGTGTATGTATGTATGATGTTGTATGTATGTATGTATGTATGAGAGAAACAGTTTATGTATGTATGTGGGAGACAGTGTATGTATGTGGGAGACAGTGTGTGTATGTATGTATGTATGTATGTATGTGGGAGACAGTGTATGTATGTATGAATGACGGTGTATGTACAGTATGTATGTATGTATAAGGGATTCAGTGTATGTATATTTGTACAGTATTTATGAGGGAGGCAGTGTATGTATGTATGTATGTATGTATGAGGAAGGCAGTATACGTACTGTATGTAATGTGAGACCCCATTCCCACCCACCTGTCCATCTGTTTGTATGTCTGTCCATCTACTGTATGTCTCCATATCTTACTCCGTTGGACCGTTTATGTCTGCCCCCTGACTGATTCTCTCTCCCCGACTCTCCCTCCCCGATGCTATATCTGCCCATCTCTCTCTCTCCTCGACACTGCCTCTCTCCCTCCTTGATTCTGTCTCTCTTTCACACTGTCTCTGTCCCTGACATCCTCTCTGTCTCCTTCTCTCTGCCTGATACTCTCTCTTGCTCCCCTCTCTTTTTCTCTCCCTCCCTTGTGCACTCTCTCTCTCACAATCCTCACATCCCTCCCTCTCTCATCCCTTTCTCACACCACCCCATCTCTCTCTTCTTACTCTCCCTCTTTTCCATGAAACCTCTCTTTCTCCAGGGGCATTGTAATGGGGGGGGGGGGGGGGGGGGTACAACACACATTTCCAATTTCCATTGCAAAGGCTAATGCCAGCAAAATAATTACAATATAGACAGGGTTTAAAGTTGTCCAGAAGAGGTGGTGTAACTCATGTGATTACCAGGAGGGGTGGGCCACAGATGGAAGAGAGCCATGTAGCCACCAGTATGTAAGGAATGGGAATTTGGGATGTCGCCTAATCATCTATTGACGCAGGTGGCGTTTTTCTGTTGGAATCACTGGTGGAAGTGAAACTCCATACCCCACCAAACCCCCACCCCCCACCACTCCCCACACCCACACACACACACACACACACTTTTACCACTGCCTATAGAAGCCTTTGGGCTTTTTTCCACATGTGTTCCCAGATCCCTCCCAGCATCTCCTACAGCCAATGCATTACTCTTTGCATGTAAATATGGACTCTTTATCACAAACCCGGAAGTCCAGAGACTAGTGGCTATCACAAAGTGATTTTCTTATCGGCATAAAGGTATTTCCTTTATGTCATGATTTCACTCAATCATTATGACCTGTGGTCATAGCAGAATTGTAGTAGAGATCTGACTGGGTTCATTGAAAACTCTTCATATTTATTTTAGAGATTTCTATCATACTTGCAGACTTTTTGGCTGCTCCCTTCAGAAGGGAATGGTCAGGTCAGCTCAATAGGTGGTGGAGCTTTGAAAAAGGGGACGGATCAAGGGAATGGAGTGGCAATAATGTCAGGACAAACAGTATCAGAGGTTGCCATTAATGTGTGCAAAAATGGCCCATTCAAAGGGCATGCTATGGTGATTTGGTTTGGTTTTGAATTTTGGTTAAAAAAATCTATTGATAAATTAAATTCAATAAAAATCGCTCAAATTTAGCAAATTTTAGTTTTTCGTTTGGTACAGATCTACAAAATTTGGTTACATTTGGATTTTCTGGGGAAACTTATAATCTTGTTAAAAGATTATTGTGGAAGTGTCAATGCAAGTACTTTGTTTCATATACACAGCCACAGGCATAGGAGGTCATGGTCAAATGGAGAAACTGCACCTGATGTAAGGCTGGTACCAGTGCAGTAGAAACTTTTTTGTACATTTTCAACAATTGATTTATTGTTTAGTAAGAAACAAGGATAGTGCTACAGCATAATTTGTTACCAAGTTCAAATGAACCCTTACAGTGGGGTTGTTTTGTCCTGTGATTTACCCTATAATGTAGGTGTGATTTTTTTTTTTAATGCCTAGACACCCACACTTGGCATAAGTAGACACCTATGTGAATATTGGTCAAGATCTCCATACATTATGTATATTAATTAATTCATTCATTATTTAGGTCAACAAAAAAAATAGTACCTGAAAATAAACATATAAAAAAAAAACATTGTTATAGAAAATTAGAATAATTTACCAATTATTTTATTTGATTTTTGTAAGAATGTTCCTAATACAATGTGGGCAGTGGCATAATAACATTTACTGTACACATGGTGGGATGTAATGAACTAAATACAAACATTTTTGTTTTGTCTTTTCATTTCACTGACACAATTAATCAGTTTATAATCTTCAAATAATTTTTCAGTCGGTTGTTCTTCTGGCTATAAAATTCTAAGTTTATTTATCAATATTTTCCTGGAGTTCTGTTTATCCCAGTGGTTCCCAACTTCGGTCCTCAAGGCACCATAATCGTCATGCTTTTAAGTATATCTATGCTTGGCCAAAGGTGACCTAATTTGTACCTCATTCACTTTGATTAAACCATCTGTGCTGAGCCATGGATCTCTTTAACACCTACAGGTATAATTATTAAAGTGCCTGTTTGTAGAAGAGGAGATGTTGCCGATAGCAACCAAAATTATTCTATTGTAAGTATTATCTTCTAGAGCAGCAGTTCCCAATCTGGGGGTACTCTGCAGACCAGTTGGGAGGTGCTTGAAAATAATATTGGTAAATATGGAAGAACAAGAAGTCTCTCGATAGTGAGAGAAGTCTCCCATTGACTTGGAGACGAACCACGTTGCGTCACTTCCGGTTCTGTCTGCAGCAGCATCATTGTCTCCTTGTGCAATTGCCTGACCAGCAATCCACTGGGATCTACCCCTGCTACCCTCAGACATCAGTGATCATCTGCCACATGCATATAAGGGTGGAGGAAGCTGCAGGATAAACTCTACAGGAGACTGTACACAGACACAGATGGACTTGAATCCTGAACACACACTACTCCTCTGCTACTCTTTGATATAAGGAGAGAGGAGGTACTTCTAAATAAAAAGCAGAATCAGGAAGTGTGGGAGAGAAAAAAAGTTGGGTACTGCTGTTCTAGAAGTTGCTAGATAAATGATAAGTAGAATCTAATTGGTTGCCATAGGCAACATCACCAGTTCTATAAACCTACACTTTAGCACAGTATATATTCCGCCTCCCCAAACTGTTAGGGTCATTGATGACTGATTTTTGGAACCAATTTTATCCACTAACTATGCATTTATGGCGAGATGTAATAACTCCCATTTTCAAACCCAGCCTGTAATGTGGCAGTTAGGAGCTGATTGGCTGATTGTTTATCACTCTCTATTTTAGCACTTTTAGTACATCTGACTCTTAACCATTTTAGAAATTGAAATACAGTAGGATCCAGTGGTAGAGACACCAACGTGCTATTCAGGATGACAATAGAGAATAACCAAGGGAGATGAGTTGTGGCTTATATAAGGTATAAAACATACTGTAATCATTATTTTGGGCACATACAGGATTTCTCGGCTTTTTGATTAATCAGATCCATACTTGCCTGCATTGAAGTTTGCCTCTCTGGGAGATTCCCTTAAAGGAAAAGATGGTCGTGGTGGTGGGGGCAGGGCCACACAAATCATGTAATTAGGCCCAACCCCCTTGCAGAATTTTTTTTCAAAACTAGAACATATTTGCATATGGGGCAGGGTTAAAATGATTCAATTGCGGAGAATTGCATCATTAGTGCTCCGCCCCTTTGCATGGATTTTAGTTGCACTGTACGTATCTCCCCCAGGGCCGGTGCAAGGTGTTTGTGCGCCCCAGGCAAAGGGGGGGATGTTTGTAGACGCTGCTCACTTGGGGGGGATGCTCCAGCCAGCGCCCTTTCCACCGGGGGCTGGCGCTGCTCACCTGCCCCACGAGGAACACCCGGCTGTTGGGAGGGTCATCAAGGTTCCCGCCCGACGGACGGGACCCGCTATCTTCCATTGCGGCTTGCGGTGGCGGAGATAAAGGAACTGCGGGACCAGCGGCAGGTGTACCAGGCACAACTCCGTACAGCAGCTCTAGCCGGAGGCACCCGCCTCTTCCGGTGATGTCAGTGACGTGCCCAACTGTCCACTCATCACTGAGAGGTTTGTGTATGTGCTGCCGCTGCATAGAGGGGACATGAAAGACTGTCACATTGACCCAGACGTCACTTGGGGGTTATGCGGCTGAGCCGCGGTTCACCTGCTCCAGCCAGCTCCCGGTCCACCGTGGGGGGGGGGGGTTTGCGGCCACCACTGACCTGCACCGACGCCATAAATTTAAATGTTGGTCTGAGCTGGGGCGCCAGCTGCCTAAAGCTGCCTAGTGGTAGCACCGGCCCTGATCTCCCCATTCTGCTCACTTCACTAGGACATTTTGTGGAATGCAAGAGGTGTAACCACTCCTATGGGCTGTGAGAGACTACCCGAAAAACTGGGTGTCTCCCGCAGAAATCTGGGAGAGTCAGCAAGTACTGTATTGTCAGATTGTATACCTGCTGAACAGCAGTGGCTTCTACCATTGTGGATGAAGGCTGTCGCTGGCCATGCTGCCTGGTCTGAAGGAGGAGAGCCCCTGTTATTGTCTGGGTCCCGGTGCCTGCCCAATGGAGTTGACAGCGTTGGCTTGACTGCAAATGAGCAAACAATGGCTTCTATGGAATGAATTGGCTACAGCCCTTAGAAGCTAGCTACAGCTGACGACCAGGCAGGAAGTGGCTTCCTACAGCCACTCAGCCTGCTCTCAGCCTGGACTTGCAGTCTCAGAGGTAGAAACACCTCCCAATGGGACTGATTGTTCCACGGGTAACTGGCAGGTAGAATTTCCAGAAGAAAGTCAATGCAGGAAAAACAGTCTACAACTGGCTCACCGCTGTGGTGAATTTTAGTGGAGGGTTGGCTATAGTCATTTAGCTGTGTAAAACTAACTACAAATACTGTATATGTCAGTATACCGACTCCCTGTAATAATGTCCATAATATAATTCCAAAACCTGTCATGAAATTATTCCAGCTAGTCTATTTAATAACAGCACAATTCCATAGAGAATTGAGTGACAGCAGCTCTTGAGATATAACAATAACAGAAAACTGAATAGATACAGTAGTAGCAACATTTATAGGGTCTCTGGGGTTTGGATACTTTTATACTAATAATGCAACAACTTGCGGTCTATTTCCCATGAAGTAAACCTGCAATAAGGGAAATATAAGACAAAGAAAACACACACACACTCATACACACACAGGCCTTTATTCTGATCTGTGCGGAAATTCCCGCATTCTTACGGAGCGGTCCGCACGCCACGGTGTTTTGCCGCATGCGGCCATCGTCCGTAGAAACGCCCACGTGTCCTCCGCATTCGGACGGACTCACTCTTTAAGAACAGGGCGTGTTTACGGACGACATACAAATCATGCGTGTGCGGGAGAAACACTCCGATTCGGCACGGTATTACAGAGTATTACAGAGTATGCTCGGGAATACCGCATCCGAACGGGAGCCAAGCGGTGCTACCGCACGTAAGCGGAGTATTTACGCCAAACAACCCACTATTATATATCTTCTGTATTGCTAGTATTAATATTCAGTCATGTCCATTGTTAGCAGTTTTTAAGTGTGGGACAAGTACAGCATATGTGGGGGATTACTAAGGTTTCCTTGAAGCAGCAATGGTTTCAATTAAAGCACTGACAAGCGTCCTATTAGTGAGTAATGAGTAAAGGAGTAGATTCTATTGGGTTCAGGTGTTAATGGTTGTAGTCATTAGGCGTACGTTCGCCTACCGCATGAACGAGTGGTGTCCGCAAAGCAATAGTACACTTGTGGACACCGCACATTTCTGCCCTTTTTTCATCGCGTGCATTCGGAGTGGTTTCCGAATGTACGCCCCCCAACATAAGTGTACTCCCCCGTGTCCGCCCATGTTTCCGCCCCGTTTTGCCCACTTTGAAACTACGCCCATGTGTCATTCCGCATGACGCCCATAATACGCCCCTATTTCCCGACTGATAGCGGTGAACAGTTTTGGACGGGATTTGGCCGAACTGGTACCGAGTCAAGGCGTGGCACATGCGCGTAGCGTTCTCCACGCATGCGCAGACGTCATAAAGACGCGATCCGTAAGTACGCGGTAAAGTCCGCATCAATCAGAATAAGGGCCACAGAGAGGTTACTATTAAAAAAGATTTGTTTTACTTAAGGCAATATTAGCCTAGATAATAGGAGTTGTTTATGAAAACAAGACACCATTAATAAATTAATAAACAGTATATTTCTGGGATTTTTTTAAGTACATCTTTTCAACACTTTTTTGCACTTTTTTTAATCTTATTTTTAATCTGTAATTAAAAAATACTAATAATTACATCCATATATATATATATATATATATATATATATATATATATATATATATATATATATATATGGGAATTTTATGGGAACATAATAATAACAAAAAAAATGGTACTGCTTTCCTAGCACGGCGCCCACGATAAGCATCACATTAATTGCAAGCATCGCATGCATCTTATGTGTTTCTGCACCATAAGATGCATGTGATGCTTGCGATTAATGCGACTACAGTGATTTTTTTCATCGTATCCATTTTCATCACATGCATCGCATCGGTCGTACTGTTTTAATGTCATAAGATGCATGCGATGCTTGCGATTGATGCAATGAAAGTATTTTTTATCTTAGGAATTGTAAATCGCATGCATTGTATACTCTTAAACATACATACAATGTATGCGACGGACGCGATTTAAGCGATTTCATACATTTGGCGCTCACAGGCCCGTGCTTACAATGTTAAATGCACCCCCACGCCACACACCCCCCCCCCCCACTATAAGGGGACGCGGATACCTGTGAAGCCCGCGAGGGGAAGCAGATACCTGTGAAGGTATCCGCGTCCCCTCGCGGGGCTCGCTGCGCTCACCACGCTTCGGGCTCGGTGGCTCGCTGCGCTCGCCACACTTTCTATTCTCAACTCCACGCCGACGTGGATAGTGGGGGTATGAAAAGGTCGTAGGACGCGTACCGCCGCCCCACGTTTATAGTGGGGGTTGGCGTGGGGCTGCATTTAACATCGTAAGCACCCATTTGGGTGCTTAAAAGCACCCTTTAGGGTGATTATACAATTTTTAATCGTATAGGGGGCATACATACACCATAGTATATGCTCTTTAGTATTTTGCATTGCACCCATCGCACCCATCGCATTCATTGTACATATAAAACTACATACAATCCATACAATTGACTCGACATACAATCATCGCACGCATCGCGTACATCGTACATCGCACATGATTAAAGTAAACGATGAGTGCGATGCATGCGATTTAAACGCATACATCGCAATCATCGCATCGCACGCATCGTAGCTAACTATACTACTGTTTTTCATACGATACATGCGATTCAAAAACCGAAATCGCACGTATCGCACAGATTGTATGCCATATAAAAATGTACACGATTAATGGGATGGGCGCCGTGCTAGGAAAGCAGTACCAAAAAAATCTTCATGAACTTCCGGAAATGTAATCCTAAAAGTCTCTTACTTTTTTCATTTTTTGTCTTTAGCTTATGTATGTTTAGAGACAGGGAGCACCACCCCTAATACTTAAGGGGAAAATACAAGTGATGAAAAACAGTAGGAAACACCAATATTTCAGGTGAAGAAAGGAAGTAACCTTCGTATGAAAAAGATTGGTGCAGACCAAACAATCCTCCCTTAACCCTTTTTTTCTAAATCACATGTAAAACTAGTAAGCCTGCTCAAAGCTAATGCTTCGAATGCTGGTCTGCTACCTTGTACAAACATGCACAAACACTTGCCTCTGTATTTGTGCATGTGTGAGAGAAAGAAATGTAGTTTCACTCACTGCCAACAGATGGCAGTGTTTCTTAGACACACAGACACTAGACATATATATAGATGATCTGCCACTGCTATTAGAGAGGATCGCAAGAATGCTCTAGTAGAAATCATGGCATAGAGAAGGAAGCAGCAAGCCTGGTCTTGGATCAAGTAGTTTACCAAATAGGTTGCACTGGGCGGGAGTATAGTTCTTGCTACCACCCTGTTGTACAGGGATTAGGTGGCCACAAGTTCTGTGTTTCCAACCTTGCTGTGCTGCATTCTTTGATCACAGGGATTACCAGAATACTGAATAAATGGAAAATAGGGACTGTCATACCAATCCTGTGTCTGGCAATTTTAACTGAGACACTTAACAGTGGGCCTGCGCAGACCAGTCTGCTATACGTGCTCATTACAAACTGCAGGAAAGAGCCAGGGAATTTTGCTGGTATGGAGAAAACATCAACATCTGTGGAGGTGGGATTTTGCCGGAGATCATCAAGCAGTTTACCAATGATATATTGTCGAGGAATCACAAGTTCTCTAAAGGTGCCCATACACAGTACAATATTCCCCATGCAATTTGAACTAGATCGCATTGGATGCGATTTGCATGCGATTGGGACCTAGTTCAAAAAGCACGGGCTGCACAGACTTTATGTGCTGTGCGATGGGATGCTCGTGGGAGCACGCATCTCATTGCACAGCACCATTGTATGGGCACCTTAATGGTGTGTACACACGGTACTTTTTGCCTTCCGATGTTGACGATATAGTCAACATCGGATCGGAATCGGATGCAGATCCCGATCCGATTCCGATGCGCGTTCACGTATAGCAAGGCAGAAAGTATTGTCTGCCTTGACTATATAGTGCAGATCTGCACTATATAGTCAGACTTGTATGCAAATCGGATGTGCCTTCAGATAATATCCACGATCCGATCTGATTGGATCGTGGATAGTATCTGAAGGCACATCTGACCGTGTGTACACACCATAACAGTTAAAAGTGAAGAAAATTAAATCACATGTAAAGTAAATATTTGTAAAACTACCCCTTATTTATTTTCATAAAGTAGTACAAATAGAAAGGAAAAATTATGTAAATAATGCAAATATATTTTCTTAACTCTATACTTTATATACTTTAGTTTAATATGCAAACATCCAATAAGAAGCTGGCAGCTAGTACTGCTGATGTCATCACTATCAAACTTCTCTTTCGAGCAGCACTAAAGGTCCATACACACTGGGCGACTATGCCCAGCGTGTATGGACAGTGATGATGACTATCATCGCTGCATACACACTGAGCGGCTTTCCCCCTGCCCGGCGCCAACAGAGGTGGGGGGGCAGCGTTGCATAGTGGCGCGATATGCAAAGCCATCCTGAAAGCCACTTATTTTCTGGTATAACCAGCAGATGAGCGGCTTTCCCTGCGATGTTGTGGGAGCACGCAGCAGCGCTCATCGACAGGCCATAAACACTGGGCGTCTTTGAGCTGAAAGCCGGTCAAACATGCTATTTTGAGGGACTTTCAGCTCAAAGTCGCCCAGTGTGTATGGGCCTTTAAGAACTCACTTAATCTGCCATGAGCATCCCCCCCTCCTCCTCCTACCGTAACCAGATGTTGACAGTGTCCATGTTAATTATCTCATATTTGAAAAACCTGCCCTTATACTTAGCTATCTGTATCTGTCCCCCAAAGTTCTGCTTCTCAAGGCAAAAGAACATACAAACACATAATGGTCCTTATTCTAGTTCACTCTTTCTGAAAAAATCCTTCATAGATGGACAAAATCATGTGCACTGCAGGGGGGGCAGATGTTACTTGTGCAGAGAGAATTAGATTTGGGTGGGGTTTTTCTTCAACGTGAGATCTATATTGCAGTGTAAAAATAAAGCAGCCAGTATTTACCCTGCACAAAAACACAATGGCCCTTATTCTGATCTGTGCGGCCAGATCAGAATATGCGGCCAGGACCGTGCAGGCGAATCCCCGCCTTCCATACGGATCGCCACCTCCATCCGTACGCGGATATGTGGCGGTCCGCATGAAAGTGGACGGGGATACGCCTCCTCCATCTTGGGAGCAGCCCCTGCATTCGATGGTCGCCGACCATCGAATGCAGGGCCGCACGCTCCACCAGCTCCCGCCACCCTAGACCACACGGACACTTGTCCGTATGAAATCATGTATGGGGGCGGGCAGCTGACATCCGGTGATGTCAGCTGCCCGCCCCCTACACATGCGTCACGGCTTTATTACCATGCATACGCCCAGCGTTTGCATGGGAACGCCCATGAAACGTGGGGCGTATGCATAGGGTAATGAGGCTAAGTAGCCCTTCACGCCCCTCTCCGCCCCCTGTGCGGCGTCTAAAAAAAACGTACGGCGAAACCGCTTGCACATGCGCAGAGTGACCTCTGCACATGCGCAGACGAAAAACATTGGCGGTACGACCGCAAGCGGCAAACACCGCACCAACCAGAATAAGGGCCAATATATTTACCCAAATCTAATTCTCTCTGCACATTTTACATCAGCCCCCCTGCAGTGCACATTGTTTTGTCCAGCTAAGAAGGATTGGTACTTGTGTACAATCACGGCTCCCACGATGTCCATCTCATAGCAAAAAATTGCATGCGATCGCATGCGATTTTTAACAGAAATGCATCCAAATGCATTGAAATTAGTATCAAACATGTTCAATGGCCCCCAAATGTCATTTTTGAGGCTGTACCACCCCCACTATCAACGCGAACCCGAAGCGTGGCGAGCGGCGGCGGTACGCGTCCTACGACCTTTTCATACCCCCACTATCCACGTCGGCGTGGAGTTGAGAATAGAAAGTGTGGCGAGCGCAGCGAGCCACCGAGCCCGAAGTGTGGCGAGCGGACACGGATACCTTCACAGATATCCGCGTCCCCTGGCGGGCTTCACAGGTGTCCGCGTCCCCTCGCGGGGCTCGCTGCGCTTGCCACGCTTCGGGCTCGGTGGCTCGCTGCGCTCGCCACACTTTCTATTCTCAACTCCACACCGACGTGGATAGTGGGGGTATGAAAAGGTCGTGGGACGCGTACCGCCGCCCCTCGCGTTCACCTTGATAGTGGGGGTGGTACAGCCAGAAAAATTACATTTGGGGGCCATTGAACATGTTTGATACTAATTTCAATGCATTTGGATGCATTTCTGTTAAAAATCGCAAGCGATTTTTAAAAATTCTTAAAAACTGCAAAAATCGCATCCCATCGCATGCCACTACATATGGCATGCGATGGGAGCCGTGAAAAAACACAAGTACCGAAGGATTTTGTCAGAAAGAGTGAACTAGAATAAGGCCCAATATGTAAAAATCTGGATACAAATGTATTTTAAAGGGAAATCGTCATATGGAGAGGAAATGCATACACTAACACCTGACTGTTATAGCCACAGGTGTGATCATAAATCTCTGCACAATACTGTATATAGGACATCTATAAAAGGAAACTGAATCTAAAGCATTGACATTTTCTTATGTACTGTAATTCTCTCATTATATATTCTGTCATGCAGGACTTTTCTATCGAATCGTGTTCTCTCCATATGATTCCATAATTCTATCTTCATAATCATTTATTCTCCAAGCTGTAATTATTGCTGCTGTTTCCAATCATTTTTGTTTCAGTAATTGGCACATACTTGCCTACCCTCCCGGAATGGTCGGGAGGTTCCCGCAAATCGGTCTCCCGCATTCTAGCCACAGCCCCTACTCCCCCCCTTCCCTGCGGTATAAATTTCCGAATTTCGCGGGTCCGCGGGGAGGGGAGCGGGGCTATATGAAGTGAATCGCGTCATTTCGCGCCATTTCAGCCCTTCCACCCACCCACGGACCCATGAATTAATGAGGCTGCCGTCGTGGTGGCGGGGCTTAGTGACATCAGCCTTATCCCGCCCCCAAAACGAAGCCTCATCCAGCCCCCTTCACTCCTCTCCAGGCTTCTCCCGGAGAGGAATTGTCAAAAGTCGGCAAGTATGAATTGGCAGAATATTCACCAGCAGCTGAAGTGGCTAGAGTATGTAGTCACTATACATTCACTATATTGACTGACGGGTTGGGATCGTTTAGTCGACCATAACTAGGTTGACAAGCATTGGGTCGACACCACTAGGTCGACATGTAACAAGGTCAACATAGGTTAAGGTCAACTTGGATCAACTTCGACATGGATCTAGGACATGGCATGACATTAGGTCGACACTGGGCTAGGTCGACAGTCAAAAGGTCGCCATGGGGTTTTTCACTGTTTTTTTTACCCGAATGTCGACACAGTCGACATGGACACAGTTTGAAGTGCAACGCATCCCCTCGCATCACTCGCTTCGCTCGCAATGCTTCGGGCACGGTGCCTTGGCACACTGTTTTATTCTCCCACCAGAATTACAACCATGCCAGGATACTGGTGTCGGTTGAGCTTTCGTATGTACCCACTGAATTTAGTTTATTTTCTTTGCTTATATAATTTAATATTTTAGTCATACTTTGTGTAATAAATTGGTTATCAAAATAACAGAGATAAGTTTCTGTAGGATTTATTTTCATACTTTGTGGAATCAGTGCATAAGTAACCTTACATTTAAGCCCCATACACACTAGGCGATATTCTTAACAATATTGCTCAGAAAGGGGCTTCTGAGCAAAATTGTTCACTGTGGACCAGATGTACGCTTGAAATGTGATAAAATGGAGAGTGATAAACCAACAGCCAATCAGCTCCTACCTGCTATGTCACAGACTGTGTTTGAAAATGACAGGTAGGAGCTGATTGGTTGGTGGGTTATCACTCTCCATTTTATCACTTTTTAAGGCTTAGTACATCTCATCCAATATTATCTAATGTGGACACTCAATATTGTTAATGATGCACACTCCTGTGTTTCAATGATGATTGATGTCTTCCAAACATGCAGGTCAATTTGGACATATAGCCAAAAGACCAGCATGTTCGGCGGGTCCCGGTGGTGTTACTGAATGGTATTGGTAGCTGATACCATTTAGTGTTTACCGGTTAAGTATATCTTCCGTCAGTGCCGTAACTTCGTCCCAATTGCCCGGAGGCAAGATGAATATTGGTGCCCCCCACACACACGTTATTCAAAATATATATAGTCTGTTATGAAATATATATTATATACATTATGTATATACAGAAAGAGAGGGAGAACACATATATATTTCAGAACGCAGCCACAGAAGTGATTTTGATGGCTTTCAATTAATGGATTTAAACTGGCAGTGGTGTAGAGGTGCCCCCTTGAGAGCAGGAGCCGGCGGCAGATGACTCCATTGCCTCCCAGAGTTCTGCCTCTGTCGTCCGCGTCTACTGTTAGGTAATATGTATGGAGCTTAAATCTGTTTTTTAGCCTTGTCATATTGTTCATCTTAGCAGCTGCACTGAATCCTTTCTTTTTCCATAAAATTAAGCACCAGAGACACCAACTTTCTATCTTCTTCGACTCCAGAAAACAGCTTTTTCATGCTGCACCGAAGGGGGGTGAGCGGTGCCAGAGGAGAACCTTTGTGGGAGCCAGGATGTGTGAATTTATCGGTGTAAAATGTAAAAAGTTGTACTATACTATACTAAGTTCGTGTGTGTTTATTTTAACATTATTTATACAGGTAAACTACTGTACAAGTCTAAGGGGGCCCATTAATGCCCTGCATGCTAGGACTTCACCATGTCCAAGCATTTCTTGTTCTACTGTAGTTCTACTGTAAAAAGCAATGTTTTTTATTCTAGTTTTTACACTTATTTTATCAGCCTTGCGTCCACCACTTTGGGACGCTGGGGACAGCCCCAGGCTTCAGCCCTGGATGGGTGAAGCCTGTGGGGGGGGGGGGCTTTTATTGGGGGGGTCCCCACTCCCCCAGGTACTGACCAGCCATTGTCATTGTGTTTTGGCTGGAGTACCTTCTGTAAAAAGAGTCCCCTGGCTTTGACATGACAACGCTGGCTGCTGGAGACCTGTGCTGGTTCCAAAAAATGGGGAACCCCAAGGTTTTTTGTCCCCAATATTTTTGGAACCAGGACCGGCTCAACAAGCCCGGGGCTGGTTATGCTTGGGAGGGGGACCCCAAGCTGTTTTTTTTCTTTACATTTTTACAAAAAAGTGCACACTCCCATGTCTAAAAAAAATCACACATTATCGGTACTAAAAAGCGTACATGTCGAAAAAAATCGCACATTTTTGTGACTAAAAATTTCCAGAAATTGCATGTGATTTCTGACTTGAAATTTTTTAAAGTCAGAAATGTTACATTTCTGTGTATAAATTTGCACCCTAATACATGTGCGAATTTCGGGGAAAATATCACAAATGTGTGATATGGTGTGATTTTCTAGCTGTCTAAAATATCGCACCCTAATACATCCCACCCTAATTCCACAGTCCACATGATGAAATCTAGAAAATTGATAGGAAAAAATCAACCTTTGAATGGTTTAAAAAATGCCCATTTTGACATTTTGCATACAGTATGTCGGCCTTTGACAACTGACTGGGACAGTTCCAATAAATATCTGTTCCTAATATTGGCTGGGGCAATAGCATACATGTGTACCTTAATCTCATATATTATACTAATTTGTCTATCAATTATATGATTAATAGCTGGGACAGTTAACATCTGTTAATATCCAGTTTTATGACTTTTCATCATCATCATCATCATCATCATCATCATCATCATCATTTATGCAGCACCAGGTAATAAGAATTATAAAATATATTAAAACATTACAATTAGAAAAATGCAATAGATATTGTTGAATGAGTTGGATTAGATCAGCAATGCATGACGTTGAAAGGTTCATTAATACTTTGATGCTGAGGATAAATATGTTAAATTGAATTGTAGAGCTACAGTAACAGAAAGCCAGAGGTATAAGATGTCAAGATATGAGGAGGGCGCTTATTAGAAGGAGCTGTTTTTGAACCCAAGCACCAGAAAGAAATCAGGGGTCTCAAACCCTTAAATGATATACAGAAGAAAGAAGGTTGCATGCTGCATTAATATAAATTGAATTATTATTTTAAAATCTGAAAATACATTTTTAATAATGATAAACATAAATTACAACATTTAAAAAAAAAACCATCATGCTGGTATCATATCTACAGAGATAGCTGTAAAATTGCAATTGTAAGTTAAGAAAAATATAGGCGCATTATTTAAATTGATCTAGTCACCCTTGGCCTCTGGTCTAGATTTGTCCAGGTTGCGGAAATAATATTGTCCCAGTTGCGATGGGTTCCTCCAAATACAGTAGCTACTTGGGTAGTTGTTGGATACTTCAATAGTGCTGGCGAGGTAATCTGGGAATTCCATTTAGTGAAAGAATATTGGGAAAAAGTTAAACTTACCATAGTAAACACAGGGATCTCTAATGAGCTCTTAACCCCCAAATGTTGTCTATTAGGTATAGTTAGTGAGGAAGTTCCGAATAATGAAAGAATATATATAAATAATTTTTGCTCATTGGCGAAACTAATCGTGGGGAGAACCTGGAAGCCCAGGGAATCTCTGGATTATAATATCTGGAAATCACTAGTTGGCCACACTAGTAAACAAGAAAGATATTTATATGCTAGCCGTCACATGCTAATTAAATTCAACCAGGTATGGCAATACTGGAATACTGCGCTACCGGATTAACTCTATTTACTGGCAAGAGCACCAATAAGCACTTTATCTTAGATGCACTGAATGTACACTGAAAAATGATATTATATGCAGGTGACACCTCCATGTTTTTTTCCCTATTTCTATGTCTTTTTTTCCTTTTTTCTTTTTATTTCTTTGTTTTCCCCACCAATACTCTGTTAGAGTATAAAGTCTATACTACACAAATCCACTCAATGTGTTTCACAAAATGGTGGGCAGAATTGCAGCCCGCTGTATATCATGTATTGTATACACAAAACACGGTAAACAATTTTCTCATGCTTAGATAAATCATGTGTAAAATATGTATTTGTTATTTCATTAGCGAATATCTTCTTGTTTGTTATGATGGCCAATAATAAGGTGATAAACACAGGTAAAAAGCCATGAGTATCCTGTGTAGACTAGGTAAATTGCCCCCCCCCCCCCCCCAATATTTTGGAAATGCCAAAAATTATGATATATTAGTAATTAAGCAACCAGCGGACGCAACGACTCCAGAGCAGCACGAAATACCCATTGACCCTATTTATGTAATTTTGATGTATGTATGTTATGTATATGTTAAATGTCTTTTGTATATTAAAAAGAATAATAAAGATATGAAGTAAAAAAAATAGTGCTGGCGAGGTGGCTTTTCTCCGGAGACATGGTAGATCAGCTGCAAAATGTCATGTCACATGCTGGGTTTTAAAAATGACAGGTAGGAGCTGATTGGCTGTTTGTTTATTACTCTCCATTTGATCACTTTTTTAAAGTACATCTGGCCCCTGGACTCTTACTCAAAGTATTTTATCAAAGCTTGACAAAATGTCCAGATTACCCATACGCTCTTCATGGGACCGTCCTGTCTCCGGGGAGGGCAGTTGGATGCACAGCATCTATTTCTGCAGCTAGTGGGGCTGCGGACATGGTCAGCAGCTCCCAAAGCCGCTAGCCATGCCCCCGCAGTGGCAAAAATGAGGGCATGGCCTCATGGGAGGGTTGCAAGCCTAGACTTGCCCCCTTGCCACTAGGTCAGGCCCACAAAATTTCAGACGTGTGCCTTTGGTATGCAAAATTTCCCTCTTTAAATTATTTCAAAGTTGGGAGGTATGGATTACCTGAAACTGGTTCATTGCATATTACTGGTGTCTTGCTTTCCTTGAATATGACTTTTTTTTCTGGCAACAGGGAGAAAGTGCTTGCCCATAGCAATGTCCCATGTGAAATAGAATGCCTACAGTATCTTAGTAAATGAAGATGGGAGTTATATTTCAGATGGCATCTACTTCTTATATATTTAGCACCTTCTAGAAGATAATAAACAGTATCTGATTTGTTGCCCATAGCAACATCCCCTCTAAAATAGGACACCCATCTTAGTAAATGTCCCAATGTGAGTCATACTGTATATGCACTAATTATAGGGGTTGTGAGGATTTGGGATTTGGGAACCTGTTCACTATACCATGGCCTGCCGTGATTCAGGTGGAGGCACTGCCAGAAACTAAAATGTAATTCAGTTCCATTCGTACAAACTGATGGTTGTTCAGGAACTTAATGAATGGGACTAGGAGAACTGAATATCATGTTGTGATGATATTTTTCAAAATGTTCCTGCAAACTTTTTTGCTGACAAAGCTTACTTTCAGAAATCAACTACAAACGTATATTGCAAATAAAGGCCAGTAACTGGACGACATAAGGTTTAAGACCGACTGCAAAGGTATTCCATGCACATTTAGATTCAGTGGTTGCTCCTACCAGTTTGGGGGAGTGGGGCTGCCTCAGGCCACAGGCAACCCCCTCCCACTCTCGCCGCTGCCGCTCTCCTCCCGCCCCTGGCACCTGTCCTATGATTGCAGGTGCCGGAACTGTCACATGCGCATTACAAACATATGAACTGCGCATGCGGACAGCTTCTATGGGCTGCTTCGACAACAGCCCATAGAAGGAATCCCTGTCCTGGTGCCTGTACAATACAAATGACAGGCACCGGGACCAGCGCATGCGCAGTACCAATATAGGTACTGCGCATGCGCAATTGCCGATTTTGCCCGGCAGCCCGCACAAAGGTGTCCCGGAGGGAGGGAACACCTCCCAATGGGACTGCCTTGGTGACTGGCAGGTCGGACTTCCAATAGGAAGTCGCTGCCAGTCACAGTGAAGTCAGTACAGTCTCACAGACTGCATCTGGCTTCACTACAGTGGCGGATTTTAACTGGGGGGGCTACAGACCTGCAGCCCATAGGTAAAAACTGCCACTGATTAAATTATGTACTAACATTTCTTATAGCATTTACCATGCCTTTTTTGTCAACGTTTAAAATCTTGGATTGTTTTTTACTCACTCTGTGTAGTTTTATATTTCAATAAGGTATCTTGAGGTATCTTGCATTTATGTTGTATACAGGGCCACCAAGAGGGGGGGGGGGAGCAGGTACTAATTACCCGGGCCCAGGCTTGCTGGAGGGGCCCGGCGGGGGTCCTGGTCCGATCTGTGCTGATGGCGTGAGAGCTCATGCTGAGGTGGGGGGTTGAGAGATGACTTTAGATTGTTTTTTTTTTCACGCACCTTAAACTTTTTGGGGGCATGACTTAATCACGGGAGGGCCATGCCTCCAACAATTAGGCCACGCCCATAATTTTTACCAAGGCCTGGCATACCTCTCGGCTGCCCTGGTTGTATAAGCACATCAAATACATGAAATGCACACAAACATATTTTATTTGTGCATGAAACAAGGTTTTAAAACATGAACCAAAGTTTGTGAACAATTTCAGGCACTGAATTTGAATGCTAAGCAATCATGTCCTTGCACATATTTAGTGCCAGTTACATGTTATTTCCCCAGTAGTGCCAGTTACAGATGTAGCCAGTAGTGCGAGTTACAGATGTACCCAGTAGTGCCAGTTACAGATGTACCCAGTAGTGCCAGTTACAGATGTACCCAGTAGGTTTTTAGCAAAAAATAAATGTACATTTTAGAGACTATGGTTTTCAGAATAATTTAGGTAACGGATATTTGGATAAGGGATACTCAACCTGTATATAAAATGTTTTAAGCCTGTAAACTGTGTAACGTACAGTATGTCTGAAAGGCTCATTTCCACAAATAGTTAACAATTATTATTTATTTTGGAAGCTTTTAGCTACAGATTTGTATTCATCAAAGCATTCTTCCTACACTATATGGATGTCCATCCAAGCCATCAGATGGAATTTCTGCCCACAGAGCTCTCATCCTCCGCATGTGTCCCTTGTGTACCAAAAGCTGTTCCTGCTTTTGTTAAAACCAAGAATTACAGCTCAGCTAGCTATCAAATTATTTTTTAACCCTTGTCAACTTATCCCGGACTGAGAGGCAAGTACTCTTACAAAACAATAACTAATTTAAGGAAAATGGTTTTATTATTAAATGTATTCCTATCAATAACATTGTAAGTATAGTAGTAATGTAATGCAGTTACTTACTACTATGTTGTTGTTGGTAGGGTGCTATTTTATAATTAACTATAAATAAATAAATAAAAAATATCATCAAGGACGGGTATTCAATGAATAACTTTTGTAAAAGAAAGATGCAGTAGATCTTTAAAACATAAAAAGAGAAATTGTACTCAAATGCACATATTGCAGATGCCATGAAACAGTATTGTGTGTTTTGCTTACCATAGGATTATGTCACTGTAATGCGAAATAAATGTAATGTATGATGCAATATATTTTAGGTGTGGATAGTGACGTAACTAGATACATGTGGGCCCCATAGCAAAAGTTTGTAAGGACCCCTATTTATCACCTAATGCTGAAAAATGTATACAGCACATGATAATTTGACAGGCAAAGTGGGCCCCTCTCAGCTCTGAGCCCTATAGCAGCTGCACCCCCTGCACCTATGGTAGTTACGACTTTGGGTGTGGACATGGAAAATTTTCCATTGATAGAGCCATTGGTACTTTTTATTTGCAGAAACTATGTTGATAGGTTTCAGCGGTGTATGAGGGAGGACAATCCACATGATAAACCAGGGATTGGTTTATTAACCAGGTAGAACAGCAAAGTTTGAGACAACACAGGGCTAATGCAGCACAATGCAGATCCATAGAAGGGGGTTAATTCAGTGGAGTGGGGTAGGATGTAGTGTACACCTGCAGATACATGTAATGGTGGTAATGGAATACACCAAGCAGTAAACAATGAAACAGTGGCAAACTATGCAAATGCCCAGGGCATTTAGAATGCTTAGCTCATATAACTGACCCAGCAGTAGTAGCAGTGGCATTGTGGGGAGCAGAGACAGTGGGGACAGAGGCAGGCAGTAACAAAAATGGGCACCTTCCCTGGAGGACAGATGCTGTGCATGCCGAGCCCCGCAATTCACACTAATTCTTGCAGCTAGCTGCATTCTTTATCAACGTGCGAGCCGTGTGATTCACCGCTGAGAGTCGTGGCTCTCTTTCATTTTTTTGCTTGGGGTCGGCAGGGGGGACTCTGCGTTGAAACGGGCCTTTGTAGAGTCCAGCAGAATGAACTTGCAGCGAGTTCAGACTTTAATATCTGCAGGGATTGGGTTTTAATAGTGTGTGGCATATGTGTAAGAAGCATTACTGTGTGGAATTCAGGGCCTTATTCTAGTTCACTCTTTCTGACAAAATCCTTCTTAGATGGACAAAACCATGTGCACTGCAGGTGGGGCAGATGTTACTTGTGCAGAGAGAATTAGATTTGGGTGGGGTTTTACTTCAAAGTGAGATCTTTATTGCAGTGTAAAAATAAAGCAGTCAGTATTTTCCCTGCACAGAAACAAAATAACTCACCAAAATCTAATTCTCTCTGCACATTTAACATTTGCCCCCTGCAGTGCACATGGTTTTGTCCATCTAAGAACGATTTTGCCAGAAAGAGTAAACTAGAATAAGGCCCTATGTGTGTAAGGAAATAACTAGTGTGTGGCATAATATGTAAGGCATTATGTGTAAAAGGGCATTAATAATGTGTTTGCACAGAGGAGCGATGGTTTGCGACTGCACATGCACATACAAATGTAAGCGCATGTGCAGCAACTGCAAATTGATTATTCACTGTCCCGTTCGCACCTACCAGTGCGGGTGGGTAGCATGGGGCGGCGGTAAGGGGCTGTGCTCATGAGAATTCCCATGAAAATGCTGGGCATTCCCATGGTAATTTGTCGATGTCGCGGGTGCGGGGGGCGGGCAACGGACATCAGCTCCTGCACAGGGAGCCCGCAGATCAAAGACACCATAGAGGTGTCTTAGATCTGCAAATGCATTCGATAGTCAGCCACCATCAAATGATTTTGTCCCCGCATGCAAGGCTGCAAATGGATGTTTATGTTATCCATTTGCAAGCGTGTGGGGATATTCAGCATGCGAGCGAGGGGCAGACATTCATGCGAGCGGCGCATAGATGACACCCAAAACTGTGAAATTCGCAGTTTTGCGTGTCAACCAGAATAAGGTCCCATGTATAGGATGCATTACTGTGTGCATTTTGTGGATAAGTGTCGCCATTACTGTGTGGCAGTATGTGTATAAGGTGGACTACGGTGTGGCGCAATGTGTAAAAATGGCTATACTGTGTGGTGCAGTGTGAATAAAGAGCAATGTGATGTTAATAAGAGCAATGTAATGTGAAGAAGGATATGGTGTTGTGTAATGTGAATAGGGAGCAATGGGTCAGGGGTGGAACTAGCAGTGCTAGGGTGCACCAACCAAAATCTTGCCTATGGCATCAAACTAATTACGACTGGCTCATGCCATCTTATATCTGTGTCTGGCACAATTTCCTATTGGAAGGCAGTCAGGAGCATGTCTTTAATTTAGGGAAGAAGGCAATGGAAGATGCGTGGTAATGACATACATGCAAAGTAGCGAAATTGGGTCTGAGTGTGAAAACCTGTGATGGTTTGAAGCATTGGTAAGTGTAGCGAGTGGGCACATGTGCTAGAATAGCAGTGTGCCAATTAGAGATGGATGGTGGGCTTAAGCAGGAGCCAATGACCAATGTTTCAAGAGACCTGCACCACATGGGCCCCATCCTCTGTTAAAACACTCCTGGTTGACACAGAAGAATTCAGAACCTGCAGAATGTGAAATGTTAAAATTCTATGTGGACCAGCAGTGAAGGGTTACAGGAGGGGTAGGAACAGTTAGTGTAATACACTAGGGGGAGTGTTAGGGTGAACCAGTGCTAGTTAAATGTGAGCATGTTGTGCATATTTTGTAGGCAGGATACAGCCAGCAACTACTGTATGTTTAAGAACCAACAGGAATGCTCAGAAGTTTGATGATGTGACTGATATGCAGCTGGTTTTGCTATTGGTGCATATTTGTACAGAAGCAGAGATATAAGAACCAACCAGAGGATGTCTCTGTACATATTTCAGAGGCTGCTGCATTATCATATTTTGACAGTACTGCTGCATACAAAAACACAGTCCTGATGGTATTTGCATCCACCTCTGAGTAAGTCACTGAATATGTATACAATGTGCTAAGATGCTGTGGCTATTTCTCACACCAACTAAGCAGTTAGCGTAGTCAGTCAGCGTTACGCATTTTTAACCTGACACAGCCTGAGGAGGAGTCATGTTTTTTTTTCAGCAGCACTACTACATGACAGGTGTGAATATGTTCCTGAAACACCCCCACTATTCACGTCAGCCTGAAGCGTGGCGAGCGGATGCGGTATGCGTCCTCCGGACCTGTTCATACCCCCACTATCCACGTCGGCGTGGAGTTGATTTTATAAAGTGTGGCGAGCGCAGCGAGCCACCGCGCCCGAATCTGGCGAGCGCAGCAAGCACCACGAGGGAACGTGTAAAACAAGCCCAAAGCGTGGCGAAAGCAGCGGATTACTTTACATGTATTCTGCATGCGCTCGCCACGCTTTGAGCTCATTTTACGCATCCCCTCGCGGGGCTCACTGCGCTCGGCACGCCTTGGGCTCGGTGGCTCGCTGACCTTGCCACACTTTATAAGAACCACTCCACACCGATGTGGATATTGGGGGTATGAACAGGTCGGGAGGACATGTACCGCTGAGCTCGCCACGCTTCAGGCTGACGTGAATAGTGGGGGTTTGGAATGGAGTAATTTGCCAGTATGTAACATGGAGCACTGGCAAATGCGTCCTTTATTGTGCATGAGACGCATTTGCACCCGCACCCCCCCCCTTTGTGCACGAGACGCGCGCGTGGCTGAACCCCTAACCCTGACTGTCTCCCTGATACGGACACGGGCAGGGTTGCCGTACCCTACCGCACAAATTACTGAGATGCACTTGTGTATTAGACACTCGTGCGTCCCAGGCAGATGGAACGCCTCTCCGCTGGCGTCCGCCAGAATGCCTCTCCGCCGGTGTCCACCAGTGCAGGGGATCTGGTGGTTAATGGCACTGTTCAATAGGCTTGCCAGGGACGCCAGGGACAGAGCTGCAGCTCGCGGGGACACACTGTATGAGATGTGCTCACTAGGCTTGCCAGGCACACCAGGGACAGAGCTGCAGCTGCGGGGACAGTACGGTAACTATGCTGACTGGCGGAGACACTACGCTGACTATGCAGGGCTGCCGCACGGACACTATGCTGACTACGCTGGGCTGACATTGGCCTATGCTGACAACGTAGCTTGACCTACGCTCACAACATAGCGTAATGTGGCGCAGTGAAACTACTGTACACAAGTACAGAGAAGAGTGCCCAGAGCATTCTTAGGGTATTCCAGATCAGCTCTGCAGCAGTTTTGTAGGCTGCAGGTTGTCTTTGCAATAAATGTTGGCTATCTAAAACTCATTAAATAGATTTTTTTTTTATTTTAAATAGCCCAGGAAGGAATAACTTATCTATTATTACTTGCATTTTAGTTGAGTGTGTCACAAAGGTGCAGTAGCTTAACTGTAGTACCTTGGTGTGCAGCCCAGAGGCCCTAATACATATGTTGGCAGCATTAACCCATGGTGCTCAATGCACTCTGGTGGGTTTTATGGCATTGCCCACAGTGCAGCATTAACCAGTTACTGATACACACTTGTGTGTGCCACCATTGCTATAATATTTTTGTTTTATACAACTTGTGAGTTCAGTAAAGCTCAATAGGTGCCATGTTGCACTGTTTTCATAAATATAAGCACAGTGAGGCTGCAGTGTGGGTTGTCAAATATATTTTTTTGTACAACTTGTTTATTAATAAATAAAAGTCGATATGGTTCAAGATCAGATGCCAGAAGAGCAGGAGCAGCAAACAACTTCTAGTGTTGTGTCTGCTGACAGTCATAATAGTACTATATCACTAAAGGTAGCCCAGGGTGCACACAGTTTAGGAAATGGCACCTGAAATCAAAATCTTTCACAAAGTGGACAAAAAGGAGCCCAAAAATAGAACTCTAAAGTTGAAAACAAACTCTGTGATCACAAATCCCAAAGCAGAGTCTAGGGGTGTCCACATTAGCTATGTGTGAGTTTAGCATTTCTCACACCTTACTCATTTCTCCACCATCTCCAATTATGGGCATAAGCAGTTTAAGTAAAAATGCGATAATAATAATGTAATAAAAATTGATGATGCTTGTGTGGAAATAGTACAAGATAAGGAGGACATTTATGTAATATCTGAGGCTAATGAGGATGTTTGTGTATGCCAGCTACCATTAACTGCATGTGATAAAAAGAAAGCCATTGTAATGCCTGGGAATGAAACCAAAAAAGCTATCTCTTGGGAGAGGGATTATCTTCACCAAATTTCTGAAAATGTCCATAAAGTCATCTGCTCCATTTGTATGGCCAGAGTTAGTAGTGGTAGGGGTGTTAACAATTTAGCTACTGTACATGTTATACATTTGGTAATTTACATCCTCATCGACAACCTCCTCATTAGTGTTCAGAGGCCCAGATTTGACATTTTTGGAAAAACAAGTACAGATCCAAAACATGTGAGTACAGATCTGGTAAGACTAAAACCCAACTATAAATTGAACCAAAATCAAAACACAGAAGTTGGCACACATCTCCCATCATCCCAAGGGTCCTTATATGGCTCACATCCCACAGTATACCCTTCATAGTGCCCCCAACGTGGCTGCCTCATCTGGTACACTTGTGGATGGATGAAAAATACATGGCTGTCATATTGGGATCCTACTCTACACAGCAATCACTTCATTGTGTGGCATTTCTTCTAGGGTAAGCTATTCCACCCAGGGTAATCCTATGCAGTGCACCTAAGATGGCTGCCTCACCTGGTTCCTTGCTAGGGCGGAATACACAACTTGTGGAAGTTATTATCCAAAATGCCTACAACAACACTACAACACTAATGCCTACTGTGTTCTCAAGGCTTTCTTTTATTTCGGTGTGACTTATCTATTGCTGTACTTCCCAAATCCTATGTATAATGTGCATTGTTTTGATATCTGTAAAGCGCTTTAAATCCTGTTGGAGAAAGTGCGCTAAATAAATAAATAAAACTTACTTTCTTACTTACATGCCCAGTGAATCAGCTTTGTTTTGCTCCTATCTCTATCACAGCTAACAAGGCAATCATTGACGGGACGAAGGAGGAAGGTGAATTATTTATGGGTATTTTTAAACAAAGGAATTATAAATGCTTAAGTTACATTAATTCATTAAAAAGATGCAGACAAATACTGCTATTTTCCTTTGGCAAAACATTTCTCTTTTTGAGTCTTCTTGCAGTTAGGAATGAAAAAAAAAACACTTAAGAAGTTATTCTGCAGATAGAATATTTTGCAAACAGAAGCGATGTGGTTTTCATAAAACCCACCAGTGGCAGATGGATTCAGTCCACCTGACAAAAAATAGGACATCAATCGAAGCATTCTAATCCAGGTCTGTTAATCATCTCCCCAGGTGGATGTTACTGCTACTTAATAGGTGAAAACCATAAACCAACACCAGAGACTCATTTTAGGTAGCCTGGAATATAACTGACTTGTCAATCAATTCTCCTGCCCCTTCCCAGCATGTAATGAGTTGGCAGCGAAAGGAACTTTTTATCTGGCGTAAGTCTTTCAGACAATTTCCTTCTGGATATGTAACGCTATCCAGAAAATTAAGAAAAACAGCTTGAATTAATTAAGGTTGGCAAAGCAAAAACAATTGCATACAAGGTGGATTATAGCTAAGAAGTTCCACAGAATTTAGAAAATTATAAGATGTATGATTTAAAAATTGCACATTAACAGAAACAATTATCTATAGTGAGGGTAGTGGAAAAAGTTGATTTCTTCATTCGCAACCATAGGCGAATCTAGAATTATGGTAATGGGTGGTCCCAGATCCAGACCTAACAGTAGGGATGGTAAAAGGGGCGTGGCCTCATGGGAAGGGGGCGTGGCATCACAAAAAGGGTGTGGTATTACATTTTAGACCATACACCGTAATGCCCATTACACATTTTAGCAAACTCCGTAATACCCATTACACATAAAGCCACACGCCCTAATGCCAATTACACATAAGGCCACACACCATAATGCCCATTACACATTGTGCCACACATCATAATACCCATTACATACTATAAAACAAACCGTAATGCCCATTACATATTTGCCACATAAGTGCAGGTCACGGCTGATGGAAATAATACCCCTTTCACAACAGAAAATGCAGGGATTTACCTGGGAATATGGTCCCAGGATCATGCAGGGACATTCCCAGGCTGACCCCTTATACACCAGCCTAGTCCCTGCATTTTCTGGTGTGAGGGGGAGAGACAACCAGTCCCCTCTCCCTACCCCCCTTTAACCAACCAGCTATATCTTCGGAACCAACTGACCCATTTACATGAGACCAGTATCATATTGAAGAACTTTTGAGTTGGCTTCGAATGATTTTGGTCCCGTGAAACTCGGCTGTTTGGTTCCATAGAAATCTGCCCTCAAAGAACATAAACAGTCATGAAATTACATTTAAGAAATGAAAAAAAAAAACGGTTTAACCTCAATATCCCTGGAACCAATTAACCCATATGGATCCAGCCTGGTATCAGATTGAAGGCCCAGCGATTTTGGTTCGGCTGAGATCAACTTCGAACTTCAGTGATGCCAAAGGGGGAACTGGCAGCCGTTGAACTGGGTGGGGGTCGGAATTAGCGGGTCCCATGTTATCCTATAGGGAAAACATTCCAGCTTTGCCTGGCAATATCTCCGGTTCCCAGGGGGCTAGAGACATGGGACTGGGCTCGTTGGAAAGCCCCATCCCTCAGCTACAATGGCACCTCCGGACCACCCCCTAGATTCGCCTATGTTCGCAACATGTACTTTATGTTGTATATACAGATGGAGCCTTGCTCATTGTTGCATGTTTTGCGCCACAACATGTGTTTTGTCGCTCCTCAGCACAGGTTTTGTCACGACTCAACATGGGTTTTGTCACGTCTCAGTTGGAACACGCACATGTGAGAACATGTGTACGAGAACATACACATCATACAATACACATCTACACCACTGGGTGGCTAATGCTCCACTAATCAAGCAGCGGATGGATATACAATACAATACAATACAAGCTCTGGCAAATGGACCATGGCAACTGTCATGTTACTGTACTGTATATAGTACACATATCAATGGTCAGATGGACAGTGTAAAAACAAAGAAATTGTAAATCAAACTGTAAATCATTAAATAAAATGAGTGTATTCAGACGCATGTTTAAAGCAACAGTCCATTGACGTCAGGCTTGTGGGTACGTCCGAGTCCCCTAAGCAAATCATTTAATAAAAATAGCATACTGTATACAAATGAAAACCAACGCGTTATAGTAATTATCCCATAGCCGATACAGGATAAACATAACTTATGGCAAGGTATCACTCCTTACATTGACACATGCTTATTACATCTCTTAGTGGCATTGTATTGTGGATGATTAATTTGATCTCAAGCAGATTGTTTAATAAGATAGTTGCGTTACATTGTAACCATACAATCGAACACCATTTTACAGTATTTGTGCCTACTGGACTAGATTTACTATCGTGCAGTTGGTCAAAGCCACTAATGATCGATATCAGTTGTTTTCTTGTACCACGGCACATCCAAAGATGGTGTTTCTGTGGAGGGAGGAATGGGGTGGAAATGTGAAATTTCAGGTGTTCTCCCTTTTTTGATGGCTGTTGTTTTTGCAAAATTTGATTATTGCCAGGGTAATCTATGTAGCAAATATCATGCTCTCCTTTTCTTGGTTTTGCTAGAAAATTATTTGGTAATTGTAAATGTAAGATGGGAATTCGGCATATAATGAAGCCCATAGGGCGGTTACTTTCAGTGACTATTTGTGTTTCTGTGCAGGGTAAATAGTGGCTGCTTTATTTTTACACTGCAATTTAGATTTCAGTTTGAACATACCTCACCCAAATCTAACTCTCTCTGCACATGTTACATCTGCCCTACCTGCAGTGCACATGGTGTTGTTCATTTGAGAAAGAGTTTACATGTGTGATCAATACTGTCACAATAAAAAATATATATATATATACAGAAGTGCAAGCTAAGCAATTCTAATTATGCAATAAAGATAATTCATATATACAGTTTGGTGCGAAATATTGTACGTCAGTGGGTCAACAGATTGAGAGGGTTAAGGGTTGTACACATGTCAGGCAGGCAGGCAGGCAATTTTGGCTAAGCCCATGAAAATTTTGAATAGGCTGATTTGGCCATAGGCCAAATACACTGTGTTTTCGGCTTAGTCAAAATTGCTTTGTCTTCAATTTGGCCGGGGTGATAGCTGCATGATTCCCCCAATGCTGGCTACCCATCAATCAACTTGTGACTGGCCAGTGCCAAAAATAGTAGCAGACTCATACCAGGACAGCCTCATACGCACATATACGTACTACGGGCCGTACCCATGCGCAGTCTACTGATAATTGCCAGGAAGCTAATTTGCAGCCATGTGATCAGGTATGAATCAGGCCCTTTATCTGTCTCCACTTTATCTCTCTTCAAGGTTTAGGACATAGACCCCAAAATTAGAATTAAAAATACCGTATGTCACTCAAGTTCCAAAAATAAAGTTCTCTGGTCTTCTCTGACAGTCGTTTGGATCTTCCAGTCTTTTTTGTAATTTCCTCTTCTCTGGAATATGGAACAGTCCAGGCCTATGTGTGCTAAATGAAGAGTTAGGAAAGATAAAGCTGTACTGTATATCCATCATCTGTATAAAGTATACATATCTGTATATGCTGTACATAGTCTGTATGCAATTAGAACCTCCTTACACGTAGCATGTAAATGAACGTAGAAGTACAGCCCAAATGACAATAGTAGAAATAAGGTAGTAGTCCTATAAAAATGAAGAGTTTATAAAACTAGAGATAAAGGACACATCAGGGGCGGACTGGCCCACCGGAAAACCGGGCCATTTCCTGATGGGCCTGCTCAAAACTCATTAAAAAGGGGCTGGCCATGCTCCCCCCTGGGCTGGTTGGGCCACGGGCAGCGGCCGCAGCACTTTGCCCAAATCCAAAATGGCCACGGGAGGGCTTCTGCGCATGCGCGCACAGCACCTCCCAGGCTCCCAGCCAGCAGAAGATACAGCAGCAGGCGAGCCGCCCGCCGCCCGTACAAATCCCCCCCCAGGTGCGCAGTGTTGCATACCACCGCCTGTATAACCTACCAGTATACAGTATATTTGGAATGTGGGAGGAAACCCACACAAGTACTGGGAGAATATACTATTTATTAAGCTAACCTAAGAATATTACTAACAAACAAAAACAAATTGTATTTTGTGTGGAGAGATGGGTGGGAGTGATTTGAGACACAGGGGTACTCATAAATGAAAAGCCTAATCAAGGGGTATGGGAGACAAAAAAGGTTGGGAACCACGGATTCAGTATGAAATCCCGGCGGTCGGAATCCCGACCGCCGAAATCCCGACAAGGGGGGGACGTGGATCGCCCCCCCTTGCGGGCTCGCTGTGCTCGCCACGCAGCGGGCCCGGTGCCTCGCTACACTCGGCACGCTAATTTATTCTCCCTCCAGGGGTGTCGTGGACTCCCACGGAGGGAGAAAGTGTCGGGATTTCGGCGGTCGGGATTCCAGCGTCGGGATTCTGAACGCCAGGATCCCGACCACCGGGATTTAAACTGCATCCCGGAACCACTGCTCTAAGCACTGGACATGGTTATTGGTTCTTAGGGGTCTATGCACTAAGTCTTAGATGGTAATAAATTGCATGGGGATAAAGGGGCAGATGTATTAAGCCTGGTGGAGTGATAAAGCGGAAGTTAAGAATGCAGCATACTGTCAGCTCCTAACCAATGTTCCCTCTAATTTTACAAAGGCGGTGTGCGGCAAAAGATTTTGGCTGTGCAACTTTGGAAGGAAATTTAAAATTTTGTGCGTCACTTATATATAACTGGAAAATGACGTTCAGCATTTGTGTTAACTTTACTTCAAAATTATATTAAACATTAAAATATTCAAAACACAGCACACAATGTAGTTAATGGGTGAAACACACATTAATTGAGTCCACAACTGCAAAAAGGGACCACTGCTGCTTTGTGCGCTCTGTTGTAATGTCTGTGCGCACGCTCGTCGAGTTGTGTGCGCGCGCACGTGCGCACAGCTTAGAGGGAACACTGCTCCTAACTGTCATTTTACAAACACGTCTTTAACTTGACAGGTAGGAGCTGATTGGCTGGTGCAGTAGAATGGCAATTCTATTACCAGGAGCAGCTCCAATGGGAGCTGCTCCATCTGTACACAGACAGCGCTGCATACACATCAATTGGTTCCTGTCGATGATTTAGAAGCAATAAGAGTTAAATCCCCCAATTTGAGGTCGGTATGATTCTGTAGTGTTAATACAAACACCATACAGATATGCTCTGCCTGTTGGCTATTGGGATTATCAATAGATTTTCAAATAGATTATTACCAAGTAGGTTATTGGCTGTAACAATCATTTTCTGTAATGCGCACTCTCTAAGGAAATATATACATGTTAAAATTGACAGCTCACATACTGTAAACCTATCATTTGTAATTACAAAAATTAGTGTCACTTATTTTCCCACTGAGCAATTTTTATTATATTGAGATCAAACGATCTTACCTCTAATTATATAATGGCAGAGATCCACACTGCAAATGAAGAGTAGCATTTTAGAACAGTTTAAAAATGAAATCCTGAAGACTGATTCACGAGTTCGTTTTTTCAGTATATTACTGTATGTGAAATATTTATATTCACACATTCTTTAGTCATGTTTTACAAAAATAACAGAAGTAAATAAAATCCGGTAAATTTCTTTATATATTTTTTTCCTCGGTTATAGCTTGATACGCTGCAGTATTTTTTATTTTTTTTTACAAACTTTGTTTTCTCAGGGAGAAAACTACACTTCACCCCTTGCTCTTCACAGCTCAGTACTAATCATTGGTCCATAATGTGGTGTACTATTGCCAGCCTCATCCTGATGATCTAGTTATATCCAATTGGCACTTGGGAGCTGTGAGAATAGGAGGCATTACTCATAGCCAAGAGTACAGATGTTTCTAATTGCTTTCCATTACCAAGAATAACAGCTGTTTACATCTATCAGCAAATAATTCACCCAAGCTCCAGACTGTTAAGATAACACACCCCACCTGGTCACCATCACAAGTTGCCTAGGCCAAGACACTGAGAGCCAGAATAACCTTCTGCATTTATGTTCATCAAATGGCAGCATGTGTCACCTTCAAATATCCTTATGTTAACCCACAAGCTCTGGCTTCTTGATGTCCTAACACATCAAAGGCGCAAATGATTATTTCCATGGCTTTTCAGTTTATTTGTTAAGCTTACGTGGTAGTGAGTTCTATAGAGTCTATAGACAATAGTAAAAAAAAGATTTACTGTATTTATAAAATAAACATTATCCTCACAACTGTAGCATCACAATACTGATTTTGATTTTAACATTTACAGTATGCATGAGGTTATAGGTTTGAAAAGAGCATTTAAAGAAACACTGATAGAAATAGGTAATGCAGTATGTGCCGGATACTGTAAACCAGATTCTGTACTGATACATGAAGTAAGTGAAGTGAGAGTTAGTATCGGGTTAGGTTTTCAAGCTTGGAGAGTCTTTTAGTGTTGTGAAACCGGACAAAGAACCAGTGTCGGACTAGAACATGAAGAGGCCATTGGAGGAAGGCAATGGTTTGTTCCCATACAGTTCTTATGGATGTGGTCAAATTCCAGAGTGTGTGTGGCCAGCTACCACAGAGACTTTACTAACTAGAGAGTGTGTGCTCTGGGCCCATTTAGAAATATAAATACAGTAAATACTGATAGTACATACAGTACATGGCAATGTACCAGATTAATAATAGAACATACACAACAGTCCAGTGCAGTATAATAGAACATATGCTATGCTATCTAAAATTCAAATGCACACCCTTGAACATGATCCCTAAAGGAGGATGTGGTCCATCAAGCAGAGGGGCCCAGGCTCAGAATGGCCCACAGGAGAACAGGGGAAACCCCCAATGGGCCCCCACTAGCTATTGATCATGAGAAATTATACTGCAAGTTTATTTAATAACTACTTATAACATAAAATCATATCATAGAGCCAAAAGAGTTGTTCTCTGGCAGCAGGATAAAAGGACTAGTTTGCCTAGTAGGCCAATATTACCAGTGGTGGCTCCTACCTATAGACCCTACCTAGGGTTGTTTCAAAGATTCTGTGTGTTAAGACCCATTTACCCATCCATTAGCGTGGTACTTAATGAGCATTAACAAGGCTACCGGAGGGAATTCAGGAGTCCATATGAATTGCCCAGGCAATTTACCACTAGTAATTGAATAATCCCTAAATCTAGCAGTGAACAATTCTTAAAAGCCAATGAAATGATTTTAACACCGGTCGCCAACAGATGTCCCCAAAAAAACATCAGAAAGACTAGAAAGTGACTTTATATGAGTCAATGCACCACCAAAACTTTCACATTTCATTCTAATGTGTATATGTGGAATAAATGGTATAATGAAATGATTAATTCAGGACAATGCAGGTTGAATCGTCATTCACAATGGTATTACAGGAAGCTACACTTTATAATAACATTGAACATTTTGATCTACTTACAGTATTAGAAAGTATATCTCGTGGCAGAGGCATAACTCTGTGAGACAGTGGAGTCATCTGCCGCCAGGCTCCTGCTCCCAAGGGGGCACCTCTCCTCCCCTGCAAGTTTGAATCAGTTGATTGAAAGTCAGCTACATAGATTATGTGGCTGACTCCCATTCCTAGCAGGACCATAGACATCACACTCTGTATTAGAACCCATGACCTGTTCCACTAGAAGAAGACACCTTACATACATACATACATACATACATACATACATATGTGACAGTGCCCCTGTACGGTCTGGTGCAAGATGGCGTACCTTAATCTGGAGCTGGTGACGGCGGCGGCTTCTGGATTCTTTGCGGCTTCTGCTGGAGAACCTGTGGCAGGGAACGGCACAACCCAAGGGACCCACAAAAGACAACGCTACTTCGGTTAGCAGCGACAAATATTTATTAAAGGAAAACAACTGCACTAGTCGCTGTGATATACTCGTACACATTTGCAGACATCAATAAGAAAGATAAAAAAAACACAAAGACAATGACATCAAAGAGAGCAATATTAAAGACAATAATATGACATCACTAGAATACTATACTGCACATATAACACAATACTGCACATATAACACTATACTGCACATACAACACTATACTGAACTATAGTCCCTGGTGCAAGGAAAACAGTCAATGAAGAAACGGTCCCACGAAGGAAGATCCTCACCAGTACAAGGGTAGGCCCTACCTTAGTGTGCACACTACTATATAAAGGCCAGAAAATATTAATGGTCCCCTATAACGGGGTACAGGCGAGTCCCCGTTACCTAGGGCAACTCCCTGCTAGACATACAACACAGGCTGTAGAAATATGCTTGGCGGGGTGGCAAAACTGGCATGCAGCCAGATGGGCGTTGCAGGTGTCTCTGGGCCTGGGTGCTGCCTTGCAGGCAATCTTTACTGGGTAGTCTGGTGACGGGTGAGGGTTAATGGGCAGCCCGGTGGGATAGCAAGTTGCAGGATGCGTGGGGTAACGGATGCCCCGTGTGTAGTGGACCGCCCGGGGGTCAGGGCAAGCCCTGGGTACCTGTGCATGCAGCTGCAGATGCCGGCTCCTGCCAGTAGCGACCCTCTGATTGGCTCCAGCAAACGGCCTCTTGTCTCTGGGGTGGCTGCTCTGTCTGAACCCCAGCCAATGGCCCCCCCTTCCTGATGGTGCTTCTACTCTGCAGCGCTGGATCTCCCAGTGTCTCTCTCCTGCATGTGTGTCTCTCTCTGCCACAGCACCTTCCTCGGTGCTTCTGTCAATCACCGCCGCGTGTTTGGAGGGATCCAAGGGTCCCAGGCTGGACCCAAGTCTCCTGGCGCTGGACGTCTCCGCTCCCGGCCGGGGGACACCACCTGTCAATCACCGCCGGGTGTTCTGGTGCGGCGCTGAAGTGCGGCGGGGTCTGGCGTCACACAGCTGCGCTGTGTCTCCGGCTGTGCTGCTGAACGCCCGCTGTGCCGCTCTGCTCCTGGTCAGTCACTCTCACTCTGCTTCCTCCCGCACACCGCTTCTCTCCCTCACACACCACGGGGATCACCCCTTGACCTCTCCTCTTCTTCGCGCCGTCCAGCCAGCCAATCCAGAGCCAGGCAGGCTCCGTTCACGTGTATAGGGACTGGGGCACTGACTGGGCTGTTAACCCCCTCCATGCCGGCCAGATAGAAAACAGGGCTTCACTGGCGCCCCAGGGACACAAGGGGCACCACTGCAGTGGGGTGCCACATACCTCCCTGCTGGAAATTTGCCTGTCCCCAGGCAACCAACCAGGGGCATTAAGTCCTGAACAAGGTACTTTCAATGTCCATGACAAAACATTTAAACGGTGAAAATAAAACAGGCGCATATACAGACATTCCACAAACAAATATTCACACTACCTTCTTATCACCTGATTATCCAATGTGGGCTCCCCGGGTCAACCATCCCTCCACCACAGGTCTCCCATCCCTCTGCGGTCCAGGTGCTTCATCGACGTCCATGGATGGCGCCCACTCTCACGGCATACGACCGGCACTTAAGCACGTCTCGACTCTCGATCTTGCCTCTTGGATCGCAGAATCGCCTGCTGTATCTGGAAGGCAAATTCTTCCCCGGAGATGGTCGTGTACTCTCCATCCGTTACAGGCTTCCCTTTGATGAAAAAGGTCTCGGCCTTCTCATCTCTCTCTACTGTTTCTATCTTTGCCTTGGGTTCAGGCAATGGTATAGCTGGTTCCACTTCTAATGGCTTCACGGTCTCTGTCACGGCCGTATGGACCACAATTTTGGGGTTTCTCTCTGGTTCAGCCATTCTGGCAGTTCTTGGCCCTAGGTTCGCCGCTCGGTAACCGGCATCATCCATCCTGGGCACGTACTCTCTTGTTGGCTCTGCAAGTTGAGGCCTAGTCACTGCTTGCTGCCTCTGATGAACTGCCTCACTCCACATGACCGGTTTCTCGCTTGTCCTTGTGATCTCAGGTTCTGGTGGGCGGGGCATCTGTCCTGGTCGAGGGCGTTTGACGCTAACCCTTTCATTCTCGCACTTGATCTCCCTTGGTTCGGCTCTACTTCCACCATGGCTGTACTCTTGCTGATAGTACGGTGGAGGCTCTCGATGGTGTGGATAGTGCTCTGGAGCGCGTCTGTTACGTTGCACTGGTGTGCCATCTGGCCCGGTCACGTTGGCGGCCTTGGTGCCTTTCTTCCCGCTTGTCAATTCGAATTCTACAGCCTCACCGTTGCTCAGGCTCCGGAAGCTATTTTGGGGATCGGCATGCTGGATGGCGGTATAGTGCACATACACGCTACGGCAGGTATCTGCGCGTTTAATGAAGCCATACCCGCGTGGTACATCAAACCACAGGACACGACCTGCAATTCTTCTTGGGCTGGCTTGTGGTCTACCCCTCGACGATATCACACCGGATGCTCTTGCCGTGTTCTGAAACACTGCCGGTGGACCTCCTGTCCTGTGTCTTCTCACGGTCTGTGGGCATACATTGGTTCGGTCAGTGGGTAGTTGTCCTGACCTCCATGGGGGATTCCGCTTCTGTCTGCGCCTTCCGCCACATTCACGTCGCTGTCTTTCCTTTTCATCCTCCGCCCATTCCTGACGCATCTCACGGATCATCCTGGTCATTTCGGTCATCGCTCCGATGATGGCCCCAATCGCGTTCTGATTGGCTTGGGCTGGTGGAGTGGCGGTTCTTCGCATCTCCTGCGGTTCTGTGTACTGCGATCGCCACATCTTGCCGTTCACAGGGGTCTTGTGCAATCCTGTTCGTAGACGCCAAGTGTGACAGTGCCCCTGTACGGTCTGGTGCAAGATGGCGTACCTTAATCTGGAGCTGGTGACGGCGGCGGCTTCTGGATTCTTTGCGGCTTCTGCTGGAGAACCTGTGGCAGGGAACGGCACAACCCAAGGGACCCACAAAAGACAACGCTACTTCGGTTAGCAGCGACAAATATTTATTAAAGGAAAACAACTGCACTAGTCGCTGTGATATACTCGTACACATTTGCAGACATCAATAAGAAAGATAAAAAAAACACAAAGACAATGACATCAAAGAGAGCAATATTAAAGACAATAATATGACATCACTAGAATACTATACTGCACATATAACACAATACTGCACATATAACACTATACTGCACATACAACACTATACTGAACTATAGTCCCTGGTGCAAGGAAAACAGTCAATGAAGAAACGGTCCCACGAAGGAAGATCCTCACCAGTACAAGGGTAGGCCCTACCTTAGTGTGCACACTACTATATAAAGGCCAGAAAATATTAATGGTCCCCTATAACGGGGTACAGGCGAGTCCCCGTTACCTAGGGCAACTCCCTGCTAGACATACAACACAGGCTGTAGAAATATGCTTGGCGGGGTGGCAAAACTGGCATGCAGCCAGATGGGCGTTGCAGGTGTCTCTGGGCCTGGGTGCTGCCTTGCAGGCAATCTTTACTGGGTAGTCTGGTGACGGGTGAGGGTTAATGGGCAGCCCGGTGGGATAGCAAGTTGCAGGATGCGTGGGGTAACGGATGCCCCGTGTGTAGTGGACCGCCCGGGGGTCAGGGCAAGCCCTGGGTACCTGTGCATGCAGCTGCAGATGCCGGCTCCTGCCAGTAGCGACCCTCTGATTGGCTCCAGCAAACGGCCTCTTGTCTCTGGGGTGGCTGCTCTGTCTGAACCCCAGCCAATGGCCCCCCCTTCCTGATGGTGCTTCTACTCTGCAGCGCTGGATCTCCCAGTGTCTCTCTCCTGCATGTGTGTCTCTCTCTGCCACAGCACCTTCCTCGGTGCTTCTGTCAATCACCGCCGCGTGTTTGGAGGGATCCAAGGGTCCCAGGCTGGACCCAAGTCTCCTGGCGCTGGACGTCTCCGCTCCCGGCCGGGGGACACCACCTGTCAATCACCGCCGGGTGTTCTGGTGCGGCGCTGAAGTGCGGCGGGGTCTGGCGTCACACAGCTGCGCTGTGTCTCCGGCTGTGCTGCTGAACGCCCGCTGTGCCGCTCTGCTCCTGGTCAGTCACTCTCACTCTGCTTCCTCCCGCACACCGCTTCTCTCCCTCACACACCACGGGGATCACCCCTTGACCTCTCCTCTTCTTCGCGCCGTCCAGCCAGCCAATCCAGAGCCAGGCAGGCTCCGTTCACGTGTATAGGGACTGGGGCACTGACTGGGCTGTTAACCCCCTCCATGCCGGCCAGATAGAAAACAGGGCTTCACTGGCGCCCCAGGGACACAAGGGGCACCACTGCAGTGGGGTGCCACATACGTACATGCATACATATATTTATATTTAAGGGAGTGAGGGGCACCAATATTTATCTTGCCTCTGGGCAACTGGGATGAACTTATGGCACTGTCTCATTAGGTTAATGAATAAAGATCTAACTAGTCGTAGTGATTATACAGTGTATCTTTTAAAGAAGAACTTCCTGTTACTTTGACTTTAGTACACAGTGTATATAACTTACTGTATAGATTGGAAATTCACTGTTTTCCAATCAAACTGTATGATGGTTAATAATAGCGCATTATAATTTGAGAACTTTCCTATTGATCCATTAACTCATATCACAGTTTGTGTCTGGTCCTTGTCAAAGAATATATTTATCAGACAAATCATCAGTGTATGCCAGTGAACAAATGATCTACTTATGACAATGCCTGTCATGTGTTTGTTTCCGCTATTAAATATGAGATCCCTTGGAACAAGTACTTAACAATTAGAGAACATATGTTTGAGATACATTTGATATTTTCTCATAGAGAAACCTGGATTATTGCCAATGTTCACTCTGAATAAATTTACTCCTACTTGTTCCTTTTTTAAGCCAGCGTTACTCGTCTAGTAAGGGTTAGGGGCCAACTGTCATGAACAAAAATTAGAGTAATTTAGAATATTCCCAGATTTCACATTTGTTATTTTAAAATATCATTACTGTAAAAGAAAGAGTCATTTGAGGTCCCACAGGTAAATTAAAGTGGTTTTAGACCCTATTCATCACAAAGGCTAGAGATTCAAATTTGGTGATAAATATTACAAAAGAAATTACATTTTAAAAAAAGTTCAAAACTTCGTTACAGAATTTTTGCCTCGTGTTGCTTATGGCGCAGAATTTTGCCATAAGTGTTCAACACAAAGTGTTGTTCCAACTGGACATATCAGTTTACTCCAAACACACTACAGAGTCCATTTGAATTTATACCTCCATTATCGATTAATGCTGAATGTATGCTGTGCAAAACGAGAAAGCAAAATCTTACAGTAACTAAGGCTTTATCATTGGAAAATCACACCGCTGCAAAAAGTAAAAATTTAATTAAGGCAAAATTGTTAATCAAATAACATTTTCTAAACATTAGATATTTACCAATGATTAGAGCTGGTGTATGAAGAAATAAGTTGCAACTTAAAACATTTAAAAAAAAAAACCTTTACTTTAGACTCTATAAAAGTAATGAAAATGTGTAACTCATCTACAAGTCATGACCAATAGGCATTATTTGGGAAATTGTTGCCTCCTCCCACTCATGTGGCTGTTGGTTGTATCAGTCAGAGGGAGGTGATGATCAATAGTAATGAAGTCATTGATAGTCAGCTAACAACATTGACATGGTGATGACTGGCTAGTATATTACCACCCACCTATCCTTTGTACTCATCTTCGACTTTTGCCCTATGTTATGTCCCCAACCCCTCCTTTTCCTGCCTCTTCTCTCTTGCCACTTTAACATCCTCTTCGGCTGAAGCTGCAAGTTTCCTGGTGGCTGAAAACCCTAGGCTAGATTCTCTAAACTTCAAAAGTGATAAACTGGAGAGTGATAAACAACCATCCAATTAGCTCCTACCTGCCATGTCACAGACTGTGTTTGAAAAATGTCAGACAGAAGCTGATTGGTTGCCTGTTTATCACTCTCCATTTTATCACTTTTGAAGCTTAGAGAATTTGGCCCATGAGACATGCAGGGGTGGATTAAGAGAGGAGAAGCTTGAGTTTAACCTGCATGTGTCCCTCCCCACAATTGCTGGTGCATGCACAGAAGTCCAGAAAATTGCTCCCCTGCACCAAATACCAGAATTCCTGAATAATGTAAATATTAGGCAGAGTAAGGTAGACTGCCCAAGATCCATATAAGTGACTTAATAAGAAGAGTGCCATTGTTTGTTGACTGTTTAACTTAAGTAACTGGCTGCCCGTGTCATTGTTCCAATCAAGAAGAGAATTTCATCCACTGATATAGCAAGACATGATGTAACGTTCACATACTACACTTTGCATCATGTTTGAATTATACTTTGATTTACCTGCCCTGTAGTGAATACAGAATACATCATTTACTCTGACAGAATTTGGGTGAAATCCCCTCTCCTTTCCATTGGCAGAAGCTCCAGTCCAGGCTCCACCACCTCTTCATTCTGTTGTCAGGGTAGGATGTCTCATTCCACATGACTGACATGCTGCATTATTCCAATTAGGAACAGCGGGCATGCACATTTTGCTTAATGCAGCCACTGTGCATTGTGGGTAAGGGGCGACGTTCCGGGCTGTGTCTGAAGATGAGCCGGGTGCTACCAGGCTACAAATGTAAAAATGCTGCCACTGGATTGTGGCAGTGGATGCACTGCTGTGCCTACTAACAGCTGGTGCCAAGAGGCAAATATTTCCATTGCCTCCATAAATTACACCACTGACTACAATCAAAATGTCAACATTTTCAAATACTGTTGGCAGGGCCAGATTAAGGTCTGTGGGGGCCCTGGACAACAAAATTGTGGTGCCCCCCCCCCCCCCAGACAGAGGCAGGGCCCCTCTGGATAGAGGCAGCCCCCCGCAACCCACTTGACCCCCGGACAGAGGCAGGTCCCCCCCAGTACCTGGGCAGCATAGGGTCCAGGCAGTGGGGTTTCAGGCAGTGAGTATCCGTGCAGCACCACAGGTGGGGTCTGTGCAGCACTGGGGAGTCAGCGGGGTACCTGCGGTGGATGAGCAGTCAGAGGTGGGGTCCCTGTGGTGGCCCAGGTGGGAACTAGTAGCGCTACTAATTCCCATCTGCCACAGGAACCCCGATGCTGACTTCCCAACCACCGCAGGGACCCCACTGCTGACTTCCCTTCCCTTTAGGGACCCCGCCGCTGACTTACCATCAGTCAATGGGACCCCCTGCCCACCCCTGCTGACTGCCACCCACCTGCCCCCTCCACAGCAGTGCCGGTGTGGGGGCCCCGGGGCGACCTCCCCTGTCGCCCCATGGATAATATGGCATTTACTGTAGTCTATATTTTGCATGTCAAAAATGGCATCCTATATTTTAATATGTTTAAAATGTCAACATGAAAAATACAGTTGTCACTAAATGTCAACATTTGGTGTCCATGTCTTGTCTTTCTTTTTATATTGTCTTTACAGGTGGCCCTTAATGTTTGGCCATACTAGCCCTTGTGGTCCTACAAGTGCCATCATGGCACTGCAGGCTTCCTGTAAATGACAATATTATTACCTATCTAATTACCATTAATTGTGTATATACCGCCACCAGGGTTGCTTGAAATATCTCTTTGCATTTAGCCCAGGGCTGGTGGTCCCCCAGCTAGGCCTGAGCTGACCAGTTTTGGTGCTGAATAATGGGGGAGGAGCTAGGTGTGTCTCTCTTCCTGGTTTGTCCAGCCCTGGTTTGGTTATTGAAAAATTCAGGAGGAAACATGTTTTTTTCCCTCCTATTCTCCAATACCAGTCCAGACTCAGAGGGCTGGAAATTGACTGGGTGGAGGGTAGCTAACACATTTTTTTTTGTATAATACTTTATTAAAGAACTGTACAATACAGAATATGCATACTCACATATCAAATAAGAAAACTGTACATCCAAAGTAAAACACAATAGATATAGTGGTGAAAGAATGGTAAATAAAATCGTAACACATTTTTTTTTTAATTAATATATATTTGCTCCAAAGTTGCAGCATCTGAACAGGCGACTTACAGAACTATTAGCTCTTTGTCTGGATTTTGCCATTTGAATAATAATTGTGGCATATGGGTATATTGAAGCCAGCAACTAAAACATAAAGATTCTATAGGTATGTCTAATTATATGACCTACAGGAAATTCCTACAGTTGGCCGGTGGTTGTTATGCCAGCGGTTAGAAGATTGAAAGCAGCATCCAGATGATTCAAAGCCTGACACTGACTGGGTAAGTATACATACCCTCTTCTTCTAGTAACCCTCACTACCTGCAGCCGGACACCCCCCCCCCCCCCTTGCCCACAGCCTAGCACTCCCCATCTGTGCCTAACCCTACCCCTCCCCTCCCAAACAGTTACTGTCCCCAATTAGGGGGTTATTTTGGTTCGCTCTTTCTGACAAATTCCTTCTCAAATGGGCAGAACCATGTGCACTGCAGGGGGGCAGATATAACTTGTGCAGAGAGAGTTAGATTTGGGTGAGTTATTTTGTTTCTGTGCAGAGTAAATACTGGCTGCTTTATTTTTACACTGCAATATAGATCTTACTTTGAAGTAAAACCCCACCCAAATCTAATTCTCTCTGCACAAGTTACATCTGCCCCCCTGCAGTAAACATTGGTTTTGCCCCTCTAAGAAGGAACTTGTCAGAAAGAGTGAACCAAAATAACCCCCTTAATGGGATCTAAATGTGACCACAGCTCTTCCAACAGTGCTTTGCGGTGCACCTGCCTGATTCTAAATACTCATGGCTCTTACCCTGACCCACCAGCCATTCTTAAATTGAGTAACTGAGGCCCTGCCAATTCACTGTGGGCTCCAGTACACACACAATGGGCCTGATTCAGTTTCACTTCCAAAAGCAAATTCTCTCTCTAATGGACAAAACCATGACAACTGCAGGGTGGTGGGGGGTTGGGGGGGTAGATGTAACATGTGCAGAGAGAGTGTTATTTTGTTTCTGTGCAGGGTAAATACTGGCTGCTTTTTTTTTTACACTGCAATTTAGATTTCAGTTTGAACACACCGCACCCAAATCTAACTTTCTGCACATGTTACATCTGCCCCACCTGCAGTGCACATGGTCCATTATAGAGAGAATTTGCTTTGCAAGTGAACCAGAATCAGGCCCAATATTTGTTTTCCCTTTTTTTTAAAAGGAGAGGGCACCAAACTCCAACTTGCGGGGCGATTGAGATGAATTTACATCTCTACTCCCAACCTTAACCCTAACACCACCACCACCACCCCCCACCCCCCCATGCATAAACCTAACACCCCCTCACAGCCTGAAGCTTGATGCTAAGAGACCCCAGCATACTTTGGTTGGGATGCTGGCTGTTGCAATTCTGGTGTCAGCATTTCCAGTGATGTCAGGATTCCAGCTCTGGCCACGGGCCTGGATTCCAGCAGTAGGATTTTGACTTAAAACTACGAATTATGAAATACTAATGTTTGTGCAGCTGTAAAAAAAATTTGGTGCTGTGCGTTAGAACTCGGTAATCCTACATTGTACATTATTACCCATCACGATATTTACAATTAAGGGTGAAAGAGTTGTACACTGTCTGTAAATACAAGGGCAGAAGTTTTTTGTGCAGTTGAGTGAATGGGTAACAATAAAACCTAGGTAGTTTATTGCTTACTACCATATTCAGTTGTTACTAGCTGTGCAGAAATGTAGTTTAACTAATGGAAGCACAATATGTGCGATGCCAGACCAGTTCTGTGATTTACAATATGTCTAATGAGCAAATGTGATGAAGAGGTTTGTTGTCTACCATAAAACCAGATGGATGGAAGCCGTGATTTGCAGCAATTAACTCTGTGCAGCACTAAATAACTTTCCACCATTAATGTACATTTTTTCATTAGTGGTACGAAGGCGAGCGTTAGGTAATCAGTAATCAATTTGAATTTCAGATATGCATATGTTTTGTAGGCAAGAGAGAAACACGTACTGCATAGTATTGGAAAATCAGGGACGTAAGCCTAATTAGATGTGGGAGACAGAAAAAGGGCAATCTAATTCAAACTAAAAAAAAGTCTTATGACCAGGATTTGATTGTCCTGCAAGCTGAGCAAAGTGAATTTGTGCTGTGAAATACCATGACATATATATACTTCCTGCCGTGCAATAGCATTGCGATGCCTGAGGTCAGTCATTTTGTTGTCTTTGCATTAGCACTGACACCGTATAAGGGGAAGGAGACATAGGGACAGATTTAGGTGCATGTGATATGCAAGATGTTAACTCGTTTTATTTGTAATCATTCTCTTTGCTGGAGAGCTGGCCATTCGAGCATTACATCTCCTGAAATTTCCTCGCCTCTTTCATGGAAGCATATTGGGGCAGCGCGTGCCAGCTGTCTGCTTCCTTTGCCTTCTGCTGCCATTATCCTGAGGCACCACCCCACCTTCTGGCCCTCCTGCTCTAGTCTGTATGTGTGATCATATCTAGGGGGGAAGGGTCTCGTTCTCTCTAGCTCTCCTCTCAGACTACACTGTAAATGCCATTCAAGGTGCCAGGACAACAAATCATTTCTCATGTATACACATTGTTAAATCATTCTATACAAATGTCTCTATCTCTCCACGTGTTCTAGTCACCAGAACATTTCATCTTAATCAGTTATATAAAACACAGAGTAAACCACCAATCACTGAAGCAGTCATGTATATTAAAGATCTAAACAATATATGTATAAAAATAAAAAGCTAAGTTTTATGTTCAGCACCATTTACTGTATAGGGTATATATGATGTCATTTGTATTTAATATTTATAACAGGATGACATATATGTTTACCATTTATAGATAAATACTATGGAGAATGCACTGTACCAAGGAGAGCATTATTTATAGAGGTACTCTTAGGGGTAAATTTACTAAAGTGTGAGTTCTAGAAGAGAGGATGCCCAAAGCATATACATGCAATAGGTTGGGGGGAGAGGGGAGGTGGTGATATCAGTGTACCAGGTCTCAAGATTTCTGTTGCTGGCTCTGGCTATAACAGGTTGTCAAAGATGCAAGATGCAACCCGAGATCCCTGTAGAAGCCGATATCGGTGGGTGACTAGCGACAACGGTGGGGGGGTCTATGCTTCATTCTGCATGGCCCTCGTTAAGGATCCACTCCACAGTCTGTGCATGCACAGATGAAGGAAAGGGGTCTTAAGCGACCCATGGGAGCACACATCGGCCATCAGGTGCAGCATACACATGATGCAATAGAATAAGCAATATCTTTCAGAAGGGCTAAATTGAGTGATATCACATATTTCTCAACATTCCCATTCCAATCCAGCCCTGAAAACAGATACAGTGTCCAATGGAAACGGATTCAGAGTTATGTACCCAACTGCAAAGATCATGCTGCACACCCAGTGGCCCAGAGAGGGTTGCAGGAAGCTGGGCAGTGGGAGAGAGAGAGGACAGGCTGCCACTGCAGCTGCCTCTCCCCCCAGCTCAGCACATGTTTTTCAGTGCTGTGTGTTGAGCTGGGGAAAGAGGGAGAGGGAGCGGCAGCCTGCAATCTCTTTCTCTGAGTGAGTGTCCCACCTGCCGTCCGCACCCTGCTTTGTTTTTTTACAGGTGTGTGGCAATGCCCTCTTCCATTGGCCCTTATTTTTGCCAGGGCCTGGCAGCACTGTTGGTGCTCCTGTGCACACCTATAATATTTATAGAGTTCAAAATACCAAACCGTAGTTGCCTACCCTCCTGCATTCTGCCGGAGACTACCTTAAATAGCTGCAGTCTCCCTGTCTTCCTGTAGAGTCCAGTAATTTGCGTCATGTCACCTAACCCATATTATGCAACAGTTCCTCTACAATTTTGGGGACAAAAAATAAATATAGGAGATATATACATTCAAAAGGAATCATCGGTGCCATTCCCCTGCATTGGTTATAAGGCACAATAATATATATGGCTACATGCATTTTAAATAAAGACAAGAAAACAAATGGATCGCCAGGTGCTGTCACTTAGCTGTTGTTCATTAGGGGTGTGTGAGGTTGCTCAATGAGTAAAATTATAAGAAAATAAAGGGGGAATTTTACTAAAATGGGAATTAGACATTACATGTGATGTTGCTATGGGCAACCAATCAGATCCTGTCTACTATATTCTAGAGGGTGCTAAAAAAAATAAGTAGATTCTGATAAGTTGCCCATATCAACATCATATGTGAAGTCTTATTCCCGTCTTAGTAAATTCCCCCCAAAGGGTTTGAACATTGAATGATGTAACAATGCATATTAATTGTCACAATAAATATTTCAATTATAAAATAAAACATATAAATAAAACAGTGTGTATACACAGGTGAATTAATAAAAGTGCTGAGCAGCATTTATACAGGTGAACTGGCGGTAAAGTGCTTAGCAGCGTTTATGCAGATGAGCTGCTAGTGGATGGCAAAACCAGAGAGCCACTCTCATAAATATGCGTGGTAGGGAGATGACAGTACAGTTTAATAACCTGTTTAGATAGTACTGGTCAATTGCCCAGCTGGAGCTTGGTAGTAATCTGAGTAGAGGTCTGTCTGTTGGAGTCCTTGCAAGGGTGTAAGGCATGGTGATGTAATAGAATTTCTCCAAAGTTGATGCTGGTTTGAAACCACTGATTAGAATAAGGTCAATGCGTTTTAGCTTTAGCTCCTAAAGAAGGTGAGTCCTTACCACACCAAAAATGCGTTGAGTTACAAAATCTAAGGGTTTCTGGGTCAAAAGTCACTCCGTGCAGGAAGACAGAGGCAGCATCATCCCTATCATACCTGCAGGCTTCTCTCACCATAAAGGTAAGAGGGTTCACTAACAACTCCATTCACACCTTGACAAAGGGGTTCCTCATCCAAAAACGTTGGATTTTGTAATGTGAATTTAATTGAATTTGTTTGTCTCCGAGAGCCGCTGCCGGTCTGTACTGCTATATCTATCTATCTATCTATCTATCTATCTATCTATCTATCAAAATTAACTTAAGGGTGTATTCCTAGTCACCCCAGTGTTTTGGTTGGGATCTGGATGATAGGCCGACAGTGTATAGGTCAAACGTCAAGATTTCGACTCCAAAAGGTCATGCATGCACAAAGACATTGACAAAAGGTCATCATGCAGTAGTTTGACATTGAAAAAAAAGGTTGAAACAAGCAAAAGCTAACCATGGCAAGCTTTTCCATTTTGATCATTTGCTTGTGTCAACCTTTTGTCAATGTCAACATTGTGCATGCCTATCTTTTGGCGACTCCCTTTTGACTGTCAACCTAGAAATTGTCTGTCCATACCCTTTTTAGTTTTGGATCTACAGTATATTAACATTGTGTTTTGGTTTTGGTTTTAAATCAGTTTTTTTTTAATAGATAAAAACTGCTTAAATTATAGTGGTCTTTTTTTTTTAGTTCCTAAAACATTATTTATCTCAATAAATTTATTCCCAGTTGTATTAGTGCCCCTTTACACATTATGCCACACAGTAGTAGTACCCTTAATACATAATAACACACCATAGTAGTACCCCTTACACATTGTGCTACACTGTAGTAGTATCCCTTACACATTATTGCAGACAGTAGTTGTAACCCTTACAAATTATGCCACCCTGTCAAAGTACCCGTTACTCATTTTGAATTACTGTAGTAATAACTCTTACACATTCCACCACACTGTAGTAGCACTATTACACATTATACTACACCAAATATATATATATATATATATATATATATATATATATATATATATATATATATATATATATATATATATATATAGTAATAAAAAAAACTATACTGGTACAGTTCTTCTAACCCCTAGACACACACTGTGGGACATTTACTAAGATGGGAGTTCTATTTCACATAGGATGTTGCTATGGGCAACTAATCAGAATCAGAATCTACTTCATATTTATTTAGAACCTTCTAGAAGATAATACTGTAGATAGAATTTCATTGATTGGCCATAGCAACATCCCATGTGAAATAAAACTCCCATCTTTGTAAATTTTCCCCACTGTGTCATATAGTCCTTCATTGGAAGTTTGTACTTTTTTTTTATTCTTCCAAATACACTCCCTGTGTCAGGGGCATAACTCGATATTCATAGGCCCCATAGAAAAGGTTTGTAAGGGCCCCCTATTTAGCAACTGATGGTGACAAATGTATGTAAAACATATTAGTTAGACAGTGAAGATGGGACCCCTTCAGCTCTGGGCTCTGATTAATTGAAGCCTATATGCAACAGGTGCAATTCATTCACCCTAATACTTGGGGTATATAAGTGCTGGTACAAGGTGGAGCCCTGACACCCACTAGTGGAACCCAGACCCAGCAATCTCCTTGTGACCGGACCAGCTTCCCAGAATAAACATCCCAGCAGCCGTACCTAACCAGGACATTGCACCTACAAACCAGGTTGAGCCCTATACCAACAGGGGCTCCGTAGGCTGGAGAAATACAAACCAGGTTGAGCCCTATAACAACAGGGGCTCCCTAAGCTGGAGAATTACATCACTCCTACTGTCCAGTATCGGCAAACTTCACTGGGATATTACCAGGAAGCATCCATAGGAACGGACACTGAGACTCTAATTTCTGGGGAAAATTGGGTGACTATCACGGCTCCACTTTCTATTATTCAGCAATCAGTACCAGTTTTTTCATACATTTATATATGTGATTTATTTCAATAAGTGTGTTTTTAATAAATGTATTTTTACCTTTACCTGTTGCATATTATTAGGTAAAAGCGTGGTTTCATACCCCCCTTTCTTTCCTGGGCCCCATAGCAGCTGCACCCCTGGCACCTATGGTAGTTACGCCCTTGTCCTGTGTGACAGGTGGCAGCTGGTAATTCTCCTGAAGAAACTTTGTTGTGTTGTCTCAAAGGGATAGTAAACTAAAACAAAGTGAGAAACAGCACTCTCTAGTGTAGTGATTTGAAATATTACATGTGTGTACCATGGGGATATCTGCTCATCAAATAAGGGTATTTTTAAACTCTGTTCTGAACGATGAGTTACCAGGATGTTTCTGAGTGGTGTGGAGGAAATTTCTCCCATTCAAAGTTGCTCTCAAAGGCAAATCTCCATGTGGAGTATTATATCATGTGGATATGAAATAGTAATTACTACCCTGATAAATCAATTAGGAGTTTTTATTTTCATGACATACAAATAAATGAAGTAAAAATGAAAATAAAGAAAAAAGTTGAGCTTACATTCGTTGTGCAGACAAATGTGGAAAATGTACTTTGATCGGGGGGCCCTGGAGGGGGGCATTTCATTATGGGTGTCCCCATGGTCCTGACCCGGGCTGACCAGCCACAGGATAATGCTTTGGCCAGGAGACCTTGTATAAGAAGTGTCCCCTGGCTGTGGCATTAGACTGCTGGCTGTTTGAGCCCAGAGCTGGTTGCTGAAATATGGGGGACCACTAATCACTTTGTCCCCTGTATTTTGGGAACCAGGACCAGGCCATGAGCCTGGTGCTGATTATAAAATATAGGGGGATGACAACTATTTTTCCCCTGTATTTCTGCAACCAGGACTAAGCTCAGTGAGCCTTTTTTAATTATTTTTTATTTTTTTCTATTGTTTTTACACAGAAAAGCAGGCTTGAGCCAATATGCCTGGAAAATGAGGCGTTTTCCAGGCATATTGGCTCAAGCCTGCTTTTCTGTGTAAAAACAAATCCATTTGTATTTATTCAATGGTGTATTTGTTCATAAAAACAAAATATGAAATAATATACTGTTCATAAATAATACGAACACCCATATACTGGCCTTAGTAAAAAGACTGATCTTATAGGTCCATACGGTACCGTATTAATGAACCAGCTGGTTTTAATAAGTTGTGGTGGTATTCCGTTTTCTGTCTGGCCTTACTGGTATATTGCTGTATAAATGGATGCAGAGTACCCCAAAGGCAGCCTTTATGGAGGATGCAGAACCTCTTGCAATTCTGTGGCCCAATAGATGGTATGGGGTATCTCTGGGTGGGTGGAAGTCCCAGGGATGGAATCCAGCACAGGAAATCTTCAGAGGCTTGTCCGGTGACTCCACAAAGTAGAGGGTAGCCCAAATGGATTTAGTCAGTCAAACCCAAGTAATTTTCACCCAGTGTACAGAAGTACCTGCACATGCTTAGAAATGCTAAGGTGAAATGTGGCCAGTTATTTTTATATTAGCAAATAAAATCTTTATGACTGATCTCAGTTTTAGAATAACATGGGTTTAATTCACAAATTCCCACCAAATCTTGTGAAACGCCTTCCAAGAATAGCCAAATCTGTTATAGCTGCAAAATGGGGACCATCTATATATTAAAGTAGATGTATTTGAATACAATATGATCACAGTTCCTGTTGGTGTAATGGCAAGCCATCCAAATACTTTTGTCCATATAGTGTGTGAGTGTATATATATATATATATATATATACAGAGTAAGAGAAATCAGCGGCACTCAGAGACTGGGAAATCAGGTGAAGAAAACTGGAATCTTTATTCCATGTGCGGTAGAAAACGTTTCGGAGCTCGATGGCTCCGTCGTCAGTTCAAAGTAACTTACTTTGAACTGACGACGGAGCCATCGAGCTCCGAAACGTTTTCTACCGCACATGGAATAAAGATTCCAGTTTTCTTCACCTGATTTCCCAGTCTCTGAGTGCCGCTGATTTCTCTTACTCTGCATATTTCCTGAGGAGCCTTCTCCTCTGGCTAAGAAGGCACCGGAGCAAGTACCTTTGGGCATCCACCCCTAAGACCTGAGTGCCGGCCTCTCTCTGGACTATATATATATATATATATATAAACAGTGGTGGGTGGGAGCAGCACTCCATGCGACTTGAATAAATACACTCTTAGACGACTGCGTACTTGACTTGTATTTATTCAAGTCACATGGAGTGCTGCTCCCACCCACCACTGTTTGTATTGTTCATACTAGGAGCGGGCACCCAGCGCAACTGAAAATCTACAGGGAGAGCCGGATCCCCACTCGTCCTGTATATATATATATATATATATATATATACACTGATATCTCCTTTGGCTTGTGATAGAGCCGGGGAGACAAAGAGCGGCACTCACGGGTTTGTAGAAGTAAGAATTTATAACATCTTAGTGGATTACATCAAAGTCTCATTCAAGCGACGTTTCAAGGCAGGATGCCTTTTCATCAGGAGAGACCATAAAGTGCTGGTAGTGCTGGTGAGGGGATGCATCCTTGCATCCCCTCACCAGCACTACCAGCACTTTATGGTCTCTCCTGATGAAAAGGCATCCTGCCTTGAAACGTCGCTTGAATGAGACTTTGATGTAATCCACTAAGATGTTATAAATTCTTACTTCTACAAACCCGTGAGTGCCGCTCTTTGTCTCCCCGGCTCTATCACAAGCCAAAGGAGATATCAGTGTATATCAATGACTGTGAAGGCACCACGGTATATTACATCGTTTTGTCCTGAGTGCCGAGTGTATGCAATATATATATATATATATATATATATATAATTCTGTGGGAGACGCAAACATATCCTTTTGAAATAGAGAGTGCCCGGTCAATCCAAATTGCATAGTCCTATATCACAAGCACCCGCAAGAGCACAAATGATAAGACCGGCACGTCCAGTGTATAGGCAAGCAAATATCACGTTTATTCATAAAGTGAGCAAAGAAGGCCATAATACCTCTCCACGTGCAGCAACCAATCAACATGCTATGTACATGGATATCAGTCGGTAATGCAGCATAACGAGCCGTGGGGCCATCAATCACCCTGATGGGCCGTTTAGGCGCATCTGCGCCTTTCGCAGATGCACCAAAACTGCCCGTCAGGGTGATTGATGGCCCCACGGCTCGTTATGCTGCATTACCAACTGATATCCATGTACATAGCATGTTGATAGGTTGATGCCCGTGGAGAGGTATTAGGGCCTTCTTTGCTCACTTTATGGAATAAGCGTAATATTTGTTTGGGTGGGTGGGTGGAATCATCTAATCATCTATTCACTAATCATCTAGGGAAATGGTCAACATAAGCTATAATGTACAGGGAGAGAATGTGACCACGATGCTACACTCTCATAGGCCCCCTTGCCTGAAGCATGTCAGTCTGTTTCTCTGAAGGTTGCCAGCCTTGCTAAAGCTAAGTTGGAAATTAGTTCCTTATACCTTGCAATGCTGCATTCAGCATTCTGGTTATTATTACACCTTGTGCATTGTTGCATGCAGCACTCTGGTTATCATAATACCTTGTGCATTGTTGCATTAATTATTATCATTACATCCTGTGCATTGTTGCATTTACCATTCTTAACACTATTACATATTGTGCATTGTTGCATATTTATTATTACTATTATAACAAATTCCTGTGCATTGTTGCATTTATTGCCTTGTACCTGAGTCCACTGAAGTTCCCTTGATGATCGGGTTCAGCCTCACCTTGTCTTGCCCTGCCTCCATGAGCAGAGTTGTCAATATTAAGACTTGGGGGCATCTGAGTACCGGGAGGACCTAATTCTCCTGGGAAAGGCAGCTGCTATAGGTGACATTTTTGGTTGCAGGAGGCTTTAGGATTGATGGGCAACCCTCTAATCATAACACCACCAAGAGCATTTACCCTCTGCCTTGGAAACACTTATATCATGAGATCACAGGTGCTGCTGATTACACAACCTTGCTTCTGCTCCAAAACCTAGTCTGGATCCTGCATATTACTCTCAATTGGAGAGATGCTGTCTCTGCCACAATATTTATATAACATTATTGGATGATATATTGTTAGAGTGCCTTCTTGCTGGATGGATATATATATATATATATATATATATATATATATATATGTCCGATGGTCAGACCGGCACTCACCCTGAGAGTTTGTGGAATGAACCGGGTGCCTCCTGAAGCTATAAGCTAGAGATTAGTTTTCAAACAAGCAGCGGCACTCCATGTACTGCTTGTTTCAAAATGAAAAAAATGAATCTCTCTCTCTCTCTCTCTCTCTATATATATATATATATATATATATATATATATATATTTTTTTTTTTTTTCTTAAACCTTGTAAATATTAAAACACAAATCAACCTGAGAATAAATTAAACATGTAATAAATAGCAATTTATTATTATTACAATTATTATTATTCAGAGAGACATCTACGGAAGTGTTTTAGAAATAGAATGTTGTTTTTTTTCTCATTTTCTTTCTTCAATTATTCTTTTTTATCGTTCATTCAAAAGAGCACCCTCTGCATACTTTAATGGTCCCAAATTTTCCCATGTATTTTCCCAAATGAAAAAGTGTTCGAAATGAGTTTGGAAATGGGATTTTTATTGTAACACAGATTTACCTATTTTATTTGAATTTTAATTTTTTAATTTTAACAGATGCCACTAAGGGGGGGGGGGGGGTATTCAATCTCGGTTCATGACTTTCGATCCGTCCCAAAAGCTGTGATCCTGGCCCATTTTTGTTTCGGCTCGACCACATATCACCAGGCATATCACCAGGCTGCATTCAATGTCCCGCCTGCCGGTCAGCGAAAAGGTGGCGTGTCTGTGTAAACGCCCATGGATTGTTGAGATATGACCATGATCGCGACAATACATGGCGGTTCTTGGCAAAACGGGCCCGACCACTTTTAAAGTCGGGCCCATTCTATCGATCTGCCTCTTCAATGCTGTTGGGCAAGACAGCATTGAATAGGCGCCCGCCACTATTTCCCCCATCAGAAATAGCGGGGGGATTGAATACCCCACACAAACTCAGTTAACTAAGCTAAAAGCATCCTGTCATATAAACCCAAGTTACAAAGCAAAAGTAAATGCAAAAATCTAAAAACAATAGATGACTATATTGCATTTATAAATATGAGGGGGAAAAACAACAATCTAGGAGCTAAAAAAAAAGAAAATATTGTGCTGCCAACATTTTCTTGCATTTCAAAAATTTTAATGGGTGTCTTCACACGTATTTGTAAAGTACATGTGGTAGCAGCAATACAAAGTAATACGGATTTCTATTTAGCTGAAAGAAAAAAAAACATGCAAGAATTACATTTGAGATGTTCCATCTGTGGGCTTTTAATTTTGTCATAAAAACACAGAAGCCTGGCATGAGCCTCTTTTCAACTGGCTAAATGTATCATCTTGTATGAAGGCTGTTGAAGTATGTATGGCATTTAAAATGGAAAAGAGAGAGTGAAAAAAAAAAATCTTCCATTTATGGAACTGGTTCACTAGTAATATTTGCCCACTTCTTTGACCATCTGTTTATATTGACAACCAGCAACCTATGTTGTGCCAAACTGCCCTTGGAAACTAAAAACAATCCAAATGTAGAATGTGCAGAAAGCTGTGTTGTTTTTCTCTTAACTACATCATCACTGAGAAATGACAAGATGTGAAAAGTTTAAAAGATGTTATCAGCCTAGAAAGGTCTGCAGCACATGTTCTTCTCTAAGCATATAAGAATGCAATATAAGTTTATAAATATGTAAAGCCTGGGTTTGTATTGTACTATTCACATCTATCTATCTATCTATCTATCTATCTATCTATCTATCTATCTAAATGATCATTGTTAAAAACAGAGGAGTCCAATTTTCCAAACTATTCTTTTAATTGAGCATATTTACCATCATATGACTATAAAATGCCCCATGAAAATGTTGCCCCTACTCGCAATGAAAATGAATGCATATATATATTGAAGGCAAAGTTTCCTTACATTAAACTCCTTCCTTGGCACCACTCTACTTGCTCATAAGGTAGTCATGGGTGGTCCCCACAGTTGCCAGATCATCCCCTTTAATAAGCACACATTTGAATTACACAGGTTCTTGATTACTTTTCAAACTTTTCAAATGTAATGACAGTTGGTATGGTTGGGAGGTGACAGAGTTCAAGAGTTCATACCAACTGTCATTACATTTGAAAAGTTTGAAAAGTAGTCAAGAACCTGTGTAATTTATATGTTGGGCTTATTAAAGGGAAGATCTGGCAACCCTGGTGGACACTTAATCAGCATGGCCTCTAACAAAAAGAACAATATTTTAACATGCATTACTGCCTTCTCAATTTAACTTCAGGTAGTCAAATATCAGCATATACTATCCTCCAAATCCTTGATCTTATAAAAAATTACCACAATCCAGCTAACTCTTGCTCTCTTTTTCTTGCAATTGCTGCAAAACAACCCCAAATGGTTTAGCAAAACTTTCTACGAGAAAGGGAATAAAGTGCATGGAGTTCACCCTCCTAGACAAAAATGACATTAAGCTTAAAAATTGTAATTTCCACCATGGCCTGCTTCTATTGGCAGCCTTTACAACTTACCTACCACCACTTCTTCCTCCTATACTCCACCTGCAGATGCTGTGATTCATAACTTTATTAAAACAGCCCGATTCGAACCAACTGTCATATGACATAATAGACCACTAGGAACAATGCAATCACTTTTGAAGAAGCAGGGGCCATATTAAAAGGCAGAAAACTAGAAAATCGTATGGTTCTTCATAGTGATATGTAATTAGATTTTCTTATTTGAAATTGCACCATACAAGGTTGTACCTCTGATCACCCTAGTAAATGAACCCTTAGCGCCTCTTAAATCTTCCTATTGCTTCAGGTGGCAACAACATATTGAAATATCTTGAGATTTCCCTGACATCATGATATGACTTGTAACTCCAGAAATATCTTCTCTCACCTTCAGGGGAACTTGACTTTTGGTAACAGTTTATTATTTTGTTGTTGGACAAGATTACAGCTATCAAAACAAATATCCTCACCAGATTTGTAGACTCTTTCCCTCCTCAATAAATCCAGCAATTCTGTGCACATTCTTTCTGTAATGGTGGGCCCCTGCAGTTGTCCCCAAATAACCTTAAAAAAAAAAAACTATTTCTTGTAGCAGAAGGGGGCTTCCTGATCTCAAGCACTATTACCTACAGTAGATGCACATTCTTCACAGATTGCCTCCACCCCACCTAGGAAATCCTCTTGTTTTGATACTGATTCTAATTGTATAGAATGCCTAGAGCTGTCCTTTTAAAAGGAATACAGAAGAAACAATGTCACACTGCAGCACTCAGTTCTTGTCACTATGGAGGAATTGCTGGTGTCACCCCTGGAAGGGTGACACACAGGTAGTGTTGAATTAGCGCTAGAGACCCCCAATATACAGAGAAGCCTTGACGCAGCTTGGGGGCATAGCATACACCTGCGCAGGTATATGTAACCAATATCTCTGAATTCTATTATCATGTAGTGTTCAAGATTGGTTACTAACATTACTCAGTGTGCTGAGGGAAAAAATTTCTTGTTTTACTTACCCAGTATTAACCCCTCCCTCATGCACCTGGGTAATGTTACTGAACTAATTGAGCATCTACCACTATCTGTTTGAGTTTTGAATTGGTGAAAGAAGGGCCAACCGGGGGAATGCAGACCCTATGTTTAGGGGTGTGGTCAGTGTCCAGAAGGGGTGTGGCATGCTATATAGTTACACATATAAGTAGTTTGCCTAGATTCATTCTGCAATGATAGATATGTAAAACCTTGTAAGTACAATAAAATAACTGTGCTCTCCTTGGTGCTGAAAAAACACTCATACAGTATATGCACAGTTGCCGTACCCATTCACTAGAAATGCAGAAACTCGTATTCAGTTGGGTTGATAATTGTCCTTCTTTAACAATGGCTTTATAATTATTGGGCAAGGCTGATAGACAAAGACGGGAATGCTCATGGAGACAGAGAAGGAGGTTGTGGATCACAGGGAAGGTGTCTGAGGGACACAGAGGGAGAAACTGAAAGATACTGTTCAGTGGATTGAGGACAAGAGACACAAGGGAATGTAGGATGGGGTGGCAATGCTGGAGGATGAGAGAAACATGAAGCAGGAGATTGGAGACACAGGGGACAGAAAGCTGGAAAGACAAGGCAGGAGTTTAGAGTACCAGGCATAAAGCAAGATGCTGGAGTGATGGTGCAGGAAGCTGGAGACACACGGGGCAAGATGGAAGGATGGAGGACAGAAGACTGAAGGGAATACAGGAGGCAGGAGGTGACAGAGGCATATGTCTGGTTGAACCTCTGTTGTATGATTATGACATTGGTTATATTCCTACACCAACAGGCATCTTCCATACCTTAAGATTTCCTACATTAATAGTGAATAACGTATGAAGGCTCTGGGCTTAATTCATGTTTTATACAATGGCCAAGGTGTGTTCAACCTCAAATCTAAATTGCAGTATAAAATAAAGCTGTCTAATATTGCTGGGCTACATGCAGAAGCAGACAGTATTTACCCTGCACAGTTTGCATTACAACGACAATGATGTGTTCCAGAAACAAAAGGGTACATTTACTAAAGATTCTTAAAATGAAAGGAGGTGATGTTGCCCACAGCAACCAATCTGTCTATCATATTATAGGATGCTATAGAAAAATAATATACAGAATCTGATTGGTTGCTATGTCAACATAACCTTTTCATTTTTAGAAGCTTTAGTAAATTTACACTAATGTTACTTGCTTTTTCCTTTACTGAATCTGGTCAATAGCTTATAACCCACAGTTCTATACAAAGCAGAGACATCACAAATGTTCTTGATATTGACAGCCATGGCCAAACATTTTGAAAATGGTATTGGTTTTCACAAAATTTGCTGCTTCAGTGTTTTTAGGCCTTTGTGTCAGATGTTACTGTGGTATACTGAAGTAGACTTACAATCTTGACAATTACAGATGGGGCCATTGTCTCCCTTGCCGCCAAAACACCAGATTTCAATATATGGCAGCTGCTGGCAGAGCGCAGCTGGATTGCCTCTACCTGTCTCCGTACCCCCAAGTATATATATATATATATATATATATATATATATATATATATACACACACACACACACACAAACACACATACACACACACACACACACACATGCACGTATTTGCAATAGTAAGGATAGTTTGTTTTTTTGTTTCAGACTGTAGTATTCTATTAAATTTATTCAATAACATTGAAGGCAAAATTCCCACTGTGTCTGTTACATTGGATAACGGGTAATAATCTCCATAGACATTAAGTGCATAAGTACTAGGCCCTTATTCTGATCGGTGCGTACTTTCCCGAATTCTTACGGTGCGGTCCGCACGCCACGCTGTGCGGCGGCGTGCGGGCATCGTCCGTAGAAACGCCCACGTGTCCTCCGCATTCGGACAGACTCACTCTTTAAGAACAGGGCGTGTGTACGGACGACATACAAACCATGCGTGTGCGGTGGAAACGTACAGATTCTTGCACGGTCTTACCGCGTCAGAACGTACGGGAAGCTGTCCGTACGCCCCGATGCGGAGTATTTGCGCTCAATCCCACACTTTTTTACTGAGTACACACAGCGATCACATGACCCACTTAGGCAATTAGGCAACCTCCAGAAAAAGGGATTGTTATCAATTTCAATCAATTAAATGCTCATCTATACTGACCCACATTCCTACTACATTCATGACACACATTAACCCTTACAGCATGTGACCCTAACATACATCTATATACTCTATGTACATTTTGCTTATTTTAAAGATTTTAAACAAGTTACACATATACTTTAGCATGTTAGAAAAAAACACTGACAACTTTGAACTTTAAATAAATATTTATTCACAAACAAGTTTCAAAACAACAAAATTAATTTTCGGCATCAATGATGCGGTCCATTTCCGCCAACATTTGGCGCATCAGGCCTCGCAGTCGAAGGAGGGCCCCACGGCGACCCTCCTCTGCTTGGGCAGGCTCATCTGTGGAGGAAATTCAAATTGAAAAATGACTAATGATATTCATGCATACATTTTACATAGTCAAACCTACTTTTTAAACATGCACCGTGACAGGTGTGTGTGTGTGTATATATATATATATATATATATATATATATATATATATATATATATATATATACACACATATATAACTATATATATGAGTATATGAGACATACACCTATACATACATACATGCATACATACTACATGGAAAGCCTGATTTTGGCCCTCTACCCTTTACTCTGTCGAACACCTCACAGTCATACTGCTCCTTCTCAATCCAAACCCACCCATGACTAAGCTCTGAGAAGCATGTCACGCGCTGCACCAATCACAATTCGGCAAACAAAGTTCAGTGTCTCTTATATGATGGAGCCTGGCAGGGGAGTTACACAACTCTCAGGAATGCTCAGTACATTTGTGCAATCAAGCATGGCTTGCCTGCTGATGGTCTGCTCCAGAAATCATTGTCAGAATGCCAGTTAGGGTAAGCTGCAGCACTAACCCACTCCCATGCTCAAAAGCATTACTAAGACCAAATCCACACACAATTATGGTGCAAAACATACATGCAGACCGCAGGGGGTGGTTAGCTAGAGGAGGGCCCAGGGGCACTGACCACTTGTTACTCCAGTCTAAGCCACGCCTGTCCATACTCCATTTATGCCATACTGAATCTAGTTTACAAAGATCATTCACCAGTAAACTCTACTCACCTATATGAGGCTACAGATTGTATGCAAGCAGCAGGGACATGAAACACTTACATTAGCAAGTCATCCCTTTCTTCCAGGATACAGATTAACTACACAGGTTCAGTGGCACTTAAAATCGATATGAAAGACATCCTCACAACCTGTGTCATTAATATGTGTCCTGGCTGAAAGGGATGGTTTGCCCACCCTATCTAACCCCAAAGTGTGTCTGTTGCTATCCCGTTTGTTTTGTCACTTTATAGTATTGTAAAAATCAATTGAATCACCAGTGCTACATAGCAAATAGTAAATGCCAAACGGATAAATTAATCCTTATGTATACATACCAATTTACGGCCGCCTGGACGACCTCACAGGCCTCCACTTCCTCCTCAGGGGCCTCCAATGCTCCCACCTCGGCCTCGCCTTGGATGACTTCCTCCTCAGGTGGCAGCGCCTCCACAGCCCACCCCTCCTCATCCTCAACTTCTTGGGGCCCCTCCTCCGGCCTCCCTTCCTGCGGCTGGTCCTCCAGGGCCACCGCTGCCTCCTCCTCCTCCATTTCCTGGGCCCCCTCCTCCGGGCTCCCTTCCTGCGGCAGGTCCTCCAGGGCCACCTCTGCCTCCTCCCGGGCCTGTCTTGCGCGATCACGTGCTGTGTATGGGAAAAATCAAAAAAGTGGCAATTAGTGGTAATTACTATTAAGCCTTATCAAGCTATAAATGCAAAGGTTAGAAGTACAGATAATTGTGCAGGAAAACAGCTCCTTAGTGGCCTTTACAAAACACAGCCTGTAACATGGCAGGTATGCTGTGACATTTGGGCCATTGTAAGCATCACAAACATTAATCCTACTCAATGACATATTTTATCACCATTACAGGGTGTCAAACAGGAAGTAGCACTCATATATTGTATGCCATGTTTAACTCATGATCAGGCTGGTGACCTTAGTGGATTAAATAATGTCAGGTAAGCAATCATGTCCAAATCCCCATTTACTATTGAAATACTCACATCTAGCAATGCTGGCCCTTATTTCTTGCAGCCTCTCTGGCTCCCTGCGCCTGAGGTCGGACCACCGCCGCTCCAGCTGAGCGATGGTCCGCCACACCTGGGTGCGTGGGAATATACGGCGGCGAGCCACCGCATAGGCATTGCGTTTCTGGCGGTTGGTAATAAAGGGGCCCGCCCGCCCCAGCCTGGTCTCCATAACGGAGACCAGAGTTCTCAGCTCCGCGGGTGAGAATGGGGCTGCTCTCCCATAGGCCGCCATCTTAGCAATGGCACAAATCAAACAATCATGTGCTGTCATTGGTTGATCAGAGTGATATTTGGTATTAACTTTATTGTTCATTTTTACACTAACAGCGTGTATGCGCCAGAACAGACGGCTAACCCATTGCATCGCACACCCATCCTAAACAGACAGTGTAAAATTAAGATGGAAACACATTATATATAATCTATACCATCCACCAAACATGGGTAGAAGCACCAGGTGAAATAGTCTGCATCACTAGACACTTACACCTAACTCCACAAGGTTCTAAACAGCTATTTTATAATGAAAGCTATGCAGCAGAAACATAGCAAATAGTGGCAGACCTTTTACAAAAATTAGGCCATGCTGCCATGTGTACACTTACCTTCTACTGGCCCCTACTACAGAGGTGGAATGAAAAGTAGCTAGCATCCAGCCTGAATTTGGAGTGCTTTCACATGTGATTTGGATGCTAGCACTGATTACTTGTGGCTAAGTGGTGGACTGGATTGACATATGGAATGGGTAGTGTCAGTTGTACTACATACCAAACAAGTGCACAGTACAGATGTACAATCAAATATACAGTTCATGTGTGACCTCAGTTTTATTTTGTCATTGGTGTTGGAATCTGCATTTAGCTACTAAATCAGACTTACTCAGTTTGCCAGGTTTTTGAGAAATATTTTTCAACACCCAGGGGCGTCCCGTATGCGCCGCACAGTTGATGCTGGCGTACGGAACGCGGCCGTATGGAACGCAGGTTGCAGCTGATTAACGCCAATTACAGAAATAGTATTTAAAGTTGTCCTAGAAAGGCAAACAGTTGTTGCAAACATGGCTGGCTCAGAGTCAGAGGAAGAACAGGTGGTGCAGAATCTCTTGTCCCGCATGGAAGCCAACACCACCTATGTCCCCCTCAACCCAGAGCAGCCAGATGGGCCATCAACATCAGGCCAATCAGCAGCTGGCCCATCCTCAGCATCAGCAGAATCATTGGGAACACAGCAGGTGGCTTCCCAACAGAGTAGCCAGCCCAGCACTTCAAGTACAGCAACCGGTGGCCGTGCCCGTGGCCGTGGCAGTGCCAGTGGCAGTGGCCGTGCCAGTGGCCGTGCCCGTGGCCGCAGTCGGGCAACAGAGGAACCAACCACAAGAAACATGGCATATGAACCGCAGGAGCTTGACATCCTGGTGACCCGGGCACGTGATTTAATAGAGTGCCCAGCGGTAAAGTTGACACACACAAGGAGATGGAAGATCTGGGAGGAGATAACGGCGGAGATTAATGCAGTGGCTCCACAAGTTCGTGAGGCGGAGCACGTTAAGAAGAGGCAAGTACATGTGTGTTACATTTGAGCAGTACAAGTCCAGTAATGTTTACATTCAATATTAGATGGAGTTGGTCAATGGGTGTTCACGTTGCTTGGAGGCACAGACATGTTGGCCATGACATTGAATTGATAGTTATTGGAGGGTGACTGTTGTTGTATCTTCTAAGGGTTGGTTTTAAAAATGAATATAATGTAAGTTTGGTGTCAGTAGGCACATGTTGTATTATGTTTCAGATTGCAATGGGTGCTACAGCAAACATGAGGAGTTACATGTATTAATATGTACACTTTGATTGCAGGTGGCACGACTTCAAAGGCAACCTCAAGAAGAAATTGACTGAGCGGTGGCAACACAGCCACACCTCTGGGGCTGGCCCCATGCCTGGCAAGCTGAAGCTCACCCCCCTGGAAGAGATGGCCCAGTGCTGCATTGCAGTGGAGGAGGTCCGGGGGGTGAGCACCATAGACAGCGAGTCCCCAGCGGAAGTGATGGCTTCTACGCTTGAAGGTAATTATTTGCCAGGCCATAAGTAGATGTTTTGAATTTGGCATGGAATGTGTGGTAATTGGTAATTTCTCGTTCAACAGCATCCCCACCGCTTGGTCCAGATTCTCTTGAGGAGGTTGTGGAGTCTGTGCCACCTGGTCCCAGTAGCAGGCCCGTGCAGCAGCAGCCAGAAATGTCAGCGGCTGAATTGTCCACGTGGGGCCGTGTGCTAGACAGTATTGTGCAGCAGGGAGACTCGGCATTCGAGCGGGTGCGTAGGGCCGAGGAGGTGCTGCAGGGTTTGACCACCAGCCAGCAGAGTATTGCTGCGAGCCTGCAGGCTATGAGTGCCAGCCAGCAAGCTATGAGTGACAGCCAGCAAGCTATTGCTGCTAGCCTGCAGGTGCTGGCTGATCAAGCCCTGCGGCAAAATGAACTCCTCCTCCGCCATAATGAACTTATGGTGGAGCTAGTTACCACCAATAGGGTCCTAATGTCACCCGCTTCTGGTGCTTTACCAACATCATCACTCCCTGCTGCCAGAGGGGGAAGAACATCCACCCCCTCCCCAGCATGTGCTCCACGTGACCCACCATCTGACTGTGGCCGTGGGCGAGGCCGAAGAGCTGCTGCACGTGGCAAGGAGCCTGCCAGGGGCAAACGTGCCCGCAAATGAACTTGTGCCCCCATTAATCTCCACCGTTATGTCTTCCCAAATCTTCCATTGAGCTGTGTGTGTCAGGTTCCTGTGTCAAAATCCGTGCCGAGGGTCACCACATTTGCCCGCGGTTCAAATGTCATGTTTGGTTCCCCTGTTGCCCTGTTTCGGCTACCATTACTGTGTGCTGTACTTGAAGTGTTGGTGCTGTACTTTTGTTGTGAAGCCACCTGATGTGTTCCTAATGATTCTGCTGTGGCTATTTATTATATATTATTTACTTTTAGTCCTGTTATGGTACCATTTGTTTTGTGATGTTTTTGACATTTTTGGCAAAGTTTCTTTAATAAATGTTATTTGGGCCCCACAAATGTCTGTATTAATTGATACATGCAGAAGTGACATGTGTATTAGTATTATTAATATTAAGTTGTGTTGATTATTTGCTGTGTAAAAGTGTGTGACAAGTGCAGCATGTAATGTTCCCTTTAAGCTGCAATGCTTCCAATTGTAGCAGTGAGAAGCGTGTCATTAACAAGTAATGAGTAAAGTAGGTGATTGTATTGGGTTCAGCTGACATTGGTTGTGTTGCGTCCGTCCTGATTAGGCGTTCCGATTGCCTAGCGCATGACCGAGTGGTGTCCGCAAAGCAATACTAGCCTTTTGGACACCGCACATTTCTACCCTTTTTGTTCGCGTGCATTCGGCGTGCTGTCCGAATGCACGCCTACCCAAATATGTGTACTCCCCCGTGTCCGCCCATGTTTCCGCCCAGTTTAGCCCACTTTGAAACTACGCCCCTGTGTCATTCCGCATGACGCCCATAACACACCCATATTGGCCGAATGATTGCGGTGCACATTTCTGTACGGTATTAGTGAGAACAAGTACGGAGACCATACGTGGCACATGCGCATAGCGTTCCCCACGCATGCGCAGACGGCTAAAAAACGCGATCCGAAAGAATTCGGGAAAGTACGCACCGATCAGAATAAGGGCCTATGTTAGGAATAATTTAGTAAGTGGTATGCCTAATTAAATTGAGTAATATGGACATATATGTTTTGTGCACATATTATTAATATTTTGTGTGGTTAGCTATTGAAATTATAAACTAGTTTTCAATCTCAACTACTCATTTAAACTAAGTGCTGTAGATAGTGGATTACATTACCATGCAGGAAGAGGCATAGGTGCTCATTAGTACTTATGAATACTAAAATATTGTGGGGGCTGGATCTGTGAAGCCTGACCTTTCCTTATGTACTACCTCTGAAAGTTCTCAGCGTGAACTCCCTCGTTTGATGCTTTGGTTAATTGGGAACCTGATTTTTCTCAATGTTATCAAACATAGCGACAGGCTGACAGTAAATGTCACTGCAAATTGTCAGTCACATTAGCTTGTTGGCCATACTTAATTTTTCTAGCATTGAGCTAAATGCTAAACCATTGTTTTGTTTGTTTCTCGTTTCCCTCGTTAAATAGCGGATAGCATTAAATTACAAACAATCACTTATATGCGAGCTTTAACCTTTGCCCCAACATTAGCAGCCTAATTGTACTGGGAAGCTTATTAAAGAAACAAATACTTGATACCTAAGTAAACTAGTCCAAATATGGGGTGGAATCAAAATAGAAAACATAGAAATAATAATAGAAAAAAGTAATTAATTGCTTTATATTTTTAGGTTATGATGGTACGACTAATCTAAAAAGAAAATAAATTCTCAGATATTAAACAACATCAAAGGGATCAAGAAAATGAAATTCATCATTAGTATATTTCCCAGGTTCTTTACCAGTGTATCCTTGTCATAAATCATCCGGAATAAGAATATTTTTGACATTAATAACAAAAAATATAACTTATTATAATTTATTAGATGATCATTTTTCTATAAAAAAAATTAGAATAAGTATACAAATAAAAACAAAACTGTAAAGAGAACCATCAATTTAACATACCTGTATTCATTCAAATGAACATTTTTCCAGCTAAGACAAAATTAGATCCTTACAAAGTATTAAAAAAAATACAGGAAGCATGTCTGTCTGTTTACCTGTCTGAACTCCAGTGGCGTAACTCCCGGAGGCAATGGAGACTTTTGCCGCCGGGCGTTAGCCATCAGGGGGGGGCACAGAGCGGCTAGAGAGCAAACACAATTATGAGTCCCTGGCCGCCACCGCAGCAAGAAACCGGCCGCTGCCATACCCCCCACCCCCCCCCACTGCTCTGAAATGGCCCCCCTACGGCTGCCACTTGCTGCAGATCTCTATAACAGATCTGATCATCTGTGCTGCGCTGCGCTGCGCCGCGCCGCGCTGCGCTGCCCTCCCTACTGCAGTCACAGTGCACACTGACAGCTCACGTCACGTCAGTGGCCTGCTGCAGAGCTGCCCAGGACAGCTGAGCGACGGCTCAGCTGTCCAATGATATTATTGGCTGGTGTGCACCGCAGGCTGCCCAGAGGAAGGAGGCGGGACCTCTGAAGCACGGCCGGGACCCACTCTCAGTATCAGGCTATCAGCACAAGTAAGACTGGCTAACTCTTTTAGATTATGCATGAAATATATATATGTGTGTGTATATATCATGTACATCTATATACACATGTATATATATATATATATATATATATATATAGTGTGTGGGTGTGTGTATATATATATATATATATATATGTGTGTGTGTGTAACAAATATAATAAAAAAAATGATGGCATATACAGTATGATAGATGTGGGGTGGGGTGGGGTGTGGAGGGGGTTGGGGGGGGGGCACCACTAGTTATACCGCCTCCGGGCGCCTCCTATGAACTTACGCCACTGCTGAACTCGCTAATCTAGAAAACCGCTGGATGAATTTTTGTGCAGTTTTTACTATTATGTAGTGCAGTTCTCGAGGAAAGTTTAGGTATATTAAGCTATGGCCTATCCTGATGAGCACTAACGATTTCAGCGAATCAAGTTTATCGTTGACACGTGCCATGTGCGCCTTCGCTTGTTTGACAGTCTTCTTCCCTCCTGTTCTCACAGCACTCTTCTTGCATTTCAACTACAGCTCTCTTACTCATCTACAATCTATACCTGCATCCATTCTCATTCACTTCCCTATATCTCAGCTGTATTGTGTACTAAGAATTGTGCTTTAATTGTGTTATGTCTAGTTCTGTGTACCCTGTACTGTTCTAATGTGTCCTATATGTATGGCGCTGGCAAATGGAATCACCATGTGGCGCCACTGAATGGCTGCCTGGGTGCTGCACAGCTCAGGAAATATGTTCTCCATGTCCCTCATTAGAGTACATCTAATATATATATATATATATCTGTACCGTTACTGGCTACCTATGTGGCTGGTTCAATCACCATGTGGCGCCGCTGAATGGCTGCCTGGGTGCTGCACAGCTCGGTAAATATGTTCCCCATGTCCATGGCCCTTATTAGAATGCGTCTGGTGCATATCTGTACATGTGATGTATATGTGTGATGTATATCTGTACTGCCATTGATGCTTGTTCCTTGTACTGATAACCCTTTGTATTACCAGCTAGAGCCCCTTAGATTCAGTGCACCATTACACATTGTGCCACACACACCTTAATGCCCATTACACATTGTGCCATACTACACATTGTGCCACACACTGTGATGCCCATTACATATTGAAAAAATGCACCATTGAAAAAATAGGTAATTCAAGAATTCTTCCTGAAACCCAGAGGAAACTGTAACTAAAGGATGTAAGCAATCGGACACGGCAATAAGTGCAGCCGTGACCACTCGGAATCACTCGGAAGGGTGCTAATGTAGGTCTCCCATGTTGAAAAGAAGCTGATTATTAGCTTAAAGCTATTTTACAATCCAAATCCACCCACTCTAGACTTGTTTCAAATTAAATTACAACATATATTTGTTATGGATTGGTTGGAAACAACATTACATAAAACTCAGCTAATAATCGGCTTCTTTTCAACATTGGAAACCTACATTACCACCCTTCCGAGTGATTTCCAGGGCAGAATCAAATGCTTTCTTCAAAATACTGAATAATATGAGACAAGAATGCTCCTGGGGGATCCTCCAATTACATACTGTAGATTATTGTGAGTTGGTTTTTACACCAAATGGGGTGGTTTCTGCTAGGTGAACAACAACACTACTTGTCAACAACATGTTTCATATATGATACGATATTAATGGAACCCAGCATATTGTCCCTTATATACTTTTATGTTTATCTCCATGTCAATGTATTGTCATTTAGTATATATACTTTTACATGTCATAACTTCTTTGTGTTACATATATGATGAAACAATACTACTGGAACCCAACATACTGCTTATGTGAATCTATGTTTACCTGTATGAAATTATTATCATTGCTCATTGTATTTCCTCTTACACGTCATAATTACTAATTGTTCGCTTTTTATTGTGAAGTGATACTTTAATACTTTTTAAAAAGGGTAATTCAAATATTAACCTCTAAAAGAGGTATCCAATTAATTTTGAGGAGTTTTCATGATTTTTTAACGTTTTCACTGAATTATTTATTATTTATTATTATTTATTATTATATCAGACCTTTTCAATTGTAATGGCTGAAAATCCCCAATTTTTTGTTAAAAAATAGATACGGTCCACAAAAAGACTTGGACCTATGTATTGTCATGGCTGTGAACACATTCAAGTGGGTTTTGGATGATACTGCTTGCGCACTATTTGAACTCTCTCACTCTGCTGCCCTCTGCTGACCAAAAATTTAAGAGCAACACTGACTCTTATGTAATGCAAGAAAAGATTTGTATGGTCTGCAGAGTGCTGGCGCAAGAGTGTTTGAGCTGATATGTTTAAAAAGGAATCTGGACCCGTAAAGGGAATATAATAACCAGAAAATTTTATTGTACACACAATTAAAAACAATTTTAAAAAGCAGTAAAAAGTGCAAGTGCCAATTTGTTTACAAAAGTGCAAATGCAATACATATACAATAAATGTATACACAAAACGGGGACAGATAAGGTATGGATCTCACCAAACAAAGGTGGTGCGGTGGGCTTGGTGCTTAGCAGTTGGTAGTCCCGGGGAAGCAGCTGGGTGCACCACCGCACAGGCTTGATAAATACCAGGTATCAGATGGAAAGTCTCCCGTCACTGTATTAGCATCCCGTTCAAATAGTGCGCAAGCAGTATCATCCAAAACCCACTTGAATATATTGTCTATTTCAACACTGTGGGTGATACAGTTTTGCTGCCAGATATGTTTAAATACAGAGAAATTAGAAAAGAACTTATAAAGGACACCTTTAATACTCAAGGTGATCCGTCTGTTCAAGATGAAAATTTAGATTCTATCTTATATAAATTAGAACAAAAATTAATAAAAGAAAACAGACTCTGGTGGGAAATTGCAACATTGGAGCAATACCAATCAAATCAAGTTATCCCTAAAGGTCTGCAAATTAATAAAATCCCATCCTTTGGAAATGCCAGAGAGGCATTCAAAAGTGAATGGGATAACATTCTAAAAAAATGTTCCCACAGCCTCATTGACCTTATCATTAGAGAAAGAGGAATGGAGGCAGTGGAAATTAATGAAGAGATAGAAAAACTAAAAAAACTCATTGAACCCGTAATGGAGTTAGAAGATGTAAAAGAAAAGGAAAAATTGATTATTGCAAAATTAGAAAAAGAATCTAGAAATCTTAGAACTAAAAAACAAAAAAAATTAAAAAGAGACTCCCCCTTGTCAGTTATAGAAGAACAGAACAAGGTGGAATCAATAGTCAATACTCCTACTCCTCTATCCAGAAATAGATTCCCAAAAAAATCACAACTACAAAAAAGAAATCACGAAAATAATTGGGAATGTCAAAAATTCCAAAAAAGAAAATATAATCAAAATAATCCCATCTCATATGATAGGAATTATAACAGAACATATCACCCAAGAAAAATGTACCCTCATAATAATAGTGAAGACTATGTCTATCAACGCCAACCAGAATGGCAGAATAAAAACCCTCCCAACCAGGAAATTTATAGAAACAGTAGGGAAACCGAAAATCCCATACCCATAAGAAATAGATTTGAACCCCTCAGAGAGTCCATAAATCACAACAGGTCTTTTTTAGAACAAAGACACAGGACCCAATTAAGACCAAAATAAGAGAACCTAGATTGGCCAAAACCCATAGGGGAAAAAGAGGGGGTAAACAAAGAAGGAGCAATACAAAGAAAAAAAGTATACCCCTTCCTACCAATCAGGAACCTCTAGAAGAAGGTAAAATCTTTAATTTAAGCGAACATAAACTCACTGAAATAGAGAAAAAGGTGCTTCAAAAGGGATTAAAATTTGCGCCAACAGCACAGGTTAACCCGTTTGAAATTTATGTAGATTTACAGAAATTCATTAGAAAAATCACTGTCAAAAAATTTTTTGAAACAAAAAAGGGTGAAGTTCTAGAACCCCAAATAAATGAGGATATGAATTCCAAATTTAAGAAAAAATCGAAGTTTTATCCCAAATATATAAAGGGCAATCAAATAGAAAGCTTCAATTCAATTGTCACTAAAGAAATTAAAAAGATTACCACCAGTAAAAAGAAGAATATAACTAGGAAAGAAGAACTGGCTATTGAGACTCTACAAAAAGATCAAGAGCTCATTATAAAACCCGCCGATAAAGGCGGGGGGGTGGTACTCCTAAGCAAGGATAAATACATTGCTGAAATTAATAGACAGTTGGAGGATCACACAACCTATAAAAAACTAAGGAGTGATCCTCTAACCAATATGACAAAATCTTTACAAGAACTGTCTAAAAAAGCAATGGAAAGTGGCGCCATTACAATAAAAGAAATGGAATATCTTAACTTGGAATCACCCTCAACCCCTACCATCTACATTTTACCAAAAATGCACAAGCACCTTACTAACCCGCCTGGAAGGCCTATAATAACAGGTACTAATAGCCTTACTTCAAATCTATCAGCCATGATAGACTTTTACCTACAACCCCTGGTAAATAAAACAATATCTCATCTAAAGGACACTGGGGATGTATTGCGTAAGCTTAAAACATGTAAATGGGAGTCCACATATTTTTTAGCTACAGCAGATGTTAGTACCTTATATACCGTTATAGATAATGAAAAAGGTCTTGAGGCGATTACATGGTTTTTAGATCAAAGTGAATACTCTGTTGGCCTAAAGGAATTTTTATTGGAGGGGATAAAGTTCATCTTAACAAATAATTATTTTTATTTTAATGGGACTTTTTATCTCCAGATAAGAGGAACCGCCATGGGCACCAGATTCGCCCCTAGTTATGCGAACTTATTCATGTCCTATTGGGAGATGATTATAATCGATGAACATAGGACATGTGGGGCGAATCTGGTGTGCTGGTGGCGGTTCATTGATGACATCTTTTTTATCTGGGGGGGTGACAATGCAAGTCTGATTATGTTCTGTGAAACCATAAATCAAAATGATTTTAACATTAATTTAACTTTTAATATTAGCCAAACCGAGACCAATTTTTTAGATCTGTCTATATATATTAAAGACAACATTATATGTACCAGAACATATAAAAAACCTAGCGATTCAAACTCGTATATAGATGTACAAAGTGAACATCACAAAAGATGGCTGGATAACATTCCTCTGGGCCAATTTAAACGGCTCAAGAGAAATTGTGCAGATCCAGCCATCCTTGAAAAAGAATTGGGGGATATGAAAGGGTGTTTCCAACAGAAGGGATACAAGGAACACGATCTTGATCAAGCCATTATGGAGCTAGACAAGGTAGAAAGAGACCATCTTCTCATAGAAAGAGAAAAAACTGGAAACAACAGTAAACAACATGAATGGTCTTTCATAAGCCAATACGGGAGTCATCACAAGAAATTAGAACGTGTGATATACAAAAATTGGAACATTCTAAGAGATGATCCCGTAATAGGCAATATCATACCCCCCAAACCTTCGTTTATCTATAGGAGAGCGAATTCTTTGAAAAATAAATTAGTGAAAAGTGCCCTGCAAGAAAAAAACCCAAGCACAAGAAATTTAGGCTTCCACAGGTGTGGAGAATGCCTAATGTGTAAAAGTACCACAAAACCAAATATTGATAGAAAAAGTACAGAATTCAATATAAAAGGGAAAAATTATAAAATTAAAGACTTTATTACGTGTCATTCACGAAACGTAATTTATTTCCTTGAATGTGAATGTGGTTATATATATGTTGGGAAAACATCCAGAAGTTTAAAAGTAAGACTATCAGAGCATATTTATAACATCAGAAAAGGTTTGACAAGCCATTCGGTCTCTGAGCACTTTAAAACCAAACACTTGTGTAAAGAAAAATATATAAAAAGATTTTTGGGGATCCAGATGATAAAAAGTAGCTGGAAAGACAGAGATACAGAAAAGCGTCTGGCCCAAAGCGAGATGCGCTGGATCTATGCACTCGAAACTTTAGTCCCTAATGGGTTAAATATAGAGTTTGAACTAAAATGGTTTTTAGAATGATTTTTAATATGGTTTGTGCTTCTTTTTAAATGTTATTAATTCATTTTTTCTTTATTGTCTTTCATATCGTTTTTTAATTAGCTAATTCATCTGGAAAAGGAGGATGCCACATGCAGGGATGGACATAACCTGAATACAAAGTAGGGTTTAGCTTTTAGATGTGGCATCCTGTTTCTTTAGGCTTTATTACTGCAAGTACTGGAAACAACTGCATGTAAACCAAGGAATGCCCTTTTCCAAAATGGCGGAATTGGCTTCTTGTGTCCGGAAGGGAGAAATGAAGAAATATGCAATAAAACTTCATGGGATTATATAGAGAATCCAACGTATTATACACCATGAAGATTCCCCAAGAAAAACTCAAACTAAAAGAAGACAAGCATCAATATCAGACTGCCACGTTAAAACGGAGCAGTGGAACGCAGGAAGAATAATATGACACGCAAAAACGTCATATCCGGTACGCGAAACCCGGAAGTCCTGTATAGATCATGCGGCAAAGGGGAATCTATTCCCAAACGGACACAGGGTAAAACGTCACTTCCGCTATAGCACAATATGCGGAAGTAGACTACAGGTGGGAGACATTAGTGATAATTAAAAGGGTTTAAATACCCGGAGCCTTCAACGTATTAGCATCCACGTCTGAAGAAGGAGTTATCTCCGAAACATGTTACGCGGGATGCTAATACAGTGACGGGAGACTTTCCATCTGATACCTGGTATTTATCAAGCCTGTGCGGTGGTGCACCCAGCTGCTTCCCCGGGACTACCAACTGCTAAGCACCAAGCCCACCGCACCACCTTTGTTTGGTGAGATCCATACCTTATCTGTCCCCGTTTTGTGTATACATTTATTGTATATGTATTGCATTTGCACTTTTGTAAACAAATTGGCACTTGCACTTTTTACTGCTTTTTAAAATTGTTTTTAATTGTGTGTACAATAAAATTTTCTGGTTATTATATTCCCTTTACGGGTCCAGATTCCTTTTTAAACATATCAGCTCAAACACTCTTGCGCCAGCACTCTGCAGACCATACAAATCTTTTTATGGCTGTGAACACACAAAAAAAAAGTCAGCTTACCATGGATATATAAGCTCTGGTATAAGGGCTAATGGAATAGCTCCTGGCAATACAATTACCCACAGTAAATACCGCAGTTAATTGGATACCTCCGAAAATACATTATTATCAATACATTTTTCTGATATTAAATGAATACCCCCCAGACACACACACACATGCGCACTACAGACACAGAATATCACAGCCATACAGAAAACAGAGCACACAGTCCCAACAACACAGTACACACAGCACTATGATTGCCATACAATACAATCAGCATTATTAAGACTGGAATACAATACAAACCATGTTTTTGTGATTACCTTACAAAACAGAGAGCATTTCTTGACCTTACATACATAGACTCATAACTCATTAAATTATTCATCCTAGTAATTCATAACTCCCTACATTATTCATTTTAATTTTTATTAATAATCTTAAACAATAATCATTTTTGCCTCACTCATCAATATAATGTAAAAAAACCCTTTACCTTCTCGTCCCTCAAAAAGTATTAACCCCTTCATCTTAATTAACTTTTTTATGTTACTTATTATGTCCTGATAGCTATGCACATTATCCTCTTATATCAAAACCTCACCCCTTCCTAGTGCTACATACAATACAGTATATGCTGCTGACTTTATTTTCTCTTCTTTACACTTTTGCATCTTGTGGTGACATAGTTAACTTGCATCTCCAGGCTCTTACAGTAATGCATGTGCAAGGTGCAAGGTCTTTCAAATTAGTTAAATGAAGATCCAGGACAAGCTGTGCATATGCACAATTTGACAAATTTCACATGACATGCAAATGCACTTGCATTACAATCAGAATCCAATCTCTAATGAGAACTTTTTATTTAAAAAACTTGGCAAAAAAAAAAAAAATAAATAAAAAAAAAAAAAAAAACACCTGTCAAAGATTTGGGTAATTCCACCTGTTACCAAATAAAACTTAAGCCTTTGAACGCATGTTTTAGCATATTGTAAGCAAAATAATGTAAGTAAATATATATATATATATATATATATATATATATATATATATATATATATATATATATATATATGTAACACTCCTGCTGTGCTAATTCTAGATGGTATGTAGTTCCCTCCATAAAACAGACACTAGACTACATAATACTCAGTGTAGGTTTTTACCTATTGGCTGCAGGACTGCAGCCCCTCCAGGTAAACTCTGCCACTGTTCTCTGCGTAAGACTGTTCTGGCTTCACTGTGATTGGCAGGGACTTCCTATTGGAAGTCCGACCTGCCAGTCACCCAAGGCAGTCCCATTGGGAGCTGTATCCCATAGAAACCGGGTTTGCACAGTGCAGAGGCTAATACTGTGTCTGCGCTTGTCTTGGTGTCTGTACAGCTATCAGGACCATATTTTAGCTTCTATGCGCTTCTTTGGGCTGCTGCGGTGTATTATGGTTACCTCCTACTGTACATGAGGGGAGTAAATTATTATAAATAATTCCATTGCTGCAATACAGGAAAGACCACCAGCAGTGGATTGTAAAGGACTGCCTCACCATGTAAACCTAGGCTGTAGGTAGCCCCATCCAGGTTCTTATCTGCAGTTAGATACAAAAATGCCTTGTTAAAAGTACATGACTTAATGAGCAAATGTTGTTTTCTTAACAAATACTATATTCTTTGCATGACTGGACTGTGAAATCTTGCATGCTTAAATACTAACTACTATAACTCAGAAAAAGTGCATGCTATATGTACGCAGGGCAGAGGAGAGCTTGGCTGGGCTCAGGTACTATTCAGGGGGTGTGTGCCTAATCATGGAAGGCGCCCATGCACCCTTAGGATATAATACAGAATAAAATAACACGTTAAGCACATCCCTGGCCACACTGCGGCCCAGCACACAGCAGCATGTGCTGGATTGCTGATGCTGCCAGGTAACTGAGGCTCCACTGGGCCCCTCCATCAAACCAGGGCCCTGGTAATTACTACCCACACCCCCTATGTACGCTAACAATTTGTCATCCAGATAAACATGGACTATTTTTAATTAAATAAGAGTGTACGGTATAATGAATTTGAGATTGATTGATTGATTAGTCATTACACTATTTATAAGCATTTGTGGGTTACATTCACTTTTTTTCTGTACTTTGGTATAATAAAATATGTTGGAATTACATGATAATAATATAGAATAAAAATATTATAGAATTTATTGATTGAGCAGCTCTTCCTTTTTTGGTATATTTATTCCATCCATTTTTTGGGTTGTACTGTAGTTAAAAGTGAGGTTTTACAATTGCCTCTTATTCATTAACTGTAGTAGAATCAATTGTTACTGTCAATCTCCATTGTAACCAATTAGACCGGTGCCATATCCTTTTTTTTTCAGCACAGTTGTGTGGTTGAAAATTGAGACAAAGGTAATATTGAGACAATATGTGCTATGTAGTGTCACATGTAGTGTCATGTAGTGTCACATTAGACCATATGAGCATTGATTTAAAAGTTAATTAAAACTACATTTTTAGTTGATAAAATTACAATTTATTGTTTCATTTTCTGTTACCACATTGTGAAAAATTAGCATTTAAGGGATATCTAAACCTGGGCATAAGGTAACAATTGAAGTCCCCATTAGAGTTGGGGTTTTCATGTTCTGTGGGCACTCACATACTGCTGTTATGTTATGTATTTGTGTACTGCATTTGTTTTTGGTACCCTCTGAAAAGGAGGTTTAGAGTAAAGCGGCCTACACACGGGGTGACACTGCTGAGCGATCTGAATAATGCACTGTAGATCACTCAGCAAGATTGCTCAGCACACAGCACTGCATAGCGATGTGTCAGTGCTGTGTGCTGAGCAGTCTGTGAGGGCCATTTTTCTCAAATGAGAAAACTGGCACTGACCGGCGATCTTACTAAATTTATCCTGCATGCAGGATATTATTCGCCAGGTGATAGCGCATTGCTATCGCTATGGCCCCTTCACACGGAGCGGTGTAGGGTGATAGTCAGAATGTTTAGAAAATGCCCTGAAACCTCCTTGTGCGTAGGCCTCATAACTGTTTGCTGCTTACCTACATAAAGCAGTAGCAGAAAAAAAAATACAGTAGCAATGTTATCACATCAGAATCAGCTTTATTGGCCAGGTATACTTTCGTATACTAGGAATTTGTTTTCGGTTTGCTGTGCAGCAGCCAGGTGGGTAACAAGTAAACAGCATACAGTATAAACAATAAACAATATAAACAGGTGGGGGAACATGTACAGTCATACAGTTATTCCGAGGGAACACTGTGTTAAATAATGTGCAAAGGGTTATGGCACGAATAGACATTGAGGAATTCATGAGTTCACGTGTCAACAGGTGAACCCCTTGAGGAAAGAAACTTTTTAGGCTTCTGGTGGGAAAAGCCCTGTAGTGTCTGCCTGGTGGCAGCAGGTTAAACAAGCCATGGCCAGGATGTAGTTGGTCCTTGACTATCTTCGTTGCCCACTTTTTTGCTCTGTACAGGTACAGGTCCTGGACAGAGGGAAGGTCCGTCCTGATGATCTTCTCCGCAGTTCTGACTACCTTTTGGAGTCTGCATTTGTCTCTCTCGCTGGCGGAGTCGTACCAGACCAGTACTGAGGAGCACAGTACAGACTCCACAATTGTGGAATAGAAGAGGAGCAGAAGCTTCTGTGGGATGTTGAACTTCCTCAGTTGCCTGAAAAATAGCCTCTGCTGTGCTTTCCCAACAATAGTATCAGTGTTGGGCCCCCATTTAAGGTCCTGGGAGACTGTGGTTCCTAGGAACTTGAAGGAATCCACTAGCAACACCACCCTGCCGGCAATTGTTAGTGGAGGAACACAGCTCATCCTCTCTCTGCAGGTACCTCCACAGCTCTTTCCCCACCCTGAGGTGCAGGTGTGATGGGGACAGAGAGAGGCAGGTGCGATGGGGAGAGAGAGGTGCAGGTGTGATGGTGATAGAGAGAGGCAGGTGTGTTGGGGACAGGTGTGATGGGGACAGAAGGGTGCTGGTGTGATGGGGACAGAGAGGGGCAAGTGTGATGGGGACAAAGAGAGGTAGGTGTGATAGGGACAGAGGTGCAATAATAAAACATATTTTCCGACGGAACGGACCTAACGACCTACACTGAATAAATACCCTTGAAAGCCGGATACGAAATTGTCATTCAGTAAATACCTAAACATCAGGCCTCTGGAATTTGTAAATTAAAACATTTGAAAGTTAATGAGCCTTGATACAATATATCACACAGAACCTTGATATAATATATCACACAGAACCACAGAGATCATGAGTTGTAGTTAATAATGAAATATTTAATCCTAACAGTAATTAATACTATACAGTAGATTAACAAAAATTCTCTGAAGTATCTGAATCTTTACACCTAATAAAATTGAGATTACTTTAAATGTAACCATGCTTTCTGTATTGTGATGTGACGTCAGCAAGGTTTTACATTTATTAAACATCAACTGATAAGAAAAAGATTATTTCAAATATATATATTGTAAAAATGGGGATGCAGTCCAAATCCCGACAAGGTCAAAATCCCGACAAGGTCAAAATCCCAACATTTAAAATCCCGACAAGGTCAAAATACCGACATATAGAATGTAGACAGGTGAAAAAGTCAACATGAGTTTCGTCCGACAGGTCGCGAGGTCGACATGGGTTTTTTCACTGATTTTTGACCCGACATGTGCCGACAGGCAGTATTTCATGCCCTACCATCCACTAGGGCGTGGTGGGAGAATAAAATAGTGTGCCGAGCGCAGTGCGGCACCATGCCTGAAGCATTGCGAGTGAAGCGAGCGATGCGAGGGGCTTGCGGTTGACTTCCAACGGTGTCCATGTCGACTGTGTCAACATTCGGGTCGAAAAACAGGGAAAAAACCCATGTCGACCTCGCGACCTGTCGACCAAAAGTCATGTTGACCTTATCACCAGTCTACATTCTATATGTCGGTATTTTGACCTTGTCTGGATTTTAAATGTTGGTATTTTGACCATGTCTGGATTTTGACCATCGGTATTTCATATCGAATACGTAAAAATGTATTCTGTGAGTTATTGGCAGGTATTCAATGCTGTGGGCGAGTGGTCACAGTGAGCAGAGCTTCCTGCTCGCTGTCACCACTCACCCTGACAGTATTTAACGCCCCCCCCCCCCCCCCCCCCTCATACGCCAATTCCCCCTTGCTCCATTTTTGGAGCGAGGGGGAATTGGCGTATGCGGCTGATGAACCAGCAAGACTCGCGGCTAAATACAGCGAGTTTCCTGCATTAGCCGCTGGTCTCGCTGTTTTGGGGAATTCTCGCCGTCCTGTGACGGCTAGGATTTCCCCGGAACGTTGAATAAAGCGAGCGGCCGGCGCGGGGGTTAAACAGCGAGGATCGCTGGTTTTCTGCAATCCTCGCTGTTTAACCCCCTCACTGGCCGCTCGCTGCGGCATTGAATACACCCCATTATATTAAACTCATCTTATAAAATAAAAAATACAATTTGCATTTTAAACATCTCCTTTAACAAAGTGATTATTAAATCATGAATGTAGTTTGGTTATTTAAAATAACCTCTTAAATACCAATCACACACATCTCTATGGTCATAGTTACCTTAAATCTCCACTTAAACTGTTGTGTTTTAAGGTCTTATCAAGTTTCTTCCTCTGTGTTGTGCTCACTGTACAGATAGAGCCACTCTCATCAGAGCGGCTACACGGAATGAGGTGCGCGTGTGTCGGAGATGCTCGTGTGCCTCATTCCCAGCAATGGACACGCAAGTGTGTGAGACGATCGCACGTTCACAAATGCTCATGCGCCAGCCGCCAGATCCGGGCAGCTGACGATGCACCAGCAATGATGGGGCTGGCTCTTTTAACCCTTTGAATGACAACATCTCTGTGAGAGGCGCGCAAATCATCTGCTAAAAATACCAGCTTCGCTCACATTTGTGAAATAAATTCAAATAAAAAATGTTGTGTAGAAAAAGATTATATTTCCTACAGAAGGTAAACATTACAGGTCATTATTATGAATAAAAATGTTTGCTTAGCAATTTTCCGACCAATTTTGACATTCACTTGGCACTGAAAGGGTTAAAATCCACTATTCAGTGTAGCTGTGCAATTAACTTTTCCTAGTAACTTATTATTATTTTTAAAAGGACAAACCACTAAACCACAAAATGCTTTTCCAATATGAACCAAAGAAGTACAATAGGTACTTATGTAGTACCCGGGCGCCCACTAAGCACTTTGCTTAGTGTGGTATTCTCCGTAAGAAGATCGCATCGCATCGCAGTACCCTTTTTAGTGTTATACAATGTGTGCGATGCGGTTTTACTTAGTAATTTATTCCTTGCTCTTTTCCCGCATATTTATTGCATTGCATCGCGTGGAATTGACTTTATATAGTGTGGCGAGCGCAGCGAGCCATCGAGCCCGAAGCGTGGCGAGCGGACACGGATAACGTTACATGTTATACTATATAAGATCAACTCCACGCTGACGTGGATAGTGGGGGAATGAAAAGGTTAGCTTTCCTCTTGCGCTCTCTCTGCATCGGTGGACACGTCCCACGTTAGAGGTGAAGCTTAGCACCCCATGTGTCCACCGACCATGGGGAGAGGCAATAGAGTTTAGGGGTCAGGTTTGGCGGTAACCTCCAGAGTCCTAACATTATAACCGGCCCACAAAAAAATTCTGGAGCTGAGTCTCAGTCCAGTCCTGTCTCAGTCCGGTCCTATCTCAGTCCGGTCCTGTCTCAGTCCGGTCCTGGCTGAGTCCTGTCCTGCCTCAGTCCAGTGCTGTCTCAGTCCAGTCCTGTCTGAGTCCAGTCCTATCTTGCCATAGTTTGTCTTGTTGTAGTTGTTTGGTCTGTGACCTTGCATAGCTTTTACCAAGAGTCATTAGCAGCCCTTAATACTGCCTTTAAAGCATTTATGCCTGAGCGGCTGGAAGTATTACAGCAAGCTTTGGTAGATTTATATGAACTCCTGTTCATACTTCGGTTTATGCCTGTATTGTGGGGGTTCCAGTTATTTTATTATGGGCTGTGTATTATGTAGTCATAGAAATTGTGATAAGTCCCTGTCTGCCCCCATGTTCCAGGTCATGTCTCTGATTCGATTGCTAATAAAGTAACCATGGAACCAATCCCCAGAAAGACTCCAATTTTGAATTGGGTGCCTATTACTAGAAATCTAGTTTCTCGTATAGGTAATAAGAGAGAAAGGGAAAGCATCTGATGTTTTGGCTTCAGAACCAAAAATTGATGTTTCAACCCCAAGTTCAAAATCTGCTGAGAGAGCCTCAGGATTGATCTCTGATGTTTGTGTCCTTGAGAAACCTCTTTCCTTATCAATATCTAGAGGTACCTGGGCAACCTGCTGAAAGGGAGGTCACTGAGGTCAAACACCCAGGTTAGGTACCTGAGTGGCCATTCCTAGAGGCAGTCGCTAAGGCTATTACACCAGGAGGGGCCATTGGTGACACTAACTCAGGACAGGTACCTGAGCTCCTAGTCACAGAGAAAGTCACGAAGGCCACCATCCCAGGAGGGGTGCAAAGATTGTCATTCAACTTAAGGATTTCAAATTAGTTGTCCCACAGAGGGATGCCAGCCGTGTCATCTCACAAGGGGACTTCAGTCTTATTATCCCAGAGGGGGCCTCAAGTGGCTTTACCCCAGTGGGGGTCTTAGAGGCCATTACTCCATTTTTAGTAACATCGCCTCCGATGTTAAGGGTCCCGGAGTTGCCTCCGATGTTGAGGATATCCCAGAGTGGCTCCGATGTTGAGGATCCCAGAGTTGCCTCCGATGTTGGGGATCCCGGAGTTGCCTCCAGAGTTGCCTCCGATGTTGGGGATCCCAGAGTTGCCTCCGATGTTGAGGGTCCCGGAGTTGCCTCCAATGTTGAGTGTCCTGGAGTTGCCTCCGATGTTGAGGGTCCCAGAGTTGCCTCCGATGTCAGAGGTTCTGGAATGGTACCCAAAATCCTGGTCACTGTGGGCGACTCCGTTGCTGGGGGCCCGCTGTGCGACTCCTTTTGCCGGGGCCCATTGGGCGTCTCCATTGCTGGGGGCCCGTGGGGCAAGTCAGGTGCTGGGGGCAAGCCGGGTGAGTTAATTGCCGGGGGGCCCCCGGGCGAGTCAGGTGCCGGGGGGCCGCCAGGCATGTCAGGTGTCCAGTGCTCGGATCCTACCGAGCGAGTCAAAGGCTGCAGCCCTGAGTGGGGGTCCAAAGGCCGCAGCCCCAAGTGAGGGCCCACAGTCTCAGTTTGTAGCCGCAAATGGGGGCCCACAGTCTCAGTTTGTAGCCCCAAGTGGGGGCCCACAGTCTCAGTTTGTAGCCCCGAGTGGGGGCCCACAGTCTCAGTTTGTAGCCCGAGTGGGGGCCCACAGTCTCAGTTTGTAGCCCCAAGTGGGGGCCCACAGTCTCAGTTTGTACCCCAAGAAGCTGGTTCTGTTTGCTCTGCCCCAGAAGGGGATTCTGTTTGCTCTGCCCCAGAAGGGGGTTCTGTTTGCTCTGCCCCAGAAGGGGGTTCTGTTTGCTCTGCCCCAGAAGGGGGTTCTGTTTGCTCTGCCCCAGAAGGGGATTCTGTCTGTTCGTCCCTAGATAGGGTGGTGACAGCCTCAGCAAAGGTCTCAAAGGCCATAATCCCAGCAAAGGACTCCAGCCAGTCAGATGGAAATAACACAGATTCTGACTCCTTTGATGACGTCTCTACATCTATTATCTTTGATGGGGACTTAGTCCAATATCTGCTTTCGTTGAACATGATGTCACCATTACGCAGTCTAGACCATCCCTGGGCATCACTGATGAGAATGTGGAGCTTTGACGTATTCCTTCAGAGGGAAACCTTTGAAATGGGCGTCCAAATTAATAGAGACGGAAGATCCCATTTGTAAGGATGTCCGGGCATTTAATGAGGCTTATACAACCTTATACAAGTCCTAACAACCTGCTGCCTGTTTTCATGAGTTGCTTGCCCTTACTGCAATGTCAAATGTATTACTTTTTAGCCACATTTTTTCCATGAACAGTACTTCTGGCTAGACTTCTCTGAACAGTAATGGGTGTGCCTGGGTCCTACTGGATGACCACTGCATATACAGTCCTCAACAGTGCCCATTTATTTGTGCTCCTTCAAAAGAGTTTGAACAGCACATCATTAAACCACAGTCTGATTTGTCTTGGAGAGACCTTGCTGATACTGTATAACTACATTGTTTTGTGTTGCTGTGGTCAGTCTTGCCAAGGTGTAAGGCCATGTGCCACGATACTGTCTTATACAACCTCATCTTTGTAGCAGAGTTCGGCTTTTCTTCACCAAGTTTTGGTTTCAACCTATTTATATAAAACAATGCTGATCATTATCATCTGTTTGGTGTGATTGATTAATCATACAGTACATACTATAATATTATAAACATTGTGCAAGTGTACCTAGAAGAAATTATGCTGATTTGAAGGGTGGTCATGCCGTATAGTGACTTGATCTAAATTTGTCTTTTGTTCATTCACTTTGCATTTAGTTAATTGATCAAAAATAAACCATTTTTGATAGCATTCTTACTAGTATTCGTTTTCTACCTCTCTCATATGTATATATATATATATATATATATATATATATATATATATATATATATATATGTGTGTATATATATATATATATATATATATATATATATATATATATATACAGGGCGGTGGGGACCGGCACTTGGACAAAAGGAGCACAGGGGAGGTGCCTTCCACCAAGAAGATATATATGAGCGAATTTCCCAAATGAATGGAGAATAAGAGGCGGCACTCTCAGAACAAGGTAGCAAAAAAAGTGTATTCACAGCATATTAAAATTAGTGCAAAAACGCAGCCTGTGTCAACAGTTTCGGAGCCATCCACTCCTTCCTCAGGACAGCTGGTGCTAAACTTTCACAAAAGTGCAGTGCAGAAAACTAACCAGAATGGCATAAATTACACATTTATATAACAAACAGTGCACTTACGTAATCCTGCTGCCGCGCTGGGTCCGGAGGCAGGCTTCCGGCGTAGGCTGTGATCACATGACTTCCCACTGTTGTGGGTTGTCAGGGCAACCCGCTGGCGTCTCCCCCCCCCCCCGGGCTTCAGGACGGAAAGTGCAAGTGGTCAATAAGGTATGCGCGTTGCTGTGAAGCTTAACAGCGCATACTGACATGGTGCTAAAAAAGAGTGAAAAAAAGGGCAATGTTAAAAGCGTATGTTAAAAAACAAGGAACGCTGTATTTGCAAGGACAAGGGCTATATTCTAATCATGTTGTCTATGTCAGTGTGCTTAAAAAACGGATCACTGTAAGTGTGCTGTTTGCGCACACTTGAATCTGCGAAGGATCGCATGCATTATTATAAACACTTATTATACAGGTAATTGCACACAACAACATTATAGGCAACATGAACTTCAATATGTGACATAGATAGACAACTCATTGTACTTTCACTGGGCAATCTGACATATATGTGGTAATTATGTATTTAGTATAAAACAATTGTCTCGAGTGGATGCTTCACACTGAATACCTTACAGATATGTAATAAGGCAATTTATATTATTCATAGAAAGATGTTAAGGGAAGTTTTTTCGTTTAGGCCTCGGGGTGCTGCAGTGTCTAAGACATAAATCCAATATGTCTCCCGCTGTAAGAGGCGTTTATGTCTGTCCCCACCACGAATTGGTAAGGGGACATGCTCAATGATTTGGTAGCGTAAGCTAACCAAGGTATATTGATGGGCCTTGAAGTGGCGGGCAACTGGCTGGTCGATGTCTTTACCAGCCAGGCAGTTCTTTATAGCTGACCGGTGAGCTGCTGCTCGTTCCTTAAATGGTCGACTCGTCTGGCCGACATAATACAGCCCACACGGGCATTTGATAATGTATATTACAAAGGGGCTGGAGCAAGTGACCACTTGGTTTATAGTGTATTTTCGACCAGATCTAGGATGTTTGAAAAAAGAACCTGTATCTAAAAAACAGCAGGCGGTGCATGCAGGGCACCTATAACAACCGGGTGCTTTGATTTGAGTGCCACTGGGTATTGGTGGGATAAGATTGGTCTTCACCAAGATGTCGTGAATATTTTGGCCTCTTTTAAAACTGGGCATTAGGGTGGTTTGGGCAAAGCACGGTAATTCTTGGTCCGTAGTGACCATAGGCCATGTAGCGTTAAGGACCCTCGGAAGTGCTGCACTTGTAGAAGAAAAGGTTGTTACAAACGGGATTCTTTTCCTAGTATCTGGAGTTTTACTTTTGGATAAAAGATCTGGTCTAGGGATCTTGAGTACCTCCAATTTTTGATTATTTAGCAAACGGTAATCGTATCCTCGTTGTAAAAATGTATTTACGATGGTATCTAATGCCTGATCAAGTTGGTCATGGTTGCTGGTGATTCTGGCGATTCTTAGCATTTGAGAGCGGGGTAAGCCCCTCTTCAGACTAGGTGCATAGTGACTGCTATGGTGAAGAAGGGTATTTCTATCGGTCATTTTTGTGAACACAGTGGTTTCTAAATGACCGTCTCTCAAATGGATAGACACATCCAGGTAGTTAATTTGGACAGAACTGGTTTGCATGGTTAATTTGATGGGGTTATTTAGCATATTAATGCTGTTGATGAGAGAGGACAATTCTTCTAGGCTACCCACCCACACCATCAGGAGGTCGTCTATGTATCGTGCGTAAAATAAAATATTGTTGGAAATGTTGACATCTGCAAAGAAAAAATTAGTCTCCTGAAAAAACGTAAACATTTGCTAGCGACGGGGCCACATTGGACCCCATCGCACACCCGGTCAGCTGTAAATAATAAATACCGTTGTGGAGAAAATAATTTTTTGTTAATATAAATTCCAACAAACATAAAAATAATGGGATATGTAAACGATCAAAATTATTAGATAACAAAAATGCACGCATCACAGACAGACCCTCGGTGTGGGGGATGACCGTGTAGAGGTTAGAAACGTCCATTGTGGTTAACAATGCAGTAGTTGGAATGTCCTGTAGTAGTTGTAGTTTATTCAGTAACTGGGTGGTGTCTTTCAAGAAGTGTGGTTGTGACATGACCAGGGGTTGTATCAGGGTATCCAGGAATTGAGAAATGGGTTGGCAGAGGGAACCACGTGCAGAAATGATGGGGCGGACCGGAGGGTTATTGCAATCTTTGTAGATTTTAGGAATGGAATAGATGACTGGGGTGATGGGGAAATCCGAGGATAGTGTTTTGTGGACCTTCTTGCTGATGTGGCCTTCTTCGACTGCACATAGCAATATGCACCTAGTCTGAAGAGGGGCTTACCCCACTCTCAAATGCTAAGAATCGCCAGAATCACCAGCAACCATGACCAACTTGATCAGGCATTAGATACCATCGTAAATACATTTTTACAACGAGGATACGATTAGGATAGGATTACTCCAGATACTAGGAAAAGAATCCCTTTTGTAACAACCTTTTCTTCTACAAGTGCAGCACTTCCGAGGGTCCTTAACGCTACATGGCCTATGGTCACTACGGACCAAGAATTACCGTGTTTTGCCCAAACCACCCTAATGCCCAGTTTTAAAAGAGGCCAAAATATTCGCAACATCTTGGTGAAGACCAATCTTATCCCACCAATACCCAGTGGCACTCAAATCAAAGCACCCGGTTGTTATAGGTGCCCTGCATGCACCGCCTGCTGTTTTTTAGATACAGGTTCTTTTTTCAAACATCCTAGATCTGGTCGAAAATACACTATAAACCAAGTGGTCACTTGCTCCACCCCCTTTGTAATATACATTATCAAATGCCCGTGTGGGCTGTATTATGTCGGCCAGACGAGTCGACCATTTAAGGCATGAGCAGCAGCTCACCGGTCAGCTATAAAGAACTGCCTGGCTGGTAAAGACATCGACCAGCCAGTTGCCCGCCACTTCAAGGCCCATCAACATACCTTGGTTAGCTTACGCTACCAAATCATTGAGCATGTCCCCGTACCAATTCGTGGTGGGGACAGACATAAACGCCTCTTACAGCGGGAGACATATTGGATTTATGTCTTAGACACTGCAGCACCCCGAGGCCTAAACGAAAAAACTTCCCTTAACATCTTTCTATGAATAATATAAATTGCCTTATTACATATCTGTAAGGTATTCAGTGTGAAGCATCCACTCGAGACAGTTGTTTTATACTAAATACATAATTACCACATATATGTCAGATTGCCCAGTGAAAGTACAATGAGTTGTCTATCTGTCACATATTGAAGTTCATGTTTCCTATAATGTTGTTCTGTGCAATTACCTGTATAATAAGTGTTTATAATAATACATGCGATCCTTCGCAGATTCAAGTGTGCGCAAACAGCACACTTACAGTGATCCATTTTTTAAGCACACTGACATAGACAACATGATTAGAATATAGCCCTTGTCCTTGCAAATACAGCGTTCCTTGTTTTTTAACATACGCTTTTAACCCCTTCCTGACAGAGCCAGTTTTTGCGTTCCTGACAGAGCCCTTTTTTTCAAATCTGACATGTCTCACTTAAGTGGGGATAACTTTTTTTTGCTTTTACTTATCCCAGTGATTTTGAGATTGTTTTTTCGTGACACATTGTACTTCAAATTAGTGGTAAATTTGGGTCGATACAGTCTGTGTTTTTTTGTGAAAAATACCAAAATATCGTGAAAAAATGGAAAATTTAGCGATTTGCAAAATGTTAAATTTTCTGCTTGTGAGACAAATAATCTTACCACTCAAAATAGTGAATAACTAACATAGACCATATGTCTACTTTATGTTGACATCATTATTTCAACTTCCTTTTAATTTTTTGGGACACTAGGAGGCTTACAATATGAATAGCAAATTCTCAAATTTTCAAGAAAATTTCAAACACTGATTTTTTTAGGGACCAGTTCAGTTCTGATGTGACTTTGAGGGACTTGTATGTGAGACACCCCCATAAATGATGCCATTTCAAAAACTGCACCCCTCACAGTATTCAAAACAGCATTTTGGAAGTTTGTTAACCCTTTAGGTGTTTCACAGGAATTAAAACAAAGTGTAGGTGAAATTTCAAAATTTCTTTTTTTTTGCAGATTTGCAATTTTAATACATTTTTCTAAGGAACACAGTACATTTTACTAGAGAAATGTGACTAAAAATTGATTCCCCCAATTCTTTTGTTTTCATAAATATCCTATATGTGGCCCTAGTGTGCACGGTGACCAAACCACAGGCTTCATAATAGAAGGAGCACCTACTTGATTTTGGAGCCTCCTTTTTATGAGATTATTTTTTAGGCACCATGTAGGTTTCTAGGCACCATAAGATGCTAAAAGTTAGGAACCCCCCCACAAGTGACCCCATTTTGCAAACTACACCCCTCAGGGAATTCATCTAGGGGTATAGTGTACATTTCAAACCCCCAGGGGTTTCACCAATTGTGGTACAACTGGGCAGTGAAAATGAAAAATTATTTTTTTTACACAAAAATACAGTTCTGGCTCCAAATTTGTCATTTTCAGAAGGTATGAAGGAGACAAAGCACCCCAAAATCTGTGCCCCAATTTCTCCCGAGTACGGCAATGCCTCACATGTGACCAAAAAATACCAGTTGGGTGCATGGCAGGACTCAGAAGGGAAGGAGTGATTTTTGGATTTTGCAGCTCAGATTCTGGTGGAATTTTGGTGGGTGCTATGTCGCATTAGCAAGACCCCCAAAGCACCAATACAGTGGAACCCCCCCACAAGTGACCCCATTTTGCAAACTACACCCCTCAGGGAATTCATCTAGGGGTATAGTGTACATTTCAAACCCCCAGGGGTTTCACCAATTTTGATACAAGTGGGCAGTGAAAATGAAAAATTACATTTTTTTACACAAAAATGCAGTTCTGGCTCAAAATTTTTCATTTTCAGAAGGTATGAAGGAGAAAAAGCACCCCAAAATCTGTGCCCCAATTTCTCCCGAGTACGGCAATGCCTCACATGTGACCAAAAAATACCAGTTGGGTGCATGGCAGGACTCAGAAGGGAAGGAGTGATTTTTGGATTTTGCAGCACAGATTCTGGTGGAATGAATGGTGGGTGCTATGTTGCACCAATACAGTGGAACCCCCCCACAAGTCACCCCATTTTGCAAAGTACACCCCTCAGGGAATTCATCTAGGGGTATAGTGTACATTTCAAACCCCCAGGGGTTTCACCAATTTTGATACAAGTGGGCAGTGAAAATGAAAAATTACATTTTTTTACACAAAAATGCAGTTCTGGCTCAAAATTTTTCATTTTCAGAAGGTATGAAGGAGAAAAAGCACCCCAAAATATGTGCCCCAATTTCTCCCGAGTACGGAAATGCCTCACATGTGACCAAAAAATACCAGTTGGGTGCATGGCAGGACTCAGAACGGAAGGAGTGATTTTTGGATTTTGCGGCTCAGATTCTGGTGGAATTTTGGTGGGTGCTATGTCGCATTAGCAAGACCCCCCAAGCACCAATACAGTGGAACCCCCCCACAAGTCACCCCATTTTGAAAACTACACCCCTCAGGGAATTCATCTAGGGGTATAGTGTACATTTCAAACCCCCAGGGGTTTCACCAATTTTGATACAAGTGGGCAGTGAAAATGAAAAATTACATTTTTTACACAAAAATGCAGTTCTGGCTCGAAATTTTTCATTTTCAGAAGGTATGAAGGAGAAAAAGCACCCCAAAATCTGTGCCCCAATTTCTCCCGAGTACGGCAATGCCTCACATGTGACCAAAAAATACCAGTTGGGTGCATGGCAGGACTCAGAACGGAAGGAGTGATTTTTGGATTTTGCAGCTCAGATTCTGGTGGAATTTTGGTGGGTGCTATGTCGCATTAGCAAGACCCCCCAAGCACCAATACAGTGGAACCCCCCCACAAGTCACCCCATTTTGAAAACTACACCCCTCAGGGAATTCATCTAGGGGTATAGTGTACATTTCAAACCCCCAGGGGTTTCACCAATTTTGATACAAGTGGGCAGTGAAAATGAAAAATTACATTTTTTTACACAAAAATGCAGTTCTGGCTCAAAATTTTTCATTTTCAGAAGGTATGAAGGAGAAAAAGCACCCCAAAATCTGTGCCCCAATTTCTCCCGAGTACGGCAATGCCTCACATGTGACCAAAAAATACCAGTTGGGTGCATGGCAGGACTCAGAACGGAAGGAGTGATTTTTGGATTTTGCAGCACAGATTTTGGTGGAATGAATGGTGGGTGCTATGTTGCACCAATACAGTGGAACCCCCCCACAAGTCACCCCATTTTGCAAAGTACACCCCTCAGGGAATTCATCTAGGGGTATAGTGTACATTTCAAACCCCCAGGGGTTTCACCAATTTTGATACAAGTGGGCAGTGAAAATGAAAAATTACATTTTTTTACACAAAAATGCAGTTCTGGCTCAAAATTTTTCATTTTCAGAAGGAATGAAGGAGACAAAGCACCCCAAAATCTGTGCCCCAATTTCTCCCGAGTACGGCAATGCCTCATGTGTGACCAAAAAGTGGCAGGACTCAGAAGGGAAGGAGTGATATTTGGATTTTGCAGCACAAATTCTGGTGGAATGATGGTGGGTGCTATGTCGCATTAGCAAGACCCCCAAAGCACCAATACAGTGGAACCCCCCCACAAGTCACCCCATTTTGAAAACTACACCCCTCAGGGAATTCATCTAGGGGTATAGTGTACATTTCAAACCCCCAGGGGTTTCACCAATTTTGATACAAGTGGGCAGTGAAAATGAAAAATTACATTTTTTACACAAAAATGCAGTTCTGGCTCGAAATTTTTCATTTTCAGAAGGTATGAAGGAGAAAAAGCACCCCAAAATCTGTGCCCCAATTTCTCCCGAGTACGGCAATGCCTCACATGTGACCAAAAAATACCAGTTGGGTGCATGGCAGGACTCAGAACGGAAGGAGTGATTTTTGGATTTTGCAGCTCAGATTCTGGTGGAATTTTGGTGGGTGCTATGTCGCATTAGCAAGACCCCCCAAGCACCAATACAGTGGAACCCCCCCACAAGTCACCCCATTTTGAAAACTACACCCCTCAGGGAATTCATCTAGGGGTATAGTGTACATTTCAAACCCCCAGGGGTTTCACCAATTTTGATACAAGTGGGCAGTGAAAATGAAAAATTACATTTTTTTACACAAAAATGCAGTTCTGGCTCAAAATTTTTCATTTTCAGAAGGTATGAAGGAGAAAAAGCACCCCAAAATCTGTGCCCCAATTTCTCCCGAGTACGGCAATGCCTCACATGTGACCAAAAAATACCAGTTGGGTGCATGGCAGGACTCAGAACGGAAGGAGTGATTTTTGGATTTTGCAGCACAGATTTTGGTGGAATGAATGGTGGGTGCTATGTTGCACCAATACAGTGGAACCCCCCCACAAGTCACCCCATTTTGCAAAGTACACCCCTCAGGGAATTCATCTAGGGGTATAGTGTACATTTCAAACCCCCAGGGGTTTCACCAATTTTGATACAAGTGGGCAGTGAAAATGAAAAATTACATTTTTTTACACAAAAATGCAGTTCTGGCTCAAAATTTTTCATTTTCAGAAGGTATGAAGGAGACAAAGCACCCCAAAATCTGTGCCCCAATTTCTCCCGAGTACGGCAATGCCTCACATGTGACCAAAAAATACCATTTGGGTGCATGGCAGGACTCAGAAGGGAAGGAGTGATTTTTGGATTTTGCAGCTCAGATTCTGGTGGAATTTTGGTGGGTGCTATGTCGCATTAGCAAGACCCCCCAAGCACCAATACAGTGGAACCCCCCCACAAGTGACCCCATTTTGCAAACTACACCCCTCAGGGAATTCATCTAGGGGTATAGTGTACATTTCAAACCCCCAGGGGTTTCACCAATTTTGATACAAGTGGGCAGTGAACATGAAAAATTACATTTTTTACACAAAAATGCAGTTCTGGCTCAAAATTTTTCATTTTCAGAAGGTATGAAGGAGAAAAAGCACCCCAAAATCTGTGCCCCAATTTCTCCCGAGTACGGCAATGCCTCACATGTGACCAAAAAATACCAGTTGGGTGCATGGCAGGACTCAAAAGGGAAGGAGTGATTTTTGGATTTTGCAGCTCAGATTTTGGTGGAATGAATGGTGGGTGCTATGTTGCACCAATACAGTGGAACCCCCCCACAAGTCACCCCATTTTGCAAAGTACACCCCTCAGGGAATTCATCTAGGGGTATAGTGTACATTTCAAACCCCCAGGGGTTTCACCAATTTTGATACAAGTGGGCAGTGAAAATGAAAAATTACATTTTTTTACACAAAAATGCAGTTCTGGCTCAAAATTTTTCATTTTCAGAAGGTATGAAGGAGACAAAGCACCCCAAAATCTGTGCCCCAATTTCTCCCGAGTACGGCAATGCCTCACATGTGACCAAAAAATACCATTTGGGTGCATGGCAGGACTCAGAAGGGAAGGAGTGATTTTTGGATTTTGCAGCTCAGATTCTGGTGGAATTTTGGTGGGTGCTATGTCGCATTAGCAAGACCCCCCAAGCACCAATACAGTGGAACCCCCCCACAAGTGACCCCATTTTGCAAACTACACCCCTCAGGGAATTCATCTAGGGGTATAGTGTACATTTCAAACCCCCAGGGGTTTCACCAATTTTGATACAAGTGGGCAGTGAACATGAAAAATTACATTTTTTACACAAAAATGCAGTTCTGGCTCAAAATTTTTCATTTTCAGAAGGTATGAAGGAGAAAAAGCACCCCAAAATCTGTGCCCCAATTTCTCCCGAGTACGGCAATGCCTCACATGTGACCAAAAAATACCAGTTGGGTGCATGGCAGGACTCAAAAGGGAAGGAGTGATTTTTGGATTTTGCAGCTCAGATTCTGGTGGAATTTTGGTGGGTGCTATGTCGCATTAGCAAGACCCCCCAAGCACCAATACAGTGGAACCCCCCCACAAGTGACCCCATTTTGCAAACTACACCCCTCAGGGAATTCATCTAGGGGTATAGTGTACATTTCAAACCCCCAGGGGTTTCACCAATTTTGATACAAGTGGGCAGTGAAAATGAAAAATTACATTTTTTACACAAAAATGCAGTTCTGGCTCAAAATTTTTCATTTTCAGAAGGTATGAAGGAGAAAAAGCACCCCAAAATCTGTGCCCCAATTTCTCCCGAGTACGGCAATGCCTCACATGTGACCAAAAAATACCAGTTGGGTGCATGGCAGGACTCAGAAGGGAAGGAGTGATTTTTGGATTTTGCAGCACAGATTCTGGTGGAATGAATGGTGGGTGCTATGTTGCACCAATACAGTGGAACCCCCCCACAAGTCACCCCATTTTGCAAACTACACCCCTCAGGGAATTCATCTAGGGGTATAGTGTACATTTCAAACCCCCAGGGGTTTCACCAATTTTGATACAAGTGGGCAGTGAAAATGAAAAATTAAATTTTTTTACACAAAAATGCAGTTCTGGCTCAAAATTTTTCATTTTCAGAAGGAATGAAGGAGACAAAGCACCCCAAAATCTGTGCCCCAATTTCTCCCGAGTACGGCAATGCCTCATGTGTGACCAAAAAGTGGCAGGACTCAGAAGGGAAGGAGTGATATTTGGATTTTGCAGCACAAATTCTGGTGGAATGATGGTGGGTGCTATGTCGCATTAGCAAGACCCCCAAAGCACCAATACAGTGGAACCCCCCCACAAGTGACCCCATTTTGCAAACTACACCCCTCAGGGAATTCATCTAGGGGTATAGTGTACATTTCAAACCCCCAGGGGTTTCACCAATTTTGATAAAACTGGGCAGTGAACATGAAAAATTACATTTTTTTACACAAAAATGCAGTTCTGGCTCAAAATTTTTCATTTTCACAAGGAATGAAGGAGAAAAAGCACCCCAAAATCTGTGCCCCAATATCTCCCAAGTACGGCAATGCCTCACATGTGACCAAAAAATACCAGTTGGGTGCATGGCAGGACTCAGAAGGGAAGGAGTGATTTTTGGATTTTGCGGCTCAGATTCTGGTGGAATGAATGGTGGGTGCTATGTGGCATTAGCAAGACCCCCGAAGCACGGTGAAATTATGAACCTAATATTCCATAGATGTGTGGTATATTTTAAAACACTCCTTTATACATAGGCCGGGTTTGTCGGGGCAAGTGTCACACTGGAAAATAGTTTGCTTTCTTATTCCCTTTTTATAGCAAACTTTGCACCTTTTTTGTGTCCTGCCCTTTTTTCCAGTGGAGGGGATTTCATCAGGAAAATGCTGCCCTGGTACAATACGGGGGCCAGTACTAGAAGTACTGGGGCCCTCTGCCTGCTGGTTCCCAAATATTAGGCCCTTTATGACTTCCTCTTGAAAGTGCATAAATGTCCCCCTCTGGCCGGTAGAACGGAATAGCACGTAAGCGTTATACAGTGCCATCTGGATGATATACACGGCCACCTTCTTGTACCAGATTTTTGTTTTCCGCAGGGCACTGTACGGCTTCAGTACCTGATCTGAAAGATCAACTCCGCCCATGTACCTATTGTAATCCAGGATACAATTAGGTTTGGAGGTGTGGGTACTGGTACCTCGTACAGGGATGGAGGTGGTACTGTCTCCGTGAATTGTTGTCAGTATAAGGACATCCCTCTTGTTCTTATATTTGACCAACAACATATTTTCGTTGCATATTCCCCTGCTTTCACCCCTTCTCATTACTTGGGCAATGTGCGTTTTTGGGAGGCCTCTTTGGTTCTTGCGCACAGTACCGCAAGCTGCTGTACCTCTTGAACCAAGGGCCTTAAACAGGGGGATGCTGGTGTAAAAGTTATCCACATAGAGGTGATAACCTTTATCCAGGAAGGGGTGCACTAAATCCCAGACAATTTTCCCACTAACACCTACGAGGGAGGGGGGGCATTCTGGCGGTTCAATTCTTGAATCCTTCCCTTCATAAACCCTAAACCTGTGGGTGTACCCTGAGGTGCTTTCACACAGTTTATACATTTTTATGCCATACCTTGCCCTCTTACTGGGAAGGTACTGGCGGAATTTAACCCTTCCTTTAAAATGTATAAGGGACTCGTCGATACAAATAAATTTTTCAGGGATGTACACCTCTTCAAATTTGGCACTGAAATGATCAATGACCGGCCTGACTTTGAATAGCCGGTCAAAGGTGGGATCATCTCTGGGTGGGCACTGTGCATTATCGGTGTAATGTATAAATTTAAGAATTGTCTCAAATCGAGTCCGGGTCATGGCCATACGGTAAAATGGAGTACTGTACAGAACATCTGTACTCCAATATTGCCTAATTTCTGGCTTTTTTACTATGCCCATATGAAACACCAGACCCCAAAACGTCATCATCTCTACTGCATCTACAGGGGTCCACCTAGCAAATGATGACGTGGGGTTTTGAGCAATAAACTGCTGGGCATATAAATTACTTTGGTCCACCATTAAATTTATAAAATCATCAGAGAAAAATAATTTGAAAAAGTCAATTTCTCTGAGACCTGTGGAATCAAATTGGATTCCTGGCATGGCCAAAAACTCAGGAACCTGGGGCTCAAAATTGTCTGGTGGTGGGGTCCATACGAGATCAATTATTGGGGGGGGGGGTCTCAGCTGCTCTACGGGGGCGTCTTTGAGGGGGTCCCTCATCACTAGAGGAGGAAGATGAGGTTAAGGCGAATCCTTCAAATTCCCCGCTTGCATCACTGGCTGTGTCAGAGTCAGAAGCAAGCATGGCATATGCCTCCTCCACTGAATACATTCTCCTGGATGACTGGGAGGACATTTGGGAGGACATTTGGGAGGACATTTGGGAGGACATTTGGGATGCCATTTTTATTTTTGTGTTACTGGTAGTGAAATGTTTCAACACGTGTATAGTGTAGGGGGGGTACAAACTTTATTTCAATCCGGGGGGTATGTAGTGTGTAGTGTGTATGTGGTGCAGAAAAAAAAAATACTTTATACCAATAAAAAAAAAAAAAATGAAGGGGTTAAAAATAAAAAATTTAAGGGGTTAAAAAAAAAAAAAAAGGTCCTGCGCCAAAAATTGAGCACAGATGTTGGTCAGTAACGTCTGTCACTGAACAGCGCTCAAAGGCAACAGGAATTTGATCAAAAAAAAAAAAAAAAATAGATCAACCCTGTGCCGAAAAAGATGATCAGTGATGTACGTCACTGATCAGCGCACAGCGGCCACAGGACACCCACAAAATCACAGTGTGTGTAAAAAAAAAATTAAAAAAAGACCCCACAGCACACACACAAAAAAAAAAGGTGATCAGTGATGCGACACTGATTACCAGTGAGGTGCAGCAGGTGCACAACCTTTGGTGCAACTGACAGGTATATATAAAAAAAAAAAAACCTCTGTACCCCCAAAAAAGTTGCTGATCACCTCAGATATAGTGATCAGCACAAAAGGCGGGGGCAGCAGACACAAAATTTAGCACTCTCTATCACTCTCTGTCACTATCTCTCTCTATCTCTCTATCTCTCACTATCTATCACTCTATGACACTGCAGCAGCAGCACTGACAGGTATATCTATATATAAAAAAAACCTGCGCCCCCAAAAAGTTGCTGATCAGTTAATTTATACTGATCAGCACAAAAGGAGGGGGCAGCAGTCAGTTATATAAAAAATATATAGCACAATCTGTCACTATCTCTCTCTATCTCTCTCTCTCTATCTCTCTCTATCTCTCTATAACTATCACACTGCAGCAGCACAAAATATAGCACTCTGTCACTAGGCCTCTCTATCTATCTCTCTCTCTCTATCTCTCTCTCTATCTATAACTATATCACACTGCAGCAGCACAAAATATAGCACTCTCTGACACTATCTCTCTCTCTATCTCTCTCTATCTCTCTCTATCTCTCTCTATCTCTCTATATCTCTCTCTATCTCTCTCTATCTCTCTATCTCTCTATCTCTCTATCTAGCTAGTACACTGCAGCAGCACAATTTCACAGGAAGGCACAAGTAGCAACAGGATCCAGGAAGCAGTGATGAAGCAGCGATCAGGTAAGTATGGAGCAAGTATGGAGCAAGGTTCTGGTCAGTATGGCGGCAGGGGGGTACGGTGACCGCGCTGCACGCTATTCCAGACCGGAATGGCGTCTGCAGTGCAGTCACCGTTAGTTTAAATCCCCCTCCTTGGCTGTGATTGGTCCGTCGGTCCGACGAACCAATCACGGCCTTTGGGGGCGGGCGGGGTGAGGTGGGGTGACACCAGTGTCACCCTTACACCCCGCGGTGATTGGTGCTGTACTTTACAGCACCAATCACCTCTGATCCCGTGTCACCGGCGAACGTTATTCGCCGGTGACACAGGAAAACGCTGTGAATGGCTGTTCACACTGAACAGCCAATCACAGCGATCGCCGACGGGGGGGCGGCATCGCAGCCCCCCCTGGGCATGCACGGACATGTCTGCTGTCAGGGACAGCAGACATGTTGAAACTGTCACCGCGTCTATAGACGCGGTGACAGTTTAAATCCATGACGTACATTTACGCCATGTGTCGGGAAGTGCTTCCCGACCATGACGTAAATGTACGTCAAATGTCGGGAAGGGGTTAACATTGCCCTTTTTTTCACTCTTTTTTAGCACCATGTCAGTATGCGCTGTTAAGCTTTACAGCAACGCGCATACCTTATTGACCACTTGCACTTGCCGTCCTGAAGCCCGGGGGGGGACGCCAGCGGGTTGCCCTGACAACCCACAACAGTGGGAAGTCATGTGATCACAGCCTACGCCGGAAGCCTGCCTCCGGACCCAGCGCGGCAGCAGGATTACGTAAGTGCACTGTTTGTTATATAAATGTGTAATTTATGCCATTCTGGTTAGTTTTCTGCACTGCACTTTTGTGAAAGTTTAGCACCAGCTGTCCTGAGGAAGGAGCGGATGGCTCCAAAACTGTTGACACAGGCTGCGTTTTTGCACTAATTTTAATATGCTGTGAATACACTTTTTTTGCCACGTTGTTCTGAGAGTGCCGCCTCTTATTCCCCATTCATTTGGGAAATTCGCTCATATATATAGAATATATATATATATATATATATATATATATATGTGTATATATATATATATATATATATATATATATATATATATTATAGATAGATAGATGGATATACACAAAGAGATTTATTTTTAATCAATTATGGTCAGAACACCATGCACAGTAATTATTTTCGGTACATCTGTATAAGCAAACTCGCATCTTTAAAATGTGAGAACATAAGCATTGGAAATTGTGTCTAGAGGTGCATAATGTTTTTGGATGCTGTAAGGATGGATGTGCAGTCAGACAGCGTTTCACTTTTGTTTATGAATATTTTTTAGGCTGGCAGTGGAAAGAAGGGATTGGAATCTGCTGAACAGCTGGGCCCCATCACTTCTCATTGCAGGTCTGGGAGAGATGTGCCTGACAGAGTGATGCACAGAGGCTGTCCCTGTTAATGACTTCCCCATTCTCCATCATTATCCCCATCATTAGAAAATTAGGAGGACAGAAGGTATTTACTGTAAACCTGCCACCTCCCAAGGAGAGATAAATAGAAACTGATAAATGGGATCTTCTGGAGCTGTTCGTCTATTAACCTTCTGCTTCCCAGATCAGGCATATGCATGCCATCCTGCCATTAATATCCTGTAATTGGCATTGCACTGGGCATATCTTTTCAAAATGTGACATTATTGGGGAAAGCGAGTGCATGCCAGGCAGCTGTCTATTAAAATGTTAAAGAAATTCATGCGAAAACTTTAAATTCCACTGAGATATCTGACAGCAACTGCAGGTCAGTGTGACAGTCCTATGTATACTATAGTTTGAAAATATAGCACGCTTTTCCTTATTTAATCATTATTTTGTTGGCATGTAACATTGGTGCAGATGTAGTAAGCCTGGTGAAGTGATAAAGTTAAAGGTGATCATGCACCAGCTAATCCTGTCAAGTTATAGACTGGGTCTGAAAAAATGACAGTTAGGAGCTGATAGGCTGCTGCGTGGTCCCATTCCACTTCATCACTTCACCAGCAGAGGCATAACTCTTGGAGACAATGGAGTTATCTGCCACTGGGATCTGGCTCCCAAGGGGCACCTCTCCTCCCTGGTGACTTTGAATCAGTTGAAAAGCTTTCATTAAAAGCTGCCGTTTCTGTAGATATTGTTTCTGGGACTGACTCCAATATTTATATTGACCTATTGACTGTTGGCCTAGACACCATAGACATTTCCATCAACACCCGTCAGATGTGTACCTAGTTTTAGTCATGAGATATTGACATTCTGCATAAATGAATACCACAAGATCAGAGCCATGTTTTTTCTAATACAGTCAATGCATATTTAAATTTGACTTTACATTACACACCTAGCGGGAACAACTGTATACAAAACATTTTAAAGAAGAAGTGGAGAAGTTGCCCATAGTAACCAGCTTCTAGTCAGCAGTGTCCCTACCTCTTTCGACACCTAGAGCGTCAGTGTTCTGTAGCATGCACAGCGAAACCAAGTGTCAGGACATGGTCACATGGATTGTGGGCATGGTCTTGTGGCCCAATCCCTCTTTTTCATCAATGTGGGGGTTTGTAGCTGCTGAGCTATCCCTGCGGACTGTGATGTCTGCAGCACCAGCTCCTACACTGTAATAGGTGGCGGCAGCTGGACATAATGTTACAGTGCAGCACCCGGCTCTTGCTACTGAGCAGGAGTCAGCACTGTGGTATCACCCCTTGGTGGGTGACACCCAGACAGGACCGCAACTAGGGGGCATGTCACGTGACCCAGTTGTTGAATTAAAGGAGGCACGCCAGTCACTGCACCAGGCTGACCAGATAAGGATGAGGAGTAGGATGGGGTTTATAGTTAATATTTTACTACTCAGAACCTTGCAATGATGGCGGCCGCTGCTGGGGACTGAGGCCTTATCACTGCCTGAGGACTGTAGCCAGCTGTACTCCTGGGTGAGTGACTGATGTTGGTGTACCTGTAACTCTGTATCCACTCTGATCACACTGTGGACACTACAGTATATGGGCTACTACTGTGTGGTGTAACAGGAATAAGGGGTACTCCTGTGTGGTATAATTAGAATTATTATTGTATTATATTTTTATGTGTGGGGGGCACATAAGTACTGCCTTGCACCAGCTGACAGAAATCTAGTTTTTGCACTGCACCCAGGTGACCCCTGCACCCCTTGCACTGCTTCTAGTTGTCATTTATCTAGTGCAGCTATAAAAGGACAGTTGGAAGCTAATTGGTTGGCAACTTCTCCACTGTATTGCTCTCAAATGTTTGATGCATCACTATACATCTCTCTATAGAGTTTCACTTTGTGCAAAATGTAGCATTTTTTTTAAATGGAGAAGCAGGACAGATAATGAGAGTCCACAGTAAAATGCATGTTACACAAGATGATATTTTCAAATGAGATTCATAGACTCTCAATTCATCTGCCTTTCTGGCTTATTTGTACAAAATAAAATACTCTTCTCACCTGCATACTTTACAATTCATAAATTATCTTTACTAGCATCAAATTTGTACAATTTACATTTATGTTTAAGCATGCCCTTTAGAGCTGTACTATAAAATGTCAGCTTCCTATAAGAAATCTCATTTTACTGTGAAACCATTGGCATAGTTATCATGGATCCAGGGTGCAGGGGGGCATTGTATCTCATGTCACTGCAATTTGGTGTGCACCCCTCGTTATACTTGAGTAATCATATTTAAAACATGGCTTGGTACAGGTTAAGCACTGTTCTGTGTACTTCGCACATTCCCTATAGGCCCCACCAGTTGTGGGTATACAAAACATCAGTAACATATTGTGTATGAATATTAGAGATTAAACACACAAAAAAGAACAGTACTAAAATATCCCTTGCATGTGTTTGTTTTCATGGGGTATGGAAAAATAACAGCATTAAATAATAATGGTTTTCCGTTTTTGTAGTCACCGAGGGACATGTTTATCACAATCCACATTTTAATTTGGGTGTTATAAATATGTTTCATTTCAACTCACAAATGGAAAATTTTAATTTTCTTGCAGATTTACAAAGTTTCTCTCGTCACACTGGGTCTAATTGCGACCTGATCAAAAGGGACATTTTGTTTGCAAATGGACAAAAACCATACTGCACTGCAGGTGAGGCAGATGTAACATGTGCACAGAGAGTTACCGTATATACTTGAGTATAAGTCGACCCAAATATAAGCCAAGGCACCTATTTTACAACAAAAAAACTGGGAAAACTTATTGACTCAAGTGGGACCACCACTCGAGTATAAGCCGAGGGGGGCTTTTTCAGCATAAAAAATGTTCTGAAAAAGTAGGCTTATACTCGAGTATATATGGTAGATTTGCGTGGGGTGTGTTCAAACTAAAATCTAATTTGCACTGTTAAAATAAAGCAGCCAGTATTTACCCTGCACAGAAACAAAATAACTGATTGAAATCTAACTCTCTATGCACATGTTACATCTGCACCGCCTACAGTATAACATGGTTTTGTACATTTGCTAACAAAATGTGCCCTGCGATCAGTTCTGAATTAGACCAACTGTTATACTGCTTAAGGGTTTGGTTCCCCAGCACACACTGCGATATTGCCTAGCGTGTATGGTGCGGTGCCCGATGATGGGGAAAATCGCTGGCCTGAAAAATGCTCAGTGCATACACACTGAGCGTTTTTCCCCTTGCCCAGCGATTTTCCCCATGGGTGGGTGACTTTCCATAACAGGACGCTATGGAAAGCCGTTCACCCCACCGCTCATCTTACCAGCAGATGAGCGGCGGCCGGCAGTGTTGATGCAGGAGCACGCATCAGTGCTCATTGGTGCCCCGCACACACTAGTACACTAATACGAAAGACGATTAAACTGAGTGGCTTTCAGGTCAAAGTTGACCAGTGTGCACAGGGCTTTAGTAGCACTGGTGGCTGCTGCCCTTGGGCTGTAGTGCCGACCAAAGACTGCAGGGGGGAGACGGCCAGCACATCTGATCACAAGGTGATGTTTTGTTACCCAAGGATCAGCTGCCGCAGCCCAATGCACAGGCTTACAGAGCTCAGCAGGATGTAATGCGTTGCAAGTTCGGCAGCCATGTGGGATACCGGCAAAACTCAGTGATTTTTTTAATGGGGCAATCATTTACAAGGCCTGGTTTTGCCCCTTTAAAAAAACTGACCTCGGCTGGCATCCCACATGGCTGCCGGACTCGCAGCACATTACATCCCATCTAATGGGGATATTCAATTCCGGGTCACAAATGTCAGGCTGGCCCTCACAGCCGTGACCCCATCCTGTTCTCAGCTGGCTCGACTGGCAATCTGCAGGTGGGATTCAATGTCCCGCCTGCCAAATGCCGAAAAAGGGGGTGTGGCCATGAGATACGTCTGTGGATCATTGAGCTGAGGCTGGGAGCTCGACAATCCATGACCGTTCTCACAAGAAAGGGCCCAACTACTTCTAAAGTCGGGCCTGTACTGCCGAGATCCCTGTTCAATGCTGTCGGGAAAGACAGCATTGAAAAGGGCCCCCACATGTCAGAAAAAGGGTACAAAAAAATAAGAAAAATTGCCTGTAATATTGAATTTACTACAATTTTTTGAATCATTTCTACATTTGAATTAATGATAGAATTTACCTATCTCTATTCTGATTCACATTCTGATGCAGATCAATTCCTTTGCTTGCAGATACAGTATAAGGAATAAAGTATTTTAACTGGTCTTTAAAAAATAGAAGTATTTGTATACATGTTAAAATGTAGCTGTTTGTAAATATGTTATATTCTGTTATCATTAATAATTAGATTATTGGTGAAATGTAATGTTTTAAAATTGTAAGTATCCATCTCATATGGCGTACGTAGGGCATATATTAGTATGGATACCCACAAATGAAGAGAACCTTTATATTTTGGACACTCTCCCCCCAGTATGATATATTGATAACAAATATTGATTATTTTGCAAAGATTGGAAAGTATTCACAGTGGACAGTAGCGTTCAGTGCGTCAGTTTTTGTCATTAAGGTATGAGATGCCCTTACCCACAATATGTCCAAGACGGAGTTACGCTCTTTATATCAGCTAGAGCTCTTCTTTGTGCCAACCATCTGAAAAATGAAACTTCCCTACAAAAAAAAAACGAGTGTTTCAGACATAAATATCAGACATGTCCATCAATATTCCTGAATTAGCAGTTGCTTCGTGTCACATTTTACAGCCTTTGATGAGATCTAATTTAAATGGTCTACCCTCTATTTGTCTCCTGCCTTGTTTTACTGTATAAATACATTCTTGATTGCTGTGCCTTGCCGCTGCTGACTTTCTGATTTTCTGTTTTAGAATAAACATATACTCTAACCAGTTTCAAGATGAAAAATGTAAACGAGATGACGTGATCATGCCCTCTGACAATGGTAATTTAAGTATTAATTTCCATCCGCCTAAGCGACTGGCAGCATCTATCAATTACAGCATTAAGCCAGCAAGCAGCTGCAGCTGCAAGGAACAGAATTACTGTTTAAGCGACTGTCATTCACCTGTAATTTTACAGTCATAATTAGCAAGCTGGGGAGGATGTCACTAGCCACATGCCGGCATATACTCTTCTTCCTATTATATAGCAGAGGCATTCCTTACTGGCAGCTAGAAAACTTTACTTATATCATACTGTTTTCTTTTTACTGTGTATAGGAATTATTTTTTTACCTTAATGTATGGGATAGTTATTATTATTATTATAGTTTATTTATATGGAGACAGAGGGGTTTGAAGCCCCTAACGGAATGCATAAATGAGGAAAAAACAAGCAAACAATGACTTACATTGCAAGGCAGAGGCGGAACTAGCGAGTTGTGGGCCCAGGTGCAAATATATGCTTCTGCCCCCCCCCCCCATACTCAAAAAGGAAGAGTGTGCGCCAAAGGTGGGCGCCAAAAATATAGGGCCTAGCTTTGTGGGAAAGTGGCGTGGACACATAATAGTGTCATAGTAGTGTCACTTATACACATTGCCCCAGGTAAAGCCCCTCATACCCATTTCAGATCGCATTTATAACCCAGGTTATTGCTGGGTCGAGTTGCAATGTGAAAGCACCTGTGAAAGGGTTGGGCTCGGGATCAAAATACCACATAGGAGGTCGCTCTAATTTGTTCACTCCCTGCGTGTTCGCAAGGGGGGAGCAATGTTTTGGTTCTGCATAAGCTTTTATGTGCATGTGCAGGCTCTGTTTGCAAGCGGGCATCGCAAATTGATTATTCGACAGCCTTTTCACATGGTGCAGTGCGGGCAGGGGGTGTGGGGAGGAGGGGACGGGCAGCCCCCATCGGAACGTCCAGCGTTTCATGGGTGTTCCCATGAAAATGCTGAGTGTTCCCATGGTAATGTGACCGAAACACGGGTGCCATCACCGGATGTCAGCTGCCTGCCCTCTTCCAGTACAATGGTGCAGCAGATCTAAGGTCAGCAGAGACTGATTTACATCTGTGAGTACTTGCAAAATAATTTGATGGTTGGTGGCCATAGAATGATTTCACCCCCGCAAAACATTAATTCGCATGCATGCGGAGAAATTGGCATGCATGCAGCGGGCTGCATTTAGATGAATCGCAAAGCTGTGAAATTTGCAGCTTTGCGAGTCAACCAGAATGACCCCTATTGTCACACACTGCAGTACCCATTACACATTATACACTGTAAAGCTAATTAGACATTTCACACACTGCAGTACCCATTACACATTATACACTGTAAAGCTAATTAGACATTTCACACACTGCAGTACCCATTACACATTATGCTACACACCGTAATTTCCATTACATATTGTTGCACATCATAATGCCCATTATATATTGCTTCACACCGTGTTGACCATTACACATTGGCCCTTATTCTAGTTCACTTACAGAGGCAGATTCCTTCTCAAGTGGGCAGAACCATGTGCACTGCAGGTGGGGCAGATGTAACATGTACAGAGAGAATTAGGGTAACTTGTTTTATTTCTGTGCAGAAAATACTAACTGATTTATTTTTACACTGCAATATAGATCTCACTTTGAAGTAAAACCCCACCCAAATCTAATTCTCTCTGCACAAATTACATTTGCCCCACCTGCAATGCACCTGGTTTTGTCCATTTGAGAAGGAATTTGCCTCTGAGTGCCTCCCAGCATGCCGGGTCCCCAGGGGTGCAAGTATGGCGGTACGGGGTGGTACGGCCTACCGGTAAAACATATTGTGCCGGTACCCCGTACCGCCATAACAAATACCCCCCAAATTTCTTACTGCGCATGCGTGCATATGTAAGTGTCGGGGGGCATGGCTTGTGTACTAGAGCAGCGATGATTGGGATACCGGAGCCATGATGACAGACAGACAGATCACAAGCTCTCCCTGCACTTCCGCCACACACGCTGCTTCCTCTGGCTGGGCGGCGGCGCTGCCGGTCTTCCCCATCAGATTTGGCATTCTATTCAGCTGTCCCTCCGGGCCTCTCACCTCCTCCATGGCTCCACCCACCATGCTCTCCCAGCTGCTCAAGGAGCACCAAGTTAAGCAGAATGAGCGGAAGGAGCTGCAAGGTGAGCAACCGCCTGATCCCTCCTCCTGTCGGGCCGCAGATAGATAGGCTCATGGATAGAGGGCCGCGTTCTCCATAGCAACGCAAGTTGTGGAACTGGAGAGCGCGCTGCGTTATTGTGATAGGTGGATGTTGTTGTCAACAGTCAACCATGGCGGCCGAGGTGACGGAAGTTTAGTTATGCGTGGGGAATGTTACCCCACCCGAATGGAATGCGTTTCCTTACTGCTGTGTTTAATGAAATATGCCAGTAACTGAGCAGGTTACACTCCGTAACATGTCTTTTACTGCCTGTAAGGAAAACCAATGCACCCAATAAAAGAAAAATGTAATGAAACAAAACCAGATCTCCCTGGAGCTGATGATACATAAGTGTCACCCCAATAATTGTTAATGAGCACAGGGTACACTGACAAACCCACTTTTTTTGTACATGCTGCTGCTACTGGCACTGGGGGCATATGTGTGGCACTGTGGGGGCATATCTGGCACTGAGGGCATATGTGTGGCACTATGGGCGCATATCTGGCACTGGGGGGGCATATTAGTAATGGGCATCAGTTGTGCGGCGCAATGAGCATTATGGTGTGGGGCATAATGTGTATCGGGCATTATGGCATGGGTCATATGTATTGGGTGTGTGACGCGTAACAGGCATTACTGTGTAAATTTTGGCCATGTGCCTTCGGCATGCAATATTCCAGCCACCCCCCCCCCCTAGTGTCATATGACCACGCCCATTTTTTACTGCGCCATACCATTAATTCATGTTTTCTACTTGCACCACTACAGGGTCCCTCTCCATTATGTGATTACAAATATTATGCTCACATAATATTGTAGCTCCCTACAGTACCTGCGCAGCCAAGCTGCAAAGCAGTGGCGTAACTACAATTCTGGCGCCCCCCGCCACTGAAATGTGTGCGCGCCCCACCTCCACTCACCCGCACTTACCCCCTCACCGCTACATCTTCTGCCGCTACAATCCGTTGCGGTCCCCGGTGGCTTCCTGGACCTGCTGCTATCTTCAGTCCCGGTGCTCCTGCTCCTCTCTCTGAATGTCAAATCCAAAATGGCCACCGCCTTACAGCAGACCATTATTTAGGATGCAAGAGGAGGTTGTTGCCTCCTCTAGCATCCTTAATAACTGTTTGCTGTGAAGGGGGCGGCCATTTTACAAATGACAGGAGGCCAGGAGGAGGAGCACCAGGACTCAGTGCAGACAGGCACTGCGGGCATCAGAGATTTGGTGGCAGCAATAGCTTCCGCAGACCCCGTGGCGCCCAATCTTTCCTAGCGCCTCTAAGCGACCGCGGGGGTTGCAGAGCTATTGCAACACCACTGCTGCAAAGATAGAAGCGTTTGCATGTGATGTTACATAGCCAGTGCTTTCTGCCCCGAAAACTCTCCAGACGCTGCCATTGTTAGGACTGCACACCCATGCCATGTTGCAGCCCTGCTGCTACTCCCATTCTTCACTTACAGTAGACCACGGTTGCATTTTGCATAATCACAGTTTAAGCCCTCACGCATGTGTGCTGCCATGTGCATTCATGCTGAGATTTAGCAAATCTACAACACATAGTGGATCACCCTCTATATAAAATATACATGCTGCATTTATAAGAATATAACGAATATAACTATTTTAGGGTGAGATTTCCTGGACTCAGAGACAATTCTGGAAGCTATTTTCTGATGGGGACGGCCATGACAGAAATTGAGATTATACATCGGCATTCTGTATATAGGAGTCATTTTTATCTTTATCCCTTTGAGTGAATTTGTCAAAGCAGGTGTAAAAATTGCCAAGCAAACATTTTTATTCATCATAATGACCTGTAATGTTTACAATACATAGAAAAAATAATGTTTTGGGTTTTTTTACACTTTTTTTATTTGAATTAAAACAAAAGTGAGCGACACTGGAATTTTTAGTGGATATTTTGCACTTCTCTCACAGAGATGTTGGCACTGAAAGGGTTAATGATTGCTCACATTACTCTGTCCTATATGACATAAAAATGAGTCTCATTGACATGTTCAGTGACTACAGAAACATATATATTTTCTGCAATTAAGCACTAGAGCGCATGTGCAGACCCCCCAAAAAATGATGCTGTGTCCATTTTTCTGGGGATTCCAGCATCATTGTTGCCTTCATCGCAGGACTCCGGAGGGTAATTATTAAACAATTGGTGCAGTGTGTGTGCGGTGTGGCCCACCTTGGTACTCAGGGGCCAGTGTGCACCGCGCACATTTCACTCATTATAAATACACCACTATATGTGATACACATATTAAGAAAAACAAAAATAATGAAAATAAAAAACATGAGAGGCTAAAATGAGCAGTATTTTAGGAAAATAATTACTTATTGAAGATGCTGGTTCTATAGTAGGAGTAGGTTGGACTTGAAAGTGATGTTTTATTATTTTCCCTACATGCACATCCATTCAAAAATTCTACAAAAAAAAGTGTGCAGACTGCTCTTCATGAAGCAATACTAAAAGTTGGTAAGTGGGCATGAATTTATGAATGCAGTAAGCAGACAGTTAGGTATACAGTGTATTTACATAGGGATGTGCGAGTTCGGAGTGGGGAAATCCGGACACCCCCAATCCGAACTCGCTCTCCAAGCCTGTTCGGGAAATCCTGCTCAGACTCGGAGACTCAGAGTGCGGGTCTCCGGACCTCCCGTTATCCCGCCGTCGGATCTCGCGAGATCTGGACCCTTTAAAGGGCCGGGCGGCAGGACGTCATCTTCACTCCAGTCTAGGAGAGTGAAGAGGCAGCGTGTGTCCACCTGCCCGCCATCCCATTGATAGTAGTAGTTATTAATACTAGTACAGCGATACTGCTGTTGTCCAGTCCAGTGATAGACAGCACTCAGTGCTGTAGTGTATATAGGCCAGTCCAGTGATAATGCTGTGCTGTATAGGCCAGTCCAGTGATACTGCTATATAGGTCAGTCCAGTGATATTTCTGTATAGTCCACTCCAGTGATAGTGCTGTATAGGCCAGTCCAGTGATAGTGCTGTATAGGCCAGTCCAGTGATAGTGCTGTATAGGCCAGTCCAGTGATAGTGCTGTATAGGCCAGTCCAGTGATAGTTCTGTATAGTCCACTCCAGGGATAGTTCTGTATAGGCCAGTCCAGTGATAGTGCTGTATAGGCCAGTCCAGTGATAGTGCTGTATAGGCCAGTCCAGTGATAGTGCTGTATAGGCCAGTCCAGTGATAGTTCTGTATAGTCCAGTCCAGTGATAGTGCTGTATAGGCCAGTCCAGTGATAGTGCTGTATAGGCCAGTCCAGTGATAGTGCTGTATAGGCCAGTCCAGTGATAGTGCTGTATAGGCCAGTCCAGTGATAGTTCTGTATAGTCCAGTCCAGTGATAGTGCTGTATAGGCCAGTCCAGTGATAGTGCTGTATAGGCCAGTCCACTGATAGTGTTGTATAGGCCAGTCCAATGATAGTTCTGTATAGTCCAGTCCAGTGATAGTGCTGTATAGGCCAGTCCAGTGATAGTGCTGTATAGGCCAGTCCACTGATAGTGCTGTATAGGCCAGTCCAGTGATAGTTCTGTATAGTCCAGTCCAGTGATAGTGCTGTATAGGCCAGTCCAGTGATAGTTCTAGATAGTCCAGTCCAGTGATAGTGCTGTATAGGCCAGTCCAGTGATAGACAGCACTCAGTGCTGTAGTGTATATAGGCCAGTCCAGTGATAATGCTGTGCTGTATAGGCCAGTCCAGTGATAGTTCTGTATAGTCCAGTACAGTGATAGTTCTGTATAGTCCAGTCCAGTGACAATGCTGTATAGGCCAGTCCAGTGATAGTGTTGTATAGGCCAGTCTAGTGATAGTGCTGTATAGGCCAGTCCAGTGATAGTGCTGTACATAGACCAGGCCAGTTATAGTGCTGTATAGGCCAGTCCAATGGCACTGTTGTTAAAGTCCATTGGTACTGCTGCATAAGTCTAGTAATACCACCGTTAAAGTCCATTGATACGCTACATACTGTAAGTCCAGTCCAGGATAAAATAGTGAAAGAACAAAGAACCACTTCCTCCTAGTGATGAAGCTGCTGCCACTAGTCATGACATAGAGCATGAAATATACAATTTTTTGAAAGGTTCCCGCACAGGATTTTCCGCCGTGGCTTTAGAAAAAATCACAGTCACGATAGAGGGCGGATGTAGATTTAAGCAAGATCCAAGTCCCAATTAAATAACCTGATATATCAATCAGTGTCAAAATGTATATAGGGTTGGAGGTGCTCCCCTGAGTCAGAGATAACATAGACAAAACAGGTAGAAAAAGAAGACTCTTTTTTGGGGGCACACTTAAGATGGATGATGTACAGATAGGGCAGGCCTTATGCTTGCTGGCGAATCGCCAGCAGCATGCTGCTGGCGATCCGCCAGCAACGCGGCGCGCCATCTGACTGAGACGCGCGTGCGTCCCCCACGCACGTGCGTCTCAGTATCCGGGCAGCCGGCGGGCGAGGCGGACGCAATACTGTCCGCCTCCCGCTCGAGGGGGGCTGGGGGGACCCGAGGAGGCTGTGGGGGGGTGCGGGCGCCCGGTGTGGGCACCGGGCGACCGTCGGAAGGGGACGGCAGCACCGTCGGAAGGGGACGCGCGCGCACCTCGTGCGCGCGCGTCCCCTTCCGACACACAGATGGCGCGGGAGCAGGGAATGGCGAATGGCGTCGCCATCGCCATCCCCTGCAAAGATGAGCCCGGCCCCATCTGTATGCGTCAAAATTAGCGTGCCGGCTAGCGGTGCGCGGGCAGACGATTGTAGTTTTGTTTATTTTCATATTAATGTTGAAATAATTTTGAACCTGTGCGCTATCGCTCCAGCCCTTATAAGGGCTTTATATTGCTAAACAGCTAGGTCCCTTTGGAGGCGACTCCATAGGACTGGCTCAGTGGACCCACCCGGAGGCACTCCAGAATAAGCACATAGACTCCATTTATAGGCAAAATTATAGCCAAATGGGAGCAACAAGTGCAATCTGACAAAGTGCGCTCATAAGGGGCACCCGGTAACCAGGGACGGTGGTCACGGAATTTATTGTGACTTAACCTCCATTAGCCGTGGCACTGCATCCCACTGTCTCCTTGGTTACTAATTAACTGGTATTGAGCACACAATAAAGAGGTTATTTAACCCTCCGGTGCCAAGACACCAGCAAGTGGCCCGCACAGGTTATCCCCTGTACGGACCACCAGCACATGGTTCTCAGTGAACACAGTACACAAATCATATTATACTACAAAAGTCTGCCTGCCACCTTAGTTTTAAGAGTGTTATATCCCACCCCTGTCTGTTACTGTATTTTGTTTTTATCTCGCAGTTCTTAAATGTACTAATAAAAGTTAGATTTTATTTCTATCCACAATCGGTGCACCGACACAGGACATCTTTTTCTTGTCTTCTATATTTGTCTCAAACCTATGTCCAAGGTAGCACACCCCCATTTATAATACCGTTTGGTCTTGTATATTGAAATAAAGGGGGTCCTTTCTATTATTGTGTCTTGTGCGACCCACAAACAAAACCCCTATATCCCATGCGTCAAAATTATACTGTGAGAAAAATGATAGGTTGATACATTTAAAACTTAGCTTTTATTTGGTTTATTTTGTAAGATAGGTTGATCTCAAGACAAGAGATACAAAAAAGGGCACACAAAGAACATATATAACAAATAAACACTGGTTAAAAAGCAATCCTCCCGCCACTTGCGGGGAATCTTAGACCACACCCCTGAATGCAGTTACTCTATTGTGACTCAGCTGAAGAAAAAATACACATGTAAAAATAAATACATTTCAATTGATAAGGCACAGTGCTCAGTTACACATAAATGTCTGTTCAATGGTGTGCTTTAAATTCACACAACAAATATTCACCAGTTTATACGAACTAATAATTGCCCACAATTTCAATAGGAGTTCTACAGTATTCTCCTGTTAGTATGAGACACAAAACGTTCGAGCTGGTTTAAGTGTATGTTAGAGAATTGGTTTGTTCAGGGAAGAGAAACACTTGAAAAAGCTTTTCAGACTATGTAACCAAATTAAGTACTCTTGTATCAAATTTGAAGCATATATGAGTACCCTGGTAAACTGTAACGATTTGAGGCCTTATTACATATGCAGGGAAAGAGAAAATCAAAGAACGGATACAATATCTGGTTTCTCACCTTGTTTCTGCTGTCTCATCATTTTATATAAATATATAGTGGATGATCGATGAGAGAACAGGGGAGAGATAATGTATTGCCTGAAATTGGCCCAAGGAAAGGTCTTTCTGCTGTTCCTGTGAACAGTGTCCAGTTTGGGCTGTTGCGTAATAATAGCAGAGCAACCGTCAACTAAAGCTGTACCAGCGAATGAGAGAAGATTAAAGGAGATTCGTAGTTCAGAGAGATAAAGGCTCGGAGAGATAAAGTATACATACAGATCTTATTTTTCAGAAAATAATTCTGGTTCTAAGGATAGAAAGGTGTCTGGGTAGCCTTCAAATGCTTCCTACAGCCTCAATCATCATGAGTCAGAGGATGCTTGCTTAGGTACTGTGTGGGAGCATGCGGAGCATATAAGACAGAAAAATAGTATGGCCAATATAATCCTTGTGCTGCTCATGTATACCCAGTTTTAAAGGCACTGTTGCTTTTTGGGCAGTGCAGTGGAATCTTCAGCTGGCCCCATGAGTGAGAGAGGATTTGAACAGACAGATTTAGCTTTAAGTAGTGTAGGCAGTAAATACAAGATATAAATTTAAATTTCAGATTTCACAAGATGTTTTAGTTAGTTTCTCTTATCTGTTATGTAGTCTCAGCCAGTAGTCTCAGCCAGTGTTGTCTATAGAGCATGAAATGCCAGGAACATCATCTGCCAATGCCCAATGTCATCATAGAGGGCATGTAAAATCCAAAATGGAAAAGTTCAGTAACTTGAAGAAAAAAAAAAAAGTAAATCATTTGAGGAGAAACATAAGCTTGTCAATATGCAATTTACGACACAGAGTGGCAAGGAACAGCTAGGGCCCTGGCCTACAGTATGTTCATGACTAGTGGATCAGCTTCCCACAATGATCTAAGCCCTCCTCCCCCCGCCAGAAATTGTAAGTGAGTTAGCTTCATCAAAAACACAGCAAACAACTGTACCTTCTAAAGACATGAAATCACAAATCACCAAGGAGTGTCCAATGGTGTTAGTACAAATTGATATTGTCTTATGATCACCAGATAACAACCACTATGGAGAAACCTCAAGCAAAAGAGAAATTCCTGAGTTTATTAAAGCCAAGATGGGAAAATACTCTCCAATCCATGGACTTCATAATGATTTGTGTAGTGCATGATGTTCTATGGTGAGGATCACGCATGATCAGAAGTGATCAGAAATGAATTATATCTCTGTGGTCACATACAAGAGGTCTGCAACTACCAGATTTGGGAAAATAGAGCACTTTCAATGCTCACTCCACATTTATTGATAACATACATTTCTGTAGTTTAGTGGCTACAGAAGATGACCCATAATAACATCAGTTTGTTATCACTTCTTACACCTGCCTTACTCCCATAGACATCAATTTTCAGAAGGCAAGCCCCCACTTCATTCTACCCATGCATTGTTGAGGATGAGTGCCACTAATCCTTAGCAATAAAGTTGCCTGAATATATAAATATATAAATATAAGGTACTTGTGTATTATCACGGCGCCCACAATTTCCATCGTAGGGCATTGTACAACCAAAAATCGCATTGTACAGGCACCCAGATGCCTGATTCCTATGTTAAATGCCCCCCCCAGACCCGATTTTTGATTGTACACCCACCCTGATGGGTAATAACTATGTGAAATGCCCCCCTATTGTAAACGCCACCCCACTATCAATGCCATGGGTCCTCAAACTGCGGCCCTCCAGATGTTGTGAAACTACAAATCCAAGCATGCCTTGCCACAGTTTTGCTATAAGGGAGTGTTAAAACTGTGGCAAGGCATGCTGGGTTTTGTAGTTTCACAACATCTGGGGGGCCGCAGTTTGAGGGCCCATGATCAACGCCAACCCGAAGAGTGGCGAGCGCAGCAAACCCGCGAGGGGTGGTGGTATGCTTCCTTCGACCTTTTCATACCCCCAATATCCACGTCGACGTGGAGTTGATGTTAGCAGCGTGATGATGGTGAGCGCAGCGAGCCACCGAGCCCTCAGTGTGGCGAACGCAGCGAGCCCCACGAGGGAACGCGGATGACTTCAAATATATTCTGCGTCCCCTCGCGGGGCTTGCTGCGCTCGCCACGCTTCGGGCTCGGCGGCTCGCTGCGCTCGCCACACTATATAACATCAACTCCACCCCGACGTGGATAGTGGGGGTATGAAAAGGCTCGCCACGCTTCGGGTTGGCATTGATAGTGGGTTGGCATTAACAATGGGGAGCCATTTAACATACTCATTACCCATCAGGGTGGGTATACAATAAAAAATTGGGTCTGGGGGGGCATTTAACATGGGAATAAGCCCAAATCAGGCATTAACATGGCGATATTAAAATTGTATACTCAGCCCGGGGAAAGGCTCAAATCGGGTCCCATCGCATGCCATCGCATACCTTAATTAGTGGTATGCGATGCGATGCAATGGGCGCCGTGATAATACACAAGTACCAAATATAATTTATGGATAAGTTTGCGATGCCTGACCTTCCAATCACTGTACAGGAAGAGGTGGCACCTTCCACCATTTTCAGCATGCACTCTGCCTATCCTGGAAGGGTGACATACAGTCTAGTAGCTGGTGCAAAGGAGGAAGTTGACGAGGAGGATGCTGCTGATGGTAATGTGGTTTGCTTAAATGAGACAGTTGTTGTCAATGGGATGCAAAAGGCTGTCACCATGCCTAGGTAGAAGACTAAAAAATCCACCTCTTTGGTCTGGAATTATTTTTATCAAGATCTGGAGAACAATTGTCTCACCCTATGTAGATTATATAAAGCTGCAATAAGCAGGGGCAAGGCCTTTGGCCACCTAGGGACAACCTCACTTATGCATCACATGAAGTTCATTCATAACTCACTGTTTAGTACAGAAACTGTGGCTAGGACCTTAAGCAGTCCAGGGACACCTAAATCCCTTGATCCTGTTGCATCCATGCACCTAAAAACTACACCAACAAGTCACTCCTCGTCAATTTCCTCCTCCATCTGGATCCGAGTTAGTCCTGCAGGCCATGTGACTGACTTCTCTTCTATCCAGGATTCCTCCAGAGGATCCTGCAGCACTACCCCTACTGCTGTCACTGCTGCTTGGAGTCGCTCATCATCCCAGAGTGGAAGTTGGAACAACGCTACGTCTCTGACTAAGCAATTAACCATCCAACAGTCGATTATGATGATGACGAATTACGGCAGCGGTCATCCTATGGCAAACAGCTATATTAGACGTGCGTCCGGTGTCTGCCATCTGTGGAGTGGGATTTAGATGATTGATGAAGGTATTGTGTCCCCGGTACCAAATCCCATCTAAATTGCATTTCACTAGGCAGGTTATACCCAGGATGTATAGAGACATTGGAAAAAGTGTCCGCAGTGCCCTGAAAATGCGGTTGTACCCACTGTCCTCTTAACCATGGACATGTGGACAAGTGTTTCAGGGCAAACTAAGGACTATATGACTGTGACAGTCCACTGGGTAGATACATTGCCTTCTGCATCAACATCAGCAGCAGCATCTGCGAAATTTCCAACATGTGCCATGTTTTACCCACACAATAAATTTGGTGGTGCATCATTTCCTCAAAAGTGACAGGAGCATGCAGGAGATGCTTGCGGTGGCCAGCAAAATTGCGGGACACTTTTGCCATTCTGCCACTGCCTGCCAAAGACAAGAGGGACATCAAAGACTCATGAACCTGCTGAGCCATCACCTTAAACAAGAGGTTGGGAAGCACTGGAACTCCACTGTGCAAAGACCTGCTGTTCAGGAGATTGTCATCTGAAGCGGACCATGGTAACAGCTCCTCCTAAATTTTCTCCCACACCTGTGGCTGCGAGGAAACAGCTCAGATTTCCTACCTGACCCGCTGTCGGTGATGCAGGGCAGGCAGGAGCGAGTTTGGACATCTGGTCCGGACTGAAGGACCTGCCAACGATTGCCGACATGTCTACTGTCACTACATACGATGCTGTCACCATTGAAAAAATGGTGGAGGATTACTTTATTGACAGCATCCAAGTAGACATGTCAGACAGTCCATACTTGCACTGGCAGGAAAACCCCCCCCCCCTCCAGTGTGTACTCCGAAAGAGTTTTTAGTGCAGCCGGAAACCTGGTCAGCGAGCGACTTAGGAGGTTGCTTCCAAAACATGTGGAGAAGATGATGTTCATCAAAGTGAATGATCAGTTCTTAAATGAAGAAAAGCAATTGCTTCCAGAGACTAAAGAAGGAGGGGACAAATGTATTATCTGTGAGGATGAGGATGTACATAAAGAAGAGGATAAGGAATCGGAGGATGAGGACGAAATCTTGCCTCTGTAGAGCCGGTTTGTACAGGGAGAGATGATGTGCTTCTTCTTTGTGGGGGCCCAAACAAACCAATAATTTCAGCCACAGTCGTGTGGCAGACCCTGTTGCTGAAATTATTTTTTTTTTAAAGACAGTGTGCATGTCCTATTTACGCAACATAAGGGTGGGGCGGAGGACCAAGGACAATTCCATCTTGCACCTTTTTTTTTGGGGGGGGGGGAGCATCCTGTGCTCTTTGGTGCCTAGTTTTTCAAACTGGCATCCTGTCTGCCACTGCAGTGCCACTCTTAGATGGGCTACATGTTTGGCCGCCCACTTGTGTTGCTTAGCATAGACATCCAGCTACCTCCTTTTGGCCTAAAAACTACATGTTACTGAGGATAATAATAGCGTAGGAGCAAATAAAACCAGAATTCTGTGATTATAGCAATTTTAATGTTTTTTTATTTATTTTTTAAATACAGACCCGAAACACGAAACACTGAAGGGTGGTGTTTTGGAACAGAACCAGATCCAAAACACTAGCAGAGATACAGATCCAAAACACGTTTCAAATAACAGTGGCAGGTACACATTCCTAATTTAAACAGGCAGAACACTGCTCTCAATTGTTTTTTGCTTTTCTGTAAAAGACCTTTTCAGTGTTATTTTTAAACATTTTGCTCTGTGTAAAGCAAGTTACAAACATCTGATGCATGCTAGTAATGCCTGTACGGCAAACCGAACATGTTATATGCTTGTGTCATTACATGCAAACAGTGCACTCTGGGGAATGTGCAGCTGTGAAACAATTGCTATACAACTGGAAACCATACTTACAGTAACTTCTGTTCCAACTGGTATGTACTTCACAACAACAGAAGCAGCAGATGTTTTCATTACAACTTACAACCCAAGGGATACAGCAGCATTTCCATAGGCAACAATAATAAAGCATACAATACTAATATGGTCCCGGTTAGGAATAAAATACAGCTTATTGTTGTCAATTGTCATTACAGTGGGCAGAAAAGGGCAGTATATACAAATATAGTTCAGAACACATTCTGTGCCTACTGTAGCATTGCACCATGAGGAAAAAAATATATAATATTGTTACAACAACAGACATTTGGTTCAAATCAAATACTTTCTAGTAAATATTCATAAGTATCATGCCCCAGTAGAACTATTGCCCAAAAATTCATCATTTGTAAAGGAAGAAAGAAGACCACTGAACAGAACAAGAAAATAAACATTTTATTGAAGATGCACCTGGCCCCAAATGGCTATGCCCTCCCAAGTAAAATCTGAAACCCAGATCAGTAAAGCCGGATGCCATCCGTAATACTGCATTGGCTTCACCTTAAGTGACAGTGACTTCCTATTGAAGTCCTAGCTGTCAGTCTACACATGACATGCAGTCCCATTGGCAGGTGTTCCCGCCCTACAGTAGTAGCTGCTATAGGCAGAGATGTGGCTTCCTGTCTGTTCAGCCATAGTCAGCTTCTATGGCAGTGATGGCTAACCTCCAGCTGTTGTTACACATCCCAGCATGCCCTGCTACAGTTTTACTATTTGGCCATGCTAAAACTGATGCAGAGCATGCTGGGATGTGTAGTTCAAGAACAGTTGGAGTGTCAAGGTTAGCCATCACTGTTCTATGGGCTGCAGCCAATTCAGCCCATAGAACAGACTTTTGCACATGCATATGTCACCTGTCAATTGCATTGTACAGGCTCCGGGACAGTGAGGATGTGGCAGGGAAGATCGTGGCAGGGGACGTGGCAAGATGTAATGCATTGGCTTCAGTGAGGGATGCTGTCCGAACTTCCAAGGCAAAATCATGCCTTGTAAGTGAATTCCCCTTTAAAATGTCCGAGTTTGGCTGGCAGACCACACTGCCTGCACTTGAGCAACATTACATGACACCCTAAATCTTTCCCATATTGTGATGCAGTTGGTTTATTACTTTTGTAATTGTTCCTATATATGATTAGCATTTAAGATGAGATGGGCAAAATTAGCAGTAAACAATATAGAGAGAAAATCTTTATCATGAACAAGTGCATTTATTTTCGTTGATTTCCTTCACATAAAATCCTTGCGAATACAAGTTTGGAACAGTGGAATGATTTTAGAGAGAGAATGATAAAATCAAAAAATATTATTTGTGAAAAAAATAAAAACTAGAAAATTACTTACATTTCAATTAAAAAGACTCCACTTTGTTGTCAATTTCAAGTTTTAGTTGATGTGTTAGAATGAGCAAAAAAACAGTTCCTCAAAATACAAAAGCATCAAATATAAACAAAGTACAATGTGATTTGTGTAGGTAATGAATAAAAAAATATCAGTGACTAATTAATGGTAAAAGTGAAAATGTAAAAAAAAAATACGGCCTCAGCATAGAGGGTGAGAAAACCCTCAGCGGCGACTGGGTTAAATTTCTGGGTTTGATTGATTTCATTTAAATGACCCTGTGAACATCAGGATTTCAATTTACGCTGTCATCCCACCTGGTGTACATTATATACAATGCTAGAACCACAACTTGTCAGAACCTATCACTTGGACAAAGTTGCAAAATCACGTTTCTTAACAGAGCATATTAATCTACATATACATAAAAATTTCGGCAAAATGTGGGAAAAATATTTGTAGTCATTACAGAATTTTATGATGTTTACCAAAGCAAAGCCAATTTAATCTGTATTTAGTGTCAACAGAGAGGAGGAATATAGAGACTATAATTAAAATTAAAGTCTTTATACATTTGGATTCATTTTTATGACCCTAAAATTATTCAGCATGCATTGTTTTCAATCTACACTAACATCTGCATTCTCCTTTCTCTGTTGCTCCTGTGAATTAAATTTAAAACATTGCTTTAAAGAATGGTCCAGTTTACTGGCTACTGTGCATTGAAGCCCTTTATGTCATCTTATAATTATATCATGTGATCTTTGACAGCACCCATTAACATATCACTGAAGCACATGGCAACACCAAGGGAGCAATGGCTAGAAATCATATCGCCCTAAATACATCTGATCTGTGCTTGGAGATCAATTACAATGTAGACTGCTGGATAAACAAATGTAATTGTTTCGGTCTTGTACGGCACACCAAGTGGTGTATATTTATTCAAAACACATTTACTGGTTACACCTATGAATGATACATTGCAACATCTTTCCTAATAACTGCTGTAAAGACACATAGAAAGGACAATGGTCCATTTTCTTAACCTTTTGTGGGCCAACAGCTCTGTGGGTGGAATGTACCAAACTGAAAATGCTGTGAAAATTTTGTTATCAGGGTTTTTACCACATTTTTATATGCAAAAAAGCCCCATCATTGGGGCTTTGGCACAGGGGGAGGGTAACACCAGCTCTCGCTGGAGTAACCCCATAGAAGCCTATGGGCTTCCATTCGCGTCCCCCGCCACCCTGCCTGACCCCCGCCGATCCGCGCCACCCCCCTCATCTCTGTCTGGGCAGCCTCCTGCTGTGCTGCCTGCTTACTACCCAGTCTGCTGCTTCGCTGTTCTCTGTGCCCATATTTGGGTGCACCATAACCACAATGCTACTTACTAAACTTTATCTTCTGTTCTACATACATCATACTGTAGCACAGTGCCAAACTGCCATTGTATTAGTCATAGGCAAGCACTGCTTTCAAATCAGCAGTGGATGCAATGCTGTCAGGTGTTGCTCTTCAGCAGCCAGAGCACAGTGCATACAGTTAGCAAGTCATTGTATATTATTTTTTATAGTGCATGTATTTAGTTACATCTATTGTCTAAGTATGTCACACTGATGCTGTATGAGACTCCGCAGGCCATACCGCAGTGCATCTTTGTTGACATAATAAATATAAGCAGTGTGATCCTCTGCTTTGTGCTGTCATTTTCAAAAAAATAAATAATTGCTTTATTATGCAAGCTGTGTGCTCTGTATGTCAGTTTGCCGTTATTGACATATTAAACATAAGCACCTTCGTTGACATAATAAAATAAGTAGTGCGACTTGCCGCTTTGTGTTGTCATTTTCAAAAAATAAATAATTGCTCTTTTTTATACAAGCTGTGTGCATTATACACCACTGAGCCTATGCTGACATAATATAAGCATTGTGATTCACTGCTGTGAGTTGTCATTTAAAAAAAACACTAAAAAAGATTTGCACTTTTTTGAACAACCTATGCAAGATTGTTTTAATAAATATGAGCAGTGTGACTCCCCGCTATGAGAGTTGTCATTTGCGCAAAAAGTTCAAAATAATTGCTATTTTTTATTGTACAATTTGTGTGTGTGAATTGACTGAAATGCATAAGAGAAAAGCAGGTGCATCAAACATTTCTTCCACGTTATGTAATTTGAGGGGAAATTTAGATTTTAATGTAATTAACACCCTAATCATCAACAGAGGCGTAGGGAGGGCGGACCCACTGGAGCTCATGCTCCGGGCGCCGATTGGTCGAATGGCGCCGCCGGCCCGTCCCCCCTCCGCAAATGATCCCACTGTAGTCTGCTAATGGGCAGCATGTGCAGCGCCGGCGGCTGCCCTGCTCGGCGCCTTCCTCCTGCCCTGCTCGCCCGGTCCCTGCCGCCAAACGTCACGGACGGTGGGGCCGGGCGGCGGGCTGACATATTAATTATGACAGCGGCCGCCGGATTACATACCCCACACAGTGGCGCAGGATCCGGTAGCCCCCCTCCCCCCCAGCACCAGCAGCCCGGCACCGCGACCCCCAGCAGCAGCGGTGGGCGCATTTCCTGCCACAGCCAGCAGCGCCCGGGGACAGCAGTAATGACAGGGAACCGGGATATGGAGCAGCTCATCCCGCTGGTGAACCGGCTGCAGGACGCCTGGAGCTGCCGCAGATAGCCATGGTGGGCGGGTAGAATGCGGGGAAGAGCTCGGTGCTGGAGAACTTTGTGGGCAGGTAACAGGCGGGAACCATGGCTGCTAGATCCCAGGAGCATGCCCACAATGGCTTTTTTTTTTAAACTGTGTGCGCAGTAGGTAAATTGGCGGCCTGTGACTCTAGCCTGCATACCCTTTTCACTGATATATAATGGGCATCATGTGTGTGGGGCATATGTATAATGGGCATCATGTGTGGGGCATGTGTATAATGGAGCATCACGCTGTGGGGCATTTGTATAATGGAGCTTCACGTTGTGGGGCATATGTATAATGGGCATCATGTGTGGGGCATCTGATTAATGAGCATCAAAGTGTGGGGCATATGTATAATGTAGCTTCATGTTGTGGGGCATATGTATAATGGGCATCATATATGTGGCATATGTTTAATGAGCATCACGGTGTGGGGCATATGTATAATGGGCCTCACGGTGTGTGGCATATGATTAATGGAGCATCATTCTGAGGGGCATTTGTATAATGGAGCTTCACGTTATGGGGCATACTGTATGTATAATGGGCATCATGTGTGTTTAATATGTATAATGGAGCATCACTGTGGCATATGTGTAATGGAGCATCACGGTGTGGGGCATATGTATAATGGGCATCATGTGTGTGGCATATGTGTAATGGAGCATCACGGTGTGGGGCATATGTATAATGGAGCATCACGGTGTGGGGCATATGTATAATGGGCATCATGTGTGGGGCATATGTATAGAGGGAGAGTGAATCTCTCTGGCTTCTGCTGCTGCCCTGCTGTGCTGTATATATCTTTATATGTATATATATTTATTTATTTAAAGCTGTCAGCATGTTATATAGCGCAGCAGATTCCATTACAGGTTGTTATATAGCGCAGCAGATTCCGTTACAGGTTGTCATATAGTGCAGCAGATTCCGTTACAGCGTCTTATATAGCGCAGCAGATTCCGTTACCGCGTCTTGTATGACGCAGCAGATTCCGTTACACGGTCTTATATAGCACAGCAGATTCCGTCAGTGTCTTATACAGTATATTGCAGCAGATTCCGTTTCAGTGTCTTATATAGCGCAGCAGATTCCGTTACAGGTTCTTATATTGCGCAGCAGATTCCGTTACAGCGTCTTATATAGTGCAGCAGATTCCGTTACAGCGTCTTGTATAGCGCAGCACATTCTGTTACACGGGCCTATATAGCGCAGCAGATTCCGTCAGTGTCTTATATATTGCAGCAGATTCCGTTACAGTGTCTTATATAGCGCAGCAGATTCCGTTACAGGTTCTTATATAGCGCAGCAGATTCCGTTACAGGTTCTTATATAGAGCAGCAGATTCCGTTACAGCGTCTTGTATAGCGCAGCAGATTCCGTTACACGGTCTTATATAGCGCAGCAGATTCCGTTACAGCGTCTTATATAGCGCAGCAGATTCCGTTACAGTGTCTTATATAGCGCAGCAGATTCCGTTACAGGTTCTTATAAAGCGCAGCAGATTCCGTTACAGGTTCTTATATAGAGCAGCAGATTCCGTTACAGCGTCTTGTATAGCGCAGCAGATTCCATTACACGGTCTTATATAGCACAGCAGATTCCGTCAGTGTCTTATATATTGCAGCAGATTCCGTTACAGTGTCTTATATAGCGCAGCAGATTCCGTTACAGGTTCTTATATAGCGCAGCAGATTCCGTTACAGTGTCTTATATAGCGCAAAATATGCCCTTGCTCCGGGCACCATGGCACCTAGCTACACCGCTGATCATCAATCTCATCATAAGTCCTCCAAAAATGTTGTTTGTGGGCATCTGAACAAACCAAACACTTTAGCAACAAAATATGTGGTTCCTGCTGCGGACGTGCATGGTTTGTTCACCTGTGTCTGTACTTTTTAATATCTAGCATAACAATGGGTATCAGGGCCCAAAGGCAATTCCGTCTTGCACCATTTTTCTTACTTTTGTTGTCATAATGGGCTGTTTTGTTTTTTTGGGGTGGGGGGGGTGCAATTGGGGATAGTCTTTGCATTACTAAGTTTCAACACATTGTTTAAAAGATCTATATGCCACTGATTTGTTTCTTAGTTTAGCCAACTGTTGGATGAAATTGGTGAAGAGCTGTGAGATGGTCAAAACTGAGTTGTACTGATTTGATATTAATGTTATTGAGGGTAATAATAAAGTAGGACCAAAGAGATTTTGAAAAAAAATCCAGATCCAAAACCAAAATTTTGAAACACCGAAATCAAAACATAAAGTTAATACAGATCCAAAACCAAAATGCATGGGTCTCTGCAAGTCCTTAAAGTCTATTTACAGTTTTAAAGCTGAGTAGAATACCTTGACACTATATAGCAAGATGCTAAATGTTACTTAAGTGGCTATACTGGATGGGCAGAATATGGTACTTTGATAATTTAGTTTGTAATCCTCTGTTATGTTATATTATGTTATGACATCTTCCTGTATTGGTCACAGTAGCTAAGCTCACAATCCCTCCTGCACATTGATGCTTGACAGGATCACATACCTGTGTGTATACATACAGTGGTAGCAATGGAGAATGCAAACACATATACTATATATTGTTATCATTTACCTTTAAAAAAAAGTTCACTTTCTTAGTTCCAATTGTTTTGATACGTGCATGTTTTTTCATCATTTGCCCATTTTTAACTATACTACTGTTTCTGATATAACTGAAATTTAAAGGAGTATGAAACTCGTTGAAGCCATTTGCTCCTGGGATTTGCGTATGCTCATACACAGACCCCAAACATTGGGGAAGGGGCCGAATTCTGACCCGTACAAATGGGTCTAAATTCGCCCCAAAATTAGTTAATAGCAGACATATAGATGAGCACCAAAATTAAAAAGACTCATAACATGTAAAGTGACACCAAAACACCAAAAGATGCCGAAATAAAGTCACATGAAATTACTTTCCCCCATTGTTGTTATCACTTACATGTTTCTGGTTATATGTATTGCAACATTTTGTACAATAATGTTTTATTTCCATGCAAAACCAAATAAATGATAATAAGTAGAGACAGGATTATATGCAACATAAAAAGCTTGAAATATGCATGCAAATATGCATGAAAAATACTTAAAATATGCATGAAAAGTGTTAAAATATGCTGCATTAAATAATAACAAAAGTAATTATTTACTTATTTATTTAAAAATCAGCATACAATTAGTTGCAAATAAACCGCAAAAATAGGCCCACAGCATCTGCAGATGTCTAGTGCTATACACAGGATTTTTTTTCTTCCTGGCTGCTACAGCAGACTGCAGCATCCAAAGCTTTTGTTGCATCAACTACACGGACCCTCATCTCCAGCGCAATGGATCAAATGTCAGCATAGCGTGTGAGGGCGGCGCAGTGGAACGCTTTCTCCCTGCGCCGCATACTCACTGTGACACGGCATTTCCTCCGCGCCGTGTGATGTCACAACCCTTCCGCCCGCCTCCTCTGCTGCAGAAGTCTGTCTCTTGGTGTAAAGTCCCAGGCCAGGGGCAGGCAAAGGTTCAGGAGATTTGTAATAGCATCCGCCCTGACTGACTTTTATCACCATGGATTGGCAGCCTAGAGCAGTGTACATCCAAGGTTCCCCACACTGCGCACATATTGCCCCAACCTGCACACTCTACCACTACCAGGCCAGCAGCAGCAGGGCATTGCAGTGCTGTGACTCGCGGGTGGGAAGAGGGTTGGGCCTAAAATATGCATTTTAGGTAAAATATGCAATAACCAGTGAGAATGGGCAAAATATGCAAATGCGTACGAAAATATGCAAATGCATATAATCCTGTCTCTAATAATAAGTATAACCCAATTATGAATATAGGTACTACTATTTAAATAATCTAAAATATTATAGAAAAAAAACATTTATGGTAAGGATAAAAAGGCAACAGTATACTTTCTGTAATGGATTTTATATGGGTTTAAAACTCATGCAGACTTTATATCCAATTTATGAACTGTTATATGCCAAATTGGAGTCATAGTACAATACTGGCAATGCACGCAGATCCCTGAAACTGAACTGGCCAGGGCACAGATTGAGTCAAATGCCATGTGAAGCAGAAATATGACAGCATACAAATAGATTTTATCTGTTTTGTTGACCATGTGGATAATAAAGTAGAGATTGTGTAGCGTTCATTTCAGGTTTATGCTACACAAACTCTTACTACTGTAATTTTCACATATGTGCTGAATACTGTATAGGGTATTCCAGTGTCAGAACTTGTGGGTGGTGGGCCCAGGAGCAGATACAGTATATAGTTTGAGCCCCGCCTCTCTACCTCAACTCAAGTTCACAATATTCAACATGGCAGTGGCTGACAGGAAGAGGCAGAGGGTGGCAGAGAGTGACAGGGAAAAACAGTGGTTGACAGGGGCAGAGGTGACAGGGGCAGAGGTGGGCCCCTTAGTCCTCAGGGAACCAATGGTAGTTCTGCCTCTGGGGTGTCCCAAAGGACAGGTTCCAATACTTTGGGGGAGCCGGTCCCTGCAGAATCCCCTTGGTAAGTTTGTGCTTTGGGCAATCTACGGTTTTCCATAAAGATAATAGAACAGTTAGCGGAGGAAATTTACTAAAATGTGTATCCTACTTCACATGTGATGTTGCTATGGGCAACCAATCAAAATCTACTTATTATTTATTTAGCACCCTCTAGAAGATAGTAGACAGGATCTGATTGGTTGCCCAAAGCAACATCACATGTGAAGTAGAATACAATATAATTTCCCCCAACCAGCCTGATGGCATAGAAGCACCTATTTTGAGATGAGAGGTTTAAGAAATAGCACAGTATGGTTTCTTTATGGCTAATGCTTTTGTGGTTATTGCTTTTAAGCATTGAAATACCAGAACACTGTATTTTAGCTTGATGTCATTTAAAACATGATGTTATGTTAATTCTGACCAATTTGTGAAAGCGTTATATGTTTTAATACATATGTCCTGATTCATAGCTGTAGCGCTTCCAAATACATTCAGATATCTTTTGTTGTTTATTTTTAGCATAATTCTGCTTATATTAAGGCCCATACACACTAGAAGACTATCTTTCCAAATCTGGCTGGTTGGAATGAAAATCTGGAAAGTTTTGGGAGCAAATGACAAATGACCATTAGACCCTAAACATTAAAAACAGACAAAAATTGGTCCTATAGACAAATTGGTTGATTGTAATTTGTTCCCAGAAATTTCCAGATTTTCATTCCAACCAGCCAGATTAGAAAGATAATCTAGTGTGTATGGGCCTAAAATAATTACAAATGATTTTGAATTTCATACATCTTGTCGCATCTCAGTTGTAGCTGAATATGCATTAATGGGTAGCAACATGGTGGTATTGACATGCCCACGACATGTGTGTGTTGTGGGCATACAGACAGAATGCAGGCTATTTAAAATTAAGCATAGGCATACAACTGTCCAAATTGTCAAATCTCCTACACCAATGATATGTTCATACATTCTGAGCAGTTGTCCTCCAACCTAATGTGCTGCTGCACCATGTGACTGCTAGAGCCTTACTTAGTACTGCATGCACTGTATAAGTGGTATGATGGAGACTCAAGACTCCAATTTAACTTGAGAGAAACCTGCAATATAAAGCTGTACCAGCAAACCTGCACCAGCAGTATACACCAACCGGCTGGTGAGTTGTACAAAACATCACCATGACGAATGATCTATGGAAACCAGTCTACTGTATATACAAAAGAAAATTGGTCTTAGTATTGACTAAGTAATGGACCAAGAAAAATTCAATACTCTGGACTGGACCTTGGTACTTGTGACCTCACGAGCACTCCAGTCTGTTGACCTTTAGGCGTTGTGTCAGTCTTGCCTGATTGCTTAATTCTTGTTAATAAACATACCATATAAAAAAGGACTTTCATATATCTGGCTCAGCTATTGTTTGAAAGCAGCACCATCCCCTCATCTCACAACTCAGATTCACCTAACACACTGACAATACAACAGTGAATCGAGGTATACTGCTACCAAAGATAGAAGGAATTACTGGCAGCAATGATAGGCCTACCCGGTGGGTTGGTCATAGAGTTTTGTATTTTTGGAGTGGCATAGATTACCGGGACCACTGGGTAGGCAGGAATAAAAGCATCCATTAGTTGTTTTGTAAAAGGTATGATAGTCTACCTCTGTTTTTAATAGATCAGTAAGTTCTTCCTGGCACAAATGGGTAAGGTCCGCTGGTAGGACTCGGTATATAGATGTGTCCTTTAATTGTTCATCAAGTTCTTCTTTGTATGTCTTAAAGTCCATAATGACCAGAGCACCACCCTGTTCAGACACATACTTCCAATCAGTGAGATTGTGGATGGTAAACCCACATATTAAATACACAGTGTGTTAAGCCAAATATGTACTACCCTTGTTATGGTATTAAGCTTTATATGCAGGTATTAACCAGGTTTCTCATAGGAGCTAAGCAGGAGACTTTTGTCTCATAAAAAGCAGGAACAGTCATACTCCTGGTACATGTACACTAGTGGTGGAGCATACCTGTAGACTGAGCATAGCGGGATTTCATGTCCAGTGAATGTATACTGCATAAACTCACTAGCGGGTATCCCCACAGGCCACACCCCAAGACCATCACATAAAACCATAACTTAGCTTAACTTATCTATAAACTTATCTAAAATAAAAACACGGACACAAGTGCTGGCGTTTCAAACAGACTGTCAAAATTTATTTTGACAAGCAACTAGGTATAACTAGAAAATGGTGGCGGAACCAAAGAACGGTCATTATAGGAAAGTGGGGTTTAAAGATGTTCATGCATACCATCGCTGGGCTTACTCTCCCTACACAACCATCGAGGCAGATGGTAAATGGCCATCCCCCATGCAGAAGCATGGCCCATGACAATCGTTGTCAAGGGAGAGCGCACCCCACTATCTACATACACACAGATCTATTAGAGATGACCGTTCTTTACCGCCGCCGAAGAAGAGAAAATAGGGACAGCTTCCTGAGACAGAGGAGGATCACACTAACTCGTGATCAGTTCTAAGCCTGCTAATCCCTAGCCCTGGCTCTGATAGGCCTTGTGCCCAACTTAATTAACATAACATGTGACATCTAGCAAGTGCAGCCTGCTGGAACCCTGCGTGGTTTATGTCAGCCTCATTGCTTATACAGCATTCGGTGTCTCTGTCACAGTGCAGGGATGCTGGAATAGTTATTAATCAGGTCTCTCATTGCAGCTAAGTAGGAGAATTCTGTCTCCATAGAGACACTACATAGTATCAAACTATGGAGGTTATTCTGGTTGGTGCGTTAATTTCCGAATTCTTTCGGAGCGGACTGCACGCCACGCTGTGCGGACATTGTACGAAGAAACGCCCACCGGTCCTCCGCATTCGGACGGCTGATTTAGAAGGTAATTTGTTTGCATGGCATAAGTAGTTTGTACTAATTTTATCGGAATGTGTTGTAATTGTAAGTTTCTCTTTCAGCATCATCCCCACCGTGCGGCAGTGAAACTCTTGAGGAGGCGGAGGAGTCAGTGCCACCTGCCACACGTGCCAGCCATGTGCAGCAGCAGGAGCCAACGGCCACACAGGATTTGGACAGGTGGGTGCAGATGCTTGGGCAGATTCGCCAGCAGGGAGACTTAGCATCAGAGCGGCTGCGTAGGACAGAGGAGGTGATGCAGGGTATTGCCAGCACCCAGCAGACCATCGCTGCCACCCAGCAGGCCATGGCTGCCACCCAGCAGTCCATAGCTGGCATCCTGCATGTGTTGGCAGAGCAAGCCCTCCTCCTTCGCCATAACGAGCTTGTGGCGGAGCTACTTACCACCAATAGGGCCCTATTGTCAGCCGTTTCTGGTGCATTCCCTACACCAGCACTCCCTGCTGGCAGAAGGGGAATACCATCCCCCCCTTCCACAGCATCTGCTCCACCTGCCCCACCATCCCAACGTGGCCGTGGCCGAGGAGCTGCTGCACGTGGCAAGGACCCTACCAGGGCCAAACGGGCCAGAAAATGAACTTGTCTCCGCATTAATCTCCACCCTTATGTCTTCCCAAATCTTTCATTAAGCTGTGTGTGTCAGCTTCATGTGTGCAACCCAATCCCGTGCACAGGGTACCCACATTTGCCCTCGGTTCGAATGTTTTGTTTGGTTCCCCTGTTGCCCTCTTTCGGCTGTCTGCTGTACTTGAAGTGTTGGTGCTATACTTTTGTTGTGAAGCCACCTGATGTGTTCCTAATGATTCTGCTGTGGCTATGTATGAAAATAATACATTTTTGTACATTTTTGTTTGTTTGTAAAATTCCTGTTATGGTACCTTTAATTTTTGGCATGTGCCAAAAAAACATGCTCTTAAAATTTTATGTTTTCCCTAACTGTAATAAATTTTTCATTTGATCCCCAAATGTGTGCTGTTATTGGTGAATGAAAAAGTGACATGGATATTTATATTAGGTGGTAGCAAGTTCTGTCCATTGCTTGCAGTGTAAATGTGTGTACAAAATGCAGCCGTGCTTTCAGCATATATTTGTGTGTTTTGTAATGGTCCATTTAAGCTGCAATGGTTCCAATTGAAGCAATGACAAGAGTGTTATTAATGAGTAATGAGTAGAGGAGTGGATTGTATTGTGTTCAGCTGACATTGGTTCAGGTGCGGCCGTACTAATTGGGCATTCCGAATGCCTAGCACATGACCGAGTGGTGTCCGCAAAGCAATACTTGCTTATGGAGACCGCATATTTTCTGCCTTTTGGTTCGTTTGCAGTCGGTGTTCTGTCCGAATGCACTCCTACCAGAATTAGTGCACTCCCTCGTGTACGCCCATGTTTACGCCCAGTTTAGTCCACTTTGAAACTACGCCCCTGTGTACTTCCGAATGACGCCCATATTACGCCCATATTTCCCGAGTGAATGCGGTGCACTTTTCTGTACGGTATTAGTGAGAATGAGTACGGAGACCTTGCGTGGCACATGCGCATAGCGTTGCCCACGCATGCGCAGACGGCTAAAAAACGCAATCCGAAAGAATTCGGAAAATTACGACCAGAATAAGGCCATATGAGACAGACTACCAAGATGAATGCCGCACATGGTAAGTACGGTAACACTGTACCCAGACTGTAGGGCACTTCATTTTCATCAAAATGTATCCACAAGTTTGTATGTTGTGGAGGGAAAGTATAAATTATAATTAAGTAGTTGTCTCATACTGATATAATATTATTTTGTGTGTGGCTATTCCTATTTTTCAATATCAACAATGATTTTTCTATTATTTTCACTACATTAGAAACCTCATATAGGCCCTTATTCTAATCGGATCGGTACGGCCCGCGTGCGGCCGTACCGCCGATGTTTTTACTCTGCACATGCGCAGAGGTGAATCTGCGCATGTGCAGCCCCCTTCGCCGCAGACGTATTTCGTCCGCCGCAAAGGGGGCGTATAGGGGCGTGAGAGGCATCATGCCCTCATTTCCCTATGTGTACGCCCCGCGTTTCATGGGCGTTCCCATGCAAACGCGGGGCGTACGCATGGTAATGAGGCCATGACGCAACTCATGGGGGCGGAAAGCTGACGTCGCCGGATGTCAGCTTTCAGCCCCCATACAAGCTACCACACGGACGATTGTCCGTGTGGTCTCAGCTTGCGGGAGCTGCCGCGGCGTGCGGACCTGCCTTCGATGGTCGACGACCATCGAATGCAGGGGGCAGCTCCCACCATGGTGGAGGCGTAGCCTCCACCATTTTTATGCGGATCGCCAGCCGTCCGTGTACGGACGGCCGTGGCGATCCGTAGGGTGGGCGGGGATTCGTCTGGTGCGGTCGGAGCCGCATATGCGGCTCGACCGCACCAACCAGAATAAGGGCCATAGTGTGCTGTAACTCTGATATACATCTCAGTGTTGTAAAATACAACTTGTTGCCTCTGTTCCCCCAGGGTATTTATGCTTTAGAGTACTGGAGCAGAAAGCTATCAGAAGTTTGCAAGGATCCAGAGGATTTCAATGGAACAGATGAAGCAGGTCAGAATGTGACTTAGTTGGCCAGGCTCTTCCTTGCAAACCAAGCTGTTGGATTGGCTGCAGGGCTGTAGGACCATCTTGTCTTTCTGGCAGGCACAAAGCACTTCCAGGTTTAATGTAGTAAAAATTATAAAGACATAAGTGGAGTAGGAGAAGGAGGAGGAGAGGTTAACAGGGAGGAAGGAAAGTGAAATGAGAGCTGTGCTACATGAAAACCCCCCACAAAAAGTCAATGCTCTCTAAAAATTGATAATCATGAACAGAAAACAACTCATATCATATTGTGTGGAATATATGTATTAATGTGTTATGGGTACTTGTGTATTTTGGCGGCGCCCCTCGCATCGCATTCCATTACGCATACGATGGTATGCGATGCGACGCGATTTCGTTGGTTAGTGTACAATGGCATACAATTTTCAAATTGTATGCCATTGTACATGGCATACGATGCGATGCGATTAAACATTGTATAAGCACCCTAATCGGTGCTTATACAATGTTAAGCACCCTAATGGGTGCTTACAATGTTAAATGCACCCCCACGGCACCCCCCCCCCCCCACTATAAACGTGAACCCGAAGCGTGGCGAGCGCAGCGAGCCCGCGTGGGGCGGCGGTACGGAAAATTGTCCTGTATCCGTTCCTATGTTGCCTCCAGGTGAGTGTCCTGTCACAGGACACTCACCTGGAGGCAACATAGGAACGGATACAGGACAATTTTCCAAACCGGACTGTGGGTGACTATCCCTGCTCTCTATATTTATCTGTGATAATTTCAATTTCCTTTATTGATATTTTATTATACAGTTTTTATATGTAATTTTTCTAGAAATAAATGTTTTAACTACACCTGTTGCATGCCTTTTTAGCGAGCGCGGTCTCAAATCCCTTTTCTTTCCATTAACCATTTTCCTTGGGTCAGACTTCCCGAGTTCTGAGACCGCTGCTCCAGCAAAACAACTCTTCTCAGGCGCCCTTGGGCCACCTTTGGTGACCCTCCCACCTCTTCCAACAGATGCTGATTACTCCCTGCTACCCAGAGGTTTTTGCGATCCTCTTTTCTTCTTGCGCACCCGTCCGCCAAGGGGTGTGGATGCTCACCATGCAATACAAATTGCCACAACTGGGTGGCTAATGCTCCACCAATCTAGTGGTGGATTGATATACTGTACCAATGGAACCCCGCCATTCACCAAGCGGAGCGAGCTTACACAGTATACTACAGTATGAGACACTTGTGCGTTTCATCCCCGTGAACATCGCTGGGGCTCCAACTGTACTTCACAACTGTACTTCTGCTGTGTGTTAGTATAATTGTTGTGTGTGTGCTGTGATCATTTTGGCAATGAATACTATTTAACCATCTAAGTGACCCAGCTCTAACCAAATGTGCCGAGTCGGCAATAAGAAGGAGTAAAGGCTTTCACTAAATCAGCCCTCTCCAAACACATCAGACAGCATTGATGCTTGCTCAGAGCACAGTGCAGTAACCTAAAGCTGCACTTAATCTATTTGGCACAATATTTTTTATTTGTGCAACGTGATAAAAAATTATGTCAACGAACACTATTTATTCATTCAAATGACCCAGTGCTAATCTCATGTGTCCAGTCAGCAATAGGAAGGAGTAGAGGCTCTCACTAAATCATAAGCATTGACCGCGTATTCAGAGCACAGTGGAGTAACCCTAAATTGCACTTAATCTATTTGGCATACAGATAAGGGAACCTGTCTATATTACTGCTCTATAGAGGAGTTTTCATTTCTGCAATACGCAATATATCTCCCGTAGGATCTCAACACTGGCAACAGCCCCATGTACTGTATGTGTGAAATCTGCTTAGAGTTTAAATCAGAGATATTTTAACAACTCTAGCAACCTAAGATGCAGCACTAAACTTGCATGAACACAGGTTGCAAGGATGCAGATGTATGAAAGCATTGCGCACATATATATACTGTATATATATATATTTGTGTATGGGAACGTATAACACATTATCAACCCTCCTGTGCATGCTGAATAGGTTAAATTTGCATTAACCCCTTCCACCCCTGGGAGTGAATGAACCCAATATAAGAAGGAGCAGAATCTCTCAATAAATCAGCCCTCTACCAACTTATCAGGCGGCACTGACTGTGTGTTTAGAGCAGAGCGCAATAGTTCAAAGCTGCACTCACTCTATTTGGCATACAGATAAGGCATCTTGTCCACGATATTGTACAGTACACAGGCAGTTTAGCTTACACAGTATACTACAGATGGTCTCATCTCCCTGAGAATATCGCTGCGGCACCAAAATGGTGAACATTGGGAGTGTCTGAGATGCTCCCACGACTCAGGTTTCCCCAACAGTGCTGCGGCTGCCTCTGAATAGGAGCACTCTACAGGCTACACACATCACCAGGTGGCGTAGGGTAGTGGATAACTGCGCCGCTCTGCACACTGGAAACCCAAATTCGACTACAGGGTTACATTTATTTTCTTTCTTTTTTTATTGGAATATTTTTGAATGTTCTATATTATATTATGTTATTTAAACAATCTAAAACAGTGCACTATATTACAATATTTACAACTTGATTAGTACAATCAGAATTCCCTCAATGAGCCATAGAAACATTAGGAATATAAATAGCACCACCTCTAAGTATGAGATAATAATACTTTAAAAACTGTAAGTGAATAGTGATCTTCCAGTTGTTACATGTGAGAACAAATACAGAGAACTAAAAGAAAGATACAGTTCCCAAATGCAACTGTTTCAATAACAAAAGCAAACGTAACATTTGAAGTGGTTACATATCATAATAAACAGGGCATCAAGCAGAAGAATACACAGAATAAGAAGTCACAATCTAAGAGGGCACAAGAACCATAGAGCATGCCATGTAATGTTTAGTACTATGCATTACGCACAATGGGGCAGATGTATTAAGCTTTAACAAGCGATAAATCCAAGGGTGATAAGGAAAGATAAACATCCAGCCAATCACCTTCTAACTGCCATGTTACAGCCTGTGTTTGAAAAAAGTCAATAAGGAGCTGATTGGCTGGATGTTTATCTCTCCTTTTCACCCTTGCATTTATCTCTTGTTAAGGCTTAAAACATCTGCCCCCATGTCTGTATAGTGCCTTCCCCCAGCAAGATTGACTGAATCAGCTTCTTCCATTGCATTCTTTATGAAAAGTCCCTCTAGGAAGGGGGAAGGGAGGCGGGGGTTGGGGTGGGCTAAATACAATACCTTCAACACTAATCCACAATAGGAGTGTCTGAGAGGCTCCTGTGACTCATGTTTGACGTGGGAGTGTCTGAATTAACGGGTTCATTCTAGCCAATGGAGAAAAATGTTTCTATTTTGCACCCTATCTCTGGTTCTATGTGTCCTAGAGATTGGTACTACATTGAAGATGAGACTCTTGGCTTTCAGAACAGACTAAGTAGTAGTTTTTATGACATCAGTAAGGGCAGCGGCAAGCAACCGGATGTAGGGTCCCCTGTAGCTCATTACTACTGAGTACCGCTCATTACTACTGAGTACCGCTGTATAGAGAGGCTAAACATAGTGTTTTGGCATCGTGGAACTTAGGGAGGAGGTTTTATGTCCACCCATTTATACATAGAGATATCACTTATAGCTGTAGCCATTACAGTACAATGTAATAAAAGCTGTTCGTACCCATGCAGATGCACTTGCTTCCGTGCCCGTGCAGACGAGCGGAAAGCTTTATAGGGAGGCAGGATTTTTTTGGGTATTAAATACTGTATACTCTAACTGACCTACTGTACTATAGATGTGTTTAAAAAATGGTCCCTTTATGAATCAAACTCAGGCATACTGTACTTTAATGTACAACATGCAGAGCGGCGCAATTATCCACTAGCCTACACACCTGATAAGAGCTGTCTATCTACAGTAGTAGTAGTAGTAGTAGTAGTAGTACGTTTATTTATAAGGCGCCGCAAAGTGTCCGCAGCGCCGTACATAGCAAACAAAAAACAAATGACAAGGTAACGTACAGGGTGTGTTGAAAAATACAGTATAAATAGGGGTATAGCTGGTAGAAATAAAATCAGCATCAGTTCAGAAGTAGGTGTCAAAATTGTCGAGGAGACTGAAGATGAAGCAGAGGAAGAGAAGAACAGGAAAGGAGGACAGGTGAGGTAAAGAGGTAGGGTGAGTACGTGAGGCAGGAGGACCCTACTCATAAGAGTTAACATACTAAAAATAGGTGGGTGGACAAACGAAAAACAACAGGATAAGTAGGAACAGAGGGGAACGGAGGCAGGATAGGAGGATCAAAAGAGGTTAGGAGGAGGGCTAGGCTAGTCGAAAAAAGTGGGTTTTGAGGGAGCGCTTGAAGGAGGTAAGGGAATCAGAAAGCCTGATGGGTGGCGGGAGGTTGTTCCAGTGCAGGGGGGCAGCGCGAGAGAAGTCTTGGACACGGGAGTGGGAGGAGGTGATTAGGTGAGAGGTCAGTCGGCGGTCAGCGATGGAGCGAAGAGGACGGGAGGGAGTGTCTGTACTGCTACAGTACTGTAGCTTACTGGACAGTACAGTAGTAGCGAAGTAGTTGCTGCACTACAGAGCTTTTTAATACTGTAGTCACTTCATGCACATGCTGCAGTACACAATTCACGCATGTGCAGTGAAAATTTCAAAAAGTGACATCTGGTGGATGATCACTGGTATTGCACTCATCCGGCAATGCCATCACTAATCGCCAAGCTGCTAAAATGTATTGTGAAGCCTTGCACTGTGGACCACCATAGCGGGCTAGCGCTATAACCACCATAGATAGGCTGAATGAGCAGCGCTACATCTGTACATTGTAGTACGCATGTGCGAGGCCATCCTGCAATAAAATCCTGCTACTTTTTGATCGCGGGACGTACGCAGGTTAATTGACAGAAACCCAGCGTTTGTAGGTGGTAAACACCCGTTTTCTGTTAGGGTCATGAAAAATGCAGGTGTGCCCTTGCGTTTCAAGGGAAGTCAAATAAAGTCAGCCTGTTTCTACCACAGCAACTGAGTAAGTCCTGGACTACGCAGAGATGTGCTAGTGATTGGAAATGGATTTGTAGCTAATCACAGTGCTGCAAAATTTTTGCAGGATTATCGCAGCCTTGCAGGTGGGATTTAATATGTCTAGACAGCGTATACCTCATCGCATGACTCTGCCAAAAAGCAGCAATGTGATCGGGTCTAAATAACCCCCAACATATGGCCACCTACACTTGTTTCCAATCAGTCAGTGGTCCAAATGTGTTTGGCTGCAATTTGTGTTAAATTGCTAGGCAAAACTAACCTGGATACCTGAGATATTTGATGGTGGGGTTGACATTAGTAAGGGAAAATGGGTTGGAGAGCTTCTCTTGTTATAGGATGACAATATACCTTATAACAAAGGGGGATATTATATTATTTGAACTTTAGTAAAAACATAATCATAGAAAAAAAAACAGTCCATTGACAGGGTCCATATAATCACAGTGACTACTATATAATGTAGGCAGTATCACAGTGACTGCCATATAATGCAGTCAACATTAAAGTTACATATCCCCGATTAATTGAATTCCAAAAACCTTGCGCCTGTCCATATTAACTCACAAATCAAGTCAATCCAACTAATTGGTTATCCCCCACAGTATTAATTAACCACATCTGTTATCAGGGCTGTTCCTAGATATCTTGGCCACCAGTGTGAACAATTACATGCACCACCACCCTTCCCATACATAAACCTTTTAAAAATGCAATATTTGAGTGTGCCTGCCAAAATGGTGGATGGGAGGTGATGTACTAAGCTTGAAAAGTGATAAAATGGACTGATAAACCATCAACCAATCAGCTCCTATATCTCATTTTTACACAGCCTGTAACATCTAAAAGGTTAGCTAATCCTCATCTCTATGAAGTGAAGTACCGCCATTGACAACTAGAGGCCACTCTGTTTCAAACTTGCTGGATATAAAGAGAGGGAGCTGTGAAGACAGAGATTAGAGGTAGGAGCAGATAGGCACTTGGGGTGGGGTGGAGCGTTTGTGGGTTAAAATCGGTCACAGTTCAAAGTGAAAGTACATTGAGGTGTCATTTTGACAGGGTTTTCAATAGTTTACTAATAATACAACATTGCCAAGGGGTTCTCCTGCCTCCTTATCTGAGCCAAAATGAAATTGCTCTCCTAAATTTGCATAAACCTGTAGCCATTTTGGGAGGGACATTTTCAAAAGTATTTCACACAGAATATTATTTACAGCACTGTCAATTGGCACACATGTGCCAATATTATTGACTAAGAAAGGGAGAAGCAAAAAACATTGGCATCAAGTTATTATGACTTCCACTCAGAAGCCTGAAAAACTGTGTGGAAAGTAAGTGTTATTACAAAAACTATATTTACCATTGATAACACAATACATGATAATATAAAATAACTAGTAAGCCCGCTCAAAGCAAAAGCTTTGAAAGCTAGTCTGTGGAGCGCACGCCATTTGCTTGTCATTAGGGGGCGGTTACAGTGCCATCTTTCCCATTGGGCTTAATGGGCAGTTGCCCTGGGGCCCAAGTGTTCTAGGGGCCCATCCCAATTGGAAAGACGGCACTGGGGAGAGTGGCTGGAAGGACGTGGCTGGTGGCAGACGAGCCAGGGAGCAGGTGAGGACAGTACGGGCTGTAGTTACCCTATACACCCACCCAGCAGTGTGCAGACATATCTCACTTGGGAGCTGCAGTGGCGGGTGGTGGGCAGCGCTACAGCGGGGATAAGGGTCAGCGCCGCAGCAAGGATCGGGGCAGTGCTGGCGGCTCGGAGCTTGTAGTAGTCCGCAGTGTCCGGGAAGCGATGAGTGAGTGAGCATCGGACACATCAAACACTGCTCTCACAGCCAATCAGCAGCTGGCCTATCTTTTTGAATTATCAAATTCTGCCGCCATTGTCCGCAGTGTCCGATGCTTACTCACTCAGCGCTTCCCGGACACTGCAGTCTGCAGACTACTACAACCTCCCAGCCGCCGCTGCCCGGACCCTTGCTGCGGCGCTGACCGGATCGGAGTGTCCTCACTGCTGCCCGGACTGCCTGGACCCCACGCTGCAAAGGTACCACCTGCCTGCCCCTATATCCATCCCGGACTTGCGGGGGAAGGGGGGGGGGGTTACTGAATTTTTTGCCATGGGGCCCAATGAATTTTTTGCCCAGGGGCCCAATATAATGTTAAGACGGCCCTGGGCGGTTAGCTGAATATATCTGGCGGAAATCGTGCGTTCTATTGCTGTGGAATGCACACCACTGTTTTCATCTATAAAATCTAGATTAAAAAGAGAATATCAATGTATTAATTGACATGGCATACAACATATGAAGTTATTGTGCTAACTAGATAGATATATCAGTAAAACCTACAATCTTGAAAACATATATTTGAGTAGTTATTTATGGACTTCCTGTGCCCTGATTGCCACCACCATTATTACCTTGTCTGTTTGATTTGTTAGTCTTAAAAGAGAAGCACAATTAGGAACCATTTTTTTGTATGTACCTTCTGTGTTTGTGCATGTTTGAGAAAGAGATGGTTTCACTTTCTGCCAGCAGATAGCAGTGTTTTGGAGACTCACACACACTAGACATATATAGATGATTACTAATGCTTCAGCATATACAGCTTTTGACATGATGGGAACAAAGTTGGAAAAATAGGTTTCCCAAACCAGGGTATTTAAAAAAAATCAGATATCAATATCTGAATAAATTATTTGCATCCCAGTTACACCAATAATTACTGCTGACATTACATTTATTCCTACAGACAATTGATATAAAAAGAACTAAAGCAATACATTGAGAACCCAATGATACATACAGTATAGAGCCATCCCAGTGACTGAAAAAGAAAACAAAGAGAATTTTGAAACTATATATAATACAAAAAACTTTATTGTTAGAACCATAAAACACGTAGAGACTACACACAATACAGAGCTCATTTTTGAGACCGCATACAATACAGAGAGCATTTTTAGATCAGATTAGATTAGAATTTTAGATCACTATATAAAAAAGAGCAGTTTTATAATGCTATTTAACACAAAGAGCAATTTTGTGACCACCAACAAAACATCCCCTCATCATTAATTAAAAATTCCTCCAAAATCATTACCTTTTTCAACATTATTGTATTTACTCCATTCAACATAATTAGCACTTTAAGTCATTAAATCATCCCTCAAGCGTATCATTAATTACTCCTTGCATCATCAATTAATTTAATTAATATTCATTATCACCCTTAATTTTGCACTCAGTGGCATGTTTATTAAAAATTGTGGGCTGCACCAGAAAAGAAAGATTCGTTATCATAGCAATTCCTGGGAATAAAGAATCTTTATTTGGCTATTATATATTAAGCGCGCTATGTATTATGAGCGAGGGCCTGATTCAGAGTTATACCTAAAACCTTTTTTTCGGCAGCTGTGCGATGATCGTCCATTAGCGCATAATTCTGAATAACACTGTACATGTACTGCTTTGGTCACAGTGAGGATTTATTTGCAAACAGGCAGGGGCCTTTGGGGGGGTGTTAGGGAACCCTGTACTGCTGAATAAGTAACTAGAGCCCCTCAGTGGAGGGTCTTCTGCATATAACAATGACCCCTTGTTCCCTTAGTGCAAGCAGGCACACCGGTACTTAGGCCACCGCCAGGTCTTAATGCCTCTGGGAAATAGACATATAACAGACAGAGAACCGCTAGGTGGTGTTTAGATGGCAGGAGAATACCACAATACAGTTGCTAAAGGTGCATCTGTAAACTAGTCAGTAGGATTACCCCCAAGTTCAGGGCCGGTGCAAGGTTTCTTGGCACCCTAGGCAAACCTTTTGCCTACTCCCCCCGCGCGCCCCCCCCCCCCCACACACACACACACACCCATGGTAGCTGGGGGAGGTGGTGAGGTGAGTGTAGTAGTAGGGACTTGGGGGGGGTGGGGTTAGTTATAAATGCACGAGGTAGCCAGGGGAGGTGGTGAGGTTAGTAGTAGGTGGGACTGGGTGAAGGGTAGCTATAGTGGCATAAGGTAGCGGGGGGAGGTGGTGAGGGTAGTAGTAGTAGGGACTGGGTGGGGGGTACTTATAGTGGCACCTGGTAGCTGGGGGAGGTGGTGAGGGGAGGGTGGGAGTTGTAGAAGATACTGGGTAGGAGTACTAGTGGGGACACATCATCTGGATTTCACATAGGCTAAAGGGACACACTCACAACGGATGATAGAGGCACCCACCTAAATCCAGAACTCCCCATACAGCACATTCATAATTCTTATTTTGCTGTCTTGCTAGTAGTACTGGGCAGCTCTTCTGCGTTCTTCCGGTCATAGAGATCTCATGAACTCTAGGAGTAAGGGGTAGTCTGCAAACTACATGCCACTATTCAAGTGTATTAAACACTATTTGAATACACTTGGAAAGGGAGATATAGTTTACACACTGTCCCTGGCTCCCAGCGTGAGATGTAGCAAACACTTATCTGTCTGACGGACTGCAGCATGAGGGGGAGGGAGAAGCGCTGATCAATCCTGTCCCTGCCTGCCTATACTGGGGCTGAACATACGTATTTCTATATTGGACAATAAGAGGAAAAATCAGCACTACAATGAAGAGAGGGTGCCGTGTTAACCTGAAGATTGCTAAAGTTTGGCCAATGGCTAGAGCTTTCTGCCTCAGAGCCGTGGAGTCCGCAAAGGAGCTTACCCAATACCCGACTGTCAGGATCAGACAGACCTTCTCCCCGCGCTGCTGCTGCTGCTGCCCAGCCCACTCCCGGCTCCTACCGTCTATTTACTTCTGGTTACTGTTCCCCAGCCCGCCGCTCAGCTACTGCTGACAGTGCTGAGAGACTGCTGCTGGCAAGGAGATTCCGCTCCCCGTCCCGTGGCTGCCGTCAGCTGTATAGTAGTGCTGCTCGTGGTGAGAGATAGGCTTCTTGTTGGGCTGAAGGGGCGCCCTCCAGCGGCCAGCGCCCTAGGCAGCTGCCTAATCCTGCCTAGTGGTAGCGCCGGCCCTGCCCAAGTTGGTAAATAGGATATCTGCCAGAAAGGCTTAGCACAGTCACTAAATCACAGTCAATGGTCGGTACAGATATAACAGGACACAGCAAGGCAGCTGGAATAAATGATATATTAACAAGGACTTAGCTTGACTGGTGACAGGGATCCCAGGACAGGCACGGATGGCATGGACCCGAGTGATCTGGACAAAACCTGGACTGGAACTATGATGAATCTTTCCACAGGGTGTTCTGAGTATCTCCTTGAATAAGAATCCACGGGCTTTCCTGAATATGGTAATGACAGGATTCTCCAATGGACATGCAGCACAAGGTTTTTCCAGGATCCTTCCAAATGGAATCTTTCAGCGCAAAAGCAGCAGATATAAGCATTTCTACTTGGGAATAAAAGGGATCTCTGGACCTTTCTGGAGCTGATAATATGACAGAATCTTCCAGAAAATTAGTCAGGAACAGACTAATTTTACCTATACCAAAGTTCACCTAGTAGAATCTTTCATACAAACACAGAAACAAACATGAACCTTTCTTCCAAGATTAGCTTTGGAATCTTTCCTGACAGTAGTAAATTGAGAAGATCTTCCTAGAGGGCGCCACACAGGATCTTTCCAAAGTTCTTAACAGAATCTTTCAAGTAGTTAGCTAGTAGAAGATATCACCAACACTGACTGAGCAAAAAGATATCTTATTTATAAGGTGCTGATTAACTAACTAGAAGAACCAGCTGAGTGCTGCCATCCACAGAGAACTCAAAAGCCGATTTATTAAGCTTGGTGAAGTGATAAACTGGTTTTTATCACCGGCCAATCAGTTCCAACCTGTCATTTTTCAAACCAAGCCTCTAACTGCACAGGTAGGAGCTGATTGACTGGTGATAAAAACCAGACAGTTTGGGGGACATTTACCAAAATGGATTCGTAGAAAAAAGGTGTATTCGTAGGGAGAAATACACCTTTTTTTTACGAATTTGTATTTTCGGGATTTACAATCCCAAAAATACAACAATTCGTAGTCCTAAAGATGGAACATTCGTATTTGTAGTTACAAATACGAATGCCCTACACCATCGATAGGATACGACAGAAATCACCATTCAAAAGAATGGTGGTTTCTGATTTACTAAGCAGCCGTACTGACAATACGGCTGCTTAGTGGTGTGAAACACCCACGCAAATACGACAGGAAAATAGAACACCATTTTCCTGTTCTATTTGCGTTTTAGCCTGCACGGATCAGTCAGATCCGTGCAGGCTACAGTGTAAAAAAATAGAAAAATAAATAAATTAAAAAAAAAACGGCGTGGGGTCCCCCCCACAGCCATAACCAGCACCAGGCTGAAGGAGCCGGGGCCGGTAATTAAAAATCAGGGAACCCGACAAATAGGGGTTCCCCGATTTTTAACAACCAGCCCCAGGCTCCAGGTCCGGGGCTGGTTCCCAAAATACGGGGGACAAAATGAGTAGGGGTCCCCCGTATTTTAAGAACCAGCCCCAGGCACAACCAGCCGGCAGGGTAATGTCACAGCCGGGGGACACTTATAATATAAGGTCCCGCGGCCAAAACATTCTCCCTACCGACCAGTCAGCCTGGCCAGGGGCCCTGGGGGAGTGGGGACCCCCCCAATGAAGGGGTCCCCCCCCTCCAGGACTTACCTGACCAGGCTGAAGCCTGGTGCTGTCCTCGATGCCCCTGGGCGGTGGGCATCGAGCTGATAAATGGTGTAAAAAAAAGATGAACCTATTGTTTTTTACTGTGGCACTACAAGTGCCAGCAAGCCTCCCCAGCAAGCTGGGACTTGGAGAACCACAAGTCCCAGCCTGCTGGGCATTAAAGGGCCCGCTGGCACTTGTAGTTCTACAGTTAAAAAAATAGTGCACAAAACACACTGACACACTTTTAAAATAAAACTTTATTACACACAAAGCCCACACATACTAATACTTACCTATCTTCTTCCCATAGGTCGCCCTGGTCCTGTGTCGGCGTCTTCTGGTCCTGTGTCGTCTTCTTCCTCCATGTCGACCGTCGCTGTCGCCGTCCGGATCCGACGAAATCCATTTGGGAAGCTGTGGAAGGAAACCATACTCACCTGTCCCAGCGCGACGTAGTCCAGGTAAGGGTCTTGGCAAAAAAACAAACCGACACCCCGAAACCAGACCGGACTGACGGAGACGCACGTGTGTTTGTTTACATCGTGCGGCTCCGCCTCCCGAATGCCGCTATTGGCCGCCTTGCGGCCTAGCGGCTCCTGATTGGCCGCTAGGCCGCAAGGCGGCCAATAGCGGCATTCGGGAGGCGGAGCCGCACGATGTAAACACTGTGCGTCTCCGTCAGTCCGGTCTGGTTTCGGGGTGTCGGTTTGTTTTTTTGCCAAGACCCTTACCTGGACTACGTCGCGCTGGGACAGGTGAGTATGGTTTCCTTCCACAGCTTCCCAAATGGATTTCGTCGGATCCGGACGGCGACAGCGACGGTCGACATGGAGGAAGAAGACGACACAGGACCAGAAGACGCCGACACAGGACCAGGGCGACCTATGGGAAGAAGATAGGTAAGTATTAGTATGTGTGGGCTTTGTGTGTAATAAAGTTTTATTTTAAAAGTGTGTCAGTGTGTTTTGTGCACTATTTTTTTAACTGTAGAACTACAAGTGCCAGCGGGCCCTTTAATGCCCAGCAGGCTGGGACTTGTGGTTCTCCAAGTCCCAGCTTGCTGGGGAGGCTTGCTGGCACTTGTAGTGCCACAGTAAAAAACAATAGGTTCATCTTTTTTTTACACCATTTATCAGCTCGATGCCCACCGCCCAGGGGCATCGAGGACAGCACCAGGCTTCAGCCTGGTCAGGTAAGTCCTGGAGGGGGGGGACCCCTTCATTGGGGGGGTCCCCACTCCCCCAGGGCCCCTGGCCAGGCTGACTGGTCGGTAGGGAGAATGTTTTGGCCGCGGGACCTTATATTATAAGTGTCCCCCGGCTGTGACATTACCCTGCCGGCTGGTTGTGCCTGGGGCTGGTTCTTAAAATACGGGGGACCCCTACTCATTTTGTCCCCCGTATTTTGGGAACCAGCCCCGGACCTGGAGCCTGGGGCTGGTTGTTAAAAATCGGGGAACCCCTATTTGTCGGGTTCCCTGATTTTTAATTACCGGCCCCGGCTCCTTCAGCCTGGTGCTGGTTATGGCTGTGGGGGGGACCCCACGCCGTTTTTTTTTTAATTTATTTATTTTTTCTATTTTTTTTTATACCTTGCAGCCTACACGGATCTGACTGATCCGTGCAGACTGCTAGAAATAATTCGTATTAGCGGCCGTATATACGGCCGCTAATACGAATCATTACACCATCGGAGGGTTACAAAGCAGTCGTATATGACTGCTTTGTAACTGATCCTCCGGAACACGACTTTGCATACGACTTAAACAGTCGTATGCAGTCGTAGGGAAAATACCAATACGAAAAACTAGGTTTTTCATATTGGTAAATTTCCCCCTTTATCACTTCACCGAGCTTAATAAATCTGCCCGTCAGTCTGCATGATTACAGCACCTGACACAGTGCAGATCAGCTCAGTGCTGCAAACTTTATCACTCTAGGATATCAGTAACCTGAAGCAGCCAGCTAATGACACAGTGTTCCTGTCGCTAAGCGACGGCCATGACAGTGGTTTGTAACAGAGGTGAGGGGGAGTTATTGGGGAGTTGCAGCAAAAATACAAGCACGTCATGACTATTTCTGGGGCCTTTCTCTGATATCGCATACACATTAATAGTGCCTCGAGCATCTCACCTCACCGCCGGAAATGCAGTCAGCATCCTGGCATTCAGGATGCGGATGCTCAGTATGCTGGCGTCCAGTATACCAACGCTGGCCTCCCAACTATTGCCAGGAGACAGGCACCGTAATCCTGACATCAATTAGGGATTGTTGGGATGCCAACCGGTAAGTACTTTATGCGGGCAACTGAAGGATATGGCATTGGAAGGGGAGTTTAGGTTTAGGCACAAGGGACTTGGAGTTAGGCTGTGGGGTGGGGGGATAGGCTTAGAACATTATAGGGGTTAGGGTGAAAGGTACACAGTAATTAACCAGTAATATACCATGCAGTAGGCAGAGCGGGTACCTGGCTGCGGATCCGGGCAGCGGGCATGCACGGGTCAGTAGGAGCCGCTCATTACATATGTGCATACGAATGAGCATCTAATTACATATGCGCATATGTAATTAGCGGCTTCCGATTATTATATATTCACTGTGCTGATACCCAGCTCAGTGCTAACTGCTGCCTGAGTCCTATATACCATTTCAGAGCCGTTCACACTGCATAAAAAAAACGGCACTGCTTTTTACCCATTTGCAAGTACCGGTTATTTGTAACCAGTAAATGCAGACTGGCGCTTTCACACTGCAGCTCTAACCGGTTTAAAAGGCTAAAAAAATGGCAATATACCGGTTAAGAGCTGCAGCGTGAAAGGGGTATAAGTGATTCTGCAATCCAGCACTGCAAAAAGGGCCAGATGCACTAAGCTTCAAAAGTGATAAAATGGAGAGTGATAAACAGCCAGCCAATCAGCTCCTACCTGCCATGGCACAGCCTGTGTTTGAAAACTGTTAGGCAGGAGCTGATTGGCTGGCTGTTTATCACTTTCCATTTTATCACTTTTTGAAGCTTAATGCATCCGGCCCACAATGAGATATTAAAGATGCTTCATTTTTGCAGCTATCCCACAAATTGGCTGTTGAGCTGTCATGCTCAATATCAACTTTTCATAAATGTCAGTTTCAAAACTGTCAACATTTTCTGGTCAACATTATGAATGTCAACATTATGGGGTATATTTAATAAAGTGCAGGTATTTAGAAGGGGAGATGCCCATAACAACCAATCAGATTCTGCTGTATTTATATAACACCTTTTCCATAATAATAGCTGGAACCTTATTGGTTGCAATGGGCAACATCTTCACTTCTAAAAACCTATACTTTAGTAAATATTTTTCTATAACTACATCCCTTATAGGCAGGGGTTAAAGTGAGTGGGAACGGGTGGAACTGAGTTCCACCACCTCTAATGGTGAGGTGGAACATTTTAACCTCCACATCGGCCCTGCACAGTAATTCTCACAGAAAAGCATTCTAGTTTGCAGGGGGGTGCCAAAAACCCTACCACTGGCCCTGTCTCTGCCTAATGGGGGGAGGGGGGTAATTAGGTGTCATAGAGAAATGAGTTCCCCCACCTCTGCATGACCACTTTAAACCCTGCTTATAGGACATACAGATGTACGGTAGATCTTATTGGATCCCTCTCTGTGGGGAGGAGCAATAGTAGTCAATAGGTTTCTATAGGGCAACAAATTCCTCCCACTGCATTCAGGGTCCGATTCAGACCTGATCACTGGGAAGCAAGTGTTCGGAGCCCTGCAATCAGGTGAGCACCACCCTATGCTGCCCTACATGATTGAAATCCAGCCTTCAGCGGCTGCGAACAGGAGGGAATCCATTCGATGGTGATGTGTGCACACACCATCAAATGGATTCCCTCCTGTTCGCAGCTGCTGAGTAAGTCTAGTCTTAGTCAGTGCTGTGAAGGCTGTGGGGAGAAAGAGGCTTCTTCTGACATCAGCGGCCCTCCCTCCCAATGGCCAGATGCCGCTGGCGTTTTCTGTAGCACTCCCAGAAAACACTGATGTTCCGTACAGAAATGGTTGTCAATCACCTTGCGTTTGCACAGATGGCTCGTGCATGAGCCCACTGCACTGTGTCCATGCGCGGTCATCTGTACACAGTACACTGTGGATCAAGACCCAGTACCTATGTCGTAGGAAATAATTACAAAATATCATCTGTGTATAAGTCAGGCTTGCCTACCCTCCCGGAATTGTCGGGAGGCTCCTGAAAATTGGGCCCCCCTCCAGCCCCCCCCCCCATCCCCGGCTTCTCCCGGAGAGGAGAAAAAAAAGTCGGCAAGTATGGTATAAGTACAATTTAAAGCCAGCAAAAAGAAAAATACAATTAATAAAATTCCCAGCCTGTGGTAAGCTCTAATAAAAACATTTGAGCCAACAATATATGAACCAAATTCGTAAGAAACCCAGAGTTTACTTGGGTTACATGCAATTTAACCCTTTGAGTGCCAAGGGAATTTGTCAAAATAGGTGTGAAAATTGCCACGCAGACCTTTTTATTAACCCTTTGAGTGCCAACGTTGCTGTGAGAGATCCTCAAAATATCTGCTAAAAATGCCAGCGTCGCTCACAGCGACTGTTCTTTCTTTGGGAGCAAACTAAACTTGGGAGCAAACTAAACTTCAAATAAGTGACTTGGCTGTATCTGTATTTATTTATACCAAAAGAACAGTCGCTGTGAGCAATGCTGCCATTTTGAGCAGATATTTTCACGATCTCTCACAGCAACTTTGGCACTCAAAGAGTTAATGAGCTCGGAGTGATGGTTTAAAAGAATCCCAATAAAACAGAGGTACTGTAATTGAAGCATTACTGACTAATGCAGTAAGGTGATCTTAGTCTGCCATTACAAAGTACTGTATGGGTATTTCACATCTATTTCCATGCAAAGCTTTTTTTGGTTAGGATAATTTTTTTCTCAAATATTAGGGCCGTGTTTGTACTACTACACATATCAGTACTTGGGAAACAAAAAATGTTTAACAAAGACATAACTGGCCATCTAGTGATTATGTAAGGGTAGTACAGGACATTTCAGAAATGCACAAGTTTGATGTTTTAATGATGTAGTATTTGTGATATTTGCTTTTAGCAGAGACTTGCGGTGAGGTAAATGGCTTGAGAAGCACTGGCTAGTACCAGAGCCAGATGTACACACTCAGGGCAAGATGTACTAAGCTTGAAATGTTAAAATGGAGAGTGATAAACAACCAGCCAATCAACACTTAACTGCCATGTCACAAGCTATGTTTGAAAAATGATAGACAGGAGCTGATTTTTTTATGTTTATCACTCTCCATTGTATCACTTTTTAAGGCTTAGTACATATCGCCCAATATATGAGAACAAGCGTTTATATGGACATTATACAAATGTGTAGCAGTACATACTGCTGGAAATGTGGTGAGTTTTGATCAAAATGTGCGAAAAAGGTAGGGTCACACACTTGTTACTCCTGTCTTCATTCTAATGACTGATTTGCTATCATGGCAAAGATAGATAGATAGATAGATAGATAGATAGATAGATAGATAGATAGATAGATACTCACAATGTTAATATCATGATGTATCATTTTAAATGTCAACATTTTGTACCACACCCACATCCCATATGTACAGTAGATGTGTCATCGACTATCATTGACTGTGATGTGTATTTTGTTCAGAGAAGTAGCTAGGTGCCATGGTGCCCGGAGGGTACATACAATGGTATGTTTCAGCTCCCCCTCCCTTGTGCAAAAGTGTCCATAATAGTTTATATACTCACCACCACATCACTGACCTCTATATAACCTACACTAAACTACTGACCCCCTCTATACCCGCCACTACACAACTGACACCACTATATCCTATACTACATTACCGACCCCTCTACCCCTGTGTAAAGTATACTGGCCATAGCACTCACTAATAAAATGACATACAGCTCTCAAAAAATGTAAAAGCCTCCAAGTTTGGCCGCCGTTTGGGATGTCGGATGAACTTTGAGGCTTTTTTTAAAGGGTCCATCACTTACAAGGCATGGTTTTTCCTTGTAAGTAATTGCCCCTTTTAATGAAAACCTCCGAGTTCGGCCGGCATCCTGTACATTTGGCCGTTAGACTTTAATGTAAAGTAATGTGTGGAAAACACTTACAAATGAACCCGCTCTAACTGAAAACCCACCAAACACATATTACCCTCACACTAACAAACTTAACACACACATTGGCCCTTATTCGATGTTGAGTGACTGGTCATGCGCATAAGCATTTATGAGCATGTGCAGCCACTTGGTGCGAGTGGGCACGGCTAATTGCTTAGTTGTTATCCTGTTCACACCTAGCAGTGTGAGCAGGGGGTGTGGGGTGGCTGTGATGGGCTGTGCCCATGGGAACGCCCATCACTGTGTTTGTAGAAACATGTAAATTAAAACCTGAAAGCAACAGCTGCCAACTTCACCTTTCCTTTCAGCATGCCTCCCTACATGACTCTTTCACACAATGGGGCAGATGTATTAAGCCTTAACAAGAGATAAATGCAAGGGTGATAAAGAGAGATAAACATCCAGCCAATCACCTGCTAACTGCCATGTTACAGCCTGTGTTTGAAAAAAAGTCAGTAAGGAGCTGATTGGCTGGATGTTTATCTCTCTTTATCACCCTTGCATTTATCTCTTGTTAAGGCTTACATCTGCTCCAAGGTTCTTTTCCTGGACTTCCCTCTTAATTTAGAATTACCATCACATGTGCTGAAACACCTTTCTGAGCAGTTAACTTGTTTAAAACAGGTGAAGGAATTAAGGTTATTCTGGTTGATTCACAAGGCTGCGAATTTGCAGCCTTGTGAGTCCACCAAGCCCCGCATTGCAAATGGTGGCCTGGCTGCCACCCATTCACAAGGGTGATTCACTTGCAGGGCTCGTGAATGGATGTTACACAGTAACATCCATTCGCAGACTAGTGGGATCCACACACATCATAAAATGGTTGGCGACCATCGAATGACTCTGCACATGTGCATATGCCTACCATCGGAGCCACTGCGAATATTCTGGTCCATGTGAACAGATCAGAATAAGGCCCTAAAAGAGAATTCCAGAAACAGAGGATTATGTCCCTCCTGGAGAGGGTCAGGTTGGAGGTATGCTTTCAGTCCTTCATTCCTGTGCAGTGTTCTTAAAATAGAAGTTTTATTACATAACATATTTACTGCAGTACAAACACAAAATAAACAAAGGTACTGTAAGCTGACATTGTGGGTGCAAGGGATGCCATTGATACGGGACACAAAAGGTACAGGGGTCCTCTAAGCCTCAGGGCCATCTTTTCACATGGGCTTGCTGAGCAGTTGCCCGAGGGCCCCACAGTCCTAGGGGCCCACTGCCCAGCCCAGTCCATAGCTTGTGGCTGCAGAGCAAGTGGAGGGGTGGGACGCAGAGAGGCAGGGTGACATCTGCACCTCCCCCCCCCCCCCCCAGGGCAAGCAAACTTTATAGCATTTGGGGCCATGCTAATTGCCTGTTGTGGACTGCAGCCTGGTTCTCTCCCTGCTTCCCGGGCAACCAATGTAGCCCCTCCATCACAGCAGGCAGGTTGATCGGGCTCCATGGCCCCTCTCATGGCTGCATGCAGGGAGGTGGGGATACTTCCTCAGCCAGCCACCGATGGTTGCCAGAAGCTGACTAGGCACCGGATGTGTTTGAAAACATAGCAACATGCTCAGCCCAAGCTGTCCCTGGCTCAATTTCTTGTGCCTCACGATGGCCCTGCTCCCCTCCAGCCCTGCAGGAAAGAGAGATCAGCATTGAATAAGACTGCTGCAGCCAGCAATGAATTATTACATTCCGGAGCCACGCAAGAGCCTGAACACATAGGTTAACTGCATGGCCTCATAATCTTCAAAGATATATGGGGTGTATGTGGGCGGTTATGGTATGGACTACATAAGGACTGTGTGTGGGTGAGAGGGGGGGAAGGAAAATGGGGTTGATAGGTATATACAGTAGTATATAAGAGGTGTGGGGGAGGGAGGTAGGCATTTATGTATATAGCAATATTGTTCACAATATCGTCTAGTGTGGACACTTAATAGTGTCCACACTAGACGATATTGTGAACAATATTGGTTAGAAGCCCCTTTTTTTGAGCAATACTGTTAACAATATTTCCCAGTATGTATGGGCCTTAACTTTAAGTCTTATATTGTCCAAACATTTCTGTGAATTATTCTCTACTGTGCAGCATGTTTTTTTTTCTATATTTAAACACTGATTTTCATGCTGAAACCTATAAATATAGGCTTAATTGTTTTGATAAATGACATTTTTATTTATGTGAGTGGTTGTGTAGGTAGGGGCCCCACGGCACTGCTTTGCCCATGGGCATATAATGCTGGTAAGATGGCACTGCTAAGCCTTGGTCTGGCCAATTGCCTGGGACTAAAAACTGAGACTTATTAGTTTCCTCCTGTATTAAATAGTCCAGGAGGGACACAATGCTCTGTTCCTAAGTTTGATATCCATCACCTGTGGTAAAAAACACCTTTCTTATCAATTAACCTGTTCAACAAAGGTGGGAGAACTATAAATCCATACCTCCCAACATGACCCTCTCCAGGAGGGAGATAATGCTCTGTTTCTCGGCTTTTCTCTTAAAAGAAAGAAGAATGAAGAAGAGGTGAGTATCTTGGAAGACACTGGCAGGTAATAAGCTGTACTCTATATGGAACTTGGAGTACCAATACCACAGACACAGGGGGATACATCTGGTTATAATGGGTACTGATGCTGGCTACCAGTGGTGGTGGATATCAGTGTGGACTCTTTGAAGGTGATTGGGAAAAGATGGTACTTGAGGAGATAAAAGTATAGAAGACCATAAATAAACTTTAAAATCAGCAGATGCAAACAGTACCAGATGATTGATGGCATCGATGCTAGAGAAGGATGTTAGAGTGTGGTGCCTTTGAAGCTACCGGTCGATGATGTGGACCGATGTTTGTAATTGATGGTTTGAATAGTCAATTGAGAACAATCAATGAGGAATATTGATGAAGACAGTCGATGGTGACTATTAATGGCGACAGTCAACGATGACTATCGATAGTGACCGTCAATGATGAGAATCGATGGTTGAGGAGTTGACAGACAACTTTGGTGAAAGCAATGCAGAACTAAGCTGGGATGAGCCTCCAAGGACACTGTTGGAAGCCAGACTGTGCAGCAGGATGGTGAGTGGATACCAAGACAACAGGATCTCACTGGAGCTGTGGAGACATGCATTACTCTGGAAACATCATTGTACTGGCAACTTTCCAGGGCTCAACCCACTTTACTTATAAGGAGAGCTGCATGGGGATTGGCTAGAGTCTGTGATGGCAGAAACAGGAAGTCTGTGATATTAAGGTCTATAATTTATAATTCTAGGTAATTCACCAATTAGATTCCCATCACCTCCCAGCCACCAGATACATGATATTACCAATAGATCAATTACTTGAATTGTTGAACCACCAGCCATCTGGGGCCTGCATTGTACATTATACTGTTTTGCAGAATAGATTTGATATTGTACAATTTATAGCATACAGTATCTACTGCATTACAATGTGTTCAATACTGTAGATTACTATGTACAGTGCTGGTGTAAGGCTTCTCAGCACCCTAGACAAAACTTCAACCTACTGCCTCCTGCCAACCCCACTTTCCAGCCCCTCAAGTAAAAGTGTGGAGGTGGCAATAGAAGTTCCGTAGCCACCATCTGCACCAAGTACAAGTACGTCTTCCTCATAGACATTCTTATTATTGTGAGACTTAGTGGTGCCCTCCCAGATTCTGGCCCCTGAAGCAGCTGCCTTATGGTAGAGCCGACCCTGTCTGTGTCGAATATATATTGTCTTCTTTATAACTGATTATAGCCAATAAAAAGACAATTTAATTGGCTGTTTAATTTAAACATTAAACACATTAAATAAACCATGTCCACTCCTAGGAAGAGTATGTTTCATGCACCACAAAGCATCTGCCATTTTTGCAATCTTTATAAAGTATTATACTTTGGTAGTATAATAAGTGTAGAATAACCTTGTCAATCTACTGGAGATAAATACGGTATTTCAGCCATAAAAAACACAACTTCACTGTTGTAAAGGTTTAAATTCTCAATGGTTGCAAACAACACAGGCTCTCCAAATTGCTTTAATTGAGTCTTAATTAGTTTACCTGTAGACACCACCTGGAACATTACTTGAGCAAGTGTTACCCTGAAAATCTGGCAAGTATATAGCCTTTGAGAACTAAGGTAACAGATCAGTAATATACAGCTGACTGAGACGTACACCCCCCTCTCCCTCCTCCTGCCATGCATGCATGGCCCCACAGAGGGAATTCTACACACAGTACAGTACTTCAAGAAACTCCAGTGACTTTGTTATGCTTTCTCAATCTATTCATATATTTATTTATATATTATACACTGTAACATATTTGACGGATTCTGTTTGCTACATTATGGTCCGCTTCTATATTATTCAATACTTTTTTTTTTTTTTTTGCTTTGTACCTGTATCAATACAAACAGGAATATGCACTAAAATAAAGCACTGAGACAATAATACAAAAGAAAAATCACTTTTACTTTTTTATTTGAGTATCGTACAGTAGATAGTGTCAAATAATAAGTTCAAATCTAATTCATTCCCAGGTACAGAAGTTATAAAATATATAAACAATAAAAGTAGACAATAGCGTATCATACCTCCCAACATGACCCTCTCCAGGAGGGACACAATGCTCTGCTCCCAGACTTTCCTCTAAATATCTGATTATCATCACCTGTTTCAAACAGGTTAATTGATTAGAAAGGCGTTCCACCATAAGTGATGGCAATCATACATTACCAGAGAAGTCCAGAAACAGCAATGGGTCCCTCCTGGAGAGGGTCATGTTGGGAGGTATGGCATATTATAAGGTAAGCAAAACTGGTTCCATTGCTTCCAGCACTTGCTGCAGCCATTGGCCCAGGTGGATACATGACTGTTCTTGGCCTAAAAAAAAAACACTAATGGCTTGGCCACATTGCTCTCACATAAAAACTTCTGGGGTGCACCACTGGGTCAACTGTTGTTTGGTCTAAGGTTGAAATGTAGATCCAGGATTCATCCCCACAGATGATCTCCCAGACAGAGTTTGAGTGACTGCCTTAAAACCTGGGCTGCATGTTGCAGCACCAAGTTACCGGAGTGTCCTTCTGCTCTTGAGTAAGTTGATGAGGCACTAAGCATGCCAAAATCTTGCTCAGGTCAGGCTTTCCATAAAGAATAAAGTGGATGGATCACAATGAGATGCCTATCTTTTTGTCTAAATGAGCCACAGTCACCCTGACCTCCACCTCAACTGTGACCTTTATGGCACCAATGTTCTCCTCTGTGATGGCAGACACAGGTTGGCCATAGTGCTTCTTGTCTTCCAGAGTCTGTCTCCCACACCAGAATTCTGCAAGCTACTCAGGCACAGTGGATGGGCATAATACTTCCTCCCCAAAAGCAGTAAGTAGTTGGTCAAAAATCTCCTGCTGCCACCGACCACTCTTGTAGTTATAGACGTAAAGGGCTCTCCAGCGGCCTCTGTTGAATCTTATAACAAGTGTGTGAAAGAAACGAACATTCTGACTTCTTTGAGGAGCAGTGATGCTTATATACAGTTCTGTGCCTTAACATTTCACAAGCACTTTAGTCAGAAATGATAACTTACAACCAGACAGTCAGAATGTGTCTACAACCTACGCACTGCACATCCAGAAATCTATTGCTCAGCTTTTGAAAAATAAAGTTGTAGGTCTGATACAATTTGCAACAATCAAACTTGTTTAGCAGTTATCAGATGGACTAGTGCGATGCAACAACACAATACAATGTCCCATAGCTTCCTATGGTGCCTAAAGTGCCATCTTCCACAACCTGATGTTGCATGCCATCTGCGATGCCACATCGGGTGCTGGAAGAGGGTGGGCGTCGGAGTTGCGTAGCGCTGTGAAGGAGCGCTGGTGGGTGGCGGGTGTAGCGGTGGCTGAAGAAGTTGAAACAACTGTTTAAAACACTAGGTTGCCCCAGAGGCGTAGCGAGGGTGGTTCTGGTGGAGCTCAAGCTACAGGCTCCGGTAGTTTGTAAGGCGCCGTCAGTGGTGCAAGTAACTTGGAGAGCACTGTGTGAATCGCACTATGTGGATGTCAGGCAGCGCAAACCTGTGCACAGAGCCGGCCCAGCACTGGCTGCTGAAAACTTACACCTCAGCCAGGGGAGCCCGGCCGCAGCAGCAGCGGAAGCAGCATACACCCACGAAGAGGGGTGTGCAGACGGCAGCGGCTGGTCTCTATCCCCCTATACACGGAGCCGCTGGAGCTATCAGCCAGGACTTTGCAGCGGAAGCGGCATACTGTACAAGAAGGGTGTGAGGGTGGCAGCGTCTGGCCTGATGCACAGAGCCACCGGCTCAGCTGAAGCCAGGAGCCCGCAGTAGAAGCCACGGCAGTCAGTGACATACACGCTGAGGGGGAGGCTGGCCTGTCTCTTCTTGCCCTGCTGCCAGCGCGGATCACCTCATGATCATCAGTAGCAGTTCTTTACATGGCATTTTGCCTGCTTGCAGGGGTAAGTGCTCTTTTCCTCTGCAACAGGTAACCACAACAGGTAAAGACAATGCAGGTGGGGTGTGGGAGGATCCGTAATAAATGTGACAGTAGGCATCTGTGTTTATTTGCATGCATATTTTTAAGTGATAGAGGAGAAAGGAGTGTTTGTTTTTAAATGTGCGCGTATTTGGTGAAAAAATACGTGTGTGTGTGTGTGTGTGTGTGTGTGTGTGTGTGTGTGTGTGCATATTCTAACATGTGACTTAAAATTAATAGGAAACACTATCATTTGATAGAATGTGAAAAATGTTGCAGAAGTGAGTGGGTAATTTGAATTGGGGGTACTATTGAGGGGACACATGCCTATCTAGCAAAGACATGTCCTTTTTTGGTTTATGACAGTCCGGTGCGCACTGTCCCTATTCTCTTGCTGGCATCCTTTGCTAAAATTTTCATGCTGATATTTGTGTGTTTATATAAACATATATGGGGGGGGCGCCGTGACATGAGCTTGCTCCGGGTGCCCTGGCTGCACCCTACGCCTCTGGGTTGCCTCTGATTGGCTGGGAGAGCTCTCTCAGAGGGCCGCCCAGTGTTATAAACTGTTTTTTGTTTTCAAATTCCCCTTCAGCCGCCAGCGCTCCTCCTATTGACCTTATTAACAAACAAATAAAGCATAATGGTCCCCATAGGTAAAAAATACTTTGGCCCCCAATAGGTACACATTGGCTCCACAGGAATAAATAAAACCCATTTGCCCCAACAGCAAAAAACACATATATACCAGCTGCTATGATGCCATACACAGGGCCTGATTAAGGGTTCCAGCTGCCCTTGGCTAATACAGTACCTTCCCCACCTTGCTCATATTCAGCTAAAAATCTGTAACATTGCCACTTACTGTCCTAGCAGTGCTGGCAATGGTGGCAGTGGCATCAATCACAGCTTTGGTGGCGGAGCCAGCTGCGGCTCTCACAGGATCACCTCTACCCAGCGTCCCTGCCTCAGTGACTGTGGCAATCCCAGCAGGCACCACTGCCCCCGCAGTCCCCAGATCTCACAAGACCTCGCTTGACCCCAACTTTGGCAGCACCAGGTAACACTCCCATCTGAGCGTAATATATTGTGCTGGTGTTACGCCCCCTAGGACCCAGTGCGCCAGCCTGCTGCCTAATCAGCCTATTGGTTAATCAGGCCCTGGCCCTACATATAATTCCAGTAAAGGAGTCCATCACATTACACTGACAGATGAACCATCATATTATATTGGCTGTATAATACAGCCAATTATTTCACTAACATGGTTTCTAATAACAAGCAATCATTGTATACTCATCATGTAGTATCCTAAAATTGGACCACCAAGAGAGAAAACCAATGTATTACTACTTTATATATTGGTAGAGACCCCAATGACATGGGCAATTCATTTTGACATCTTCTAGGGAGAAGTTTGCAAAAGCTCCTCAATTGAGCTCATTCTGGAGAAGCCAGAAACTGAGCTCACAGTCAAACTGGCACAAAAGGTTGGCGACAATGTATAAGCTACACCCATACCATTACCTAATGATGTCCAGCTGCATTATATTATACTGTGGGGTGTGCGGGACCCAGCAGGAAGTGTCCCTTATTTACTGCAGCCCATTCTGTCCATGATGCTGGCAGTGGTAGTTGCGTCTGTGCTGGGACTGGCAGCAGATCCTCCTCTGCACTGCAGACAGTAGGACTCAAGGAGTGCATGATGTCATGTGGTGGTGTTGCAGAGCTCCTCTGGGAACCTTTTGCAGTGCCAGTAGTTGGGAAATTAATACTGGTCTGAGCTCATAACTAAGTCTCTGTAAAACATTTAACTTGAAGCCAGCCTTTGTGATCATGGATGGGACATAGCCTCCTTGGGCCCTGCAGGGCTCTAAGCAGACACCTACCTGTATGTTTGCCTTGTGGGAAATCTGGGCCTGGATACAGTAGAAACAAAGGGACAAGGAATACAGAAGAGTATGATACCAGAAATGCTGGGGAGGCAGGTTTCCAATATGACATTTTCTGGCTCATCTTATCTTCCCAAGGGTATGCGACAATTAAAACCAAGATTGTCAGCATTTCCAGTACAATACACATGCTCCATTAAGAGCTGTACACCAAGCCAGTGTAGGGTTAGGATGTCCAACCGCTAAAATGGATTAGCCAGGGGAGCTGGCAGCAGCTCGGGTTGAAACCTTACAGTCACATTGAGTGCCATGCTAAATGCCTATTCCTTCCCTATGGGGATGTCACATTGGCAGCCATTCTAAGGGCCTAGTTGTTCACGTTTAACTTTAATTTGACTTTTAGCAAAAAAAAAAAAAAAACTTGTATTTTTAAACAACGTTTAAAGATATGTTGTAAAATCACATTGTGCTGGTCCACTTTTGCACTATACATATGTAAAGATATAAACCTTTGAAATGTAGCAGAATGACATCATGAACATCTCAGTGGTGCTTCTGGCAGAATCATATCCATGAAGAAGCATCTATCAGGCTTTGCACAGAGCATCTATTAGCAAATGCTCTCACAGCACTACACAAACTGAATTTGCATTACTACTGTCCGCCAAGCCAACTGGCAAACAGCTTTACCAACGGAATTCATCCATATGTCATCAAGAAAATGCATTTTTAAAACAATGACATTATGAATCGTACTGTTCATCTTGGCCCCATGCAAGGAACTAATAAACGGACATAAAAGAGGCATCAGAAAACAATGCCATTATAAATAATGGTGTTTACCACTATACTATCAGTAACAGAATGTTACTGTTCATTTCAGGTCATAAGAATTTAGGTGTTTTTGAAAATGGCTCGGAGCAGGTCAGCATGCAGTATATTGGAATATGTATTGTGGCGCAGAATTATTTACTGCCTCCCACAAATGTAACTGCTGGGAATATTTCTACAATTAAATGAAAGAAAAATGGTGTTCTAAAGAACTATACTGTTAACAAATGAATTGAAAGGATCGGCCAAAGATGTAGAGATGTGCAATAAAACAAATTTTTGTATGAAGTTTAGGTATTTGTGCAATGAGCGATGTCCTTTTTCCCACATGTCCCACATGCATATCATAAAAGAGCCACATGTGACAAAGCATATATACAGTATACACATATATATATATATATGTGTGTGTGTGTGTGTGTATATATATATATATATATATATATATATATATACAGATGGAGCCGGCCTCGCTCTTGCAGGGGATGGCGGAAGATTCGCCATCCGCCATTCCCCGCCAGCCGCCATCAGATCTGCGAAAGGGGAAGCACGCACGAGATGCGCGCGCATCCCCATCCGACGTCGCTTCCCCCGGGTCCCCGCCGGCTTGTCGGCGGTCACCCGGGGTCCCCACCGCCTCCCCGCTCGCCTGTCTAATCCTGTTAACCCTGTCCGTCTCCTTGAAGCAGAGACGGACAGGGTTCCCGTCGCCCCACTGCCCGGAAACTGAGACGCGTCTCAGTCAGATGGAGCGCCTCGCCGCTGGCGGATCGCCAGCGGAGACAATCTAGCGATTCGCCAGCAAGAGGGAGGCCGGCTCCATCTGTATATATATATATATATATATATATAAATATATATAGACGATAAGGACGTGCAGCACTCCAAAGGCGATAATCTGTTCAAAGTAGTTTTCTTTATTAGCATACAACAACGTTTCAATATCCAATCGATATTTTCATCAGCTACCAACACACCTGTCACTAATCATCTAGGGCAATGGTTAACATAAGCTATGGAATCTTAGTTAAAAACAGGGTGCAGGGTGCATCAATTCATGAACCAAATCTCCACTATTTATTATCAGTTAATTTAGTGTGTGCAGAGCCCCTACAATGTCTGTTTAAACAATGTGGTCACAAGCCATAGGGCACCCCAAAACTAGGAAAGGTGAGTGCCGATGTTAAGTGTATATATTGTTTATAAGATTAATTTTTTTAATTAGTCTTATTGTGGTCACATTCTCTCATGCACCCTGTTTTTAACTAAGATTCCATAGCTTATGTTAACCATTTCCCTAGATGATTAGTGACAGGTGTGTTGGTAGCTGCTCACCTATAAAAGCAAAGTGTGCTGTGAGCTTCAGACCAGATAGCATGCCTGGAATCAAACATTGATGTGATAGCTATGTGTATTGTAGCCATTTTCAGCGATAGTGTTAGGACCTGCAGAAAAGTGGGGTCCCTTGAAGGGGGCTGCAGGCTTAAATGCATTGATCAATTCATGAACCAAATCTCCACTATTTATTATCAGTTAATTTAGTGTGTGCAGAGCCCCTACAATGTCTGTTTAAACAATGTGGTCACAAGCCATATGGCACCCCAAAACTAGGAAAGGTGAGTGCCGATGTTAAGTGTATATATTGTTTATAAGATTAATTTTTTTAATTAGTCTTATTGTGGTCACATTCTCTCATGCACCCTGTTTTTAACTAAGATTCCATAGCTTATGTTAACCATTTCCCTAGATGATTAGTGACAGGTGTGTTGGTAGCTGCTCACCTATAAAAGCAAAGTGTGCTGTGAGCTTCAGACCAGATAGCATGCCTGGAATCAAACATTGATGTGATAGCTATGTGTATTGCAGCCATTTTCAGCGATAGTGTTAGGACCTGCAGAAAAGTGGGGCCCCTTGAAGGGGGCTGCAGGCTTAAATGCATTGATCAATTAATGAACCAAATCTCCACTATTTATTATCAGTTAATTTAATGTGTGCAGAGCCCCTACAATGTCTATATATAATATATATATATATATATATATATATATATATATATATATATATATATATAATCGTATATAATATATTGTGGCAGAAAAAGCATCTCCCCACATGAAAGTAATGTGGAGGATCCAGACCAGGTTTTTAGAGCAGTAGCAGAATCTCAGGTGTGTAATCAGCAGCACCTGGGATTTCCTGATATAAGGTTTTCCAGTGAAGAAACACCTTGCTCTTGATGGTGGATTAGCCACCCAAGCGATAGGCCAGGGGTGTGTGGGCTATTGTAGGGACCAATGGAGCTTTTGCAAAAGTTTGGGATCCAGGGGTGAAAACAGCACGTTTTGTCTTAAAAGACTTTTAATAAAGAAAATAACACCAAGTTATGGACTTTGTTTAATATATTATGGACTGAATTTGAGAAGTGCGCCATTCCACACTTGTTCTCGTATCTTTTCTAACTCCCCTTAGCCAACAGGGGTATTGTGGAAACAGGCAGCAAACTAATAATCTTTCAGAATTTAGCACGAAAAAGAAGGGGTTTGGTTGAGATACATACACACTGCCATTCAAAATTTTGGTATCACTTAGAATTTTTTTTTAAAGAAAATCACTATTTTTTAAATAAAGATAACAGTTAGTTAATCAGAAATACACATATATAAATTATTAATTTGCTAAATGACTATACAAGCTGCAAATGTCTGGTTTAAAGGAATATCTACATATGTGTATAGAGGACTATTTCCAGCAAACATCACTCCAGTGTACATTGTATTTGCTAATTGCGTTAGAAGACTAATTGATGATTAGAAAACCCTTGAAAACCCTTGTGCAATTATGTTAGCACAGCTAAAAATGGGTTTGCTTGTTAGAGAAGCCATAAAACTGGCCTTCCTTTGAGCTAGTTGAGTATATGGAGCATCACAATTGTAGGTTTGATTATATTCTCAAAATGGCCAGAAAATGAGAACTTTCATGTGAAACTTAATAGTCTATTCTTGTTCTTGTTCATTGAAATGAAGGCTATTCCATGAAATAAATTGCCAAGAAACAAAACATTTGCTATGACGATGTGTACTACTCCCTTCAGAGAACAGCACAAACAGGTCTTCAACTAAGCAAGAAGACAAGTACAATAGATTCTCGAGAAATAGACACCTCATGGGTCCTCAAATGGCAGATTCATTAAATGGTACCCACAAAATGCCAGTTTCAGCATACAGTAAAAAGGTGACTATGGGATGCTGGAGTGGCAAAGAAAAGTTATATCTGAGACTGGCTAATAAAAGGAAAAGATTAATATGGGCAAAAGAACACAGACATTGGACAGCAGAAGATTGGAAAAAAGTGTTTTGGACAGACGAATCGAAGTTTGGGGTGTTTGGATCACTCACACTGCCGGACCACGAGCGCCGATTGGCTCGTGAATCGGTGGGAGATTTCCAAAAGCCTTGGACCTGCACTGAGGACAGCCGAGCAATGGGCATTTTACTCCACCTTGGCAATGAGAATTTCACTCCCCCTTGGCAACAAGCATTTCACTCCCCCTTGGGAGCAAACATTTAACTACCCTGTGGCAATGAGCATGTAGTCCCCCTTGGCAACAAGAATGTATAACCCCCCTGGCAACAAGCATGAAACCCTTTTTGGCAACAAACATGAAACCCCCTTCACATCGAGCATCGAAACTACAATTTTACAATTTTGCACATTTAAAACAACCCTTTTAGCTGCAAGTAAAATTGTATACTGTTGCTGTTTGCCACATTTAGTTTTAACTGTAGGTACAAGATATTCTTTCAAATTTGTATCACTACGATAGCAAGACATAAGAGATGCATTGTGTAAAGGTTTAACTCTTTAGCTAATGATGTGAAAGGGCAAAGCTTCTTGGCTTCATGATTAAATTTGGTACACACATAGTTAAATTTAGTAACACAAGTAACAGTGGCGTAACTATGGCCCCACAGACCCCACGGCGGCAGGGAGGCACTGAGTAGGTGAGAAGTGCCGGGGGTCTGCAGGGCTATTGCTGCGCAGCACTGCCAGTGGGACCTGCTTACTTCCAACTCCCCCTGCTCGCCGCCATCGCTGGGACCTGGAGAACTACTTTTCTGAGCCGGTCCGGGCGCTGCTAGTGTCTTCTGCTCTGCCTTAATGAAAAATGACCTTCACAAAATGTCCGCCCCCTTACAGCAGACACTTTATGGTCTGCTGTTAGGGGCAGCCATTTTTATGAAGTTCATTTTTCATTAGGAGAATCACCGGGACCGCAGACATGTAGATCTGCGGGTCCCAGCCACAGACCCGGCAGCGGGGACAGGCGGAGGGGTAAAGCAGGGCTGAGGGGCTGCAGGCCGAAATTTCCGGGGGTGGTCTGCCGGCTGAAATTCGGGGGGAGGGGGCCGTGGCTGTCTGCTGACTGGGGGGGGGGCGCTGATTTTATAGTTACGCCACTGACAAGTAATGTATTGTACTTTCTCTTACCCTTTTGTTTTATAGTTTTTCTGGACTCTTCACAAAAGAAATAGACTTCTGCGGTGGTGTTGAGCGTTTTCTATGCCCTTACCCAGCATAGCCTACAGTAGTTATTATACATGTGAGAGACCTTTGATCTTTCATCAGAAACCTGGTGCTTTCAATCTTGGTCTGGATATGTATGTCGGTTTATGTCTTTTACTGATTCATAAATTGTTATCCTTGTTTGAAAATAAAAGGTTTCCCTTATTCATGAACATCTTGCGTGGCAACTTGCGCCATTGTTTGTAGCCTTATTTTGTATCTATTTTTCACTCGGGGAGTAGGTAATATCCCTATTTACACACTTAGGAGGTAATTCTCGTTGACCCGCAATAAGTAAAATTCGCTTTGCGGGTCATCTAAACGTGACCCGCAGAAATGCCTGCCCGCTTCCCACATGCAGATTAAACAAGCACGCATGCAAATGAATGTTTTGCATAGACATCCATTTGCAGCTTGCGTGCAGGGTAGAAATCATTCGATGGTCACCGACCATTGAATGATTACTCTAGCGCTCGCAGATCTAAGATAATCTCTGGTGTCTTAGATCTGTGGCACCCCTGTGAGGGAAGAAGGCGGGCAGCTGACATCCGCTGAATTCAGCTGCCCGCCCCCTGCACCAACAGCACCGGCATATTACCATGGGCGCGACTGCAGTGTGTGGCCTCCCATCTGCACTGCTAGGTGTGAGTGGGCTGGTGAATAATCGATTTGCCACAACCTTCTCGCACAAATCGGCTGCACATGCACATAGATGCTTACGTGCATGCGTGGTTTCAAAACATTGCTCCCAGCAGGGAAGCAATCAAATCAGAATGAGGGCCTTAGGCAGCACTGTTTCCTGTTTCATTGTGCAGTGTATCCACTACTCCTCTTTCCATTGCAAATCATTTACATATTGACATTTTGCTTGTGTCAGCCTTTTGTCTATGTCAAACTTGTGCATAGCGACCATTAGGTTTTGACCTCTTGACTGTCACCCTACACAGTGTCAACCCAACCAGTCATGTAGGACTACTACCCCTCTGTCATGGGCAATCCATGTTATCTTTTTTTTTTTTATTATTCCTTTTTATTTGACCCTTTTTTTTAAAAAATAGACAATACATATACATTTAACATCAAGTAATAAAAAAAAAACCTTACCATTCACAAACAATTACACTGCTTGCATCCAATATACAGTAGTACAAGATATCATAATAACGCAACAGCATGATTTCACCTACATTAGAGAGCTCTTTTTGTCCTCACGTTCTTTCCTATACTCCGCTATTTTGTTACCTTTCTATACTTTGGCCATCTACTTTACTAATTCCTCCTGTAATTATCCTCTTAATCTTAATTTAACTGCTCCACCTAACCTTTTCGGCCTGTTTTCCCAGTATATGTCTTATTCTTAATTTACTTTATGGTGAATTTTTACAAATGTTTAACCCCTTCCTGACAGCTAGTTTTTGCGTTCCTGACAGAGCCATTTTTTTCAAATCTGACATGTCTCACTTAAGTGGGGATAACTTTTTTTTGCTTTTACTTATCCCAGTGATTTTGAGATTGTTTTTTCGTGACACATTGTACTTCAAATTAGTGGTAAATTTGGGTCGATACAGTCTGTGTTTTTTTGTGAAAAATACCAAAATGTCGTGAAAAAATGGAAAATTTAGCGATTTTCAAAATGTTAAATTTTCTGCTTGTGAGACAAATAATCATACCACTCAAAATAGTTAATAACTAACATAGACCATATGTCTACTTTATGTTTCCATCATTATTTCAACTTCCTTTTAATTTTTTGGGACACTAGGAGGCTTACAATATGAATAGCAAATTCTCAAATTTTCAAGAAAATTTCAAACACTGATTTTTTTAGGGACCAGTTCAGTTCTGATGTGACTTTGAGGGACTTGTATGTGAGACACCCCCATAAATGATGCCATTTCAAAAACTGCACCCCTCACAGTATTCAAAACAGCATTTTGGAAGTTTGTTAACCCTTTAGGTGTTTCACAGGAATTAAAACAAAGTGTAGGTGAAATTTCAAAATTTCATTTTTTTTGCAGAGTTTCAATTTTAATACATTTTTCTAACGAATACAGTAGATTTTACTAGAGAAATGTGACTAAAAATTGATTCCCCCAATTCTTTGGTTTTCATAAATATCCTATATGTGGCCCTAGTGTGCACGGTGACTAAACCACAGGCTTCATAATAGAAGGAGCACCTACTTGATTTTGGAGCCTCCTTTTTATGAGATTATTTTTTAGGCACCATGTAGGTTTCTAGGCACCATAAGATGCTAAAAGTTAGGAACCCCCCCACAAGTGACCCCATTTTGCAAACTACACCCTTCAGGGAATTCATCTAGGGGTATAGTGTACATTTCAAACCCCCAGGGGTTTCACCAATTGTGGTACAACTGGGCAGTGAAAATAAAAAAAATTAATTTTTCATTTTCACAGCTCAGTTGTATCAAAATTGGTGAAACCCCTGGGGGTTTGAAATGTACACTATACCCCTTGATGAATTCCCTGAAGGGTGTAGTTTGCAAAATGGGCTGACTTGTGGGGGGGTTCCACTGTATTGGTGCAACATAGCACCCACCATTCATTCCACCAAAATCTGTGCTGCAAAATCCAAAAATCACTCCTTCCCTTCTGAGTCCTGCCATGCACCCAACTGGTATTTTTTGGTCACATGTGAGGCATTGCCGTACTCGGGAGAAATTGGGGCACAGATTTTGGGGTGCTTTGTATCCTTCATTCCTTGTGAAAATGAAAAATTTTGAGCCAGATCTGCATTTTTGTGTAAAAAAATGTAATTTTTTACAGAAAAATGCAGTTCTGGCTCAAAATTTTTCATTTTCACAAGGAATGAAGGATACAAAGCACCCCAAAATCTGTGCCCCAATTTCTCCCGAGTACGGCAATGCCTCACATGTGACCAAAAAATACCAGTTGGGTGCATGGCAGGACTCAGAAGGGAAGGAGTGATTTTTGGTGGTGGAATGAATGGTGGGTGCTATGTCGCATTAGCAAGACCCCCGAAGCACCAATACAGTGGAACCCCCCCACAAGTGACCCCATTTTGGTCCACAGCTTTGGGAGGGGGGCTGGCGCTGCGGCTGGTGGGGGGTTGGGAGGGGTGCTGGCGCTGCGGCAGCCGGGTGGGTGGGAGGGAGGGGGCGCTGCCGGGTGGGATGGGGGGGCTGGCGATCGGTGGTGATCGGTGCTGTACTTAACAGCACCGATCACCACCGATCACTGTGTTACCGAGCGGCTTAGCCGCCGGTAACACAGAAAACGCTGCAATTGGCTGTTCACATTTGAACAGCCAATCGCAGCGATCGCCGACCGGGGCTCAGGGACAGCAGACATCTCCAAACTGTCACCGCGTCTATGGACGCGGTGACAGTTTAAAACCATGACGTATATATACGTCTTCGGTCGGGAAGTACCTCCCGACCATGACGTATATATACGTCATATGTCGGGAATATCTTTCTAATATATATATATATATATATATATATATATATATATATATATATATGTATGTGTGTGTGTATGTATATATATATATGTGTGTGTTTGTGTGTATATATATATATATATATATATATATATACATACACACACACATATATATATATATATATACATATATATATATATATATGTGTATATATATGTGTATATATATATATACACACATATATATATATATATACACACATATATATATATACATATATACACACATATATATATATACATATATATATATATATATCATTCAGTTCATTATGCCAAAACTTTTGATATATATCATTCATTATGCCAAAACTTTTTAGGCAGCTCATGAAGCTGCTGCTGCGGCTGGAGGGGAGGGGGGAGGGGGGAGCGCTGCGTGCGCTGCTGCTGCTGCCGGGGGAGCCTGCCTGCTTCTGGACGGGTGAGTGCCGGGTGGGAGGAGGGGGCCAGCTCATCGGTGGTGATCGGTGCTGTATTTAACAGCACCGATCACCACCGTTTTCTGTGTTACCGAGCGGCATAGCCGCCGGTAACACAGAAATAGCTGTGATTGGCTGTTCACATTTGAACAGCCAATCACAGCGATCGCCGTCCGGGGGGGGCATCCCTGCCCCCCCCGGGCGGCGAGGGGGGATGTCTGCTGTCAGGGACAGCAGACATCTCCAAACTGTCACCGCGTCTATAGACGCGGTGACAGTTTTAACCCATGACGTACATTTATGCCATGTGTCGGGAAGTACTTCCCGACCATGACGTAAATGTACGTCAAATGTCGGGAAGGGGTTAATATATGTATTTTTTTTTGTTAATCTTACTATTATATAATAAAGTGAAAAAACTTACTTTAACTCTCAACAGTGTTCGTCAGTGCTCTCTTTTTCAATTGTGTTTGTTAGTGCTATTTCTATCAGTGTAAACTTACAGAACACATATAATGAGGAGCACATCTATTAAAAAAAACATCAAAGTAAGAGACCGAGACACAAAGAGAAAACAGGAATACCAGAGGGTGCCCCTTTCAATTCTCTGAGCCCCATTATACATCCCCCCCATACATACCCTTTATTATACCAACCCCCCCATACTTTATAACATTTTGTTACTGTCTTTCTTGACATGTGAATATGTTTCTCGTGCTCTATAGTGGTATTTACTAATTCTACCCATTTACTAATATCTGGGGCTTCTTTGGCCATCCAGGATCTCGCTATGATGACCTTCGCGATTGAACAAAGGTTTAGAGCATTTTGTCTTATTTCAGATGTAGTGTCCTCTTTCGGACAAATACCCAGTAAACAGCTGCTTGGCTGTACACTCTGAGATGGGACAATATATCCCTTACCTTTTGCCAGAAGATTTGCACCTCTTTACACTGCCAAAGCAGATGGAAAAAGGAGCATCCCAGTTCCCTGCACTTTGGACAGCTGTCCGTTGTGTTCCCTGAAAATTTACTCAACTTCACGGGAGTTATATAGGTCCTATGTAAGATATTTATTTGGACCTGCTGGACTCTAAGGGAGTTAGTCGCACCCCTTATTGATGCCATGGCCAGCTTCCAATCCTTGTCACTAATTTCTGGGATATCTATCCTCCATTTAGTTCTTAACTCTGGGAGGTCATTCTCTTGGTTATAATTTAACAGATATTTATTAGAGATGAGCGGGTCCGGATCCCCGAGATCCGACAGATCCGAATATCGGGGATCCGGGCCAGATCCGAGCCGGCTCGGGAGTTCCCGCCTGAATTCCGGACCAATAACGAGGCCGAACGTCATCATCGCGCTGTCGGATTCTCGCGGGAGCGGGATCTTATAAAAGACGCACGCGCGCCCGCCATCTTCACTCCAATCTTGGAGAGGGAAGAGGGTGGTTGGGAAGCTCCGTGTGCTCCGTGCTGTGCTCTGTGCCATGTGCTCCGTGACCTGACCTGTGCCCTCACTGCCCTGTGCTGTGCTCCGTGCCATGTGCTCCGTGCTGTGCTGTGCTCCGTGACCTGCCCTCACTGCCCTGTGTTGTAGACTTGTGGCCTGAGCCCTGTAGTGTGATTTAACTAACTAGGTGCTGCAGTGCTCACACGCAGGGGCTGCAGTGTCCACTGTCCAGGGGCTGTCCTGTGGCAAGTGCCCTGATGTGATTTATTTAGCCCTAAGCCCTGTGTTGTGATTTATTTTATTTAGCCCTGAACCCTGTGTTTTTTTTGTGATTTAACTAACTCAGTGCTGCAGTGCTCACACACAGGGGCTGCAGTGCTGCTGAGTAGTACACTGTGTACAGGGGCAGCATTAATACAAGGGGCTGTGTCCAGTGTGACGGCCTATATCTTATCCATTGTCCAGTGTCACAAGTCACTCACGACATATATCCTGTGTCCTGTCCTGTGTGACGACTGACGACATATCCTGTGTCCAGTGTGACGACATATATCCTGTGTCCAGTGTGACGACATATATCCTGTTTGGGAAGAAGTAGTCCAAACAGCTGCTGATGGTCAGTGTACTAGACCAAGTGCGTGCCTTCGGGAGGAACACATGTAATGTGGTGAAGTGGTGAGGGAGGAAATGGAAAACGTACGCCTAGCCTGTCTGATCAAGTTTGATAAGGAGGTATCTTCACAAACCACGTGACCTCACGCCAGATAGGGGTCTTGTTAGATATTAAACTAATCAAATGTTCTCTTCTCTTGCTAATGGTGTGGAGGTTCTAAAAGAGGAGTGCAGCTACAAGTGGGGGGGTTATTAAACTGCCACAATGTCTGCCCCTGTAGTGCTGCTCTGCTTCCGACATGTGCCAGGTTGGAAGTGTAAGGTCCACATGTATGTGATGCCCACTGCTGTCGCCTAGCTTAGTCAACCAGCTACCTCGGGATAACCTTATGGCCCTACTACAGTAAATAAAAACGATTTTGTGAGCTGTGAAGTGATCAAAATTGTCTAGAAATGAGTGGAAACTAATGTTATTGGGCTTAATAACACTTTAGGGGCAAAAACAGGCCTGAAAACTATTATTTTAGCAATTTTTAGCATTTTTCCAAATAAATCCAGATCCAAAACCAAAACCAAAACCAAAACCCGCAAGGGTGGTTTTGCCAAAACCAATCCAGATCCAAAACACGAAGGGAGATCCAGATCCAAAACCAAAACCAAAACCCGAAAAAGTGGCCGCCGCACATCTCTAATATTTATATATTTTAGAGACTCTCTGCCCCCCACTGATCTTGTTGATAAATTTTTTAACTGGTGTTTCGATAATAGTTTGTGGATTTTCAACCCCAATATATTGGGAGAGAGCACTCCTCATCTGTAAATATCGTCTTGGGTATCCCAAATTCCCCCTGAAGTTGTATAAAGGATTTTAGTAGATTATTTTCATACATCTGTCCCACCGTGTTAATACTGTAGTTCTTCCAGATTCTACCCCCTTGCTATATTTTAAATTTTTCCAGATGTTTGGAGGAAAACAAGTGCATGTCTGGATCAAGTCCTTCATAATTGGTGACTCTACCCACTCGTTTCCATACTTTTATTGCCTGCACCAAGATCGGCGGTGTCCCCCTACCACACCCCGCCGCCAAGACTACTTGAAGCAGAGTCTGTCCCGGGGCAACCACTCCAACCAGATCCCACAGACCGGGTGGCTCTTCCCCCTCCCTGATCCAGTTACTGATATGGGCTAACTGGGATGCCAAATAATAAAGCCTAAAGCTTGGCATTGCCAGCCCACCATGTTCTCGCTCTCTTATCAGGAATCCATGTTATCTTTAATGTGAAGATCACTCGTAACCTATACTTTTCAATATAAAAACATCTGGATGCTTTTTCACATGTGTGTCATCAACAAGTAGATCTTACTGAGCAACTGTGCAACAATGCGCTGGTGAAGCAGTATATGTCCACTTTAATGCTGCCTCATAGGTGTTACTATCACATTCTCCCTGAAATGATTTTTCAAATGTAGGCAAGTGTGACCTCTAATCAACTCATTTAAGCACCATCATAATTATGGGCGTGATGCAGAGGTGCCCGCAGTTGCTTGTGCAGCTGCAATTTTGTTAGCAGAATACTTACTAAAATTTGCTAATACACAGCTGTGTTGTGAACATACATGAGCCGTCATCTCACATCCTCCACTCACGTAGCTGGGATATTGGGAACATCGTCACAGTGTTTGATTTGGGCATTAACCCTTTGAGAGCCAACATCTCTGTGAGAGATGAGCAAAATATCCCCTAAATATGCCAGCGCCGCCCACATTTGTTATATAAATTCAAATGAAAAATGTTGTGTAAAAAAAGATTATGGGTGAGATTTAATAGGATGAGATATTCAGAAAGTGTGAGGGTTGGGAAGAAATCTCCAGTTTTTTAAAGCGGCAATTCTTTACACTGCAAAACCAGTTTGATTTTGAAGTGTAAAGGATTGCCGCTTTAAAAAACTGGAGATTTCTTCCAAAATCTCTCACTTTCTGAATACTGTATCTCATCCTATTAAATCTCACCCAAAATTTCCAATATAAGGTAAACATTACAGGTCATTATGATGAATAAAAATGTTTGTTTCTACAATTTTCACACCTATTTTGACAAATTCCCTTGGCACTCAAAAGATTAAGGCCCACCTGGGGAATGCAGTGGTAGTAGCCCATGCTTAGAGGCTAGGACATGCAGATGGTAGCAGATTAATAACAGCAATGCACTTTGGATAATACACCATAGTTCTGTGCAGTATAATATAACATCTATAATATTCACGTCTAGTGCTCAGTCTGGAACCTGATCACTACAGGAGGGGTAGGCCTCTGGGAAGTGGGTTCTACTGGAGGATTCCCCTGTAGGTCAGTCCAGTCCTGACCAAGAACACTTCAGTCAGACAATTGGACCTCTGCTTCCTCAGACTGAGCAGCTGTGCCAAGATGCTGGAGCCCAAAAAGAGTCAAACCCATCTGCTTTTTCTAGGCCACCGCCCCCATTACCTCCCCTAAACAATGAGTAATTGTCACTCGCTTTGTATATAAATTCTCTGTGCATACGTTACCACTAACCAAAAAGTAAAGAACAGAGAGCGCACTGTATTGATCTAATTTACTTATTTTATTTATTATTATAAAGATAATATTCTAAATCTTATCACATGTATAATAAAACAATAATAAAACAATACTTAAATAAACCTTAAAAAATTGTAATAAATGTTACATTCATTAATTCTCAATATGCAATGGCATCCACCTTATTGAAACAATTATTTTAATGAATTTCCTTCTGGGAAACTCAGACCAATTTAGACATATAATGGGGGAAATTTACTAAAGGAAATTTGTAAAAAAATAGGTGTATTTGTATCCAGAAATACACTTATTTTTGACATTTACTATCCTGAAAATATGGCAATTCGTATTCGTATTGATAGCACATCAATACGAATACGAATTGCCATATTTTCGGGATAGTAAATGTCAAAAATAAGTATATTTCTGGATACAAATACACCTATTTTTTTACAAATTTCCTTTAGTAAATTTCCCCCATTGTAACTTCCCTTGTATATGGATAGTTTTTAAATATCTTTTTTACTCCAGATGTTTAAAAGTTTGTAGTGATACCAAAGAAACAAAACTGAATGTTCTTTTGATCACAATAAGCCTACATGGCTACAGGTAATGTAATAAGTCCTGCAAACAATTATACCACAAAGTTACCACTAACCAATCGCTGCAGGAGCACAGCGCAGTTTAAGTGCATGCATAGTGGCAAAAAGATTGCTCCACTGCATCGATATTGCATATACCTAAATCAGGGCTTACATTATCAAAGAGCACCATACACTTAGGGGTAGATGTATGAAACAGTGATGAGGGACGATAAGTGATAAAGTGCCTGGTACTTTATCACCAGCCAATCAGCTCCTGACTGTTAAGTTACAGGCTGGGTTTAAAAAGGGACAGTTAAGAGATGATTGGCCTGTGATAAAGTACCAGGCACTTTATCACTTCTCCCTTATCACTGCTTCATACATCTACCCATCAGTTCTGAATAATTTATACTCCTAATATTTCACTAACAATGTTGATTTACCCTTTTGCAAGCAATTAGTTGAAAAAAGTATTAAAAAAAGCAAAAACATTTAAATTAGGCTACTAAATTATCTTATTTTATAACATGATCATTATTTTGCAAGCCTTTTGGTTAAAAAAAAGACTGCTAAAGGGACATTGGTGACATCCTTTCCATTTAATGAAGCTTGCAGTTATGGCCAAGTGAGTAGAACTGCTGTTATTATCTGCATGAGTGACTAGAGGCCGAGGGTCTGGATATATGGGAAGATCCCCACTGTAAATGTGCACATTTATCATACATAATCAGACCAAAAGGGTCAGGCATGGCGGGGGTAGAGAGATATGGAAAAGCTGACAAATGAAGCAGTGAGGCTCGGGGGTTAACATAATATTCAAACAGAATGAGATCTTCATTTTCTTAAGCTTGTCACTTTTACCATCTTGTGACACTTGGTTAGGAAGCGGAATGAGAAGGAGAGAGAAATTGTCTGGGTAGGAGCAGAGAAACGTGCTCATTCATTTCTGGAAAGGACGATAAACGCAATCAAGAAAATGTTTCAATTCATTTTCCCTTCTGCTTGTTAAGGGAAGCATAGCAATGTAGATTATATTTCTTTTTGTTGCTCATCATGTTATATATACGCAATCTGCATCGCACTGTGCGCTGCATGTTAAACATCTCATCTCTAGATTTTTATGTACTGTGGAGATATAGCAGTTGTATTTGATTAATGCATTACTGTATTTCCATCATTTTAATGCATTACAAAGATTTTAAAGATTAGAAACATATAACAAAGCAAATGTCTCCACCTTCACACTTCTGCTATAGGAAGGAATATGAGGCACAAGAACAATCTTTACAAAAACTTGGGGAATGAAGGGGGTTACTCAGATGTGACCTGTGCTGTGTGATTTTTCAGAGCCCTGCGATCAGATAGTATGTATGTATGTTATGTACAAGCACTTCACTGTGGCGCGAAACACATGCGCTTTAGCAATTTTGCAGGCACATCGCAGGGAGGGACCCAGCGAGTGGGTCGGCCTCGCTCCCATGCAGCCTAGTGCTGGCAGATGTACTTTTGCAGAGCTTAGCAATAGTACAACTGAATCAGGCCAAAAGACCCTAACTCAATTATATATGCATACTGTATATGAGAATAAATCAGCTCTGGTTCAGTTGGTTGATAGAGCTAGTACTACCTTTGTAACTACTTCTGATGTTCTTTGACAGTTCACCAAAGTTAAACACAATGAAGCCTCATCTGCTATAACTATCTGTTTCAAACATCACGACCCATACATGCTCCGGTAGGGTCCGGGGAATGGCCGCATGCATGCGAGCTCCCACCCATCGAGCTTTCATCCCAATCCCCCAGAGAAGGCGAGCCTCACAGATGGGAGGATGATAAATAATTCAAGCGCTCAATATATATACCTATTTTCAGTATCCCAATACTAATTGAGCAGCTAATATAAGCGCAACCCACTCTCTCTTTCTTCATCACATTTATTTATTGTGTCATTACTGTGTTGGGTTTTGGAGTACCACCTGACTCTGGTGTAGTGTGGGAATCAGTAATCAAAGTGGTCACCAGTTGATCCTCAAACATATTAGGGTGTTACAGGTTCACTTAAAATGGCCTCATCTCCCTTCTTGGCAGCAATAAATGCCCTCCCCCTTCCCTTACACACATGTACACATCCTTGAAGGTCACCCTCCTTCACTAGTAGTTACCTTAGTAGGTGGCAGGTATATGGGTCTGTGTCTACCAGGAGTGGGAGTGTGGGGCTAGGCTGGATTTCATACCCAAGCACCATCACAGGCATGAAGGTGCAGCAGATGGCACTGTCATATGTATGTAAGAACTGCCATCCGCTTTCCCTGCATATTAGGTGATATTACAGTATGTGCTTTTTACAGGAAGTTGTAGCAAACTTTCTAAAGAGAAAATGTGGATAAGTGGCTGGCTGTTTATCACTCCACTTTATCACTTTTTGAAACTTGATACATCTCTGACCTTTAGAAACACACAGTAGAATTACTACCAGTATATTTTTTGAGGGGGGGGGGGGGGGGGTGGAAATAATAATAATTTTATTGATATAGCAGCATTTCTCCAATCATAATACCCAGGGAAATATCCAAGCAAAATGAAATCCATGATATTTTTGTTTCTCTGACCCAGACATCAGGGGCTCCGGAAGTTGCTAAAATATTTGGGTAATTTCTCCAATATTTTAAAAAATATGCACATTGAGATACTTCTCTAATGCTCCAACTCCTGTGCGAGGAATAACAAATAATTTCTTAACTGTGCACACAAAAGCATTATTCTGGCCATACACTGAAGGGTTTTCTTAGGCCGTCTGGCAATCAAGAAAAGGTCTGACAGATGCAAACAATCTTAAATTTTCTCCATTCATTGAGACGTTTATCATACCCGGGTAACTTGATAAAAGGAAATCTTCTGAAAATGAAATCAAAATATCATGTTTTTGTGAGGAACCATTTGGGAAGGTGCAGCAAATATGCAGGCGTAAGGTGACCATTTTGTGGTGTGTATCAGTGCGCAACTGATACCCTATTCGCTAAAATAGTGGCACCAGCATCATAGTTACTGTGGCCATTCGTATTTACTGCAGCCATTATGTGAGACTATACACTTATGGAGTTGATGTTCCTTGCATCTACATCAAGGTTCAAATGTATAAACAGATGTTGGGATGTTGCAATGGCTCAGGTGGATATTTCTTCTGAGTGGATACTACATTTGCATTGTTTTGCATGTTTGTAGCCTTGAAAAATTGCAGCTGTGTAGGCATTAGAGTGCAAATCTGAATCAGGCCCATAGCATCTATCAGTGTAAGGCAAATGCTATGCTTGTGTGTGTGTGTGTGTGTGTGTGTGTGTGTGTGTGTGTGTATATGTGTGTAATTATTTTGCTCATACATGGAAACAAAATAAATGACTCTAAGCAATGAAGAAACTGTACTTGGTATTTGCCTGTCCCTATAGTATGTGTATGAGCAATGAAGATGAGTATTCAGTGATGCAGAGGCAGAACTCTGGGAGGCAATGGAGTCAGCTGCCACCGGGCTCCTGCTCTCAAGGGGGCACCTCTCCTCCCCTGCAAGTTTGGATCAGTTCATTGAAGGCCATCAATATCACTTCTGTAGCTGAGTTCTTAAATATATGTATTATCACTATATATATAGATAGATATTTCAGGTTAAGTGTGTGAGTGGTGGGGCGATATATATCTTGCCTCCGGGCAACTGGGACAAACTTACGCCACTGCAGTGATGCATTCACAAATAGCCAGTCCCAAGCAATTCAACAGTGATAGCAAATGTCCACCATTTGTGTCGTGTTTAACATTTTTAGGCATTTTGCTCAACCCATTGAAATTCCATCTGTATAAAACATTTTAAACTCAGAAGTGTTCACGTAACTCCCTTGTATGTAAAGGTTAATCCAGATACAAACTTATGTCAAGTGACTTTGGCTTTAAATCATCCTTATTTTTATTTTAGGGTAGTTGGAGATAACTATATCAGATGCAAGAGATAGCCAGGCCCATATCATACTCTCAGTACAGATCTAAAAAGTTCAAGGAGAGTTCAAGCATGGACAAGGCAGTCAAGAAGGGGTCAAGTGTACAGAAATTGTTCGTGTTCTGGAGAAATTAGCTTTACAAATACATTGTTTCTGATGTGGTAATTGTCTCATCCTCCAAATATTCACACCTCATTTAATCTTTGAATTTCTTTACAACCATTAGCATTCTTCTTCTTCACTGAAACATATCTGATTCTTACTTAAAAAGATTTGTTTATAAAGCAGCTCATTTGAAAATTAGATTCCTAGTCCTTGAGGTGAAGAGAAACATTACAGAGTTTGATAAATCTGTCCTATGCACTCACGGATGTCTTTATGCCTTGTGCTTGTGTGGACAATAGAAATAAATCTATGGATGCTTAAACATTGAACGGGTTACTTACTTCTTGTAAGCTGATATCATTATGACAAAGTACTTGTATTTCAAAAAGAGAAATAATAGCAAGTTTGATAAGTGAAAATAATTTCATTTGGTTGCCCATTACACATCAGCGATGTACCTATCAAATTTAAAACACTGCTGCTTTATTAACATAAATATTTTTAAAAAGAGATCAACATTACCAAATTACAATGACTCTACCCAATATACTATGATTTTTTGGAAGCTCAAAACATGAAGTCCTCCGTAATTACATTAATCAGGTTCTTTTAGGTTGGGGTGCTAGAACATTATCTCCTGTAGCAATTCTGAGACACAGAAAGGCACATCATATCCAACAGTTATGCAACTCTCATATGATTCCTTTGTAGTTGGTTAGGGATCAGAATTCTTTCTACCATTTAAAGTTATTCAAAGTACTGTAGGTCTTGAGACCAATCTTACAACTTCTAAATGCAGTACATTGCTTTACTATTCACCATGGACTAGCTACTGTGACTGACTACTGTACTTGTAGCAGACGTTCCAGAAGTCACCTTGATGTACCTAGTAATTAAATTGAATAATGAACAGTCCAGAGGTAGTAATTGTGTAATGGGTAAGGACACCTGACTATCATAAAATCCATTTAAAAACCAAAGGAACAAACAATAAGTACTGTTGAAAAAATAAGGTTTCCATAATGTTTTAGGGCCTTATAGAAACAGGTGCAAGTTTACCAAAAATATCGTAAGTGTTGTATTTTTCCTGCAGCTGCGAGATTTTTGGTATTGGATGAAGAGTTTTGAATATTGCAGCAATATGAGTATGTGTAAGTGTGTGTGAGACCCCTTTTAGCGCCTGCCAGGTGTTGTGTGTGCATAACCGCTGGGGTGTGTGTTTGAAATTCCCTCACTGTTAAAATGTTTTGGTAAGTAGCACATCCCCTCAGTGTGTGTAAACCCCCATGTATGTTCGTATGTATGTGTGTGTGTGTGTTTGTGTGTTTGAACCCTGTGTCCAGTGGCAGCTGGCATCCTCGTTCCCAGTGAAATGATGAAGGGTAGCTGACAGGAAGACTACTGGAGCTTCTAAGATTTTGGCACATACAAACTGGATACCATGGGTATAGGAACATGCAAAACTGCATTAACCCTTTCAAGTACAATGCCTAGCCCAATGTCAGGCTCAACAGCCCTAGCGCTAGTAGCAGATCCAATGGTGAGCCACTTTAAAATACATTAACATTGTTCAACATTCAATGAAGACCATTTTTGAATTAAAAAAAAAATACAATTAATTTAAACATTGAAACCAGATTGTTTGAATTGCAAAAAAAAGACTGCAAATGGTTAATATAAAACTGGGCACAAGTTTTTTGCGGGGTAAACCTTTCACTTAATTGGATACGCCCCCTAAAGCTTTTTTCTATCTGGCCTTCTCTGCTATCTTTTTATATGCAGATATCCTCATTTACTGTATATAACCAACTTATTAAAGTCTTGCTATAAAGACCTACTTCCATTTCATATATATATATATATATATATATATATATATATATATATATATATATATATATATATATAGAGGTAGAGGTGTAGGCCTGGCACTCCTCCAGCAGTACAGGTAACCCAGGTGCCTTCAGGAACAGAAGTACAGGATAGTGAAGAGACAACAGCGGCACATATAATGTAATTGGATATAAATTCATAACAACCAGTTAAATGATGAATCTTATTTAATTCTAGATAGCTTTATATGTAGGACTATTTCATTTATGTGGTTTCCACAAGCTCAAGAATGAGTTAGCCATGAAGTACTGTAAGTGCCACTTTTTTTTTCCATGGCAGAAACAACTTTTGGTCTAGGCTTACCATACTAGCAGTGGCGTAACTACTGTAAGGCAGCCCCAGCAGCCACTTGGGGGAGCAAGCAGCAGCAGGGTCTGTGTGGGCGCCGGCACCCGCTCGAAGCACCGACATGCTGCTGCCTGCCGCTGCCTACTGACTGAGCACCGGAGGTGAATCAGCCGCAGAGCGGGTGTGGCCATGGCAGAGATGACAAATCCCCCCACTGATTCAATTGACTGTACATAGAGCCAGCTATTGACTATTGTGTACAGGTTGGGCGGGCGGATGGGCGTGCTAGGGGGGCCTGGGATGTGTCAGAGCCAAGGGAAGCAGCAGTGTCTGCTGGTCTCTTCCTCTCTCCTGCTTCAGCTTCTCCATTATGAGTGTGACATCATCACGTCACACACTGAGGAAACACGCTGGAGAGCCTGGGGGGGGAGGGGCGCCACAAACTTTTTGGTAGGGGGGAGCAAAATTTATAGTTACGCCACTGCATACTAGCCTTTTAAACTGGGACACTCACAAATTACAAAGGTTCTGTGGCTGATTAAAAACCAGGTAAAATGCACTCTGGAAGTCATTCAGCCACAGAACTTGTGTAATTCATGAATATCCTGGTTTATAGGGATAGTATGGTAGGCCTAGTTAGTAGTTCTAACCTACAATGTACTTTCCTTCTAATTAATAATAATGTTTTAATGGTGTTTAAATACTATTATATGGCCAATGCAGACATATATTTTTCATGTGATCTAAACTCTCCATTGTCAGATGACAGAAGATCAAGAACAAAACTGAACACACTAACGTAACAACTAAAATGACAAGACCAAATGTACCCATCAAAAAATAAAAGTCAGCTTTAATTATAACTTAAGGAGGGTGACAGAGGAAAGAATGGCAACATTTTCCAACTACATGTCCTAGGCAAAGCTAGGTCACAACTTTCAGGGGTCAACTATCCCTGTGTCAAAGAAAGTATGAATTACAACTTGTAAATGCTAACTTTGATTTTCTAATCAAGTAGGAGGTATCCAACACCCATGCCAAAGCACAATTCACTGCCACTCGGGTCAGGAAATGCCATTGACCCTGGTTGGGTGAAATATGCTGGACGAGTGCAATGAAGGATTACTCAGAGGGAAGGGAGGGTGGGCGATCAGAAGCAAAGAGAATGTGATAACTGCCTAACAGCTATAACCCATTCCTAAACTGACCTACACCAATCCCTACACTTAACTGAACTGTCACTCAATTGAAGAAATCACCTTTATTAATTCATTCTCTCCCTGAATAGATTTCAACATGTTTCATAAAAAACCTTGGTTATCTTGCCTTTAAAGCATAAATAGATGAAGTGTGTTCTGTGTGTTAGTCACCAAATACTTGACTAAAATAAAATCAGTCCATTATTTCGTACACTAACTCATGATACATCACACTGTTGGTCGAGACCACCCAAAGGCTATTGAGTTGGCTAGCAATTCAGGGTATCCAACTCATCCTCCAACAATAATAAGCCAATCCAAAATGACCCTTAAGGGTTGTACAAACTTCTGATTAAAATGACTAAACCAAACGTACCAACTGTGCCCACATTGCATAACATTGAGAGTGTAGCTATAAAACAAGCCTCTCCCTTCTAACAGGCTAACAACTAAACATGTGACCCCCCCCCCCCCCCATCCCCCCACACACACCTGGCCTAGACTTCTTACAAGGTAACTTAAATGAGCACCTAGGGGTCCATGGAAGGCTCCATGAAGAAATATAGACTGTCCAAAATGTTTCCAGAGTAACATTAGGGGATTACTGTGTGACATCATGACATCGTTCAGACTGGCCATACACCAAAGTCACATTATGTGCACTGTGCATGTTAGGCACAGGTAATATATGTGACATATAAGTCAGTCCTGTCCACTTCTCACTTACCATAAAAAATAAATCTTTTAGTGTAGAAAAAGGGTGGGGGGAGGGGTCTGCGGAATATGTATGCGCTATATAAGAAAGTGTTATTAATAATAATCATAATTAAGTTTGTGTATGGTTTAGCAGACTAGGTTTGTATGGCTAGGGTTTATGGTAAGGGTGAAATTTGCGGTTAGGATTGAGTTAGGTACATATGCTATGTGTCATTGATTTATAGCTCTAAATACTTTTGTATACATTATTATATTTATAATAATATAAATTATTATATAATGTATTATATTTATCTAGAACCAATAATCAGGCATTAGTCATGTCTACCAATAGGAAACACTTTGCACCACCATGGAACACTCTATAAGTGATACATATATTAGGTATACAAATGTAAATATGAATAAAAAATTTAAACTGATACCTTAAGGAGTGTTATCAATTGAATTATTGTACATACAGAATGAAAGAACAGCAATTATTCTCCCATTGGGGGGTGATTTAGCAGAGCCCATTTGGACAAAACCATCTGCACTGCAGGTGGGGCAGATGTAACATATGCAGAGAAAGTTACAGTATTTTAAGTGGGGTATGTACTTCAAACTGATATCTATATTGCAGTGTAAAAATAAAGCAGCCAGTATTTACCCTGCACAGAAACAAAATAACTCACCCAAATCTAACTCTCTCTGCACGTGTTACATCTGCTCCACCTGCAGTGCACATGGTTTTGTCCATTAGCAAACTATTGTGCATTACGAGCAAACCATTGTGTATTTGCCATTTCCACAAGAGTCAAAATAGCTAGGAAAATGCTAAGTCCACCATTATAGAGATGATATCAAATTCAAGATACACAGGGTGACAACCTTGCATATTAAATTTACACTGCTGGTATCCTTTACAACATCAGATTGCTATTCTTGAATAAATATTAGAAGATATGGTTTTATTTTGCATTCTTTTCTGTTCTAGGATAGTGGGCAGATAAGAGCGATCAGTAAAGGTCATCCTCAATTTCTGTACAGAAATGATCTGTCTCCGCTACGTAATAAACATTTATCCATGCTTTTATTAGCTATATTGAATCTGACAGTTCTGTTAAACCATTTCCCTTCATTTTGCTAGGTCATGATGGTTAATGTCGCTTAAAAAAAATCTCATCACTGTTTTTGATCGCTGTATCTTTTGCCCACACTATTTTGCACAGGTAAGCACTGGCAAGAATTAACCTCTTTGCTGTGTTAAAGAAAGAAACTTCACAGTGCAACCTACTGATAGCTGTAAGTCTGATCTTAGCGTAAGCCCTGGCTATAATCATTTCTTTGAACTAGAGAGTCACAAATTACATCCACAATCATTCACATTTTAGTGCTAAAATGCACCAGTTTATTGGGCATATACGACTGCCCCAAAGAGGATTTGTGGGGTATTTAATCAGTGATGTTTTCACCAGGGGTACAATGAGTATTCAATCACAAGCATTTTTGCACATTTATTGTCTACGTTTTCGCCCATGCCGTTTATTTGTATTTTTTAATCAGCAAAGTGAGGACCACAGGAAATCCTCCAGAGAATGGATGTGAAAAGTAGAAGATGGTGGATGGCGCTGGATTCAGTTCTCAAGCTCTTTTGATGGAATTCTTGCAGAATTTAATAGCGTGATTTTGCATGTAGACAAGAAAAAATAAAATAAAATACAATAGTGAGACTGTGCTCTTTAAATACAAAATGTGGGTATAATTTTTCAATGGGTGTAGGTAAGCGTACCCAACTCACAAAAGAAGTATTGATAACAGGTGCATAAAGGTTTCTTTATCAGGACACCAAAGTGTTAAGCTAAATGCAATTTAACAAATAGCTGGGAAGTGTATAATCAGATGCGTACTGTACTTACACAGCATTAGGTCGTGGTCCTCTTATAACGGATTCTTTGTTTTTCTGAATTTTTCCTGCAATTAATATTAGTGTGACCATAAAATATGAAAAAAAAAATTCTGTATTATCGTGCTGTATATTAAGATTTATAAAATTGTCTATGCTCAACACAAATGCGTACCGTACTCACAAGAGGTGGGGACGTGGGTAAGCATATAAAGGTATCTTTAAAAAAAATTAACGCATAAAGAAAAGGTGCATATCGTACTCACATAGTACAAGATGGGAATCCTCATATAAAAGTATCTTTACAAGGTCCTCCCCTAGGTTCGTTTGATTTGCTTACAATATGGTAGATGTGTAAGTCATAAAAAGGAAGAAACCTCCATTTAGAAAAATATGAGGTTCTTTTTTTAAAAAGTCAATCAGGCGAGGAGTGATTGACTACTATTCTGTTATCCTGCATTGTGAGACATCTGGGGCAGCGGTGTGGCCACTTTATTGCCACACCCAGGTGCCTTATAGTTCATGTAAACTTTTTTTATCCTGTTTTTAATAAAAAAGAACCATCTTAATATACTGCACGATAATTCAGAAAAATAATTTTTAATGTTTTGTGGTCACACTGTTCTGTTGAACCTTAATTGGAGGAAAAATTCAGAAAAACAAAGAAACTGTTATAAGAGGACCACGGCCTAATGTCATGTGAGTATGGTACTCTTCTGATTATACACTTTCCAGATATTTGGTAATTCACCTTAACACTTTGATGTTCTGATAAAGAAACCTTTATGCACCTATTATCACTACTTATTTTGTGAGTCGGGTACACTTACCTACACCCATTAAAAAAATTATACCCACATTTTATATTTAAAGAGAACAGTCTCACTATTGTTTTTTATTTTATTTTTTCTTGTCTACAGGCAAAAATCACGCTATTCAATTCTGCGAGAATTCCATCAAAAGAAATTGAGAACTGAATTCAGCGCCATCCACCATTTTCTACTTTTCGCAAGCCTGAAAACAAAATGGATAATCATTCCATACCTAAGCACTTTTTAAATGTCGTAACTGAGACCCATCATATTTGAAGTTCAAAGCAAAGAGGAGTTGGATAAAAAATGATTGCAGTAAGAAATGTACTGGATATTTACGCTCAACACCATGGTTCCACATGGGTTGAATGAGTCATATGAAATTAGTTCTTTCTTATAAAATTAACTTTATATTTTAATACATAATCTATGTAAATTTTTCTGCTTTTAATGATATTTAAATACTCTGGAATTCCAAAGTCTGTTATAGTATAATTTGTATGTATTTTGTATGTAATGTTAGATTTAAAATAATGCACAATTTATATATCCTTAATGTGTTTTGGGCATATTATGTATTATGTTTATTTATATATGTCTTATGAAGTTTGTAATCCCAATATTCCACTATGTGCTAATTGAATTAAATAAGATAATTATTAATAGTTCATCAAATATTTGTTTATTTGGTCCTTCAAAGAGGTGATATGGCATTAAAGAAACGACCCAATGTGTTTCGTCCAGACAGACTTCATCAGGGGAACAGTATTAAAATCTTACAGCAAAAATAGAATCTCATGATACTCTTGGTAAAGCCACAAGAATTTGTTTTCTTTGGCAGGAATGGAACATTTCTGTAATCTTAACTTCCACAAAATTCTCAATAATAAATTTTGATGAATAGTGTGTTTACAAAATTATATATAAAAAGCCAAAGACATATCACACCATTCCCTATTGGACTAATACCAATACCAATGATAAAGGTGGATGGCTGTTCATCCAGGGATAGTAACAGCAAATTTGGGCCTCTCAAGAGAGCCTGTAGGAGATGACTGTATATATATATATATATATACATATATATATATATACATATATATATATATATATATATATATATATATATATATATATATATATATATACAGCTATCATTCTTCTATTTTTTATAATATAAAGTATACAAGCTTGTATTAGCAACTAACTTTATGGACTACATCCTGAAATTCTCACCATCATTTATAACTGAACAAGAGGATCCATTGTCCACTATAAATAGATTTCACACTGCAATGGGTCTTCAAGAGTTCAGCTTGCAAAATAAAATGACATAGCCACAAATATTACAAAGTGCAAGCCAAGCAATTCATCTACACAATACAATAACGAACTCTGACCTTGCCCTTTGCAGACACAAGTTAGACCACCAGGATCTTTTACAACAAGCTGTTATTTGTTTCTAAGGTCAAAAGGGCTTGTTATACTCTTGACTCTGAACTTCAAACTTGACTGTGAACTCAGAAAAAGGTTGGCATTGAGTTGACATATTTAAGGATGTGAAATATTTTTTCTAGTAATTAAACAATATTTTAATTTAATAATTGCAAATGATATTAATTTAATTATGCAGTTGCTTGGGAGGAAATGGGCATATATATTTAATATCTATGCAACTGAATTAATTTTGTACTTAGTTTGATTAATTGCATATGATGACCAGTGCTGTTTCTAGCCTTCTTGGTTCCCAGTGTGAACAGGTACAAATGCGCCCCACTCCCCTTCCTTATAGATTGAAAAAAAAAGCAGGAAGGGGAGTGGGGGGGGGCGGAATACATGCTCGATGCCTGGGGTAGTTAAATGCTCATTGCCACAGAGGATTACATACTTGATGCCAAGTGGGTTAAATGCTATGGGGGATTACATGTTCATTGTCGGGGGTTAAATGTCTGTTGCCACAGGGGATTACATGCTTGTTGTGATTGTTGTCAGATGGGAGTTAAATGCTCACTGCCATGGGAGAAGGTACTAAATCTGGGGGATCCCCCACCACCACCACCCTCCTCCTCTCCAGCCATCCCCTCTTCATCCCTTTCACAATATAAGCGGGTACCAGCAGCTGCTGACCATCCCCTTGTCATCAGCGACGTGAGCAGTGAGTCCCTGCACGCTGCTCCTGGAAGCAGCAGCGGGTTGTCCTCTTGAAAACACCCGCAGACGCTGTTCTAGATTTTTGCACCTAGAACAGGAGCGGATCCATCAAAAAATTATTTTGAATGTGCCGGAGAAATGGGACTGGCCTTGCAATATAGAATGGGTGACAAGGGGAGGATGACGAGGAAAGGCAGTGAGTGATGCCAAGTAAAGTGTGTCATGGAGAGGTAGAGGGTGACAGGTAGATGCAGTGGTTGACAGAGAGGCTTAGGGTGACTGGGGAGGGTGACAGGGAGAGGCAGTGACATATGGATGTGATGGATAAGAAGGGAACAGAGATATGACAGGGGTTTCACTGGGCTCAATAACAGGGGACACTATCACAGACTAGCTGAGTGGAATCTTATTGAGGGGCAGTTAGAAGGAGTCACTGGGCTGGGGAGTCGGTGAACTGGTTGGGTGGACAGCAGTGTGCTGTTTGGGGAGGGAAGACAGGGAGATACTGATCTGGCAGGGTGAAAGACACTGGGATGGGGGGATAAGTAATGGTCGGGACACTGAGCTGCCTGAAGGGGTAGACCATGGGAGCACTAACCTGCTCCTGTTTTCTGCCTGGCCCTGAACAGCACAGGAGCTCTCACAGCAGGCTCCCCCTGCTGCATCACCTCTGTGCTGCCAACAGCTCACTCAGGGACCAGGCTCTTGGCAGCCACAGCTCTGTTCCATCTCCCCCTGCTCCTGGCAGCTCACTGTGCCATCAATCTTACACCCCTGTCACACACTCCACTCCTGTCAGAGGTTGCCCTGCGGCTCCCACCTGGCTCCTCTCCGCTCCTGGCACCTCCCTACTCCCTCTCCACACTCCCGGCAGCTCCTTGTACCCCCCACCCTGACCCTGCACTCAGCAGCTCTGCGGCTTACCCCTGGCTCTTCACTATGCTCCTCCAAGCTGCTCCGTGTCCGCCCGCCCTGCACTCCCAGCAGCAGCAGCGCACACCAGGTCTTCCATCCTGTCCCTGCACTTCTGTGCCAGGCAGCAGCAACAGCTCTGTACTTCCTTCTCCCCTGTCCCCGTAATAGGGGCCAGATGCACTAAGCTTTAAAAGTGATAAAATGGAGAGTGATAACCAGCCAGAGCCAATCAGCTCCTGCCTGACATTTTTCAAACATAGTCTGTAACATGGCAGGTAGGTGTTGATGGGTTGGCTGGTCATCATTCTCCATATTATCACTTTTGAAGCTTAGTGCATCTGGCCCTAAGTCCATTATGTGGCACACAATATTAATAATTAAAGGCAGGCAGGCATCGGTGGCCGGTGATCAGGACTCAGGGGAGGACTTGTTCTCCGACGTCAGTTGCAACTGCAGGACGAGCTGTGTGTATAGGAGGAGTTGAGGTTGTATGGTGATGGGGCTAAAGGACCCATAGGTAGCGTATGAGATTGTTCATTTGAGCTCATAGCAGTATTGATGAGCATGAGAGTATAGTTAGGTATGAGGCCAACAAACTATCTGGCGATTGCCATAAACTTTTATCAATCATCAGCTGGATTTGTTGTATCTGACATCACAACAGGCATTTAAATGCATCTGCCCAGTTGTTATGTTAGTTACCAGCAGCCTGGGCAGCAAGTGTACAGTTAGTATGCTGACCATCTGTACACACACACCAATGTGCTGATATATCTGCATATATATTATTAACCATCAACTCTGCTGCAGGGCCAATGCAATATGTATGTGAACTACATTGTTCCCAGGATCTCTGAGATACACACCCATCAACAAGCCCACATTTATATCAGCTGTTCAGTTGAACAGGCGATATATCGATATTGGCTTGTGTTTACTCAGCTTTAAACTTCACTTGGCCAGATCTGTCTTTCTGTGAAAAGGTGTTTATGGACAGGATCTGACTGATGACCATGCTATATCCCACAGCTGTTCTTTTTTCTAGGGTGTGTCATGGGAGTGTCATGGGTTCTACATGCTATTTGAGTCATACTGTACATGCAGAGAATATTAGCCTTTTTTAAATGTGTCTCTTGCCATTAGAATTAAGATTTTTACAAGTGGCAATGATGGCAGCTGCTTCTGTGGACAGAGTGGGTTCCCGCTTGAAGCCACAGAAATCCTTGCATTAGCCCGAGGGAAAGTAGCAATAGCATAAGCAAATAAACCAAGGCATCACACAAATGGGCTGCAACTATAAAGCATATATCAACTTGTAATTTCAAGCAAGTAATGTACTTGTACCATTTTTTATGAATACCATTTTTGACGGCATAGACCAATTCAATGCCTGCAGTTGCAATGAAACGAGAGGCACAATTGAAACTTGTCTGCAATGTTATGATTTATACCCCGTTCTCACTGCCGCAAAAACGGGTTTTTGCCAGGTCAAGCAGTAATCTTAGTGTGAAAGGGTCTTTGTGAAATTCCTGGGTGTTATGTCCCGGGATTACACACAGATTTTTGCAGGGTTTTTCCTGGGTAATACACGGGTGTATGGTAGTGTGAACAGACTAGACCCGGGTTTTTCTCACAAAATGCAAAAATGCAAGTTCATTGCATTGCTCAAAGCTGCTTTTTAAACAGCCAATCAAAGATACTTTTTAAACATCCAATCGAAGCTGCTCTTAGATGCCACTTAATGGCAGTCATACCAGGGGAAGCAGTGTGAACGGGGCAGACACGGGAATTTCACGGGTCTAAGGTGCAGTATGAATGGGGTCTGTAGAGATGAGATGCTTTGTGCCCCGCCAAAAACACGGGAACAAAAACCTGGGATTTTGCAGGGGTGGCAATGAAAACGCAGCATTATTGTGATAGGTTATGGCATGCTGATTTCAAATATCACCCTGTATTTCTCTCACCCAAGGTTTGTCACAAAGAGAATATAACATTTGGGGGAAATAGCATAATAATATATAGTAATCATCCATGTTCCTCAATATCGAGCACAAACAAATCTATGAGTTCTACAATGCATTCATATAATGTTGTGTATTATTTATTATTAACAGTTTCTTATATAGCGCACACATATTTCGTGGCGCAGTACAGAGTATAGTTGAACATTCACATCAGTCCCTTCCCAAGGGGAGCTTACAATCTATATTCCCTACCACATGTCGATGCACACAGACATTCTAGGGTTATTTTTTTTTGTTTAAAGCCAATTAGCCTATCAGTATATTTTTGGAATGTGGGAGGAAACCGGAGTACCCAGAGGAAACCCACGCAAGTACGGGGAGAACATACAAACTCCGCACAGTTAGAGCCATAGTGGGAATCGAACCCATGACCTCAGCGCTGTGAGACAGTAATGCTAACCATTACACCATCTGTATGTATTGTTTAATGTATCCTAACAATTTATTGTATCTCGAAAGGTTACTATATGCCAAAAGTTTACTGTATACTGTATGTATATATCAAAAGTGTTAGAAATAATTCCTTATTTCAACACAATGTAGGGCAGATAAAAATTGCCCAGATTTTTGCAGCAATTTGCAGCACAAAGTGGGAAAAAGTTCACTCTGACTCAATGCTCTTTCTTTTGAAGAAAAAAAAAAACTAAATTGACAATTGTTTCATCAAAACCTGACTGCTCATCAAAATTCTAACATCCACTTGCACATGTACATCACTCACCCTATTTAATGACACCTGAACAATCAAAATCCGTGTTGTCAATGTGTATTTGTTGCTCTCACATGAATATTGCTTAGCAAAAGTTTGTAAATATCTGGACTTATGAAAACAACCCTCTTTGGGCCAAATTGCGATCATTTAGCCGCTGCCACACCAGAGTGAAATCATGTGCAAGCCTGTGAATGACACGGTAAGCAATTTGCAGGCTTGCATGGGGTGGGATTTCACTCTGGCAGGGTGGTGTATACCTGATTGCAGGACTCAATTTAGCAAAGCAGTGATCTGAATAACCCCCTAAATGCAGTTAAAAATATCAATAGTTGGGGAGGGTGTGTCAAAGCACAAGTTACAATCTCAATGCAAGAACAAAGCTGCCCACTATTTGTGCACTAGAGTTACTCAGATCCTAGTGGATCTGCACCATCATGTGAAAAATACCAGTTATCTGTACTTCTCTCATGTGCAGTGCCCATTCTGCGCCTGTCAGATGGTGATCGGCATCAGACTGTCAGTGATTGGGGACATGGAGGGGGTGGCAACAGCATCGGTTTCTCCAAATAGAGATGTGTCACTGCCTTTTATGGGAAAGGATGACCCCGGTGTGATTTCACAGGGATTTACTGGATTTCACAGAGATTTGCAGGCAGCATGCATGTTGTCATTGGTGTGTCATTGATCTGATGCTGCATCCTAGAAAGCAGGTTATATCACTAGTGCAGCGGGAGGTGTCTACATGCAATAGGCGCCTCCTACTGCAATCCCATACAGAGCTATTGCAGATAGCAACTCCAACCACATCTGAATTAGCTCCTTCATGAACAAGCAGATCATAGTTACCCTGGATGCAGAAAAATAAATATCAGCATTTACACCGCTTGCATTGCAATATACAGTAGTATGTTTTGAAGCAAATTTGCTTATTTTTTACTTGTGCCTAACAGCATAAGCCCCTAAGGCTCACTATAAGCCCCCAAGGCTACCTCTATAAGAAAGCGATGTTTTAATTTCTTTATTTTCTAACCTGTGTTGTAAATATAGTATAGGCTCTAGCAATATGGGTAATATTATAAGAAAAAAATATGATTCACATTTTACTGTAATACACGAGAGTTCCTGTAATATCTTTGGTTTTCAGCATCTGATATACATTATTGTGCAGAAATGTAAAGCCTTGCATCCAGACAAACCCACTTATAACATTACCCTGCGGCCAGTATCAGCATGCCCCTCCAATTATTGTCATCAAAAATGTTTCACACTGTTGCCCTTGTGCATTGGTTAAAAGAAAACATCACACTGGCTTAGGGATCTCAACATCTATGTATAATGCAAATACTGCTTGAACATAAAACCTGTATACTATCATAACTCCCAGTGTGAGAATATGAAATGATTGTGATGCCTCTATAAGAGTGCAGTGTAAGTCTTCCATTGTCCTCCGTGATGGCCAGCGCTGTCATTTCCCACCATGCACACTATCTGTCAGATGCTATATAAGGATGCTTTGATGAAAAAGAAAGTACATTGTCAGGATGTTAGCAGGACATTTCAATAGATATGTCTACCATCAAATACCAACAGTGTTCCCCAGACTGTTTTCCTTGAAGAAGACTTCTTCAAAAGATCAAAATGATAAAAATTGTATTGCTTCAACAGGAAAGGTGAGAGTACCATACACGCTGAAGTCTCCTGAGAGGGCTTTCCAGCATGAAATGTCTTGTTTGCTTCCATATTTGCCCACAGCATTTTAGTTTTCATAAAGAAAGGTTAAAGCTCCTTCTAACAGTGCATGTATGCCTTCTGCAAACGCATAACAGATTGATTTACTTAAAAAAATAAAAAGGCCTGTGCTGCTTCGTATGAAGTGAACTAAAGGTGCCCATACGCGTTACAATTATTGTATTTAATATTGTATACAATATCGCATCTCATCGCATCTCATATATCCCTATAGATTGTAAGCTTGCAGCAGGGCCCTCCTACCTCCAAGTTTGTCTGTTGTTACCCAGTTTGTTTTATCACTGTCTACTATTGTAAAGCGCAACAGAATCTGCTGCACTATATAAGAAACTGTAAATAAATAAATAAATAAATCTCATTGCATCTCATTTAACGTGTATGGGCACCTTAAAGGCTAAAATATAGTACAACATTTACAGTGTATACGTCATTTGTGCGGTATGTTTTTGGTTTGCTAAATTTCACAGCAAGCAAAAACAATTAACAATGAACATTTTTAGTTTCTTGATTTCGCGCCACAGCCATATTTATAGACAATAGCAGTCAAGACAAGCCCTAGGGTAGATGTCTCCAATACTCAAACAGCAGTCTCGTAACAATTCCTAATATCATATATCCAGGTGGTACTGCCAGTTGTAATGGATCCATGGGTATCCATGATTTCTGGTTTGAATCTACTGACAATTACACACAGAGCTCAAAGTGAAAACTGGATAGCTGACTAGGACAACAGTCACTTGGTCGTCAGTTGACTTGCGCAAAGTCGACATTGACAAAAGTTTGAAACAAGCAAAATGTTGACATGTGCATGGTCGATGCATGAAACAACATTACATTTTTACTTTTTTGGGTGTCAGTGTTGACACCTGAGCACGTGGACCCTCAACACAACCATTAAAACCCCAACACAACCGCATTAATGAATCACCTGTTATAACTAATATTCAAAGATCAGTCTGCTGTAGCAAGAAGTAAAATACCTCTGCTGCCAAATATTACTAACTCAATGATTACTCCCCCCACAGCAATCTCTGATTGGCTGCTAGAATTTACAAAAATAAAATACATAAAAATACAATTCCAGATTTATCACATAAAGCAGAAAAAAATGCTACTTGTCATGCCCTACCCCTCTACATGATTATATGATTCAAAGGGCAAATAAAAATACATCTACAACCACATTTAGACAGAATAAGAGGTATACAGTATTTACTAAAGCTTGGGTCGATAGAAGTGGAGATGTTAGCTTTAGGCACTAGGGAAGGGGGGTTATGGTTAGACAGTGGGGAGAAGGTTTAGGCACATAAAATGGGGGGGTTAGGTTTAGAAACTAAGGTTAGGCTGTGGGAGGAGGGAAGGTTTAGGATTTTATAGGAAGGGTTATAGTTTGGGGGTAAAAGGAGAAGGTAAGCATACACACAGAGCCCCTGTCGGGATTCTGGCCATCGAAATGCCACTGTCAGTATCCTGACCACTGCCATCCATATCAGTTCTCCTAAAGCAGTACCAACTGATTGTACAGATGTGTACACAGCATACCGTGTTAGCATGCTGATTCAACCTGATCACTGTTGTGCAAATTTTCAGAGGCCTGCAAACAGATAGTTGCCACTCAGAGAGAGCAAAAGGCCTAGTCTAGTCTGCGAATGACTTGAATTTGATTTATTTGTGTAAATAACATCTTTATAGAAATGGCTGGGACGTTTTGGTTGACTGGTTATTTCTAAAAGTTACTTAAACACCTTTCAGACCAAATCTCTGGTTCTGACTTGGGATTTGAAACATGATGCCAAGTCAGATCAAACCTGGGATAGACCAGTTATTTCTTGGTCGGTAATGTTCACACTGCACATGGGTGTAGTGTTAACTCCTCTGCCGGCACTTATATATTATATCTTCTTCAAGGACTGGTGACTCAGCTCTCCATGTCCATTGAATGGGACCTGGGTTGGAATGACTGGGTTACACTGTCCCATCGAACAGGATCCTTCCTGTGTTCAACCCAGGTCACCACCCAGGTTGAAATGCTGGATCACTGGACCCAGGTTTTGTATGACAGGGTTTACCCGGAAATATCACAATCTAATAGACATAAGACATTTATACCTTTGAAAGAGCCTTAATAAATCTCTCTTGTGAGGAAACAGCCGATTGGCTGAGAAATGTGTCAGGACACACCCCCAGAACACATCTGCAGAATAGTTGTGAGCTATTAGTACCAGTCAACATGTGGAGCCCAAGGATAGTGCTTGTGCTGGGACAGATAGGAGAGAGCGGTATATCCTGGGAGAGGGAGCTAGCTGGCCAGCCCCAGAACCAACAGACCACTATCCTACATCAGCTATCGCTGGAGAAACCACCTCTACCATGCCTGCTAGACTGTTCCTACATGCGGCTTAAGTGATGTAATCTAAGCAGTACAGCTATACATCAGGTCACCGGGACTATACCTTTGGACAATTAACCCACAGCTGCTACACATTGTCCCCACAAACAGCCTTGTGCTATATAATATCTGGCACAACTCTGCCGACAACACAACGATTACAGCAGGACGGAGCACTTAACTGAGTGGCTGAAGAAAACAGCATACCATAGGCTCAACCTAAGAATCTCCAAGATTAGGACTGGCAACATACAGTTATAGCTACTCTACTGTAGCAAATTATTGTAAGAAAGCTGCCATGACTATTACATTTGACTATCATAACTAGAGACAGGATTATATGCATTTGCATATTTGCATATGCATTTGCATATTTTGCCCATTCTCACTGGTTATTGCATATTTTACCTAAAATCTAGTGATGGTGCATATTTTAGGCCCTGCCCCCTTTCCACCCGCCAGTCACAGCACTGCTTTGCTCTGCTGCTGCTGGCCAGGTAGTGGTAGAGTGTGCAGGCTGGGGCAATATGTGCGCAGTGTGGGGAACCTTGGATGTACGCTATGTCTGACACTGCTCTAACTGCCAATCCATGTTGATAAAAGTCAGTCGGGGCGGATGCCATTACAAAGCTCCTGAACCTTTGTCTGCCCCTGGCCTGGGACTTTACACCAAGAGAGACTTCTGCAGCAGAGGAGGCGGGCAGAAGGGTTGTGAGATCATGCGTCGCAGAGGAAATGCCGTGTCACAGTGAGTATGCAGCGCAGGGAGGAAACCTTCCACTGCACCGCTCACACACTATGCTGACATTGGATCCATCAGCGCTGGAGATGAGGGTCCGTGTAGTTGATGCCATAAGAGCCTAGGATGCTGCAGTCTGCTATAGCAGCCAGGGAGAAAAAAATCCTGTGTACCGCACTAGACATCTGCAGATGCTGTGGGCCTATTTTTGAGGTTTATTTGCAACTAATTGTATGCTAATTTTTGAATAAATAAGTAAAAAATTACTTTTTTTATTATTTAATGTAGCATATTTGAAGACTTTTCATGCATATTTTAGGTATTTTTTCATGCATATTTGCATGCATATTTCAAGCTTTTTCTGTTGCATATAATCCTGTCTCTAATCATAACTATGTAACCATCTGCTTATTACATCACAAGGAGTACTAATTACCACCTATTCTACATGAATAATTGATACAATTTCCACTTGCTACTATTTGGAAACTAACAAACAAATATCTGAACATTCTAACTAAAATAACCAAATATTGAGTTCAAGATTTAGCATTGTTTATTCTACTATTAAGATATGTGAATATATTAACACCAATTTTTATTTGGAGATTCATTATTTGGTATTATATCTATAAACATTTTCTATGAAGTCCCTGTTTAAAGGCATATAAATGCATACCTCCCAACATGACCCTCTCCAGGAGAGACACAATGCTCTATTCCTGGACTTCCCTCTTTATTAATTATTGCCATCACCTGTGGTGAAACACATTTCTTATCACTTAACCTGTTCAAAACAGATGATGGCAAGCATTAATTAAGAGGGAAGTCCAGGAGCAGAGCATGGTGATCCTCCTGGAATGGCTCATGTTGGGAGGTATGTAAATGTGATTTATGTATTATGGGCCTGATTCAGTCCTGATTGTTGGGCTGCAAATCTCCAGAGCCCAGTGATCAGGTAAACGTGAATTCCCGCATCCGAGAACATGAGGGGAAAACCATTAGGAATGACTCAACAAATGGTTTGCCCCTCTGTTTGCAGTAGCGAGTAAGCCAGGACTTACTCAGCGCTGCGATGGCAATGGGGAGAAGGAGGCCACTGATGACATCAGCGGCCCACCCTCCCAGCAGGAGGGAAACCCCTGCATTTTCTGGAACACTCCCAGAGTTATGGCCCCCAAATGGTCACCGGGCATCAATCACCCTGAGTACAGCCATCGTTGGCTGTCTTTACATAGACAGCTTGCATACTCTCACAGCATACCATGTGCATGTGCAGGGGTCGTCCGATAATCGGCAGGGCTGTGAATTTGCAGCCCTGCGTGCAGGTCTGATTCAGGCCCTATGTCATACTTGCCTACCTGACCCTCTCCATGAGGGAGAAAATGCTCTGTTCCTGGACTTCCCTGGTAATGTATGATTGCCATCACCTGTGGTGAAACACCTTTCTTATCAATTACCTAGCCCCCCAAAGGTAATGGCAATCATACATTACCAGGGAAGTCCAGAGAGGGTCAGGTAGGCAAGTATGCCCTATGTCTATTAGATTGTGATGTTTAACTTATATTATATTTTTAAAGCCTCCTTATATGTGAAGCTTCAGTCCAGGGCAGAGAGGCTATTTATTTTATTATTATTATTATTATTATTATTATTATTATTATTATTATTATATTATTGTGGTGGACACATACAAATGAACTACCACCATCACATACAGTATATATATATATATATATATATATATATATATATATATATATATATATATATATATATATATATATATATAGTTAACCTAGCAACAACCTGGTGTGAACGGGGTACAACTAAGCACTAAAACAGTATTTATTTGATATAATATGACAATGGTGCACATACTGTATCTTTGCCTGCCATAACTCTTCTGGACATTAACATGACTTCACTTAAATGATAATAATGAAAAATAAATGAAATTTTACAGTGACATTAATGATGTGCACAAGAATGTTTATTGTTTAAATAAATTGTGAAATCTCTGATTGTGTTATTGTGTAACAGTGAGTAACAGCAGGCAACAAAAAAATACAAATGGGCCTAATTATTCAGTACTATGTGTGTGATAACCCCCCAAAACCCTTATTTTCATGGTTGCCTACAAATATGAAGTACTTGTACAAGGTACCACAGAAGATATCAGAGATATTTGCTGAGGTTAAATGTTTAAATGCTACAAACTGAGTGTTACAGTGCATTGCTCCTCTGCCACAATGACATAACATCTATGAATTATTGTGCATGACTTATCAGCCACAATAACATTACATGTCTGAATCACCAGACCTAAAGATACGGCTAATTAGATGACAGGTGTATGTTGTTTACTTGGCTCTATAATCCTTTATTGCATGAATTATGATAATGCAAGCTTTTGCTTTAGGTTACAATAATAGGTAGAAGCTGATTGGTTACTATGGGCAACTTCTCCACTTGTCCATTTCACCACTCTATAGTAAGTAGAATTTTCCCTAATCCCTCCCAAACTGGAAGTAAAACTAAGTTGTGTATATTAAGAATAAAGTGAATAATGTGGTTATAGAAATGTCCATCATATTGGATTAAACATAATATGTAGAAAAAGCAAAAGTAGAAAATACATTCTGATGTAGCACAGCAGTTAACAGGTCGTTAATTCCAGACAGTAACTTTGGATGTGGGGCAGACTTTCAAAGATATGTGGCAGTATCCAGCCAGCAAGCAGCATTTAAATTATATTCTGAATAGATTTTCTGCACTTGAAGAAAAGGCCAGATAGAACAGCTTTAATGTAGTTATACGGTTGCAGTACTGCAATGTTTTAATATTATATGTTTGAATGTAAGTAGAAAATCTACACTTTGTTCTGTAGCTATTTTGTATATATAGATTCATTTAAAATAATATTTTTTGTTTAGGGAAGTTTATCATGCATACTGTGATACTGTAATTTCTCAAAGAGGTGCAATGTAGTAAAAAAGATAAAATCATGCAAAAAAACAAAAACCCTCCTTACACTTGTGCTGCTTTGAATGTGGACCATCTGTGCCCCCAGCTGGAGTGCCGGCAATGGTCTGGCACTTGAACCACACCATATTTACAGATCTAAACACAAATGGCTACTGCCTGATTGTTTCACGATTCATTAGTCAGACAAGCTCTCCTCTCCCGCCAGCACAGCTGTTACAGAGTAAACCTTTGTCACTTAATAGGCCTGATTATTACCTTCCATCAAAGGTATTGATCTGTGTCAGTTTCATTTTTAAGGAAGAGAGAAAAATAAAACAAAACAAAAAAATGTCACAAATCAAAAGTAACTGAAAACATCCTGTTTGATTCCTAATCAATTGTAAAAAAAAAAAAAATATCTTCTCACAAGTACAAGTGACTTATAAAAAGGGTTAAACAATGATTTAATCCTGCATAATTAATGAATGATCTCACACAACAGGAGTTTGTTATGGTTGTATATTTCAACAATGCATATTGTGTAAGTACGCTGAGAAAAGTTGCAGAAGAATTTTAAATAAAATAAATTTTGCTTCGGTAGAGGATTCTCAGAGATGAAACAGCATGCTGAAAACAATACCCATAAACAATTATATAAAGCAACTATATATATTTATTATTACTATTATAATTATTATTAAGTTATTTATATAGTGCACACATAGGGGGGTATGCAATGTTGGATGTCGGCTGTCGATACCCGCCGACAGCCGTGATCCAGGCCCGTTTGCGGTCAAATCGACCACATAACGACAGATGGGATTCAATGTCCCGCCTGCCGATGGGCGCCAAGGGGGCGTGGCCGCGAAAACGGCCGTGGATTGTCGATCTGCGGCCCGGATAATGACAATCCACAGCCGTTATCGGCAGAACAGGCCCGACAGCTTCTGAAGTCGGGCCCGTTCTGCCGTCATCCCGCATCAATGCTGTCATTAATGACAGCATTGAATAGGGAGCCGCCGCTATTTCCCATGTGTAGAAATAGCAGCGGCAGATTGCATATCCCCCATATTCCTCATCTCTGTATTTTTTATTAATTTAACAGAAAAATAACTTTAGACAATTAAACCATAAATGAATTTACCTGAATCTATGACACAGCATACATGGTGGCACCCCTGACCTGATACAACACACATGGTGGCACCCCTGGAATTATATGGTACACATGGCGGCGCCCGTGGAATTATACGGTACACATGGTGGCCCCCATGCAGTACAAAAAAATTTTTTATTACAGAATTTAATTTACAAAAAAAGGGCAGCACCCCAGGAATTATATGGTTGATATAGCAGCACCCCATAAATTATATTAAACACTTGGCACACATGGCAGCCACTGGCAAATCTAGAAATATAGTATCACAGTTTCAACTACTAGTGCAGTAGAGCCCTTCACGCGGCGGAGCCATGTAATGCCCATTACCCATAAGGCCACACACTGTAATGTCCATTACACATAACGCCACACACCGTAATGTCTATTACACATTGTGCTACACATCATGATGCCTATTACACATTGTGCCACACACCCTGATGCCCATTACGCCACACACCGTGATGCCCGTTACATATTGTGCCACACAGCACTTATGCCCATTACATATTATGTCACATAAGTGCTTACCTACATGCTCAATGCCAGAGGTTACATGCTCAATGCCAGGGGTAACATGCTTGATGACAGGGGTTTCATGCTCATTGACAAGGTGGTTTCATGTTCGTTGCCAAAAGGAGGTTAAATGCTTTTTGCCACATGGGGGAGGATTAAAATGCTCATTGCCACAGGGGAATTAAATGCTTGTTGCCATGGGGAAGTTAAATGTTCATTGCCAAGGGGATTACATACTCATTGCTAAAGGGGAGTGAAATACTTGTTGCCAAGGGGGGATGAAATCCACCAGCCATGCAGAAGTGAAAGCGGTGACAGCCAGACAGAGAGCAGTGGGCTGCCCAGCTGTATTCAGACTCAGAGCAGGTTCGAGGCTATTTTTAAATCTCGCACTGGTTCGCAAGAAAATTGGAATTCACGGTCCGGCAGCCAATCAGGAGCACCAGTGTATAATTTCAAAATAGCCAAGGACCTAATCTGAGTCTGCCCGGCTGTCATGGCCTATGGCATATGGCATAAGGTTTAATTGGCATTACAGTGTGGCATAATTTGTAATGGAGAAAGAATGTGCAACCCTGGCGAAAATACATATAAATCACACTTACTCAATTTATGGTAATTTATGGTAATTTAATCGCTTTCTGTACCAAGTGACCCTAACACTTTGGAAGAAAGAAGTAGACCATAGTGCAAATATTGTAAACGAAAATAGACCAATTTTAATGGTGATTGAATGCACTCACATGGAAATGCTTTTTCATAGGCATGTAGCAGGGTCTTTTCAATTGATAGAATTCGTAGGTCTCCTACAAACTTGAGAAGAATGACATATAGTGCAACATTGTAGGTAAAAAATAACATTTATTAGATACACTCACGTAATTTGTAATGGGCATAACAGTGTGTTATATAATGTGTAATAGGCATTGTAGCATAATCTGTAAGGTTTATTATGGTGTGTGGCCATGCCCCTATTGTCATGAAACCACTCCCCTAGTTTCATATGACCATGCCCCCTCATGACACATCCATGTCCGTGCACCTTTGACACGTGCTATTAGTAGCACTAAGAATTTTTTTTACTTGCGCCACTGTATATATATATATATATATATATATATATATATATATATATATATATATATATATATATACAATGCATTGATCAATTCATGAACTAAAACCCCATTATTTATTTAATTGATTATTTGAATGTGTAGACAGGGTAACCCTTTCACTGCGCTCAAGAGCAATAGGCTGCACCTCTATAAGGTCCCCCCTGTTAGTGGGAGAAAAGAAACAGATGCAAAGAGAGTATATAGAGTGCGCCAATAAAAACGCCACCACCAGCCCAAATTACGTTTGTAGATGACTTAATAAACAATAGTTGCAGTAGTTTTAAATTTTTTTTTTATAAAAATATGTTTTTTTAAATGTATCAACATGGTTCTTTACAGCAGCGTGCGGTCCAGTGATTTAGAAATCAGTGGCAGCACTGGAGGAGTACAAAAGTAGGACCCTTACTTTTGATTGTTTTTGGTAACTGAATTGGACCATCCGATAACCCTCTTTCTGGATTATGCGATTTTTCGCTAATTCAAGTAACATCGTTCGATACCAGTGAAGGTCTTTTAAACTATAAGGAGTCCAAGAGGACCTACACGCTTTGGATTTAGTAAATCTTTTATATGAAAAAACTTTTATATAAATGACCACTACAACATCGAGATTTTACATACCCCTGATGAAGTCTAGCTGACGAAACGCGTTGGGTTTCTGATGAACATTATATGGAAATCTGGGTTTCAAATGAACCTCAGATGGAAATCTGATTTCTAAATCACTGGACCGCACGCTGCTGTAAAGAACCATATGTTGATACATTTAAAAATATATATTTTTATAAAAAAATTGATTAAAACTACTGCAACTATTGTTTATTAAGTCATCTACAAACGTTATTTGGGCTGGTGGTGGCGTTTATATTGGCGCACTCTATATACTCTCTTTGCATCTGATTATTTGAATGTTAAGGCAGGGGTTCTCAAACTGTGCGCCGCGGCTCCCTGGTGTGCCGCGACGCTGTGACAGGGGAGCCGCGGCGCCAGAGTCCCTACACACGCAGCCGCAGTTGAAAGCAGGAGCGGGTGCCGTCAGTGAGTGACAGGCAGCTCCTGTCACTGTGCGCCGGACGGCCCGGGTGCAGGAGTGAGCGCGGCAGGAGGGGAGGGGGGGGAGGACTGCCTGCGCTCGCTCCCTCAGGATTGGCTCCCTGGAGGGTGTCAATCAATTGTGCAGCCACTGGACATGGGTAGACTGCACAGGACATCCGGGGCTCCTTGGAGGTGCGTCTGTGTTACTGTGTGTTTCCTGAAGGCTGCTGCTGATCATATCTGGTGAGTGGCAGTACATTTGACAGTTGGGGGGGGAGGGGAGGGGGGTTAGGGGGGTTATGTCTGAGTTTGTAAAGCCACACAGTTGATTTCAGTGCTACGGGGGGGGGGGTCTAGGAGGTTTGTAAAAGCCACGCTGTGAGTGCTGGGCTGTGTGCCAGGCCCACAGCAGGGGTGTGATGTCCCTGCTGTCCTTGTCCCTCTTGGTGTCCATGCCATCCCACTGACTGTCCCTGCTGTCCTAGTCCCTCTTGGTGTCCCTGCCATCCCACTGACTGTCCCTGCTGTCCTAGTCCCTCTTGGTGTCCCTGCCATCCCACTGACTGTCCCTGCTGTCCTAGTCCCTCTTGGTGTCCCTGCCATCCCACTGACTGTCCCTGCTGTCCTAGTAGTAGTAGTACGTTTATTTATTTATAAGGCGCCACAAAGTGTCCGCAGCGCCGTACATAGCAAACAAAAAAAATTACGAGGTAACGTACAGGGTGTGTTGAAAAATGTCCTAGTCCCTCTTGGTGTCCCTGCCGTCCCACTGACTGTCCCTGCCGTCCCTCTTGGTGTCCCTGCCGTCCCTCTTGGTGTCCCTGCCATCCCACTGCCTGTCCCTGCCGTCCCACTTGGTGTCCCTGCTGTCCCACTTGGTGTCCCTGCCGTCCTACTGCCTGTCCCTGCCATCCCTCTTGGTGTCCCTGCCGTCCCACTGCCTGTCCCCGCCGTCACTCTGACTGTCCCCGCCGTCACTCTGACTGTCCCCGCCGTCACTCTGACTGTCCATGCCGTCACTCTGACTGTCCATGCCGTCACTCTGACTGTCCATGCCGTCACTCTGACTGTCCCCGCCGTCACTCTGACTGTCCATGCCAGCACTCTGACTGTCCATGCCGTCACTCTGACTGTCCATGCCGTCACTCTGACTGTCCATGCCGTCCCTCTGACTGTCCCCGCCGTCACTCTGACTGTCCATGCCGTCACTCTGACTGTCCATGCCGTCACTCTGACTGTCCCCGCCGTCACTCTGACTGTCCATGCCATCCCACTGACTGTCCCTGCTGTCCTAGTCCCTCTTGGTGTCCCTGCCGTCCCACTGACTGTCCCTGCCATCCCACTGCCTGTCCCTGCCGTCCCTCTTGGTGTCCCTGCCATCCCTCTTGGTGTCCCTGCCGTCCCACTGCCTGTCCCTGCCATCCCACTTGGTGTCCCTGCTGTCCCTCTTGGTGTCCCTGCCATCCTACTGCCTGTCCCTGCCATCCCTCTTGGTGTCCCTGCCATCCCACTGCCTGTCCCCGCCGTCACTCTGACTGTCCATGCCGTCACTCTGACTGTCCATGCCGTCACTCTGACTGTCCCCGCCGTCACTCTGACTGTCCATGCCATCCCACTGACTGTCCCTGCTGTCCTAGTCCCTCTTGGTGTCCCTGCCGTCCCACTGACTGTCCCTGCCATCCCACTGCCTGTCCCTGCCGTCCCTCTTGGTGTCCCTGCCATCCCTCCTGGTGTCCCTGCCGTCCCACTGCCTGTCCCTGCCATCCCACTTGGTGTCCCTGCTGTCCCTCTTGGTGTCCCTGCCATCCTACTGCCTGTCCCTGCCATCCCTCTTGGTGTCCCTGCCATCCCACTGCCTGTCCCCGCCGTCACTCTGACTGTCCATGCCGTCACTCTGACTGTCCATGCCGTCACTCTGACTGTCCATGCCGTCACTCTGACTGTCCATGCCGTCACTCTGACTGTCTATGCCGTCACTCTGACTGTCCCCGCCGTCACTCTGACTGTCCCCGCCATCACTCTGACTGTCCATGCTGTCACTCTCTCTGTCCTGACCAGAGCCTCCTCTTCACAGCTGCAGAAGCCAATTACAGCCTTTTCCACACCACCGCTGACCACAGCCTCCTCCTTCACACTACCGCCGCTGAATCCAGCCTCCTTCTCCACACTACCGCCGCTGAACCCAGCCTCATCTGCAAGGTATTATACATGTGGGGCATAACATGTAATGGGCATTACGGTGTGGTGTCGTGTAATAGGTATTATGGTGTGTGGCATTATGTGTAATGGACATTATGGTGTGTGGCGTCATGTGCAATGGGCATTGCACTCCTATTGTCATGTAGCTACTCCTCAAGCTTTATGTCACCACACCCCCCTCATGCCATGTGTCCACACCTACAGCGTGTGCTTTCAGTACCACCAAGAAAAATGTACTTGTTGCACCACTGGGTATGTGAGCTACAGTGCTATAAGTGACTTTTACAAGCTGGCAAAGGGGGGTTGTCTAGGTGCTGCTTAATAGGGCACTGTGGCCGGAGAGCCCGGCACACGTGGTTAATGGCGGCTACAGCACTGAAGGGGTTAACTCTCCGTGCTTTGCCGTTATTCAGAACAAGGGCACTTGACATGTTTTAAACTGTATGAGTAGCACTGAGCTGGGACAGGACCCCTTCTGCAGTGCTGATGTAAGTTGTAGCCTGCTGTGGGCACCAGGCACAGATTATATGTACTTATGTAATATATGTTTGGCACTGAGCTAGGACTGCACCATATATTGTGTATATTGTATTGAATATTGAGGAATGCATTCTGGACTTACAATGCACTTTGTACATTTCTGGGGGGAAGGAATTTAGCAAATCTTGGTGATGAGGAAATGAGATGCTAAACTGTCAGAAGGTCTGTGAGTGTCCAATACACAGCAGGGAGTAGGCTCTGTGTCTGAAGCCCTGTGTAAAAGGTGATAAGGAAATTTATGTACTATATGTGATGGGTCACTGAACCCAGGCCATCCTGTGTGCCAGGTGTTGGTAATGCAGACATTTGTGTTTCTTTATGTAAACATGTCCAGGAGATTAATATCTCCCCTGTTCCTGGAAGTTATATATTCTAAGGAAATTGGACTCATCCTTTGTAGTATGTAATCTTGGTTCGTTATGCACTAGAAGTAACATGTCAGTTTGAGATGCAAATTGTAAATGTATGGGGGAGGATCTGACAATGCAGTGTGTTTTCTGTCTTTATAAGCAGGGCCTGTGAGCCCAAGTTGTGGTACTTCTGCCTGTATCTGAATGCTGTAACATCACTTGTATGCTGTACCTCCTAGGGACCTAGGAGAGGGCTCTTTTCAGAGCTTCTACTTGAGCAAATAAACCATCTTTTGCCCAAGAAGTCTGCTTCATCTGCGACCAACAGAATTAATTGCAATAATTCCATTCTCCGGCTGTTCTGGGCATAGCATCCAGCGTCTCCGAGTCTCCGCTCTGCCAGCTACCAAAGCAGAGGCCTGGTCCGTGACCAGTGGGGGACTAGTCGACATCAGCAGCGTGTCGACGCAGGTAGTACTCAGGTGCCCGCGGTTGGGCCTGAGGAGGTATCCGTGGTTCCAGACGCCACGTAGGAGGAGTCTGGTGGTGGCAGCGATAACCCCGCCCACTGCGTAGTGGGTGGAGTCAGTAACAGGCGGTTACTGACGGTAACAGGGAATCCCCTATTGGCCAGGTCCCGTGAGACCAGGAACCGCTATCTGTGGACCCGAAGGGCGTAGCCAGAGCTAAGGGCAGGCGTCCGGTCACAGAAATTGGTGGCAAGCCGGTGGGTTTAACCCAGTCGGCTCTTCAGTCACCCGATTGGAGAAGCCGAATTACTCAGGGAGGAGTAACTGCAGCCAGGAGAACGCGCAAGATGGCGGACTTCAGCGGAATGTCGAAGGATGACCTCGAGATCGTGTGTCGGGAGAAGGGTGTGGATATCCCTTCCAAAGCAACTGTAAACGAAATGAGGGCGGCGCTCAAGCGCTTGGAGGAGTCGAGTCGGGAGGAGGTGCAGCACGCTGATGGTGACCGTGTCCAGGAGGACAGCCACACAGAGGACCTTCATCTGGACCCGGTGAGACTCACAAGCCCCGCCCCCTCTAGCAGCAGCCATGCTTCCCAACATTCCCTAGCAGGGCCAGGATCCCCGCGTCCCAGGGTGGACGGCGCGGATAGCCTAGCAGATCGGCTAGCGGAATTAGGGGAGAGGGCAACGGAACAAGAACGCATGCTCATCATTCGGATGTGGCATGCGGAGCGGGCACCACAGGCTGTGGTACCCCGGGCGCCGTTGTCCGCTGCTACCCCCCGAGCGGGACGGATTCAGTTTGCCAAGTTTGCCGACAGTGATGGGGACATTGATGGACATTTGCAAGTTTTTGAGAGGACTTGTAAACTACATGATTTGCCCAAACAGGAGTGGGTAAAACACCTTGTGCCCACCCTGCATGGAGAGGCCTTGGAGGCCTATCGAGGAGTGGCCAATGAGGACTGTGGGGACTATGATGTTGTCGCCAAGGCCCTCCTCCAACGGTTTTTTGTAACTCCTGAGTCCAGGAAAAAGTTTCGGGACTTGCCAAAGAATCCTGGCAGCACCCATGAGCAGTTTGCCACCCAGCTGCGGCAGTACTTGGTGAAGTGGGTGCAGGAATCAAAGGCCACAACCTGGGACACCCTGATTGATGTGATCTGCAGGGAGCAGTTCTACCGCAGGTGTGCCCAGGAAGTGAAGGAGTGGGTGCTAGATCGGGAGCCTCCGAGCATAAAGATGGCTGCCCAGCTAGCGGACAAGTATGTGGCAATTCGGTCACAGGGGCTGAAACGCCCAAGTAGCAGCCCACTACAAAGGACTTTACCACCAGGGGGACACCCCTCTTCAGCTCATCGCCCCCCAAAGCAAGCATCTTCCAACCCGGGTGCTCTTGGCCAGCAATCGCCCCGCAGCGTCCCTGCGAGTAATCAGGGATCATCGGAGCCCCACCTGGTCAAGAAGTGCTACAGCTGTGGGAAAATCGGACATCTGAGGATGAACTGTCCCACACTGCCGGCACCCCAGATTTGCGCTACAATTCCGAGTGCTGGAGCCCAGCTTGCTTGCTTGACCCGTGGAGATGAGCCCACAGAGACTGTACCCCCTCCAGTCAGTCCCATGGAGTGTGGTGAGAAGCAGGCAGACTCTGCTGATAGAGTCACCTGCATGGCCATGCGGCCTCTACAGAATATGTGGCGGCACCTGCAGTCGGTCCAAGTGGGGCCCCTGCAGGGGGAAGGCCTGAGAGACTCTGGGGCCTCAATCACTGTGGTGAGCCCCAGACTGATTGATCCTGCTGCAGTATTGCAGGGTCGCACTGCCAAAGTCACAATGGCAGATGGAGCGGAGCGAGAGGTGCCCATGGCCAGAGTCTACCTGGATTGGGGGGCTGGACCAGAGTTGCGAGATGTTGCCGTCATGGATGGCCTCCCAACAGATGTAGTCCTGGGGAATGATCTTGGGGGTGGAATCGTTACTACATTTGCTAACGCCATCGCCTGCAGTCAAGCTGCCAGACTACCGTCCTTACCATCAACACCAGCACAGCCCAGCCCAGAGGAACAGACCACAGCGGCAAGACAACTGCCAGCACAGCCAACCACAGCATCAACCAGCCCAGAGGAAAAGACTACAGCGGCTAGATCAGTGCATCTCCCCAGCATGCCTTTTGCCTCTGGTGTGCCTACGTCCCCTAGCAACACAGAGGATGTGTGTGCCAGCTTGTTGTATCCTGTGAGGGTGCCCAGCGATGCTCCTGTTCCTAGTGGTTTGCCAACTCCAGCGGTGAGTATGAGTGAGCACACTGACCTTTACATGACTGACCCCAACCAGAATGACCCTAGACATCCCAACCTAGATGCCCCTGTAGAGTATCCCCCTTTAGGAGAAAGTGAGGGGCACTGGCAGGGGGTTCAGGAGGCTCCGCTCTCTGACCCATCCCTGACAGGCATACGGTGCCAAGCTCGCAGCGTCCTTGATGGGGTGGGGAGTGTGCCCGGGCAGGAAGGGTTCAAGCCCAGGGTAGTCAGGAAGGTAGAAGGGGATACACCAGAGAGGGTGGGTTCCCCAAGACGTAGGTCCTTTGAGGAGGACAGGAGGGCAGGTCTGACAGTTGTTGCAGACGGGTGCCCGGGAGAAGTGACAGGGGTGCAGTGCCTGGAGGATAGTGTGGGAGGAGACAGGGGTAGGCCCAGACCAAGGAAGGTAGAGGCGACCAGAGGCTGTCTCCGGCCCACAACCCCCAGACAGGTACTGACCTTAGAAACTGTAAGGCCCTACAGACCAGTTGTCCCTGACTCTAGTTTGGTAGTGACGTCCCTTACAGTAGTGACTAGGAAGGGTATTCCCAAGACAGTGGACTGTACACCTGCTTGTGAGTTGGCATTCCAGTCGCTGAAGGAGGCTCTGGTACCAGCTCCAGTGCTGATGACACATATTTATTACCAGGACATTGTGGTACGGACTATTGCGTCACTGCACGGACTGGGAGCAGTACTGAGCCAGGAGGAGCCATGTGGGCAGGAGCACCCTGTGGCTTGTGTGAGCAGAATACTGCTATGGTGGGAGGTGGGGTATGCCACAATTTGGACACACTGGGTGGCAATTGTGTATGCAGCAGACCAGCTTTGGCACAGATGGTGCCACTGGCACCCCACTGGGGTGAAGGAACACCCACCTGATGAAGGTTTGGCCCCTTCATTGGGGGAAACAGACAGACTGTTGTTGTGGGGCCTTGGACTTGGACACTGTGGTGACTATGTGGACTTTCAGCACCAACCGGATATGGCCCACTGCAGTCTGGAGGAACTGTCTAGGCTGGGGGCCAACACCCCCAGGCACTCCCAGTAACCCCCAAATGGGCTGCGAGACCAGGAGCCAAGTCGTTGGGACATGGCCCTCTGGTTTCCCGCTTGAAGGGGGGGGAAGAAGTGTGGCCGGAGAGCCCGGCACACGTGGTTAATGGCGGCTACAGCACTGAAGGGGTTAACTCTCCGTGCTTTGCCGTTATTCAGAACAAGGGCACTTGACATGTTTTAAACTGTATGAGTAGCACTGAGCTGGGACAGGACCCCTTCTGCAGTGCTGATGTAAGTTGTAGCCTGCTGTGGGCACCAGGCACAGATTATATGTACTTATGTAATATATGTTTGGCACTGAGCTAGGACTGCACCATATATTGTGTATATTGTATTGAATATTGAGGAATGCATTCTGGACTTACAATGCACTTTGTACATTTCTGGGGGGAAGGAATTTAGCAAATCTTGGTGATGAGGAAATGAGATGCTAAACTGTCAGAAGGTCTGTGAGTGTCCAATACACAGCAGGGAGTAGGCTCTGTGTCTGAAGCCCTGTGTAAAAGGTGATAAGGAAATTTATGTACTATATGTGATGGGTCACTGAACCCAGGCCATCCTGTGTGCCAGGTGTTGGTAATGCAGACATTTGTGTTTCTTTATGTAAACATGTCCAGGAGATTAATATCTCCCCTGTTCCTGGAAGTTATATATTCTAAGGAAATTGGACTCATCCTTTGTAGTATGTAATCTTGGTTCGTTATGCACTAGAAGTAACATGTCAGATTGAGATGCAAATTGTAAATGTATGGGGGAGGATCTGACAATGCAGTGTGTTTTCTGTCTTTATAAGCAGGGCCTGTGAGCCCAAGTTGTGGTACTTCTGCCTGTATCTGAATGCTGTAACATCACTTGTATGCTGTACCTCCTAGGGACCTAGGAGAGGGCTCTTTTCAGAGCTTCTACTTGAGCAAATAAACCATCTTTTGCCCAAGAAGACTGCTTCATCTGCGACCAACAGAATTAATTGCAATAATTCCGTTCTCCGGCTGTTCTGGGCATAGCATCCAGCGTCTCCGAGTCTCCGCTCTGCCAGCTACCAAAGCAGAGGCCTGGTCCGTGACCAGTGGGGGACTAGTCGACATCAGCAGCGTGTCGACGCAGGTAGTACTCAGGTGCCCGCGGTTGGGCCTGAGGAGGTATCCGTGGTTCCAGACGCCACGTAGGAGGAGTCTGGTGGTGGCAGCGATAACCCCGCCCACTGCGTAGTGGGTGGAGTCAGTAACAGGCGGTTACTGACGGTAACAGGGAATCCCCTATTGGCCAGGTCCCGTGAGACCAGGAACCGCTATCTGTGGACCCAAAGGGCGTAGCCAGAGCTAAGGGCAGGCGTCCGGTCACAGGCACTTAGCGTTCTTGCCTTTTCTGCATCGATGTACAGATTTCCACCTTCTGAGATGGTGAATCTGAACGCCATGGAGTAGAAAGCATTACTTTCCATTCCTTCATGAATCACACTCGCCATACTAAAGTATGGTGATGCAATTGACGCAGGGCTGGAGTACCACTGGAGAAGTCTAAGCCACTCTATACTTACAGTCAGGATGCCGGCAGTCAGGATTTTGGAATTGGCATATCTGTTGATGTCAGTATTCCAGTATCCTGCCTGCTTTCACAAGTAAAATCACATTTGCCTAGTCAGGTAGGAACAACAGTGCAAGGGTTTCCGGTGGCTTAAAAGGGCTGACCCAGTTTATGCATATTCCTACCAATCGTACCAAACCTGTACTTTATTATTTATAGAAGGGGATTTTTGGTGTCAATCCCATTTTAAGCAAAATCGATAAATGAGGTACCATTGTAAGATTAAGTTCTCTGCTTCTGACGAATTGTTAATTTGCAATTGCACATTGTATTTTTTGTTTGAAATCTATGTTAAAAATTTACTTTTGGCCCCTAGAGTTCTTTCCCTGGTTGCGTCGATATGTCACGGCTAACAGGGCCTTCACATGTAGTGTTTTAGGGGCATTTTGTAAGTGATCTCACTAGATTGCTTACAAAATACCATAGTGATAGTGATGCATTGACCTGCACGCCGATATTGCCCAGTGATTAATATCCACCATGTGGGATATTAATCGGTCAGGGCCAGTGTTTGCTGTGTGCTGAGCAATCTTACTGAGCGATCTAGCATCAGTCAGTACGCTTAGCTGCATCTCCCCGTGTGTAGGCCCCTTAAGAAGATCAGTTTTGCTCAGCTACTCGAAATGGCTACAAATTAACTGTTTTTTCTTTCATCCTACTACAAACCACCAACCTCCCTATAACACCTAGTTACCTATATTTGTATGCTAAGCAACTGCGTATGATCCATTGCTCAGCCTTAATTGTGTGACTAAATTATCAGTAAGGGGGTGTATGGATTTTATAATTGTAACCTGTAGCATTTCCCCTGTTTTTATGGTGTTGCTTTTTGGAAGCACAATTTACAGTAACTTATCGGATAGAAGCTACAAAGGATTTGCCTTCAACTTAAATTAATTTATTGTGATTGCTCCAGTACAGAATTATTTTGTTGCACAAAAAATGGAAAGGTTTTTGAACACTGGAAAGAAGACTGGTAGTGAAGAAAAGGATGAAGAACCACAGACCAGTGGTGCAGTTGGAAAGAAAAGGAAACATCGCAGATACGACGATTCTTATCTAGACATCGGTTTTACATCTGTAGATGTCAACCATGAAGAGCGTCCACAGTGTGTACTTTGCCTGAAGATATTATCAGCAGAAAGCATGATTCCAAGCAAACTAAGACGCCATTTGGAGACAAATCACCCTAACATGGCTAAGAAACCGCGTGATTTCTTCATCAGAAAGCTAAAAGAATTAAAAGAACAAAAAGGCTCATTTTTTAAGCAAGCATCCATACCAAGCAATGCTTTGCTTGCATCCTACAAGGTGGCACATAGAATTGCGATGTGTAAAAAGCCTCACACCATCGCAGAAGAACTGATTCTACCGGCTGCAGTGGATTTGGTTAACATTATGGTTGGGGAATCAGCTGGAAAACTGCTTTCGAAGGTACCTTTATCAAACAGTACCATCAGTCGCAGAATCCAACATATGGCTGAAGATCTACAGGACCAATTAATTGAAAAAATGAAAGGGAAGGATTTTGCACTGCAACTAGATGAGGCAACAGACAGCAATAAGGATGCTCATCTGATTTGCTACACACGCTTTATAGATTGTGGCAATATTGTGGAAGACCTTCTCTTTTGTAAAACTATAACCGCCGGTATAAAGGCACAAGACTTGTTTCAGATCATTGACACTTTTATGAGTGAAAACCAGTTAGACTGGACAAAGTGCTTTGGTGTCTGTACTGATGGTGGCCGTTCTATGTCTGGCTGTTACGGAGGATTGCAGGCACTCATACGAAGCAAAGCTGCTGATGCACTGTGGACCCACTGCATTATCCACAGGGAAGCGCTTGCATCAAGGCATCTGAGTCCTCCACTGAATGCAGTGATGGAAAGTGTATTGAAAGCTGTAAATTTTATAAAGACTCGGCCACAGAAGGCAAGGTTTTTTAGAAAAATGTGTGAGGATATGGGCTCTGAGCACACATCTTTGTTGTACTACTGCAGCTCACGATGGCTCTCCCGTGGCAATGTACTTTCTCGTGTTTATAGATTACACCAGGAACTCTACTCCTATCTTGCTGAGGAAGAACCGGATACCGGATACCGGGTACCGGGTTTTTGTCCAAGTTAGCCTACCTTTGTGATATCTTTGACAAACTGAATGCACTGAATCTCTCACTGCAGGGAAACAACACCCACATTCTGAAACTCTCAGAGAAGGTATCAGCATTCAGGAAAAAATTGTTTCTTTGGAGAAGAAAAGTAAATGAAGACTGTTACGATGACTGTTTCCCCATGTTGCATCAGTTTGTTACATCCAATGATGTTTGTTTGACACATAAACTTAAATCAGTTTTTGAGCAGCACCTAAAAAACCTCAGTGACTGGTTTGAAAAATATTTTCCTGAAAATATGGAAAAGTTTGTATGGATCCAAGATCCATTCAGTACTAGCGCCCCAACAGAATTTACTTCTGTAGAAGAAGAAAAACTAATTGAGCTTTCCTGTGACAAGACCTTGAAAGCAAAATTCAGCAGCATGGGACTTCAAGAATTTTGGATATCCATTAAAGATGAATATCCGATGCTCAGTGCTAAAGCACAACAAATCCTTGTTCCTTTTGCCACAACATATTTGTGTGAAGCCAGGTTTTCAGCAGTTGCTGTAATTAAAAGCAAGTATCGTTCAAAAATCAATGTGGAACAGGAAATGAGGGTGGCCGTGTCCAAGCTGATCCCAAGGTTTGAAAAGTTGTGTAGTGCACAACAGGCTCACATATCCCATTAATAAGTGTTGTCATTGTTGATCACTCTTTAATAAATGTTATTGTTGTTTATTTTGTTTGATATTATTCCTGTTAACGCTGTCAATTGTTCTTTGAAAGAAATCGAATTAAAGAAATATATTTTTTTCTTGAATTTATGTTTATTATTTTTACAAGCAAGCTAATAATAATTTTAGCATTGTTTTATTCCAACTACTTTAAAAAAGGGACAGTTCGGTAATTATTTTGGCTTAGGGGTGCCTTGAAAAAGTCATGGAGACCCAAAGGGTGCCTTGGACTGAAAAATTTTGGGAACCACTGTGTTAAGGTGAGTTAGTTTGTTGTAGTGAGTGCTGGGCCCCCTGTATTTGTATTTACTAGAGTATGTGGTATGCAGGCCACTGCACCCCAACTTGGGAAGTGTGGGTGCTGTTTGCACCCCATTCGTAGGAATGGCGAGTGTGTTGGTACTTCTGTATATATAAATATATATATATATATATATATATATATATATATATACAGCTCCAATCTTGCCTGGCACTCCGCTGTTGACAATGGTATACCACCTGGTGCCTTCCTCACTGGCTGCAACGTCCCTGTACAGCATGGATTGATCAGGCGGCACTCAAGGAGTTTTCAACTTGCAAAAAAACGTGTTTATTCCTCCGACATGTTTCGGGCTATTGCCCGTCCTCAGGGATCAAACTTACACACACAGACAAACTTACAGACCTCTTACATGGCTTGTATCAAGCCTCTTATTTTTGCACTAGTTTATATTAGTATCTAAAAGTGTATATTGATGTATTGTGTGTATGTATTTTTTCAGATTTTTACTCTTGTGCAATGCATTTACAGCGGCACCGAGAGCGAGGCTTGGAACCCGGAAGTCTGCACCACTATGTGGAACGCAGGTGGTACGTAAGAGGGGGAGGCCGGAAGTGAAGGTGTCCCCTGACTCGGCGTCTCCGGCGTTAGCATGGTGAGGGGAAGACGGCGGGAAAGAGCCTGGCGAGGTGACCGCAGGTGAGTGCTTGATTACAGGAAATTGCACCGGGAGGGGGGGGCGTGCTTTTTTTGTAGAACACTGCTATATATTTGTATCACTGTGTGTGTAAGATTGATCCCTGAGGACGGGCAATAGTCCGAAACATGTCGGAGGAATAAACACGTTTTTTTGCAAGTTGAAAAATCCTTGAGTGCCACCTGATCAATCCATGCTATATATATATATATATATATATATATATATATATATATATATATTGAAATAGGTAATTGAAAGACTGCGCTTAGCTGTTAGTCCCTCTGGGTGCCAGTATGGAAAGTCCCTTGTATATATCATGGAGGGATGGGATACACCAAAGTCCAGATTCCTAAGGACCGTCCACTTACGTTTGGCTCTCATTACCCTTATTTTACCTGCTCTTTGTGACGGGGCTATCCCTATATAAACATTATGAGCGTACGTTGTAGCCACGCCCTCTGACGAAGTCCGCAAGTGACGAAACGCGTCAGGGCGTGGCCTACGACGCTCCAGCTGCCCTGGTTACTGGTGTCCCCGACGTGCTGTGAATCTCTACGCTTCCCTGCAACCCAGCTCTGCGGCGTTTGAGTCCAAGCGAGGTCCTGGTCCTGGTACAGTGTGAGCAGCTTATGCCATTGGTTTTAAAAACCCATGCCTTGTGGTACCCAGTCCACAGTGTTTTTATATGTGGTACGAGTCTAATCTTACCTACATCCGGGAATATACTTTTAATAAATTTCATACTTTGAAATATTACACCATGAAGCGCCTTCTTTCTGCCCATTTCTAGATATATATATATATATATATATATATATATATATATAGAGACAGGTCGGTGCCGGCACTCGTGGGACTTGATAAGAAAAGATGACAGACACAGCGGTCCGTGAAGCTTCACGGACCGCTGTGTCTGTCATCTTTTCTTATCAAGTCCCACGAGTGCCGGCACCGACCTGTCTCTATATCATTGTGTTTTTACACATTGCATGGCACCGGGGCCATTACCGACCTCTACCGACTTATTGGAGTGCCGACTTGAACTGTCTATATATATATATATAAATTGCTTGCACACTTAGCTTAATCAATGGTGGGTGCCATGTCATAAATTAATACAGCCATCAATCAACTGCAATAACCATTAGGCAATGCAACAGATAGGACCAGCACATCCAGAATAAGCGTTTTATGAATGCAGTTTAATATCAATAGATACTCATCTCATAGACAGGCCATAGCAGCTAGTAATCCACAAAAAGACAAAGTATAAGCAGCAATCTTGAAGCCAAACAGCCATACATGTCCCCTGACGGGCCTTTTTCAAAGGGTAACCACAAATGGGAATATAGATGAGCACATATAAGAAAGTGGAGCAAACCAATCTTACCTCTGGCAGGGATGTTATGCTACTGCCCCAACCGCGCAATCATCATCACCACGCTATCTCTCCCCCCGGGTGTCATCAGCCAGCATCCGGAACTAAAAAAAAACGGAAGTGGAACCAATGCGGCCGGCGTGGAGTGTGGCGAGTGAGTTAGGATGCTGCACTGGCCAGACATGGTCAGCAATGCATTTGATTACCATGGTAACGCAGTGCTTCCTTAACTAGATTTAAACAGAACTACCAAATAATAATAATAATAAAAAAAAAAGTAATTCTATATATATATATATAGATAGCAGATTGAAGGCGGCACTCAAACAGTCTTATAGATAAAATTCCTTAGATAGTCTGCCCATACACGCTGGTTCCAGTGTACTTTGGACCAACGTCTCAGCATTGTCGGTGGCAGAGATGTCTCCAGCTGCGTGAGATTAGTGTTCATCCAACCGGGTCCACATGGGGGGTGGGGAGTATTGTCAATGTTCATGTATTTATATGTGTGTTTTGTTCACTTGCTATTATGTGTCCTTGATGATGGGGTGTTTTCCATAATGGCGATTAAAGGAATTTTAACTATAAGACCTCAGCACGAACATAATTAATAAGGAGTGCCGGGTAACTATGGATATGGATATGTGCATTTCTGAACCTGTCTGATGTTTGGTTATGTATGACCATGGCACCCTGAACCTTTTGATATTGATATTTTCCTCCTTGGGACCACATTGAAAATTGAGGTCTGGTACATGCAGCACAAATTTCTCTACGTGTCAGTTTGTTTGTTTGTTTTGTTACCTCTTAAAGCAAAATGACTGCTAGTCAAATTCTGGATGAGGCTCTGGACTTTATCCGACTTGATCTCAGTGAAACTTTTAGTTTTATTTATGCAGATGCTGAATCAATTTTATCTAAGCAAAAATGTGATGATGATATCTTGCCACTTACCCCTGAGGTGCTGTATAGACAAATATTGTGTCTCAAACAAAGGGAATGCGATTTGTTATGCCACAGCGTTAATTTGTCAGATTATTTTCGGTAAAAAAACAGATTCCTTGGGGATTCCGTGTGAAAAACAATCGGACGGTATAATGTGGCTTTCTGTCACCGATGGATAGCCATCATAAACAAATGTTCACAGGATTTACTATTATTAGTAATTGGGGAGGCGATACGCGAACAAAAATTATATCAGTCGCAAATTTCAGCATTTGAAACCACTTTAAGGCCACTTTGATTCATGACACTCATACGGATTGGCTGGATAAAATAAAGACACAAATTGAGAAATACAAACAAGACCTTATTGCTGGACTATGACCAGAGGAGAGTTTACCCCTAGCTAAATGCTGGCGGACAAGCAGAAGGCCAGCGCTCTACTAATTTGTACCAGCACAAATCACGCCGTTTTCAAAATTAAAATGAAAGATTTAAAGATTCTAGTACCTTGCAAATTGAAAGTGAGCCCACGCCATCTAGTCGTAATACAGGCCTACCTTTAGGGATGACTACAAGGGCTATGGCTACAGGCACCACCAGAAGAGGACCAGGAGGGCAAGGCAAAACCTCAGGCAGAGGAAGAGGCCAACCTCCTCGGAAGACCAAAGTCTAGTTTTCAACCCCTCAGATGTGCCCTTGACTTCCATTGAATTAGAAGTCTTGGGAAAAGGACTTTTATTTGTTCCAACGGTGAAAAGTGATCCCTTCCAATGGAAGGTTGATTCATACAAGTTGCACTGTACGTTGCACCGTAGAGATCACCTCAGCAAGGCTACAGTGAAGTAACCAGTTTTACAGCAGGACTCTGTTAGCCCCATTTCAGAACAACTTAGAAGAATCATCCCACGGTCCAAATTTGACCCTCCCTCAGTCAACCCTACGGTAAGGACTTTTTCCCATCTGGTTGATCAAATTGGAGATGGACATGTGAAGTCAACTATCAAAGTTAATAAAAATAATATGACTAAATCTCAACTTATCGCTCTGGAACAACTATCTCAAAGGAGGGATATAATTATCAGGAGCGCGATCTGTGGTAGTCCAAAATATCTGTGACTACAAAAGTGAATGTTACAGATAATTAGCGGATGGAGACCTACTATTTATTGGATAAAGATCCCACTGTGTCCTTTAAGAGTGAATTACAGTAGATAACATCTTAAAATTAGCAGTAATGAATGGATAACTTACTGATGTAATTATGTACAGCTTTATTAGTTGAATTTCCTGTTGTGCCTCTCTACTATACCTTACCTAAGATGCATAAGGACCCCCTACATCCACTGGGAGGTCCCATCATCTCGTCCAGGGGTCCTTAGTGCATCCAGTGTCAGTATATCTAGACAGCATTTTAAATCCTTGCATTCAACGACTAGTTCCTTATTTATGTAATACTACTGCACTATTATGTATTCTTGATTTTTCTGTTGCAAGATTGGGTAATAATGTGCAATACAGATGGAGCCGGGCTTGTCTTTGCAGGGGATGGCGGCAGAATCGCCAGCCGATGCGCGCGCAGCCCCTTCCGACGGCGCTTCCCCCGGGTCCCCGCCGGCTTGTCGGCGGTCACCTGGGGTCCCCACCGCCTCCCCGCACCCCACCCCCTAACCCTGTCCATCTCCCTGAAGCGCACGCGCGTCTCAGTCAGATGGAGCGTCTCCCTGCTGGCAGATCGCCAGCGGAGACAGTCTGGCGATTCGCCAGCAAGAGGGACAGTGGATGTTACCAGCCTCTACACCTGCATCCCCCACAATGGTGTGGAGGCGATCAGACACCTGATTGAGGCTGATCTGGCTTATGTGGGTCCTCCAGTTGATTTTTTTCTTACCCTTTTGATGTTTGTGTTAACAAAAAAATATTTTTTGTTTGAAGGGCAATTTTTTTTGCAGATAGCTGGGTGTGCCATGGGATCCGCTGTGGCCCCAGCTTACGCAAATGCATTCATGCACCATATTGAGCAAATATTATTCCTTCCCTCGGGTAACCTTAGTGCAGACATTTTGATTTTAAAAAGATATAGCGATGATCTTTTTATCATCGGTAGTGGTGATGCACATTCACTTCGACAACTACTGGAAATCATAATTCATCATTTTGGGTCCTAATGATTCTCCATTGTTGTTGTGTCATTTAAATTAAATTAACTTAAAGTAGATTTTTTTGCACTGGGATCCAAAACTGGAATCCAGTTTTGGATACCAGCAGTGCACATGTTCACTCCCTGAGCAATAATCTGATTGCTGTTATTGAGTTAACACATACCAGCGTTTTTTGAGCCAATCAAACGAGTGTTCTGAAGATACATCAATGGTGGAATTCCGCCTTTAAATTTGGAACTACTAGTATTGGATCGTGATCCTTAAAACTCTATCGGTGGCCCACACCTTTATCAAGTGATGTACAAACCGTCTAATTGATATGCTGTTTATACTGCCACTGATGAAGTCATTGAAATGACAAAATGCGTCAGGCCCTTTGTACTTACCTGTTGATTGTAACCATCAATTATCAGAAAGAAGTTCATCCAAAACTGTATCAATATATATAATATATATCAGCAATCCTGGCACACAGATGGAGCCAAGTTTATTCATGCGGCTGTTTTTCCGGAGCTTTCAGTCTCTTTGCCAAGAAGAGGACCCCTGGGTTGATACGGCACATATGGGGCACCCCTGGAATTATATTTTGCACATGACAGCACCCCTGAAACTATACACGACACATGCAGCACCCCTGGAATTATACTGCACCCATGCAGCACCCCCGGATTGATAAGGGACACTGGGCATCTCTGCAGTTAAAAACAAAAATATATTTTGTATTTGATTTAAAAAAAATAGCATTCATGATATACAGTAGCAGCTCCCCTAGTAGTGCCCCCATAGTAGTAGTGCCTCTTTTGTAATGCCCCCAGTTGTAGTGTCCCCTATAGTGGTAGCTCCTCAGTAATTCCCCCTTTGCAGTGTGCCCCATAGTTTCCTTCATAGTAGTAGCTACAATAATGCCTCCATAGTAGTAGCCCCAATAATGCATCCTTAATAATGATACATGCCATCTTATTAATAATAATAATAATAATAAACAATAATGCAGCCCACTCGTAGCCCTCACTCAGTAGTACATCCATGCTGTCTGAAATCAACTGCGAAATGAAGATGGTTCCGGAAGCCTGGACTTATTTAGAATCTGGGTCTCACGAGAATGCGACAATAGGAAGATGACGTTCGGCCCCTAATAATTAGAGCAAACCATTTGGTAATAAAAGAGATCATTTTTCTCTGAAAATAATGTAATTCCTCCTGTGAATTAGGTACTTTTCTGACAGATAATTCCCACTTGTGAACTTTAAAGTGAACAGATGGAGCATGAGGATGAGATGAGAGAAGTTAGATCAAAGTATAGGTAAGGTACAAATTGGAAAAGTTTGAGTGCGACAAATGGTACTGTACTAATCCATGTTCCTGTCTTGAATTTTGAGTAATAACAGTAGAATAGAAACAGACTGAAAAGATTTAAAATGAGTACGTATATTTTGCTACATTATTACACATGTACATGTAGAAGAAATATGGGTACTTATGTATTATCTGGGCTCCCATGTTAAATGCACCCCATTTTTTCATACCCCTACTATCCAACTACGCATGGAGTTGATTTTATATAGTGTGGCGAGCGCAGAGAGCCACCGTGCCCGAAGCGTGGCGAGCGCAGCGAGCCCCGCGAGGGGATGCGGTCTCATAAGAAAAACGGGAGCCCAGATATTACATAAGTACCGAAATATGTCTTTATATATTGTGATAATTTGAGCCCATACACTGGGTCTTTATTTTTCATAGCAGGTAAACAGCATTCCACGTCAGCACAGTAATGATGGTTACAGCATTTGCAGCATACATGTTATAGCATAATACAAGCACTACAGGGCACCTAAACCACCATTGAGAGCATTTTCCTTTTGCCCTGGAAACACTTAAATCCAGAAAGCACAGGTGCCTCTGATAACACAAGCTTGTTGCTGCTAGTGCTCCAAAACCTGATCTGGATCCAACACATGACTCTCATGTGGAGAGATGCTGCCTCTGCCATCACAATATGTAAAAAGATAAGGTGCTGGCATAGACTCATTGGCAACCCTTCTAGTATTGGATAGGACCCTGTGCTCCAAGACAGATGCTGAAAGTGTGATACATATGGATGACTGGCGATCAGGATCCTCGGCAACCAAATCTAGGGTATCCTGACAGTGGTCAAGTAAGGAAACTTTACCCTCAACCTGACCCCTCCCAACCCTAAACTCAGTTTCCAGCAGCCTAACACCCCCACACATACACACACATACACAGCCTGACCCTGACACGCCCAACTTGTACCTATCCCTAACCCCCATACCCTGTTAACTAAACCTTACCCCCTCACACACACAAACACACAGCCCAGCCTAACCTTCCCTTGTAATTGCCTGACTCTAACACTCTATCCCCGTATCCTAACCCTCTACTGAACGCCAGTATCCTGACCACCAGGATGCTGACTGCAACCTCATAAAATATTCCAACAGATACTGGTGTATGTTGCTACAGATTCATGCTGCAAATCTCTTTAAAACATCCCTGGTGCTCTATTGTATTTAGATATGGGGACTGTGGAACACACTAAACTCCCTATTATATTTGTGAAGAATGCTTGATATGATGTCAGTAACATACTGCAGTGCGTTATCCAGCTTGAAGTAGCCATTAGAAGATTAATAGACTATGGCCTTAATGGTAATGGAATGTACCTGATTAGCATGGATCAGCATTTATACTCAGGCTAATCAATAGTTATTATGTAAACATGGGCCTAATGTGTTTTAAGAAATCATTCCCAACACCACCACCATTCTGAAAAGCAACATGATGCCAAATATACACATTGTTTGTACCAATTGCTAACACTACTTACCATGGATGGCACATGGCATAGTGATAGCCTTCTCACGGCACTGAGCTCATGACTTAAATTTTTGGTCAGGGTCATTATTTTGAAATTCCCTTTTCCCTCATGTTGTGGTGTTGTTCCATCTAAATGTGCACCATCGAAACTTGCACATGCCCTTTGGCAGGAGAAATTTCTCCATCTGACCATAGCCTCCTGTGTGAGATGCTGTGGGTCTTTGGCTAAAAGTGACATGCCACGATAGGTGTTTCTATAATGGGTGCAGTGTGCACGGTATACCCAGAGGGGCCCACGTTCACCGCACTCACTGATTTGCAGACACCGCCCCTCCAATGCTGTTCTGTGTCTCTGAGTGCTAACAGTTATCCTGCGTTATGAATGTGCTGTGAGTTTTATACACTTGCATAGACATCTTCCAAGTGCATGCATGCACTTGGTTGCCCCTCCTCCAGTGTATACTCGGAAAGAGTTTTTAATGCAGTCCGGAACCTGGTCAGCAAGCGGCGTAGGAGGTTGCGTCCACAAAATGTGGAGAAGATGATGTTCCTCAATTTTTCAGCGAAGTCCAGCAATTGCCTCCAGAGACTAAAAAGGGACCTGTAATGGTGGATTCCGGTGGGGTCGAATTCATAATCTGTGAGGATGAGGATGTACATTCAGAGGATGAGGATGAGGATGAGGGTGACATCTTGCCTCTGTAGAGCCAGTTTGCACAGGGAGAGATGATTTGCTTCTTTTTTTTTGTGGGGGCCAATACAAAACAATAATTTTAGCCACAGTCATGTTGCAGACCCTGTCGCTGTAATGATTGGTTTGTTAAAGATAGTGTGCATGTCCTATTTACACAACATTAGGGTGGGAGGGAGGGCCCAAGGGCAATTTCATCTTGCACCTCTTTTTTTGGCATTATGTGCTCTTTGTGGCCTAGTTTTTCAAACTGCCACCCTGCCTGCCTCTGCAGTGCCACTCCTAGATTAGCCACGTGTTTGTGCCTCACACTTGTATCCCTTAGCATAGTCATCCAACTACCTTGGTGCAACCTTTTGGCCTAAAAACAACATTATGAGGTGTGAGGTATTCAGGATAGACTGGAAATGACTGGAAATTAATGTTATTAAAGTTAATAATAGCGTACGGTCAACAAAATAATAATTCTGCGATTTTAGCGATTTTTATGTTTCTATAAAAAAAAATACAGATCCAAAACACGAAAAACGAAACACAGAAGGGTGGTGTTTTGAAATAGATCCAGATGGCTGGAGATACAGACCGGTGGAAAACATGGCTGGAGATACAGACCGCTGCACATCCCTAATACAAACCCAGGCTTCTATGATATTTGCATATAATGGCACAGTAAATACGTACAAAGACACAGATGCAAGCCCATTAGTGTATATCTCTGAATCAGAATCCAAGAGTTTCTGCAAAATTCAAACCATCATCCTGGCAATAACAATCATTCCATGTTCAAAGACTATATGAAATAAGAGCAAATAATTAGCCAAAGTCATTAACTGAGCATCACACAATGCATTAGGCTACTACAAGGACCTCATAGCTAATGGAACTGGCCTCTTACTGGTTGGAACTGTTCCCTGGTAGCTCTGACAACATGTGAGCTTCTGTATAATGTAAAATTTTGCATAACACATACAGTAGCACAGGTGCCGGGCATGCAGCAGTAATAGCCAGTATAGCTAGTCCTTGATATGAATATACTATGAGAAAAATGTAAATAAAGTGACTTGAAGTTAACAGTACTTGAATAGGTCTAATTTTAAAATATATAAAACATTGTAACATTTTGGATTTGAAGGTTATAAAATTAAATTAATGATACCTACAACTATATGTCTTCAGGGAGCTTCGTATGCACACAAATCTTTATTACGTCTCTCTACTATGTTTCCTTTGGAGTTGAACTGTTCCTCAGCTGCTTTCTAATGAGGGAAGAAATAGCTGGGCCCACTGACTGTAGGTTTGAATTACAGAGAGGTATTGATTTTTCATTAAACTCCATGTACAGCTGTAAAGAAAAAAAACAGTAGTTCATTGATTAGAGTTGAGGGCCATGTTCATCTATTGGCTTTCTGCCACATCCAGTTATTCTCTGTAGTAAATGTACAAGAGAGTCAGTATATCTCAGTCACTGCCTCAGACATTCAGCCTCCTCAACTATTAGTGTCATTATTGGGCCAACTTCTTGAAAATGACTTCCCTTTATGTTTCTGTATGCATAGCTTTTAATTTTTACAATCTACCAATATTGAAATCAACAGAGTTTTGTTTTCCCTGTATATATTGAAAATCAATAAAACATTTCCATTTCCAATTGTGGTCTCTGAAAGGGCTATTAGTTCCCAAATTGAGAACTAACATCCACAGTGCACCGACATATTGCTGGTACACACCCGCCGACATGTTATATAGGCCCTTCAACGGAACGGCCGATATATTTGGACAAAGGATGCCATCTGTACTAAAGAAAGCATATAAAAAGATACATTGCTTACAAACCAGGTGGCTACAAATTCCTGGTACCTATCATGACTGGGGAGATATAGTGAACTGCTGCCAGACTGTCATTTATTACCTCAGCAGGATCATCATGTGACTGGCTATAATCATAAACATATACTGTTATGTTCTGCTTGGAATAGAAATGACAATTATCAAACAGTTGCATTACAGTATCTGCTTATGTTTACATGATAGACCTACCGAGATGATAAAGCAGAGTTTTACTAATTCATTCTATCTATCTATCTATCTATCTATCTATCTATCTATCTATCTATCTATCTATCTATCTATCTATCTTACAATCAGGTTAAAGCATACCTCCAGGCAGGGGGACTCCTAACTGCACCACCACCACCACGGGACATAGCTGGCTGCAGGTGGGATGCAGGACAGTCACAAATAATTGTGACTGTCCCGTGAAAATCCAGGACATTTGGGAGGTTTGATAAAGTAAGCTTATCTTAAAATGTGAGAAGAAAAATCAGCTAATCACTGAAAGTTCTATTTGCAGATCTTACTTGTGCCCAGCTGCAGCCCACTGACAGGAGCACATGAAACTGTGAGATCTTATGGATCGTGGGTGTGTGCTCTGAACACATGCACATCAGCGGGCACATTAATCATATGATCATATGAATGGTGATAAGGTCAAACTGAATAGATGCCTTACACTCCTAACTGCCATGTTACAGGCAGGGCCGGCGCCACCACTAGGCAAATCTAGGCATTTGCCTAGGGCGCCGGCCACTGGAGGGTGGAATTTCCCCCCCTTGCCGCCCGGGTACCTGTCCTGTGGCGCTGTGCGTATATAAAGCTGGCAGCGGCAGCGGGGGTCCCTGCAGTCAATAAGAAATAACGAGTGCTATCCGCTGGGCTATGTGGAAGCGCTTCTGTTTTGGAAACACTGGCCGTACACTGATTGCCTGAGATTCAGCCAATCAGCGTGCGCCGTGCGGCCAGTGTTTCCAAAACAGAAGCGCTTCCGCATAGCCCGGCGGATAGCGCTCGTTATTTCTTATTGACTGCAGGGACCCCCCGCTGCCGCCGCCAGCTTTACAGCGCCACAGGACAGGTACCCGGGCGGCAGACACCGGGGCGCCCCCACCCCGACTCGCCCGGGGTGCTCCGGTGCCTTGCACCGCCCCTGGTTACAGGCCGTGTTTGAAAAATGTCAGTTAGGGGCTGGTTGGTTGGTGGTTTGTCACTCTCTACTGGATACCTTTTAAAGGCTTAGTACAACTCACCTTATGTATCCTCAGCATCTAGTGATCCATTGATCTATCTATTTTACATTTGTGGAGGGCTGTAAGGATGCAAGCTTGCTGCGGTGCAGGCGGGCACTTGGCTTTCACTATAAAGGTTGCAAGTAGATGGAAACTCACACTCATGGATCCTATAGGTAGAGCTGCCATCTGAGGGGGAAGTTGGGGTATTAGTCTTGGGCCCTGACAGAGAGGGGGACTGCCACTGGCCTACCAACCGATTTTTGGAGTCTACTTGTGTCAGCTGAAACTGAATGGGAAAAAGCCAGAGCATCTTTCTGACGGTGGGGACAGAGATGCAGTCCAGCATCTGGAGGAGGCAGGCAGGAGGGGTGCTGGGGTCACCTACCAGCTGTGCAGCTGTTGATTTTCCACATCCCGCCGGCACAGATTGGGTCATAATGATCCACAGTGTGAACAGCAAGAGTATTTAATGAATAAATCAGAACTGTATACTTCCTGGAAATGGGCCTCTCCCCTGGACCAACCACCTAAACATACACAGCAATACTACTCGGACTTCTCCCCCTTGTAACCAGCAATGCGGCAGCAGTGAGGGCCCCATAGCTGAGTGAGGAGGAGTGAATACTCAGAGAAGCTGGTAAGGGAGGACTATGAGTGGAGGGACTCCTGAGACAAAATTATGCACTTGCTGTACAAGTAGAGATTGCAGCATGCTCGGCCATCCAGGCTCTGCAGCACAATGAGATGCAGTCAGGTCAGAGAGGTAGAATGTGGGGGGGGGGGGGGCTGCATATTTTGTCCCTGGCCCCACTATTTCTGATGGCAGCCCTGCTTATAGGGGAAGAGAAACATACTATGGATCAGATGCACTAAACTTCAAAAGTGATAAAATGGAGAGTGATAAACAGCCAGCCAATCAGCTCTTAACTGCTATGTCACAGACCGTGTTTGAAAAATATCAGGCAGGAGCTGATTGGCTGGTTGTTTAACACTCTCCATTTTATCACTTTTTTAGCTTAGTGCATCTGGCCCTATGTCAGGATTACCCTAATTAGGATCAATGGGGGCGCAGGGCAGAGGCGTAGCTACGGTGGAGCCGGTGGAGCACATGCTCCGGGCGCAGACATGTCAACTGGCGCCGGAGCTCTGCCACCGGCTCCCCCTGCCCTGCTCGCCCGCTCCCCAGTCTGACACTACAGAGCGGCCGCTCCACAGTGCAGGGAGGAGCTCTCTCTAGCCTCTCCATCCCCACAGCTGTGTCTGTGTGCTCGGCAGCGCTGCTGTGTGCTGCCGCTGTACCTAAGGTAAGCTATCCCACTCAGGGCAGCAGCGATGTCAACCGTCCCTCCCTTCCTCTCTCCGTCCGAGCAGAGCAGAGCAGAGCATACAGCTCCCTCCCCTCCGTCCGAGCAGACATACCGCTCCCTCCCTCCCCTCCGTCCGAGCAGAGCATACAGCTCCCTCCCTCCCCTCCGTCCGAGCAGAGCATACAGCTCCCTCCCTCCCCTCCGTCCGAGCAGAGCATACAGTACAGGGCAGACCCTGACAGCCTAAAACTACGGAGCCCGTCCACAGTCCTCACAAGCAGCCAAACACTAGTACTGTGACTTACTAGTGTTACTTTCTGTTCCTTGCAAAAGGCTAGGAACTATTGCACTGCACTCAAATTACGGAGCCCTCCCTACTGTCATCATGCTGCTGCTACACAGAGCAAGCTGCATGTGTCTGGAGCACTTTAACTGTTTGCATCCCTTGTAACAGTAAGTGCTTATAAATGGTTTTGTTAAAAGTGTGTAACAGCTAATTATTGTGTGTTTCCAACACCAGCATTAGATGCTGGTTTAGGTGCTACATACAGTATGTTGTTGGTGACTGAGTACTGGTGTTATTATTTATTACGGTGTACCTGTATTATGCTCCCACACCTGCGCCCACCCCACATCTGCCCCGCTGATAACTGCAGTAACTCAGCACCCACCACTCCCCCACCCACGCCACCAATCATGGGCATCATGTGTGGCCTTATGTGTAATGGGCATTACGGCATGTGTCTTTATGTGTAATGGGCATTACGGTGCGTGGTATAATGTTAGGCTGTGCCCCCTTTTTGCCACGCAAGGGTCCCACCTACTACAAATCAGGGGGGGGGGGGGGGGCGCGCGAAACATGCCCTTGCTCCGGGCACCGTGAAACCTAGCTACACTACTGGCGCAGGGACCGGCTGCTGGAAGGCTGATATCTCTAGTTCTGGGCATGATAGAGACAAGCCGCTAGTGTCGACAGAAAGGGAAGAGTCCCAGCTTTTGGAATGTACTCTCAGATAACTCTAAGTCAGAGAGAACCTGAGATATATGACTCGGAATTGCAATTAACAGGTCGGATGTGGACTGCTGTTTTGGAGTTGGATATCTCCAGTTCCCCAGGGCCGATTTCCTAAATTCTGGTATCCCTGGAAAAAGGGGATCCTCAGCTATCAGGAGAGGACCCCTGGGAAAGTGCCCAATAAGCCCATACAAAAAGACTGCCCTGCCCTAAGGGACGAAATGCGTTGACCTTCATTCCTCCGACAATTACAATCTAGAGCACCTCGGGCAGCACAGACCCTACAGCGGCACTCAGTGCTTAAGGGGCTAATTTATCAAACAATGTTTGCAGCTAAATCCCCGAAAACACCGTAAAAATCCCAACAGAGCTACTGTACCTGGTCAAAGGTGCACACCATCGTAGCAGAGAACAGCCAAAGGCGTAACTACCATAGGTGCTAGGGGTGAAGCTGCTATGGGGCCCAGAGCTGAAGGGGGCCCATCTTTACTGTCTAAGTAATATGTTTTACATACATTTATCACCATCAGTTGCTAAATCGGGGGCCCTTACAAACTTTTGCTATGGGGCCTACGAATATCTAGTTACGCCCCTGAGAACAGCTGCTGCCTCCCTGCTGCTGATTGCATCTCATGCTGTCTGACTGACAAGCCTAAGGCACGGGCACGCCAGCCTGCATACTCACATCCTTGTCGGTGCAGCCCCAGGACACAGCACGGAGAGCCAACATGTTCACACACCTCTTCGGCAGTGCAGCACCGGAACACCACACGAAGAGTGGAAACTCCCACACAACCTGCACAGGAACGCTCCTGCTGGCAGCAAATTTGCCCACATTACTAAAGGAACTTTTAAATCACAATTTGTATGAACCTCTGTCTCCCTGGTCTGCTGGGATGCCGGCATTCTATATCCTAAACAGTAGGAATTTGAAAACATCTATATTATTGTCCAGTGGAGAATCAAGTCCAATTCCCAAATATCCACAGGTGGTTTTCTATACTTTGACCATCATTTATAGACATACAAATGAGATATTTTGTTAGCTAAATATTGGGTGTGATAACCAATTAACCCCAATTTTAATTATCATCTGTTTTTTTATTTATTGCATTTTATGTGTTGCAACTTTATGTTTATACTATAGAAATATGCTCTAATAAATGTGTTATAAGTATCACGCTTAGTTGCATATTTCCATTAGAGCAATTATAATATTAATGAACAGATCTTCCCAAGCGCAGTGTTCCTATTTGAATGTTTTTTCTTTGTTATAATCCACATTGGGTTGGGACTGCCAATCCCATGGACCACTTGTTTATATCTATCTATATTTGATTAATTTAAAGCGCCAGGAGGATCAGCGTCCAAAGACACTGTACACATGTTACTCTTTATATTACTTTTCCGGTAACTAGCAAGCACCACCACAGATTCCTGTCAACACTAACCCAATGCTACCTATGACAAAGTGAGACATAATGTGTAGACCTGTAATTATAGAAGCTGTTTGGCCGACAGACTTAATAGGAAAGCCTGATTTAAAATCGTTTTAATGGATGATAGACTACACAAGTTGTATTAATAAGAAAATTCATAATGTCAGCTGGTAATCTTTGCAGTAATGACAATCAATTCATCATCCTTCCCATCAGGACTTTGTCAACTGTTTGTTGATTTAGCATCCTGCTCAATCACACATAGAGAAGACAGAGAGTACAGCACAATAAATATAATTTATCACTGCATAAAGAGAGAATAATAGTGGTTATATGACTTTATAAAAATAACAGGATTCAAATGAAACAAATGTAGTGCATCTAGAAAATATGTTCAGCGCTTTTATCCATTTTAAATATTAATTACAATACTTTGTACACATAATAGATAACAATAACATTTCTACCAAAAAACCAACAGAATTGTTTGATATTAAAAAGGAAAAAAGGAATATGCTGCTTGTCCTCCTTCTATAGGGCTCAATTCAGACCAATTTGCAGGGCTGACAAATAGCATGCGCACGGTACGCTATCTGCATGCGCATGGTCCCCATGCGTGCAAAGCCAGTCATAGCTTTTCATTGCTCGTCGTTTGCAAGAAGATTGCCAGCCGGCCGGGGTTTGGAGGAGGGACCCAGGTGTTTTCAGGGAGGATCCGAAAATCGCAGATGGAACCCAGACATTTTATGGGAGGGCATCTGATGTCTGCAGTGGCCCTGATCATAGGAAATCTATTGCAGCACTAAGTAGGTCCAGAGCTACTCAGCCATTGCATACACGGAGGGTGGGTTGGGGGGGGGAATCTATTCAATGGTAAGTGAATGCAAATACATTCAAATCCCCCCCCCCCCCCACACACACACACACACTTTCCCATACCATGAGAGGTTCGAGGCTGGTTACTAGTCCACTGGTTCCCTAACTGTGTGCCGTGGCACTCTGGGGTGCCATGAAACTCTTGCAGGGGTACCTCGGGTTGGTGGTTCAGGATCAGTAATTAAAAATCAAATTGGTCAGTATAACAGGCAAAACTAGTGCTTGTGACTTCCCATCTCTTACATATTTGTTGTCTGTTATTTGTTTGTTTGTCCGGTATGCATTCGGACACTGTTGGACCAATTTGGATGAAACAAATACAAGGTGGCTTAATTGAGTCAAGATTAGATCACTAAAACCCAGATCCTGAGTCTGTGGGGCTGCTCAGGGCCCAAAAAGGGGTCCAGCCACTACAAAAAGTGGGTCAGGGAAGCATGATATGGCAAAGTTGCATAACATAGAGGGGGTAGAGGACATGGGGTTTAAGAAAAAAAGTGTCATGGGCATAGGTCTTGGACTGGTTTGGATGAAACCAGCATGTGGTGGCTTGATTGGGCCCAGAATATGTTACCGGCCACTAAGACTCCAAAAAACGGTCTGGCCACTACACAAAGTTGGTCAGCGAAGCAAGATATATGGCAAAGTTGCATAACATAGAGGGGGTAGAGGACATATAAATGTGTTGAGATCCCGGAGCCAGCCACAGAGAGGTGTATGCCGGGCACACCATGGGCATGGGGAGCATGTTCAGGGCCTTCCGCTGGACAGGTTTGAATAAGAACTTCAGATGACACTAGGCAGCCACCTCTTGGGCCTGTTGGAAGAGCTGCCAAGCTTAACCCAAGAGAAGGATAAAGTTCAAGTGATGCTAATTGCACAACCAAACCCAAGCAATGCTAGTCAGAAAATATGTGGACAATCACATATCTGATCCTAAGGATGACATATTAGCACAATTTACTTAATGCAATTTTTTTTTACATTTCACAATAAGAAACTTTTGGCTTAGAAGTACCGTGAAAAACATTCTCATACTCTAGGCTGCTGTGATTCAAAAAAGTTTGGAAACCCCTGCCCTAGTCTAAAAACAAAAAGTTTGACTCACAAACTAAAGAAAAAAATCCAAAATGACAAACCCCGGTATTACTTAGATATAATACAGAATTACCTAGATACTGACGTATCTGTACATCACCATCTAATCCAATATCAGTTAGCTCCACCCACAGCAATAGCATATACTTTTATAGTATATACCTCATATTATATTAATGTCAGAGGGTTTCTTTCTCATTCTCACTTGGCTTACACATCTTGGATTCAACCTTTGTTTGCTGATTATCCCGCCTGTTGCTAATAAGCCCACTTGGTTAATTTTGTTTACTTTCACTGGCACATCTTATGCGGGACATACATCAGCGCAATCCCCAATTCCTCAATGTAAATCAATTCTGCCAAGCAGCAATAAAAACTGGAGATCAAAACATCGATTATCAGCGATTTGTCGGGAATTGGGAAAATTCAATATTTGAAAAAGGTACTGCTTTCCTAGCACGGCGCCCATCGCATTAATCATATAAATTTTTATATGGCATACAATCTAAACGATACGTGCGATTTCGGTTTTTAAATCGCATGTATCGTATGAAAAACAGTAGTATAGTAAGCTACGATGCGTGCGATGCGATGACTGCGATGTATGCGTTTAAATCGCATGCATCGCACTCATCGTTTACTTTATTCATGTGCGATGTACGATGTACGCGATGCGTGCGATGATTGTATGTCGAGTCAATTGTATGGATTGTATGTAGTTTTATATGTACAATGAATGCGATGGGTGCGATGCAAAATACTAAAGTGCATATACTATGGTGTATGTATGCCCCCTATACGATTAAAAATTGTATAATCACCCTAAAGGGTGCTTTTAAGCACCCAAATGGGTGCTTACGATGTAAATGCAGCCCCACGCCAACCCCCTACTAAAAAAGTGAACCCAAAACGTGGCCAGCGCAGCGAGCCCGCGTGGGGCGGCGGTATGAGTCCTATGACCTTTTCATACCCCCACTATCCACGTCGGCGTGGAGTTGAGAATAGAAAGTGTGGCAAGCGCATCGAGCCACCGAGCCCGAAGCGTGGCGAGCGCAGCGAGCCCCGCGAGGGGAGGCGGATATCTTCACAGGTATCTGCTTCCCCTTGCGGGCCTTAAAGGTATCCGCATCCCCTCGCGGGGCTCGCTGCACTCGCCACGCTTCGGGCTCGGTGGCTCGCTGCGCTCACCACACTTTCTATTCTCAACTCCACGCCGACGTGGATAGAGGGGGTATGAAAAGGTCGTAGGACACGTACCGCCGCCCCTCGCGCGCTCGCTGCGCTCGCCACGCTCGCCACGCTTCGGGTTCACGTTTATAGTGGGGGGGTGGCGTGGGGGTGCATTTAACATTGTAAGCTCAGGCCTGTGAGCGCCAAATGTATGAAATCGCGTAAATAGCGTCCATCGCATACATTGTATGTATGTTTAAGGTGCGATGCAAAATACTAAAGTGCATATACTATGGTGTATGTATGCCCCCTATACGATTAAAAATTGTATAATCACCCTAAAGGGTGCTTTTAAGCACCCAAATGGGTGCTTACGATGTAAATGCAGCCCCACGCCAACCCCCTACTAAAAAAGTGAACCCAAAACGTGGCCAGCGCAGCGAGCCCGCGTGGGGCGGCGGTATGAGTCCTATGACCTTTTCATACCCCCACTATCCACGTCGGCGTGGAGTTGAGAATAGAAAGTGTGGCAAGCGCATCGAGCCACCGAGCCCGAAGCGTGGCGAGCGCAGCGAGCCCCGCGAGGGGAGGCGGATATCTTCACAGGTATCTGCTTCCCCTTGCGGGCCTTAAAGGTATCCGCATCCCCTCGCGGGGCTCGCTGCACTCGCCACGCTTCGGGCTCGGTGGCTCGCTGCGCTCACCACACTTTCTATTCTCAACTCCACGCCGACGTGGATAGAGGGGGTATGAAAAGGTCGTAGGACACGTACCGCCGCCCCTCGCGCGCTCGCTGCGCTCGCCACGCTTCGGGTTCACGTTTATAGTGGGGGGGTGGCGTGGGGGTGCATTTAACATTGTAAGCTCAGGCCTGTGAGCGCCAAATGTATGAAACCGCGTAAATAGCGTCCATCGCATACATTGTATGTATGTTTAAGAGTATACAATGCATGCGATTTACAATGCCCAAGATTAAAAAATACTTTTATTGCATCAATCGCAAGCATCGCATGCATCTTATGACATTAAAACAGTACGACCGATGCAATGCATGTGATAAAAATGGATACAATGAAAAAATTACTGTAGTCGCATTAATCGCAAGCATCGCATGCATCTTATGGTGCAGAAACACATAAGATGCATGCGATGCTTGAGATTAATGCGATGCTTATCGTGGGCACCGTGCTAGGAAAGCAGTACCTTGAAAAATCCCAAGTCACCGATCCTAACCATGTTTTTGTTCGGATCCCATGAGCCAGTTGTCAAGATAACAGGAAATAATGGCACAGTCGTAGATGTATGGGCCCCTTTAAGGCCCATACACATGGAGAGATTTCAGCCCTATTTTTAATTGATCTGATTCGATCGCTTTGAAATTAAGCATAGATCACTTCATGTGTATGAACCCAGGCTACGACGATGCATGGTCTCCCTCATCGCAATCGCCTCACTAGATCTTCCCTGCATGTAGGGAAGCCAATCCCGGGGCATTTTTTCAATTCCCGGGGTCCCGGGATTGGCTTTCCTAATAAAAAGACTGCCCCACAATTACATTTTGAGGGGTTGCTGGGTGGGGGGACAGGTCATCAATGCCGCTGGGTGCAGGCTGGCGTGCTGGCTGGGTGGGCGGGTGGATGCGCTGGCTAGCTGGGTAGGTGCGCTGGCTGGGCGGGAGGGTGGACGCGCTGGCTGGGTGGGCACGCTGGCTGGGCAGCGCGGCATCACAATGCCGGGTGCAACCTCTTCCTGCGCAGCGTGACCTCTGATCTCACGCTGAGAGGTCATGCTGCGCAGTGCTGCCGGGAGAAGTCGGGCAGCGTCTGAGCGGGATCTCCAATCCCGTGACTTCCAAAACCTGAAATCCCGGGATTGGAAACTCCAATTCCGGGATTGAGATCCCGGCGTTTTGGGGACCAAATCCCGGGATCCCGCCGATCCCGATCCCGGGATTGGCCACCCTACCTGCATGCAGTCAAAATCTAGTCAGATCGCCAGTGTTTTTACCAGAGAACACTGGTCAGCGCAGATCGCTCAGCACACTTTGCCGGTACATAGCATGTGTGTCAGCGAAGTGTGCTGAGCGATATGTGCTAAATTAGATCACTCAACATGGGGCTGAAGTCACCCCGTGTGTATGGGCCTTTAGGCGCATGCATCTGTGTAGTAAGCCCTATACATTTAATACTATGTTCTAAGCTTAACTAAAATTTCCAGAACCAGATATTTTTGCTTTGGTACAGTATGCATTATAACATTTCCAGGTACATTATAACTGTACCAGGTGTGTGTCATCTGCACCACTGAGTAATAGTTGTGTATTACACTTGCCCATTTTCTACATATGCACATCAGCAATACAGTAACAGTCATAAAAACTGAACCAAACCATGTAGTGCAGCCATCCATAACCAATGCAATAACAGTAAAAAATACCTCTCAGAGGGCCAGATGCACTAAGCTTGAAAAGTGATAAAATGAAAAGTGATAAACCACCAGCCAATCAGCTCCTACTTGCCATGTCATAGGCTGTGAAAAATGACAGGTAGGAGCTGATTGGCTGGTGGTTTATCACTATCCATTTTATCACTTTTCAAGGCTTAGTACTAAACTAGCAATATTACTGATGCTTTAACTTGCTGAATGGACTGTGAATATTAGCAAGTAGCAACCAGCCAAAATTCCACTTTATAGTCAACTGCCTGTAACAGCTGGTCTTACAGTATGCAGTATGCTGTCCACAGATGAGCAGGTACTGTAAAAAAATCACATCAGTCAAATTAAGAGATAAGTACATTCAATTAAAGCCCCTCCTTTTCAAAAACCAAGTGGTAACTTTCAGCTGAATCTCAATGTTAAAGTTTATGAAGGAAAGACAGTTAAAATTGACAGCAGAATCCTACAGTGTTGGAACTTATACTGTTATAGTGAGAATCATATCAAGTACCTAGAACTCAAGGTGTCCATATTTGCAGAAGTCTCACATTCTGCATTCTTTAAAGTTGGTGAAAAGATTGTGTTTTACAACTTTTGAATGACATAATGTAACCTCTCATTATAAAGGTAAAACAAGAGATATTGCCAATATATTATACTTACTTTTTTGCTCCCAGTCTGTGTAGTATGTAGCTTTTCATTCATAAAATGCTAAATATTTTTAGTGTTTGGAATTTGACTGTGAGAACCTGTGCATGGAATTTCTCAAAGCCTCAATTCATCCTCTGAGTAGGATATCTGGGTTGCGAAGAAGGATCCACCCCTAGGCAATCAAACCAGGGCTCAGAGGATCCGCAAGTGACAACACAGGACCTATTCTACACATGCATTATGGAACATTGTAGTACACAGAAAAATACATTAGTAGTGAGTGCAGGGCTGGATTAACAATGGGTCTGATGGAGCTACAGTTCCAGGCCCACTCTCCAAATAGGCCAGGGCTTTCCAACGAGCCCAGCCCCATGTTGCTAGCCCCCCGGGAACCAGAGATACCGCCAGGCAAACCTGGAACGTTTTCCCCATAGAATAACATGGGACCCGCTAACTCCGACCTCCACCCGGTTCCGATGGCTGCCAGTTCCCTCTCCGGCATCACAGAAGCTCGAGGTTGACCCCAAATCGCTGGGCCTTCAATCTGATACCTGGCCCATATGGGTTCATTGGTTCTAGAGATATTGCGGGTAAACCTTTTTTTTTTTTTTCATTTCTGGCTGTTCATGTTGTGTGAAGACAGATTTCTCTGGAACCAAACGGCCCATTTTCACAGGACCAAAATCATTTGAAGCCTACATGTAAATGGGTCAGTTGGTTCCGAAGATATAGCTGGTTGTTTAAAGGGGGGCGGGGGTGGATTTCCCTCCCCCTCACACCAGAAAATGCAGAGACTAGGCTGGAGTAAAAGGGGCCAGTCCGGGAATGTCCCTGCATGATCCTGTGACCATATTACCGGGTAAGTCCCTGCATTTTCTGGTGTGAAAGGGGTATTATTTTAAATAGCCGGGACATGCAGTGCTCTGAATACAGCCGAGTAGCCCCCTGCTCTCTGCTCGGCTGTCAATGGCTGTCATTTCTGCCCGTCGGCGCTGTCCCACAGTTACCGCGAGCATGTATTCCCCCTTGGCAATGAGCATGTAATCCCACATGGCAACGAGCATGGAACCCCTGGCAATGAGCATGGAACCCCTGGCAATGAACATGTAGGTAAGCAACACTTATGTAGCATAATTTTTAATAGGCATTATGGTGTTTGGTATAATACATAATGGAGATTATGGTGTGAGGTTTAACATGTAATGGGCATTATGGAGTACATTTTTAATGTGCACCAATGCCCCTATTTATGAAGCATATTGTGCATTAGTGCTCAATCTGTTTGGTATAGTGCATGCATGTCCAAACTATGGCCCTCCAGCTGTAGTGAAACTACAAGTCTCATCATGCATTGCCACAGTTTTGCTATTAGGGAATGTTTAAACGATGTCAAGGCATGCTAGGACGTGTAGTTTCACAATAGCTGGAGGGCCACTGTTTGGACATGCCTGGTATAGTGTGTATTTTGGTTCAAGCCATGTGGCAAAATGTGAATTTTGCCTTAATCTGTGTGCCATAGTGTGAATTTTGGCTCAATCGGTGTGGTATAATGTGTAAGAGGCAAGTACAGTATAAGGGGGCTAATGTATTTATATGTTAGTTTTGCGCCCACTAGGCTATTTGCTTAGTTTTCCGTGTCCCCTCGCGGGGCTCGCTACGCTCGCCACGCTTTGGGCTCGGTGGCTTGCTGTGCTCGCCACACTATATAACATCAACTCCATGCCGACATGGATAGTGGGGGTATGAGCGTACTAACTATAGTGGGCGCCCAACTAACATATAAGTACCGGGGTTACTATTGTGTTGCATGATTTGTATAAGGGGTATATGGTGTGGTAAACTTAGGTGGCCACATAAAAGGTGCTGAAATGTTGTCTACAAAGTTTCAGCTTTCAGTATTTTATTCATGACTGGAATGCCGCTTCACCCCGCAAGTATCTTAGGACATTGGCACCCTGCGGGTGCACCTTTGGAATGCACCCACCAATATATCTCCCTGCATTTTTGTTTTCAAAGATTTTTATTTCTTTTCACAATTGAAAACATCGTTAAACATATTTGGACATTTTAGTCCAATGTACAATAACACAAATTCAAGATGATATGTACGTTTCGCGACCTTTGAGGTCTCCAGGCTGATATTTGTTAAACTAAACATCACATTCTCTATGTCTTTAGCTATAAATGTCCTATCCTACCCTTTCTTCAGTAATTGTTAGTCAGCTATGTGTATTGGTAGAGAACCTATAACTTTTACATAGGATTGATTTACACAACTTATACTTGACTTCTATTTTTAGAAGAGTGGGTAACGTAATCTTATTATGAAGGTAAACAGTGAGTACTTATATGAAATACCTATTGTAGCTAATAACACATAAATCAGACAAGACAAGACAAGACAAGAGGGGGAGAGGAGAGGAGGGGGGGGGAACAGCATGGGAGAAAGGTGTCAATTTTCTTCTCATTCCTTTTCCCCATACCTTCCTATCAAGGAAGATAAAGAGGTGATACGAGTGGTCCTTCTTTCATATTAGTCATCTTGTTCTATGAATGACATGACTTGGGTGCGTTGGGTGGTAGTTAGGGAGTCTATGAACGGCTTCCATTTACCTAGGAATGAGGTTTTTGGTTCATATAGGTTAAGCATTAGCGACCTCTTATCATATAAGAGGATCTGATATAATTTGCTCTTAAGTTCGTTTAAGGTTGGAGTAGTGGGCGCTATCCAATGTGTAAGAATATTTTTCTTTGCAACTGTTAATATTATAATTAAAAGTGGTATATATTTTGAAGCAGAAGGGAGTATTCTCCAGTTTTGGAAATTTAGGCATAGACACGCAAGTTTGTCCGGGATCAGATTTAGTCCCATTATTGAGTTTATGAAATGGAGAGTTTTGCGCCAAAACTTTAGTATTTTGCTACACCCCCACATGCAATGCATGAATTTTGCGTTACTCATTTTACATTTGTGACATTCACCCGTGGCTTCAGGGGCCATGTGTTTACTTTGGGCGGGAGCAATATAAAGGCGATGTATAGTTTTAAAATGTACCTCCTGTAGATATGAGGACTGTAACACCTGTAAAGATTTAGGATATGGGCTGAGCAGTGTTTCCGGTGAGGTCACCTCAGGTATATCTTTGTTCCAAGCAGTGCTTAAGGTTTCAAGCGTTTTATCTGGGAGTTTATCTATCAATATATCATAAATGAAAGAAGTTTTGTATCTGGAATGGTAGAGTTTCATGAATGTTTGTTCTAGAGGATCTGAATGGGTAGTAGATAGGATGTGCGTCGAGATTGAGTTCACATAATGGCGGGTTTGTAAATACATATAAAATTGAGTTTTTTTTAGGTTATAATTTGTCTGTAGATACTGGAAAGTGAAAATAGTTCCACCCGGGTCAAAAAGTTTGGTAGCTAAATCTAAGCCTTTGAGTTTCCACTCCTTGTATTGAGAGTTGTTCAATGAAGGTGAGAAATTTGGGTTACCCCAAATCGGGATGAATGGTGAAGTTAATGGGTTTCTGTTGAGTTTTTTATTGATCATAGACCATGCATTGTATGTCCCTTTGAAGAGTATATGACTTTGGATTTCGTGGGGTATTTTTGAGATCGGGGTATGAATTAATGCGCTAGGGGAAAAGGGGTAAAAAATGTTTTCATCTAGGCTATGATCCGTATAAATAGATCTATTATACATCCAGTCAGATATGTATCTAAAGTGTATACAGTAGGAGTAATATAAAAAATTAGGGATTTTTAATCCCCCTTGCGATTTAGGTCGCATTAGTTTATGGAGGGACATCCTGGGTTTCTTTCCTTCCCATAGGAATTTGGACATTGCCTTTTCAAGTTGTCTCAGGTCTGTGGGCGGGATAATGCAGGGAATCATTTGCAATTGGTAAAATATTTTGGGGAAAATAATACTTTTAAGAACTGCAGCTCTCCCTAGGAGTGAAATCGGAAGTTTTGTCCATATCTCCAGCTGAGAGGTTATATTATTGATCAGTGGAGAAATATTTGTTTTATACATGGCGTATGGGCTTCTTGTTATAGTTATGCCTAAGTATTTGATATTATCACTCTTAATTTTAAATTGCGCAATGGTTGGATGTGTAGCTAGTTCTGGAGACAGGGGGGTAAGTGGTAAAATTTCTGTTTTGTCAACATTTATTTTGTATCCCGAGATAGGGCCAAAAGAATTTATTAGGGACATTATTTCTGGGATAGATGTAAGCGGATGAGACACGAATAATAATAGATCATCTGCAAACAATGCGAGCTTCAGCTCTTCATTGCGAATGTTTATGCCAGTAAATATTTGCGAGGATCTTAGTGCAATTGTGAGGGGTTCTATAGAAAGTGCGAAAAGGAGTGGGGATAAAGGACACCCCTGTCTCGTTCCTCTTTGGATTTTGAACGGGGGGGACAGAAAGCCGTTACAAGCAACTTGAGATGTGGGGTTGATGTACAGTGTTTGGAGAAATGAAATGAATTGAAGCGGAAAGCCAAACTTTGACATGGTGTGGTAGAGGTGTGTCCAACCCACCATGTCGAAAGCTTTTTCAGCATCTATCGCCAGTATCAGCCTGGGCGAGTCTGTAGTATTTTGGGTGATTAGATGTTGAGTGGCAGCTAGGACTTTTCTAACATTCCTAACTGAGTGGCGTCCCGATATGAAGCCAGTTTGGTCACAGTGAATAATATGGGGAAGGATAGGGTTCAATCTGTCTGCTAGTATCTTTGTTAGTAACTTATAGTCGCAATTCAGGAGGGATATTGGTCGATATGAACCCGGGAGGGTTAAATCTCTTCCTGGTTTGGGTATCAGTTTAATGATGGCCGAGTTAAAGTGATGGGGGATATTATTATTGGCCAAAATGTAGTTAAAAACTGAGGAAAGGATGGGAGCTAATTTATCTGGATACATTTTGTAGAAATCTCCTGAGAAACCGTCCGGTCCCGGGGATTTGGCTGGTTTCAGGGATTTTATTGCTTTGAGGACTTCAGCTTCTGAGATGGGATTTATTAACGCTTGTACTGACTCTACTGGTATTTGTGGGAAGCTCATATTTTCCCAGAGAGCTGAGTTCTGTGAATCTACTGTTTCTTGACTAGTTATGTTTGTGGTGGTGGAGATGGTGTCTGGAGGGGGTGAATATATGTTTTTATAGAAGTCCGACATGACCTGTGTTATTTGGGCGTTGGAGGTAGTTAGTTCCCCATTAGGATTTTTTAGGTGATGGACTACCATCGGTGGTCGGGTAGAATTTAAAATTGTAGAGAGTAATTTACCCGTTTTATTCCCTAGCTTATGATATTTATAATTGGTAAGAAATTGGCTTTTGTCTGTCATTGCTTGGAGTATGTTATCCAGCGATGATTTCGCTTGTAGATACTTGGCCTTATGTGTATGTGTGGGGTTTGTAATATATGTGGAATATGATTCTTCTAATTCTTTTTGGGCTGCTTTGTATAGTTGTGATATTTTTTTTTTATGTTCTTTCTCAAATCTCATGATTGAGCCCCGTAGGACAGATTTAGCTGCCATCCAATAGAGTGAGGGGTTGGTAGCCAGGTAATCTTTGTGGTTAGTATGATACTCTTCCCATGCTAATGTTAGGTGTTCTCGGAAGGTGAGGGATTTAGAGAGATGGGAAGGAAATTTCCAAGACCTGTACGGGGAAGTTTCTTTGGATGTCTGTATAGAGATATGTAACAATGCATGGTCTGATATGATTATTGGGTGGATTTTCGCTTTAGTAATGTGGGGAAGAAGACTGGTTGAGACGAATATATAATCTATACGCGAAAATGTGTGATGCGCAGCCGAGAGACATGAGTATTCCCTATGTGTTGGATGAAGAACTCTCCACACATCTGTAAGCTGAAGGCTGTTTAATAAGAATGGTATACCTATTCTTGGGAGGTGTCTTGATTTGGCATTGGGATTGGAGCGGTCTAGTATGGGGTGGGCTGTGAGATTGAAGTCTCCACAAAGAATTAATGGTAAAGTCATATGCGGGGTGAGTAGGGCTATAATGTTTTTAAAGAAGTCTTTAGAATACGTGTTGGGGGCGTAAATTGAGCATATGATATATGGTTTGTCTTTGATTTTAGTTTCTATTATTAGATATCTACCTTCTACATCTGCTTGTACTGAGGTGACCTCGACCGGAAGAGACTTAGAAGCAAGGATCACAATACCTCTTGATTTTGAATTATAAGGGGCTGAGGCTAGTACTCTCCATTTCATCATTTGAAGTTTTAGGACTTCTGGGGGTAGCAAATGTGTCTCCTGGAGACATACTATATCTAGGGTTTGTTTCTGTAGATAAACCAGTACCTTACGGCGTTTAGCCGGTGAATGGAAGCCGCCCACATTGAGGGAGCCTATTTTAATTTCAGTCATGGGAGTCAGGGTGGGCTGTGGTGAAGGACATCCGACCAATATGTTTTCTTATCTTCTCATCTGATCTTCTGTTATTCTGTAGAAACATTAAGGGAGGACAAGGGAAGGAAGACATAGATGCACAAGACAGGGGAGAGAACACAAGAAAAATGCAAACTAGTGCGATCAACGCACTCATCAATCCAACTAATACATGGACAATCCGCAGAAAGCTATTAAATTTAACAAAAGTGAACCTTTTATCAAGGTTTCTGGTATTTATATGAATACGAAACATGGGAGTTAGGTAACTGGGCATGATCCCATATTTTTTTTTTTTTTTTTGCCTTTGAACTATTAATATTGTTAGGAGAAAACTTTTACGTCCTGAATAAGGCATTTCTTAGTGAGAAACCAAGTACGAAAATAGTCGAAAGGTACATTGGGAGGGGGGGGGGGGGAGTGAAGGGAAAAGTGAGGGGGGAGGGGGAAGGGGAAGGGGTATAAGAGTAGAGCGAGAAGGAGAAGAAGATGTATATTTGTTAGTAAACTTTTGTAGTATGTATATCCTGAACCCCAGTTCTAGTGGGTTAATGTGCAGAGATCCATTTAGTTATAAAGCTTTTGGTATTTAAGAGTGTTTTGTGTTGCAATCAGATCATGCATCCGATATATCCGCCGAGGTTGAGGAGAATTTCTCTCGAAGGAATCCTTTGGCATCGTCAGGGTCGGAAAAGTCATATTGAGTGTCTTCCCAAAAGATCCTCAAACGGGCTGGATACATTAGTGCGAACTTGAGTTTTCTTTCCACTAATTGGGTGCAAATAGGGGAAAAGGCTTTTCTCTGCTTTGATAGTTCCACCGAGAAGTCCTGGAACAATCTCAGTCGTTTTCCCTCCCACATAAGGTTTTGGATCTTACGCGAAGCCCTCCATATCGCTACTTTATGAAGATAATTCAAACATCGGAACAGGATAGGTCTGGGTCTCGGGTCATTATGTTTGGGGATGTATCCAAGCCGGTGGACCCTCTCAACAACTAGATCTTTGCATTCCTCTGTTATTCCTAGTAGTCCGGGCAATGTTTTGGTGACAAAGTCCGATAGGGCTGGGCCTTTAACACTTTCTGGGAGGCCAACTACTCTCACATTGTTCCTCCTTGACCGATTTTCCATCTCATCTATCTTATTCCAGAGTTGGTAGTTATCTTTCTGAAGTCTAATTATATCCTTTTGAACTAAGTGCATATCATGGGAAATTGCTCCAATTGTGTTTTCATTTGAGGAGACTCTGGTGGTTAATTGTTGCAACTGCAGGGATATTTCTTGTACTGCATTTGTTAGAAGGGGAGCCATAGTGGATTTTATAGCGTCCACAATGTCTCTGTACGTGACCGGAGAGTCAGGATCTTTGGGGCTCTGTGTAGAATCAGAGTTTCCTGAGTTCCCTGTAGATTTCTTAGACGCAGGTGAGAGAGGGGAGATATCGTCCTCCTCTTCTGGAGCTATAGTGTGCTCTGCTCTGCGTTTCTCATTTCTAGTTGGGGTGTGCTTATTTTGCTTCCCCATGGTGATTGAGTGATCCATCTGGTACTCGTACTCGTTTGTGATTAAGTCACTTTTGCTTAGGTTAAAGCCTGAATTTTCAGCCTGATAGTTCAGTTCCCAATTTTGTCTCAGGGTGAGGCTTAGGGGGGGGGGGGGGTAGAAGAGGGGTAGTGTCCTTTCTGTGGGAACAGGGATGAGGGTTAACCTCTGGGCTAGAGTCTTATCAGACCCTGGGTTTTACCCTTAATACTTGCAAAACCCTAGAAGAGGGTTGAGGTAGAGGTATTTCTGTTTCTCTACCCAGTATTTTCTCACTGATTATATGCAGTGGTGTTACACTTGTGTTAGGGCTTGTTTTGTACCTTGGTTTTTCTGCTGCTGCTGCAGCTTGAAGTTCTGCGTGGCATATACCAAGATGGCGCTGAGCGGTGTCTGGGCGCGTGGTTTCCCTGCCTAGAAGGAGGTGAGCCTTTGATCTCCTCGTCGCTTGCTGTTCCCTCAGTCTGGAGCCTGTTGCGGGATCTGGGGTCTCCTTTTCCCTGTCTCACTCCGTTCAGGGGAAGACTCTTGTCGGCTGCGCTCCGTCGCGTGCTGCTGCAGCGCCGGAGAAGACGATGACGTCACCCGCCACTCGTTCTTCTGCTGCGGTTCTCAGGTTATGCAGGTTATGCCGTTTTGCTGTTCCCCGAGTGGTCTGTCGGCTCTAGGGGTGTTCTTTGTTCCAGCAAGGGTGGTCGGGGGAGAATGGCTGTCCCCCTATAAGTACGGTTTGTGGGATCTGCCCAGAGCTGCGGTCTCAGGCAGCCGTTCCCATGAAACCGGAAGCGGAAGTCATATCTTCCTGCATTTTTCTTATGTCAGCCCCCTGCCTTTTCCAGGCATATACTGTATAATTAGTTGAAAGTATTTACACAAATAGAGACACACCCATGAGCAGACCACCCGAACAGAACACTGGTCACAAAAAACATGGGAAAACTCTCCCAAAATCTCTCACTTTCTGAAACTCTCAACCTATTACATTTGGCCCCTGGTTACTAAAAAAAAAAGTGAATTATAAGGGTTGGTCTAAAAGCTCTTTAATACATTCAGGTGATATATAAAAGGTGAAAAGGGTGTGAAAACACCCTATTACACCTTCATTTAGTAAAAATTATTTAAAGCTTGCACTTCAGTAAAGTCTTCGTAAAATGTAGCTGCCTTGTGTGTCGGCCTTGCTCTTTGGTGGGTGTCCTGTCACACACAAAAAGTGTGTCTGTCCGTCTCCCATCTCCAGAGGCAGCCAGCACTTCTGTGGATGCTGGACACACCGCTGGAGTGACTGGATAGAGATCCCTGCAAGGTCACGCCCTTTATATTAGGCAACTCTCCCTTTTCATATGGTGTGGGGGTGGTTATGTAGAGTGTGCACCGGGTGTTACCACACCAGGTGACACCTCTGACTCCACCCAGCATGTTGCAGCAACATGCAATTCCCTATGAACACCTTGATAAAGATCTTAGTGATGGAAATGCATTGTTTTTTAGCAGAGGGGAGCCTTTGTCCATACGATCTACCCCACAGCAGGGTGTTTGGCCATCAGGAATGAGATTATCCGGACCACATTTTAACAGGTTATCCATGTTTTTAATCAGCTTCCCATGGTCCTATCTAGGGGGAACGGGGTGGAACTGAGTTTTACCACCTCTAATGGTGAGGTGGAACATTTTAACCTCCACATTGGCCTTGCACAGTAATTCTCACAGAAAAGCATTCCAGTTTGAAGGGGGATGCCAAAATCCTTACTTCTGGCCCTGTCTCTACCTAATGGGGGGAGGGGTGTAATTAGGTGGCATAGAGAAATGAGTTGCCCCACCTCTGCATGATCACTTTATGCCCTGGTCCTCTCCCTCTGTGTAGTTCATTATGAAGTGCATTCTGTAATCTCTTTCTATGTATTTTACACACCTTGTATTTCCATGGAATTTGATGGAGACATATAATAAATCATTTTAATAATATCCTCTGGTAAAGCTACCTTATTAGCATTTATAAAAAGTGAGTTGGGGTACGCAGATCATTGGGGATGAAAGATAGCTTAATCTACCTGCTTTCACTCTATGAAGTTTAGGTACGACGTACACCGTCATCTTCCATCTAAAAGATACCTTTATGTGCTTGCTTGATCTTTTTCCTCCTGTGAGTATGGTACACCACTCTCTGCTCCATTGAAATAAAAAGTGAAGGGATCCATAATTGATCACACACCTCATCCTTCTATTAAACCATGCTAGGGTCATTAAAATATCTGCCTGCACTGCGTGATACATTCACTTGATCACCAAATGCTGACATCGGGTGACTTTAGATGCATAACTTTCAATAAAAACTGGAAAATTACTATGATTGAAAGAAAGGCTATGGCCTTATGGAACCTGTGGGCTGCAAAGGCAAAGACTGGAAAACTACAGAAGGCCTTCAGTTGCACAGCCCTAATATACAGTATCTTTCTAGTTCACATTTTTATAGATTCTAATAGAATGTATCTTTCAATAGGAAAGAATACCTTCTATTGTATTGTAAGTTAAATAATGTATTGTATTTTTGATTAAATACTTAGGGACAGATACAGTTGGGGTTGCTCTCAGTGTAAGCATTGTACAGTTTATTGATTATACTTTGTTTTCATTTCTATATGTGTGTTTCAGGACATGTGTAAATGTGAAATGTGATGTACAGTACTTAAATGTATTAAAATCATTGTAGCATTAGCCACATTATTTTTTAGAACGTTACTGTTTTCTTAGTTAGATTGCTCGGTATTGCTAGTAAGTGAACCTAACAGAAATGATTCTTAGGGGAAACAAGCTGAAAAGATCATTAATGTTATTTCAAAAATATCACACTATTAAGAGCTCAAAGAAGGAAAAAAGGAACCCACAGCTTTACTGATTTTAATTCTCCAAGACACAGTTTTGTGCTCCAGAACATT